>NC_140528.1:41604224-42804224 GCF_057382185.1 Mchenga conophoros
ACTCATATATTACTGATCTGAGAGATGACAAAAAACTTGCACAATTTAATAAAAAAAAATTAAACATTGCAAATCCATCCACTCAAAAAAATATGTTCCATCTCTACATACATGTTGTGTTGTGATTGTCCTGTGGTGCTCTGGAAGAGAACCAAATACATATTTAAATGAGGTAAACTGGGGAAAAAATAGTCCATGAGTCCATGGGATTTAAGAAAAGAGACGTGATGTTAGTTCTAGACCTCAAACATGTCCGTTTATAAAAATGTGTTCATTTCTATCTAGAGTGTAAAAAATGTGGAGATAAATATAAATCTGAAACTAAACAGAAATCCTGTGTCCTGTGTGAAACATCAAAATGTACTATTTTTATGAATTAAAAAAGAAAACCATATTTTCCATGTACATGAGCATAATTAAAATTAACAGCTGCAGATGATCTCAGAAATGCATCCTGATTGAAAATAAGAAAATAAAGTAGGAAGAGCTTCATGAAGAACTTCCTGTACTCTGCAGCTTTAAGAATGCAGTGAACCATTCAGGTTTGGATGTTTCTCTGTAATGTAAACAAGCAGGAAGTTCTTATTACTCATAATTCCTTTTTAATCGTATGATCTGTGATTGCAGTTCAACCACCGAACCCTGCCTTGTTTCTTTATTTTTCCTTTTTGTTTTTGCTTCTTGATAACAAAAGGAGAAAAAACTTGCCTATGTAGAATTTTTAAACCATTTAAAATCACAATTCATAGTTTTATATGTGAATTATATAATGTTAAATTACTATTAAACAAATGACTGACTAAGTATTTTAGACTTCAGCCATATTCCATATAAATCAGGTATCATGCAAAAATAAAAATAGAGTCATGACAATAAAAGAATATGACTTTAAGGACTTAACAACATTACTTCAGATATAGTGCACCAACATCTCTGATACATTAGTGCTAAGGGAACACTGAATGACCTGCTGGTTTTCTTTTTTTTATGAAGAAGCAGAACATTTGCACAAAATCACCAACACACCACATGAATCCTGCCAATTCTTCACTTCCTTATAACCCACTGAATCAGGTACTGAAGCAGTGATGCACTGAATGAAGCTTCGGACCTCTGTGATCACGTTGCCCTGTTTAAACAAACCAGGGCTTCTGAAGCAATGCACTGATTTTTTAGACGCATGCGCTGGAGATTCAGCTTCAAACAGACAATCATTAGCTATTAGTGTACTTCTCGTGTTTCTGAGTTCTTTATTTGGGTCCCACCTGTCATGGTCCTGGGTTATGTGACCCAGTGCTTTGCATTTCAATGTATTTTATTATTCATTTGTTTTCCAGTTTCATTTTAGCTTATCTCGTTAATTTCTATCAGGCCCCGGTGGCTGTTTTAGTGATTTGTTTATTGGATCCTCTCGTGTCATCAGCCCCTGTGTTTTAGTCTCCCTTGTTGGTTCATGTTATTAATTTCATGTCATGTCTGTGTCTCGTCAGGTTTACTGTTTATTTTGAAAGTCTCGTTTCCATGTTTTGTTTTACTTCCCCTGTGGCATCACTATGTTCATTCTAGTCAGCTGTCTCCTCGTGTGTTTCCACTTCCCTTGATCACCTCTTAGTCTGTGTGTTTTCTTTCAGTCTTCGTCGGATCGTCTGTGTTGCCTCCCTCCATGTGTATATAGTCATTGCCATAGTTGTTTAGTGTTACATTTAACTCTTGCCCCTGTTTGCCTTCGTTTCAGTTGTATTCATGTTATCAGCCACAATAAAGGCTCGTTTTTTTGTTTGTAGCTCAGTTTCGTCTCCCTCCCTGTCTGCCTTTGAGTCCCTAGCTAAAACACACGGGCATACGTCGCCATGACACTACCTCTGCCAGCCACGCAACCACCGTGACAAGTTGTGCGTTGTCAGCACTCATCATTGTTGATGAGGATGAGAGCATTCTGTCTTCTGCTGTGAGAGCATTGGAGATATTTGTTTCTCTGGTAGTGATGGCCAAATGAAGCCTTACGATTACTGGAAGCTTTACATCCAATTGGTTCAAAAAATGGTTTGTTTCTTGAGGCTTCATATGCACATAAACCCCTTCTTCTGGTCAAAATCTTTACTGTTATTTCAACTATTTGTCATTCCGGACACATTGAGCCCTCTGTAATTTGCATATCAAAAGAATCCACTGAAGATGCCGTTACTGCAGCCATCCACACAGCCTTCTCACACCTCGAATATGAGGACACCTATGTTTGAATGCTGTTTATAGACTACAGATTCATTCAACACCGTCATCCTAAACAGACTGATGGTCATATCAAATTTTTTTTAGTTTTTAGTTCACAAATTATTTGGATTATGAAAGGAGCAAGCTGAAAGATTTCCATATTTCCTTAAACTCTCCCAGAGAAAACACGCAGATCGCTTAATACATGTTGTAAAAACCTGATTATTAAAACAACATATGAGATAATTTTTAAAAGTACAACAGTGTCACCCGATGTGACTACTGTAATCAGTATTGCGTCTTTTTTTGGCTAGAAATATACGTTATTTAAGAAAGATGGGGGTTAACCTGGCTGTTTTCAAAGCCTGGATTATATTTTCATATCTAATGTTTTTTTTTTGTTTGTTTTTTTTAATGGGCTGTAATTATGATGCCTGTAATCTCTATTTGGAAACTAACGTCATAAGAGCTCCTCCCATTTGATGTCAACAAAGAGCCGTTGAAATTCTAATCTACTCAGCTTGAGAGCATGGAGAGAGCCGGGCAGCTGTCGCACTGCTGGACGTTATTGTTTCTTCACTTCTGCCTGTCAGCAGCTGCATGTGAGTGTGTGTGTGTGTGACTTTTTGGACAATGTGGGGAATCTCCAACACATATGTACAGACATACATATATGTATATTTGTCCCTGTAATGTGTATGTCATAATCTTAAATCTGGAGCTGATTTCATTCCCCTTGTTAAGATTGGTGGGATTTAATTCAAAATAATATGACATCATTTAATAGATTTATTAGTAGACTGACATTTTATGTTGGGCAGCAAGTCTTTCTGTGTGAAGTTTGCATGTTCTCTCCATGTTTGCATGGCTTCTCTCCACTTGTTTTGGCTTCCTCCCACAGTCCGAAGACATGCAGTAAGTGGGGTTAGGTTACTTGATGATTCTAAATTGCCCGTAGGTCTGGGTGTGACTGGTTGTCTGTCTTTATGTTCAGGTGATTATTTATAAATCATTGAACCAAATGTATCTCATAACCAAATGTATCTCATAACCAAATGTATCTCATTAACAAGCATGTTTCCTGTATAGGAGCATAGTAACCATATCCAACTTCTTAATAGCAATGAACTGGTCTGCATTGGTGCATCATATCTTTATTCTCTTCCCCCTCCTGCCCCCCCCCCCCCTCTTTCTTAAATAGATAACTATCATATCTGATATCATATCTCACAGTACAATAATATTGAATGGGTTGCATTGTTGTATTTTGTCATGTTTCTCAGGTCTTTGTCTGAATTTCTACGAACATTATTGCTAAGGATTGTCTTATTGCATTGGAGTCACACTGGGTTAAATATGTACACTTGGGTTTTAAGGGGTATTTATTATTTTCTTCTTTTTTTGGGTTGTATGGAAGCCCCAAACGCAATTTCATTGTTCTTGACAATGACAATAAATAAATAAATAAATAAAATAAATAAATAAATAAATAGTATCTTAATACCGAAAAACCAAGAAGAGTTGTGTGCGTTTCAGTTACAGGTTTTTGCCTCAGAACTGTTTTGCAGCCTTTAGCATGTGGGTGTGGAACCTATAACCATATCCTGTTTATAAGAGTTTTATATCTGATGGATGTCACTGGGAAATCACCCTCATGTCACCAAGAAATGTCTAAAGAGTCTTTTTCTTTCTTTCTTTTTAGCTCTAATAATTATGGGAGAGCCCAAACATGTGACCTCACAGATTGTTATATCAAAACCTGTATCACATATTACATGTGGTGATCTCTAATTGCAGAATAACAGTTTGTCTGCTTAATACACACCGGTTGTCTCTTTTGTCCTGTAGACCTCGTAAACATCACAGCTGAATCTGGACAGAACGTCACTTTGTCATGCAGAGCCAACAACAACAACCTCGTCACATTTCTGGAGTGGAGCAAACATGGTCTTAGGAAAGGATATTTACTTTTGTACCGGGATGAGCGGTTTGATCTAGAGAACCAGCATCCATCGTTTAAGAACCGAGTGGAGCTACAGGACAGACAGATGAAGGATGGAGACGTGTCTCTGATTCTGAAGAATGTGACGCTTGATGACCGTGGAAGATACGAGTGTCGTGTTGAGACAAAAATAAATCGCAGGAAGAGAGCGAATCAGGATGACGACCCCGTCATCATCATCAGCCTGAATGTTGTTCCTCCAGGTGAGTGAGTAGAGTTGAGTGTGTGTGTGATCAGAGGTGAAGCTGCTTCCTGGTTGTTGATGTTTGTTTCTAAAGATGTTGTTGATGAGACTTTGTAGAAAGCAGCTGGTCTGAGTGATGTGATCAGAGTGCAGTAGATAATGTCTGACAGCAGTTTGAAGAGGAAATGGATTCTGTTCTGTTCTTCACTCATCACCTACCTGACAGCTGACACCTCACACCTGTTTCTCACCTGCAGGTCAGACAGGAGGAGACACAGAGGATGGAGGGAAGGAGGAATGGGGAAGTGAGAAGATAGGGAGGCATAGCTCTGTCGGTGTGGCAGTTTCTGCTGTCCTTCTTTTGGGTGGTATTGTTGTGTTTTTGATCTACAGAAAACATAAAACAACACATAATCTGGACTCATACCAGCGTCCTGCTGAACTACAAACTGTTTAAAATGTGTCACATGTTTCTACAGCTGAACTGTCAGTGCCTCTGCTGCTGTTTCCTCAAACCTTATTTATTTGTTTTTTTATACTGTTTTGCATATTAGAAGGTTTCAGCTCTATTTATGGTTCTATCTCTGTTCTGCCGCTACAGGAAGCTGAGAAAGGCATAATGTGGTAACTTTATCTCTGACTGACTGATGTGAAAGTCCCTAGCATTACATTTTCCCTCCAGTGTTACGAGTCAAATTTGCAAGATTAAATTTGAATAAGATTATCAATATGTGTTTTTTAAGCTTTAAACAGTTTCCAAAGCTCATGATTGAACTATGGATCTTACGTCTGTTGAGTTTGTGTGGTTTTATATTTACGTAATGATGAGCTTAACTGACATTGGAGATACTGAAAGCTTTTAAACAGGAAAGATTAAATTGCATTAACAGGGAGAGAAAACATGAGTGTTTCTTTTTTTTAGCCTTTGTAATGATTGTTGAATAAATCTGCCTGTAAATGTTAATATGAACTGCACTGTAAGAACTCATGGGGTGAAGTAGAGAGGAAGAGCTTGCTGTGCGAGTAGTTACAGCATGGTTTAACTACATTTATAACATCCACCGTCACATTAAGGAGCAGCCCAGTGTCAGAGCGGTCAGATTTTAATGATATACAATAATACATATAAATACATACCATACATAAAATTTTTCCATCACCCTGTGATTTATTTTCTTTAAAAGAAAGGCAAAATGACTAACAAAAGAAAGCACAGATGAGCTTTTTGATAACTATCTTAGTCTGTTGTCTATTATCTCATGCCTCGAGCTTCTTAATGTCAGTCTCTTCTCATTTGTCTTTCAGTTTCAAACAATGAAGTGTATTCTTGCCACAGAGGTCTTTATATAACATACTGTCCATATAAGAAGGGAAACCTGCTGCTATTAGAGGAACTGAAGTCTTAAAACACAATGACTATGAGTCCACAGACCAAATCCTGAGAACACAGGAGGTGAAGGACTAGTTAAAAACAGGCCACGTACCTCAAACTGATTTGAATTGATTTGAATTTCAAATGTCTGCTCGTCATCTGTGTACACTCTCCTCTGTGTTTGCTCTGTTTTATATACTCTGTGCTTCAAGATTCAGTATCGAGATAAACACAGAGCAACAAGAACCAAAGAAGCCGAACTGAAACTGTTTGGGATTCTGGATAATTCGTTGTTATATTACAAGTCCAAGTTATAAGTAACTTGAACTTTAAAAAGAGAGAGAGAGAGTTTTGTTTGAAGAAGGATCGTAGCCAAAATAAAGATCCCCAAACAGATTTGAATAAATGGAAAATAATCCATACAAAAAAGTGTACAGAAAGAGAGAGAGAGAGAGAGAGAAGAGAGCAAGCAAACAGAAACACGCAGGTGAAACCCCCGAGCTGACAAACAGCACTATGCAGCAACTCATCAAGGAAAACTGAGGCCTTAAATACACATGTAACCAGGGAGATGGAAACCACCAAGGACACACCTGAACGAAAACAGGGAAAAAATAAGATGGTAAATAAGACTATATAAAATGCACAAGGACAAGAGAAGCCACTACACAGGGGCTTTCTCATACAGCGATGGGGACTTTACATGATACCTGGATAAAAGGAAAAAAAGAAACTCAGGGGAATAACAAGAAACGATAACTACAGTTACAGAACATGAAAGAAAACTCAATCTTACCTGAAAATAACTCAAATAGGAACAAAAGTTAGAATATGAAACTGTAACTAACCAAGAACAGAGCAAGTAAAGGTCAAAGCATCCAAAACTGAAATGTGAAAACCAAAAATAAAGGGTCAGTGAGAGCACGCTAACCATGTACAGGTTTACAACATTTATTTTGTGAGTTTAATGCTTTAAAACGAGTTCATGATGTCGAGATCTGTGTGTGGATGTAACATCTTTGTAGGGACCAAAAATACTTGTGGCGACCAACAGTCGTTATAGGAACCAGAATCCCATCTCCACGAGTTTGAAGCCATTTTTGAGACTCAAAATGTGGTTTTATTGTCAGGGTTACAATTAGGTTAGGGTTAGGTTCAGAGTAAGTGTCACGGTTAGGCATTCATTTCATGATGGGTAGGGTTTGGGTAAGCGGGTAAGGAAAGCATTATGTCAATGAGATGTCCCCACAAGGAAATGAATAAACACGCGTGACTATGAGAAACATCTCTGCAGAGTTTTCTATGTTAATTATGTAGAAAAAAAAGTGACTCAGATGCAACAAATGAGTTCAGTACAAGTGAAACGGCCGGAGCTTTGAGGCCCTCAGACTCTCATTTATGTGTTTCTAGCACATATTTATTCTCCAACATTTTTAATTGTTATTTGTTTTCATTTATTATTTAATTATTGTTAAAAGCGTTCTTCGATATGTAAGCATGCAATATTGTGGGCAAAATCTTTAACACCAGCTCTAATTTAGACCCTCCCTTTACCAAAGAAAAAGTTGTACTGTATTGTATCGTCCCCAGTACAATCGTAAAAATTTTATTGGGCACTGCCAAGTTTTGTGGACAGTGTGGTCCCAGTTGTTTCCTGATTTTCACATGAAATACTGAGGGTTTGCCCACAATGACTGCACGAGTCCCAGTCAGGCATGTTTGCTGGGAAACTCTCCTAATGTTTATGTCACTGTTATCTGAACTTAGCTGTACAGTGAGGCTGCTTATTAAATCATTAAAAGATTCGTAAAAACACAAAGAGGCTTCATTTCCAGCTATGATGGAGTTTAATTCATTAATGAGAATTTAAAATGAACGCTGCAGTGTGTCCTCTGCTAAAGGAGGTAATGGAGGAATCATTGCACCTGTTTCTTAAGCACTTGGAGAATCCAAACAAGTGTTCATGTAAAACATGGTCTGATATGTGTGTATGCTGTATGTACATTTTTTTTTCCAAAAATGTATCTTTCTGTCTATGTCATGTAATGCTCTGTATTTAATAAAGTAAATATTATGATTCAGACAGCAGCATAAGACACTTTCAGTTTTTGAGTGTTTTTAATTGTTGCATTTTTGGCATCACCTATTTCACCTATTTCAATGTTGTAAATGAGTCTTGTATAAAACATCAAAATAAACTGTTTACTTAAACAATGTGTCACGGTCCTGGGTCCCCTGACCCAGCGTTTTTAGTTCTTTGTGATGTTTGTATTATTGTACTTGTGTGAGTTATTCTATGGTTTCTAGTTTCGATCCCTTGCCCTTCATGTTTCTCTGTGTCCCCTCTGTTCTGTGTAGTCTGTGTCTGCATGTTTGAGTTCCCCTCTGTGTCTCTCGATTCTTAGAGACACAGAGTTTGTCTCTGTGTTTCTTAGTTGCTGTCTCCACTGTGTCAAGTTCGCGTCTCTGTGTGATCCTTCCTGTTTTACTTTGAAGGTCCATGTCTTATGTGAATGTGTCCTGCTTTGCTTGTCTCGTCAGTCCTGATTTCTCCCAGGTGTGCCCTCCTTCTGTGTCTCGTTCCCCTCGTTACTCCCCAGTGTATTTAAACCCTGTGTTTCTCTGAGTCAGTGTTGTGTCGTCCCTCATGCTGTGTGGATCTCCCAGTGTCTCTCTGTGAGTTTAGTTTGTGAGTTTCCAGTTTAGTTTGCTTTGTATGACTTTCTCCTGCCAGCGAATAAAGCTGCCGCACAGCGATTCATGACTCAATGTATTTGTCATGGACATAAGTATAAATGAAATCAGCAGTTTCTTGTAATTGCTCTTGTACACAGAGCTCTTCATAAGTATTGGAAAATCATTCTTTTTTTGTGCCTTAAAGAGATTTATGTGTACTAATATGAGCACATGGCAGCAAACTGTTTTTCTTTTTACTATGCATACAGTAAAACTTACCCTACTCTTTGGTGGGAAAAAAGTATGAAGATTTTTAATGTGTAATGAAAGGCGGAAAGGAGGAGGAGATTTTTAATTAGAATGACCTGAAATTTCTTTTTCTTTTTTTTGTAAGTAATTTATCTGCTATTGAATGTGAGCACTCCTGCTTGAGCCACGGTTAGTTTCAGTTTTGCAGAAGTGATTATAAAAGCTGTTTGCTGCTTTTGTTTGGCTCATATAACCCATAATCACTCAGGTATCCTGCTGAACCAGAGATAAGAATACGCAGCTCGCCCTCCTGAGCTTTGCTCCAAGCAACCGATGGTGACAAATCAAACAGTCGCTGATCATCTTACTAATAATAACCTTAACTAACCTTTAAAGCACATTTTGAGAACAGTCTTACCTTTGGTAAGCCTTTACTATTATCAGGTAGGATAAATCAGTAACACAATGAATAAAACAGGCTTCAAGTGTACTACATAAAATTATATAGAGATTTTGTTTGTTTTTACTTTTGACTCTGACTGACCACAGTGAATTTTAAACCAAGCACCCTAAAATGTCTTTAACAAAAGTCCAGTGTATGCTATTCCAGCTAGCATCTCCCCCTCCCACTGTATGTGCTACACAGTCTCAGACAGGCTTTTTGTAAATGGGCACCTGTTTATGATGTCATGTTGGCTGTGGTATACCCTCTTTGGATCTGGTGCTCGGGGCCTGTTCCTGTCACGATCAAAGCCTCTGTGCTGGCCTGTCCAACATTAATCAGCATCAGCCAGGCTCAGAAACCTTTTGAGCCTGGCTGATAGAGGTGTGCTGTCCGAGATGACGTCTGCCTTCATCTAAACTGTTTCTAAACTTTATCTAGATGTTTCCTTGCTGCGTTGAGCTTATGAGGCACAGATGCTCCACGGTGTGGTTGAAAACACCCACATCACCTGACCATGAATGATTGAGGTTTTGGACAGGTGCCATCCATTTTGACGCACCAGTCATTTGTGCTGGAGCTTCTAATCAGTGAATTACTGTTTGAATACTACTGCTTCAATGCCCGACTATAACTGGCCCAGAGATCAACACGTCACCCTTTGCTCTGTTTCTTTTTTTAGCACAGACAACAAAGTTTAAAGTTAAATCAGCAGTGGAGGTGTTGTTGCCATTCTGTTTTAGTCTGTGCTTCACAATAGCTTTAACTCCTCTGTGGTTGTCATGGCTCCCATTTCTGGTGAAACTAAGTCGACAGAAACCGAAACATTTAATACATGACAAAAATCTAAACCTGCAGGCAGCTCCAGGTCCTGCACAGTATCTTATATCTTATATAGATAACAAATAGATCATCGATGTGCTCCAGCACAGCGGGCTGATCACTTCACTGCCATACACAAAAACATACTTTGGTTCAGCACAGCTCCTGTCTAAATGTAAGATCTGTAAGTATCTGAATACATCTTTAATCCTTAAAGTGCACTTTCATTGTTATTGTAGCGACTTCCACAGTCGCTAGAGGCCGGGGATGGAGCCTGCCTATTTGCCTGACACGCTGTGAACTTTACTCAATAATGCGAGAGGTGGAATTGCTTGTATATTAAAGTGCTTTGAGAGTTTACAGAGTAATGTGATGAGCTCCCGATTCAGACTCTTAAAACATCACAGGCTGTAAGGCAACAAGAGAAAACTCGTCGTGCAGCGGTCAAAAAAAACTACAACAGACAGAGCTGTGAGAGTGAAGATACGAAGATATGAGATAATAATGAGACTCATGAAGGAGGCTGAGATTACATAATTGTTGTTGGAGCTGAAAAAGCTACCTGTCAGTGGATCACCAGCTTCCTGACAGACAGAAAGCAACAAGTGAGGCTGGGGGAGATCACCTCTGAAACCCGGTCCCTCAGTATTGGTGCCCCTCAAGGATGTGTCCTCTCACCACTACTGTTCTCCCTCTACACTAACGACTGCACCTCCAATAACTCGGCTGTCAAACTCCTAAAGTTTGCAGATGACACCACTGTCATTGGCCTCATTCAAGATGGTGATGAGTCTGCATACCGGCAGGAAGTTGAGCAGCTGGTACTCTGGTGCAGTCAGCACAATCTGGAGCTGAACACTCTTAAGACTGTAGAGATGACATCTCTCAACTCTGCTCCCCCTCAACATATCAGACAGCCCTGTGTCAACTGTGAAGACCTTCAAGTTCCTGGGTACAACCATCTCCCAGGACCTGAAGTGGGAGACCAACATCAACTCCATCCTCAAAAAGACCAAGCAGAGGATGTACTTCCTGAGACAACTGGGGAAGTACAGTCTCCCACAGGAGCTGCTGATCCAGTTCTACACTGCGGTCATTGAGTCTGTCCTGTGCTCCTCCATCACAGTCTGGTATGGTGCAGCCACTAAACAGGACAGGAGCAGACTGCAGCGGACTGTACGGGTAGCAGAAAGGATCATCGGCGCCCCCCTGCCCTCCATCCAGGATCTGTACCTCTCAAGAACCAGGAAACGGGCAGGGAAAATCATCACAGACTCCTCACACCCTGCACACAGACTTTTTGATCTGCTGCCCTCTGGCAGACGGTACAGAAGCCCGCAGACCAGGACCACCCGACACAGGAACAGTTTCTTTCCCCTCGCCATCTCCCTTCTTAACAGTTGACCTGTCACACTGCCAGACTGCAGCTGGACTTTATGTACATTTTGTAGTATTCATTCCACCTCATTCATTTCTGTAGTTTATGTATATAAGTTTAGATTAGTTATTTATAGTTGGTTTACATAGCTTTGTGTATGTATGTGTAATGTGTATATATAGACACTTGTGTGTGTGAGATTTACATTGCTGTGCTTGAGAGCCACCATCTACCGGAACCAAATTCCCTGTATGTGTCTGCACATATACTTGGCCAATAAACACGATTCTGATTCTGATTCTGATTCTGAAAAGAAGAAAACTGTTAGAAAATGCATCAGATCCACATCTATTTGTGTTTGAGCGCCCTCTAGTGGAATTTGGTTTGATATGACAGACTTTAAATCAACATAATAAATATCAACTTTCTTTAGAAGTCAATTAGTTATGTGGTACCCTGGAAAAACCCCAATCTTTGAGGAAAACTTGATATTAAATCCAAATATTCTGAAAATAAATCAATAATTGTGATTTGTGTTTTTAAAATGTCTCAGACGGTGACATTTTTCATTTTCAATCTGCTCACAATTTATGGGGAATTCTTTATTCATAAATTTAAACTTAGTAACAAGAAACTTCAGTTTAAAATTTTCATAAACCAGCTTTGAGCACAACTCCAAATCTGCAACAGACAACAGTTTTCCATTTATATACAATCTTCTGTGGATTTAGAAAATACATGTCTTGTCAATAATATTGTTGTCTTAATGTTAACCTTATTGTTTCTGTCTCCCTTTTTTATATTGTGCAAATATTATTTCTGCTTTTTGAGCCTCTGGTTAATATTGTAAATGTTATTTGTCTTATTGTTTTTGTTGTAAACAAACAAATAATCATTTGCAAACGTTTGCTGTTGAACTTAGCAGCTGTGATAAATGTAGTATTGCAGGAAAACCTAATGCATGAGTGCTCTGTGGTTCTGTGCGTGAAACATCTTATTTTACACTGACAGCATTAAAAATAGTCAAAATAAATCTGCATCACAGGTGAGCTCTGAGCTGGAGGATTATCTATCTCTACCTGCTTGAACGTAGTAAAGATGATGCAGTGAGGAATTGTGCAGTAGTTTGCTGAATGAGACTTTTAACTACCTTTTCTGTATACATGCTGTATTGAAACAGTTGAATTACAATCCCACCATCCACCCACCGCAGTGTGGTTGATGAAGATCAGCTTTCGTTCAAGCATTGCACCTGCATTCTCTTAAATTGACCAGCAGAGGGCGACTCGTGGTTGTGAAAAGACTTCTGAAGTGTACAGGAAGCAGCTCCCTCACTCATGGTGGTCATTAAAAGAGTCAGAGATGAAGATTAATCAGGATTAAACAAGATAACGTGATAAAGGTTTAAGTGTTTATTTAAAAATAAAAATCTGTTTAGCTCTGTGCTCTATGTGGGAAACAGTGTCTTTATTTAAATAGAAGACCAGAAAACATCAAACTGTAAACACGCTGAGCTCCTCCATGCTGCTCCCTCTGCTGTCTGACAGGTTCAAACAGGATCCAGCCTTTAAGAGCCAAACATACTTCAGCTTTCATCTTCAGTTTTACACTTAAAGATGATAAACTCTCAGCTCCTGGTGAATGTTTTATTTTCTGTTCTGTAATTTAACAAATTATTCATCTCCAGCCTGAGATTTTCTTCATTCGTGTGTTTAACACAGAAAACCTAAAGCTTTGTTTCTATTTCACCTTTATATGTCACAGAGAAAAAACTTCTCTACAGAGAATGAAATCTGTCCTCACAACATTATTTTTATGCTGTCCCTTAACATGCGGCCCAGAGGCTACAGGACAGTTAGAAGGACTTTAAATCACTGAAATAAGCAGGAATATTTGAATGTGAGTCTGACCCACCACTTTGACGTTTACTATTTAAAACAGTCTGATTGGGTGTGTTAATTATTGTTGCCTGACTTCCAGGTTTATCTCTGTCCTAACGTCACATCTTTTTTGGGTATTTTAAACACTTTCAGGCCAAAAGGACGTACAACCTGCATTTGTCTTTGTTTCACTGTAGTTAACAGAACATCCAAGTAGTTCATTGGATTCTTTACATTTTTTACTTTTTTACATTTTTTACATACATACTTTGCATGTATCATCCCCCCCTCCGATTTTAAGTAAGAATACACAAAACAAGTATTTAAGAATAATTGTTGGCAGTTTTATTAGAGTAACAGACAGCTCTGAGAGAGTCCAAACATTTCATGTGGAGGCTGGTGTTAACTGTGGATCTCTTAGTTTTGTGCAGATAAGACGAACAAACAAAAAAACACCAGAACAGAACAGAATCCATTTCCTCTTCAGACTGCTGTCAGACATTATCTACTGCACTCTGACGTCTGGAATCAGTCCTGCTGTTTGCTGAGGAGGAAGTAGTTCATTCTCAACTGTCAGAGTGACATCAGGGATCCTTGTGGAGTGTTGGTGACTGTTGTTTGCTTCCGGGTCATTTCTGTCTCTGTGTTCATCAGCAGGAGATTCAGAGTTCAGAAATCTCTCAGACATTTCAGTCTGTGGTTCAGTGGGAGGATGATCTGAGTCCTGACAACATTTTTTATATGTTATGTAGATCAAAACAACAACAGCAGCAACTGAAAGACCGATGATGAGTCCAACAGACCCTCCTGGCTGACCTGCAGGTGAGAAACAGGTGTGAGGTGTCAGCTGTCAGGTAGGTGATGAGTGAAGAACAGAACAGAATCCATTTCCTCTTCAAACTGCTGTCAGACATTATCTACTGCACTCTGATCACATCACTCAGACCAGCTGCTTTCTACAAAGTCTCATCAACAACATCTTTAGAAACAAACATCAACAACCAGGAAGCAGCTTCACCTCTGATCACACACACACTCAACTCTACTCACTCACCTGGAGGAACAACATGAAGGTGGATGATGCTGATGGACTTCCATGAGCTTGTTTCTCCCACGAAGACACGACACTCGTATGTTCCAGTGTCATTAGTCGTCACATCCTTCAGAATCAAAGACACGTCTCCATCCTTCATCTGTCTGTCCAGCAGATCCACCCGGTTCTTAAAAGATGAATGCTGGTTGCATCGCTCAAAGTGCCCGTCCCGGTATAAAAGCACATATTCTTCCCCCAAGTCGGCTCTGCTCCAGTTCACAGCTATGACGTTGTTGTTTGGAATTCGACATGGCAGAGTGTCGCTCTTCTGTCCAGCCTTAGCTGTGATGACGGCAACGCTGAAGCGAATGAGAGTCAAGAGGAGGAGGAGCCTCATTGTTCCTTTCAAACAGATGAACTAGAATGATGATCATGTCTGCAGAGCTCAGAGCTTTAATAAAAAACTCTATCGCAGTCGTCTGCGGGCCCATACTCCAACGTGCTCATCGACTCGCTGTGACTCCACCGCGGCGGACCATCGCTGTGACGGACTCCGCCGCCGCCGTGGTGGACACCGCGGTCGCGTCGTGGCACATCACTAGCTGTGGCGGACACTAGCTGATCGCGGACACCGCCGTGATCGCGATGGCGGACTCGGCGGTGATCGCGGTCGCGATGGCGGACACCGCGGCAGACCATCTCGCTGTGGCGGACACCGCGGAGATCGCCCTCGCCGTGGAGATTTAAAGCCGTCACACTCGCCGTGGCGGACCACGGTCGCGATGGCTGATCAACTCGCTGTGGGGGATTAAGCCCACCGTGCCCGTGGCGGACAACACTCTCGCCGTGGAGAACATCGCCCTCGCCGTGGCGGACAACACTCTCGCCGTGGAGAACACTGCCCTCGCCGTGGTGATTTAACGCCGTCACTCGCCGTGGTAGATTAACATCTACGCCGAGGTCGAATGCTCGACACTGTGATGCTTCATGCCTCTAGTGAAGTACAAGGTGAGAGGTTGAACACTGATCCACGAACGCCGTGGTAGGGTGAAGTTTTGCTTCAGCTTGTGGCAGACTCTTTCACGGACAGACTGCGGAAAACTTTTGGTTCAATCTCAGCTGCTCTTTTCATATATTCTCCTGATTTGTTGTGAGTGGCTTAAACACAATTTTTTAACTTTTTTTTTAACTTTTTTTTGTAAAACCGTTCATTTTGAAACAGATTTTCATTTCAGTTTCCTTTTTGAAGGATATCACACGGTTTTCACGCTGAGTTTGCTCGTTTTGCCATTACTTATAAGTTTTTAGGAATGATTTTCAACATTATTTTAGACACACTGGGCTCTTTGTGGGCTCATACCACGAACATAAACAGGGGTTTGTGGTTTTTTTCTTCTCGTTTCACTCATTTTGTAGTTCTTTTTTCCCTTTTTCGTCCACAGATTTCTTCCCTTTATTTTTGTTTCCCTAAAAACGGTTCAAATGGTTTTCACACCGAGTGTGCTCGTTTGTCATACTTATACATTTATTTAGGAAAGCTTTTAAACATTATTTTCTTCTCGTTTTACTCATTTTGCAGTTTTTTAAGCTTTTGTCAAAAGGTTTCTTCCTTTGATTCTGTTTACCTTCCTCATTCATTTATGCTTCGTGTTTATGGACAGTTTTGTTTATTTAAGATTAAAGAATGACAAACTTCACAGTTTAGGCGTCTGTACTTTATTGTATAAAGTGTCATATTCACTGCTACTAAAGCAACAACAATAATAATAATGAAATAATAACAACAGTAGTAGTGATGATGATTACAGCTGCAATACAATTTGCTTCACAGAAAGTGTTAATAACTTATCTTATACAGGAAGTGCCCGAGAGCTCAAGTTGAAAAGAATAAAGTCCAAGAAAAGGAATGAAGTTTTCATCTTTTTTTTTCTCATTTTAGTTTAATTAAAATCACATTGAGCTGTATGTGGGCTCACATATGGATACAGATCTTCCTGTATTTGTTTTCTCTAGACATTAATTTCATTTTCTATGTTGTGTGTTTGTGATACAGTTTCCCCTTTTTGTGGCTAAGTAGAATCAGTAGAATAAATCCAAAGAAAATGACACTTTTTGAGGTGGAATAACTGTATATTGTGATTTAATGTTCATTTTCTGAGATTATACAAATAGCAGTGATAGTAATATAGCACAGTTATTCTCTGTGACATTTTTAATTTTAAAACACAAAAGCTGTTTTTGACTAACTAAAATAAATACTCTTTTGTCATCGATACAATGTTTAGTTTATCTTCAGCTGGAATTCCCCTTCAAAGTCCAGAGTCAGAGAGAGAGCCCATTATTTTGGAGCCTATCCCAGCTGTCAGGCCAGGGCAGAGCTAACATATACACAATCATCCGCACTCATATTCACTGAAACATTTTTATTCCGTCAATATAATAGTTTTAATTTATTCTTTTCTTTGGTTGTTTTTGTTGAAGTTCAGTTACAAAAGTATTAATATATATAAAAAAGGCTTTAGGTGTAACAACCATGAGCTACACCTTATCAGTTGACATCTCATGTGACATTTTACTTATGTTTTCCTCTTTAACAACTGTCATTTATCTTCTAGAAAACAAAGGGAATTATGATAAATAACATGACTAATTATTCAGACAGAAGGAAACCTGCACCTCAGCTCCTGAAAAACTCCAGCTTTGAATTTGAAATGTGGAAGCAAAGTTTCTGCTCTCATGCTGGCTCTCTTTTGTGTCTTGCAGAAACACATCAGAAGTTTCTGGCACCACTTCTTGGAGACAAGCATAAGATGGTCATAACAATAATGTTCTTTGCTTCAGGATTCTGTGTGTTGATTTCACCCACCGCCTATTTATTAATAAGTCATTTTTAATAATATTGTTGAAAACAACTCCAACTTCAAGAAAGAGGTAAGTCTAGTTTCATAGAAGAGAGAGAGAGCAGTCTCTCTGTCAGGTGAATATCTACAAATATACAAACACATTAAATCTGCATCTGTAGATGACAGTCAGCAATGCATCCCCATTTAAAAACATTTAGATAAAAATTAAAGTATGAATGAGCGACTGCTGCTGTGTGAACTTTTAATGTGACTCTTTCCTTACTTGTTTAAAATATCTGAATGATCAGACATTATTGCTTTTTGTGAAACCTCAACACAGAAAAAGAATAAAAGCTAAATGATGTGAAATTCATCACTTTATGTCTCTACGTCTCTTTTTTTGGTCTTTCTTTAGTACGGGCTTCATGATTGCTTTATTTTCTGTCACGTGAGAACAGGGTGTGTATTTCTGGGAAAGGTGATGAAAAGTTTTTAGCCAATGAAAAACTGACACACCACACACTTACTTGGAATATAGTTTCTGGGTGTGTCGGTTTACACGAAGCGCCTGAATGGGAACTTACATTAGCCTGTTTGAAAGTGGAAAAAGGTCCAAGAAAAGAGCACTTTTTAAAATAGAATAAGAAGTCTATAATATTTCAAGGAATTAATTTAAGTAGCGCCGTGATTTAGATGTAATCAGTGTACTGTTTTCTAATATTGTCACTAATAAAAGATGAATATAATTTAAGGTGTTTTCAAACTGCTGCCAGCTTTTGAATCTATACTGAGCCTTTCAGTGTTTTCTCCTTGTGCCTCTGTGGACTGTCTCTGGCACCAAAGTTTCCTCTCAAAGTCCAAAGACAGACATGTTTGTTAGGGATTTGTTGAAACACCTGAAGCACCTTCTGGTACTTTCTGAGGAACAGGCTCACCCAGTTGAACTGCATTCCATAAACAAGTTTTTACTGGGCCTGTGCACCAGAGTGTTTGTGTGCGTCTCTTAAAATTTTCCATCAGTACTCGAATCATTCTCACAACTGCTCCTGTCAGTCACTCTCTGGGTTTATGAATAGTAAAAGAGCAGAACAAATGTTAGACCGAAACCATTCAGATCTGAAGAGCCTGTTTTTATTCAGAAATCTGTTGTCAAGATGAACTCAGTAATCATCAAGTTCCAATCTCCTCTATCATGTTTTTAAGTCTTTCACAGTAAGAAGCTGATAAAAAATAAAATCACGAGAGGGGTTTCATTAAGAAACAAGCAAAGAGAGAGCTCTGCTGTACTTTGCTCTTTAACAAGGTGACGGTGGATTTTGTTTATCATTATCTCAGACACTCCCCTCAGCTGATTTTTTAATTTACATCCAAAGTATTTCATTCACAGATCCCATAAAAGTCATTTTGATTCAACACAAGATTTTTAATGTACTGTGACACAAATTTATGATCTGATGTTAAAGTGATTTCAGCGTGTTTGAGGCAGAAGATTTTCACCTGCAGCTACATCTTAATGTCAAATATATTGAAAGATATTGTGTACTGAGAACCAACGAGTACTTTTACTTCAGGTTCTCTGAGTGTATTTTCATGCTACTGCTTTTAATAAATGATCCAAATACTACTACTTCTTTATTACACTTATAAATACGTGACCTGGACTTTTTTGGGGTGTGACCCAGGCGATGAAGAACCTCAAGTGGTCGACTGGAGGCCAGAAGTCCTTCACACATCATTTGTTTCAAAGAACCAAAAGAAAATGTGGATAAAGAAAAGGCAGAGAGCCCTTACCAAGCTTCCACTTATAAATATTTTACCTGTTTAATTTTTTATTGGTAATATAATTAAATTTTCCCTTTCAATGACGGCGATGTACACATCCTGGACAGGGAGGAACGCTGGTTTGAGCACAGAGAAAAAAAGCTTGCACTTCTTGATATGATATATTTAAATATGAATGTGGTTGTCTGTCTCTATGTGTTAGCCCTGTGATAGAGTGGCGACCTGTTCAGGGTGTACCCACCTCTCACCCTGTGGTTTAGCTGGGATAGGTTCCAGCCCACCATGTCCATGACCAGGATAACTGGAAGAGGATGGATTGAAAACTTAGGAGACCCTTTGAAATATAAATATCACATATCCTGTGTCCCAAACTGTGACTGGATCACTGAAAGCTGACTGAAGTCAGTTTTCACAGACAGCTGGTACAGTCAGGGCACCATGAATAATCAGGCTGGCTGTGAATCAGCTCTACAGAAGCTCTTCTATTAAAGTCTGTGTTGAGGACACATGCTGGTCATGTTTACAACAATATTAAGTGGTCAGATTTAGAGGCTGAAAGTGAATTTATTGTAGTTTCAGTTCTCAGCAGCTCAGAGAAAAGATGTGACCGAAACCAAAACCTACCAAGAGCCTCTGAAAGGATCTTCATCAGGAAACGAGAAGGAAGCTTCAGTCTGTTCAGGCAGTCTGCTACTGACTAAGAAATTGATTTTTTAAAGGCATTGACTTAAATACAACTTTCATTGTATATCTGCTCCTCTACATGTACAGAACACGTTAACTGCTTCAAAATCTTTTTTAGGAACTTGTGAAACACAAACACACTTTGTTATGAACAGTGACGTTTAATAAAAAAAGAACAGTTTCAGGATTCAGGAGAGTTCAAACCGTGAACATGCTGAGCTCCTCCATTCTGCCTCCTCTCTGACAGGCTCAAACAGGGTCCTGCATAGCCTTTAAAAGCCAAACATACTTCAGCTTTTTGTCGTCAGTTTTACACTTAAAGATGATAAACTCACAGCTCCTAATGAGTGTTTTACTCTGTTCTGTAATTTAACAAACTATTCATCTCCAGCCTGAGATTTTCTTCATTTGTGTCTTTAACACAGAAAACCTAAAGCATTGTTTCTATTTCACCTTTCTGACTCACATAGAAATGATTCTCTGAAACTTCTCTACAGAGAATGCATTAATTTTTATGCTGTCCCTTAACATGCGGCCCAGAGGCTACAGGACAGTTAGAAGGACTTTAAATCACTGAAATAAGCAGGAATATTTGAATGTGACTCACACTGACCCACCATTTTGACATTTACAATAAAACAGTCTGATTGGGTGTGTTAATTATTGTCGCCTGACCTCCAGGTTTAACTGGTAGGGTGAAGTTTTGCTTTAGCTTGTGGCAGAGACTCTTTCACGGACAGACTGCGGAAAACTTTTGGTTCAATCTCAGCTGCTCTTTTCATATATTCTCCTGATTTGTTGTGAGTGGCTTAAACACAATTTTTTAACTTTTTTTTAAACTTTTTTTTGTAAAACCGTTCATTTTGAAACAGATTTTCATTTTAGTTTCCTTTTTGAAGGATATCACAAGGTTTTCACGCTGAGTTTGCTCGTTTTGCCATTACTTATAAGTTTTTAGGAATGATTTTCAACATTATTTTAGGCACACTGGGCTCTTTGTGGGCTCATACCACGAACATAAACAGGGGTTTGTGGTTTTTTTCTTCTCGTTTCACTCATTTTGTAGTTCTTTTTTTCCCTTTTTCGTCCACAGATTTCTTCCCTTTATTTTTGTTTCCCTAAAAACGGTTCAAATGGTTTTCACACCGAGTGTGCTCGTTTGTCATACTTATACATTTATTTAGGAAAGCTTTTAAACATTATTTTCTTCTCGTTTTACTCATTTTGCAGTTTTTTAAGCTTTTGTCAAAAGGTTTCTTCCTTTGATTCTGTTTACCTTCCTCATTCATTTATGCTTCGTGTTTATGGACAGTTTTGTTTATTTAAGATTAAAGAATGACAAACTTCACAGTTTAGGCGTCTGTACTTTATTGTATAAAGTGTCATATTCACTGCTACTAAAGCAACAACAATAATAATAATGAAATAATAACAACAGTAGTAGTGATGATGATTACAGCTGCAATACAATTTGCTTCACAGAAAGTGTTAATAACTTATCTTATACAGGAAGTGCCCGAGAGCTCAAGTTGAAAAGAATAAAGTCCAAGAAAAGGAATGAAGTTTTCATCTTTTTTTTTCTCGTTTTAGTTTAATTAAAATCACATTGAGCTGTATGTGGGCTCACATGGATACAGATCTTCCTGTATTTGTTTTTTCTAGACATTAATTTCATTTTCTATGTTGTGTGTTTGTGATACAGTTTCCCCTTTTTGTGGCTAAGTAGAATCAGTAGAATAAATCCAAAGAAAATGACACTTGAGGTGGAATAACTGTATATTGTGATTTAATGTTCATTTTCTGAGATTGTACAAATGGCAGTGATAGTAATATAGCACAGTTATTCTCTGTGACATTTTTAATTTTAAAACACAAAAGCTGTTTTTGAGTGTTGGTGACTGTTGTTTGCTTCCGGGTCATTTCTGTCTCTGTGTTCATCAGCAGGAGATTCAGAGTTCAGAAATCTCTCAGACATTTCAGTCTGTGGTTCAGTGGGAGGATGATCTGAGTCCTGACAACATTTTTTATATGTTATGTAGATAAAAAAAAAAAAAAACAACAACAGCAGTAAAAACAACCACAGCAACAATTGAAAGACCAATGATGAGTCCAACAGATCCACTCTTCTCTCCTCCAGCCTCCAGCTTTCTTTTGGCGCCTTCCCAGCTTTGACAAAAGTCCAGCTGGGATAACCACATTTACTCAGGGCCTTCTTGATGTGCTGTTCTTCTGCCTCTCTGGCCGCTGTGTCAGTGGGGATGGTGTTCACTCTGTGTTGTAGGTTCCTAATGACACCCGGTTTATGCTCCAGTGATGAGAGTCAAACCTTAAATACTGATACTGAAATACTGAGGAGGGGGCCTAGAGGTACATAAGTCACCATCTTACAATGCTGCGATTGCAGCTATTCCACCATTCTCTGTGAATGGTACTCATGGCCATTGATCACTGGTTCTTGATTACTGGTCATAACAATTTGCATATTAATGATATGCAAATTGTTACTTCAGTGCTGCTAGTTTCAGCTAGTTTATTTTCCTGTATAAATCGTTGGTTGTTACAATAGAAAATGTCAGTTAAATATATCATATAGGAGACACACACACAGTGACATTTGAGAAGTGAAATGAAGTTTAAACAATTATTGCACACTTTCTGTACATCCAATAAACTTCATTTCACTTCAGGAAAATAATGACTATTAACAAGGTTGCCCAAACTTTTGCATCCCACTGTATATACACACACATATAAATGGTAAATGGCCTGGACTTGTATAGCGCTTTACTTAGTCCCTAAGGACCCCAAAGCACTTCACACTACATTCATTCACATATTCACACACTGGTGATGGCAAGCTACATTGCAGCCTCAGCTGCCCTGGGGCACAATGACAGAGACGAGGCTGCCGGACACAGAGACTCTCCGAGCCGGGGCTCGAACCCGTATATGTATATATGTACATATATATACTCATCTCAATCTGTTTCTCACATTTTATTTTTATTCAAGTGTCTGTTTTATCGTATGTTTGCACAAAGAGCCATAGCAATTTCCTAATGTTGTAAATCTGCTCAACATTTGGCAATAAACCCTCTTCCTGATTTCTGACTCAGCTGAGACTGAAGTTGGATGAGTGACGAAACGTTTCTCCCACTGAAAATGTCCAGATGAACAGAATCACCCTTGACTGAGCATCAGGATTACTGTGTCTATGTTGTGTTCTGGTGAACACAACATAGACACAGTATTTAGAACTATGAAATGTGAGGTCATATTGTGAGCTGCTAACCTCCAGGTTAGCCTGCACTGTATAGGTAGTTGATAAAAAAAAGTCAGTTTTATCAATGTAACAGGGAGGAAGAATACAGAATAATGTAATTGACCAATTGTCCAACGATTACGATATAATATCCACTACCTCTGAGAGGCAGGTCTGTAATATATATTTGACAAAATAATTAATTTACTTTTGAAATTATTTTTGATTTAGTCAGTTTTGAAGATTAACAATGGCTAACACTGAGCAGTGCTGATTTTCTAACACTGGAATATTTCTAACATTTTGAGTTATTTTCCAGTGTTAGCAAATCAGCACTGCTCAGTGTTAGCCATTGTTAATCTTCAAAACTGACTAGGTTACTTTTAAACATATAACACTGTCAAAAGTGTTAATTTAACACTCAACAGTGTTGTATTTAACACTCAGAGGTGAAGACCCATATAGACACTCTCCAGTGTTAATTTAACACTGGAGATTTTGCTGTGTACCATATTAAAACAACTTCTTCAAAGTAAGAAACCCAAAGTACAGTAAAAGCCATAGAAGGAAATCCCCTTGTAGCGGTGCCTGTCCAGGGTTAGTGAAAGAGAAACTGAAACAAAGGAATAAAAACACAGGGTGAAATCCAGAGCCAGCAGATCTCCTGAGGTGCTTCAGTAAGAGATAAATCGTCTGCGATCTTTCTCGTCACTTAACAGGTTGGTGTCAAACTAAAACTTAATTGCATGAAATATGAAACACTTACAGCAATTTTCATGGATATGTTAGATTGTGGATGTTAGTCTAATAATACTGAGTAGTGTAGTGTGCATTGTGTAATACAGTGTGCTTGAAAATTTGTATAAATTGTGCCTTACCTCAAAGAAAGAATATAAAAATATTTTTACTCTATTTTAACCAGAATATTGAAATTCATTTAAAGTAAGAAAAGTAAGATACAGTAAAGGCATGGCAGGAAATCCCCTAGTGGTGCCTGTAGAAGGTTGGTAAAAGCGAAACTGAAACAAAGCAATTTTCAAATATCGTTAAATGGTGTTTGTCAGTGTAACAATACAGTGGAGAGAAAAAATGCAGCTTGCTTGGAAATCTTTATAAATTGTGTCTTACTCAAAGAACCAATCTCTAAATAATGTTTAAATCTGCTTTGAACAGAGTTTTCTTATCTGATTAAGAAAATGGATGATGATGAAGAAATTCTCCTCAAGAAGCTGAAAGGACTGGTTACAAATATCAAATGGAGCCCAAAGGAGGTCGCTGACTTGTTTGATGCCCTTTTGAAGAGATTTGAGTCATCAGTAAATGACAAATCACATCTCTTCACATGGATGATAAAAATGTTGCACTGCATAGAGATTCACTTTATTACTTCAGACTGGAAAAATGAAGATGGAAAAACACTTCTGGAACTGCTCCAAGACAAAGCTGTAACAGATGAAACCTTGAAGGAATATTTAGCCAATGACAGAGAGAAGACTCTGGACAAAATCATTGACGAAATCCGCCAAGAAAAGTTGAACCAGGTTGATGAAAAGCTTTTAAATGATATCAAAGATATTGTATCAACAGTTCATGAAGGGCGTGATATTCCTGAGGACGGCTCACAGAAGAGTGAACTGAAAACCATCTTAAAGGATCTCTGTTTGGCAGTGGAAAAAACAAAAATTAAAGATACCAAAAAGCCATTTCAGCCACGACTGACACAGATGGTGAGCTGGTGCCTGATGGCGCTTTCAGAAACAGGGCGATTGATTCAGGTTGGCACAGGAGAGGGGAAGACCTGCATAGTGGCCATGTTTGCAGCTTTTCGAGCTCTGAGAGGAGAAAAAGTCGACATCATGTCAAGTTCATCAGTTCTTGCAGAGAGAGATTGTAAAGAATGGACAGGATTTTATAAAGAGTTGAATATCACTTCAAATTATAACTGCAAAAGAACAGGAAATGAACTAAAAAAGTGCTATGAGTGTCAAGTTGTTTACGGCACTGCGCAAGAATTTGCTGGTGACTGGCTTCGGCACCACTTCCATAGGTTGGACATATTAGGGCAGAGGAAATTCCAGTGTGCAGTAGTGGATGAAGTGGATTCCCTGATGCTAGACAAGGGTTATCATGTAGTCTATTTAAGCAGTGACATACCTGCTTTACAGCATCTCAACCCACTCTTGGCATGTATATGGGCCACTGCTAATCAGTACAAGAAAACTGGCACAGATACAACTGTAGGACCAAAATATCCTTTTTATCAAGTGCTGGAAAACATGATGGACAAAGATGGTGATGAGTCCATCATTCGTCAGATAGCAGAGGACACAGGTATACTGTCAAAAGGATCAGTCAAGGACCTGAGAAAGAACCCGAGTCTCTTAAATGAAATGATTGAAAGTGCGACTGCTGACCAGCTGGCTGAGTTCTTTAAAATGATGGAAAGCAAATTTCCATCTTCCCAGTTTGCTCTCCACCTCATAAACAGCAATGGTGAAATAGACAAACTCAACAAAGAGCTGCAGAGTGAAAATGTGGAAAGCAGAAGAGTGTCACTGCTTTTACTTGATGGTGGCTTCTGTCAGTACATGTACTCTGATCACGACAGTGTGGTGAGCGCTGTAGAAGAGGAAGTAAAGAGATCAATTCATTTTACACCATGTGAACTGAACCAAGCTAAAAGCAGCTGCTATATCCCAGGCTTCTTTTCAGAGCTGGTCAAATCTAAACTAAAAGTCTGGATTGAAAATGCATTTAAAGCTCAAGTCATGACAGAGGACCATGATTATGTGATGGAGAAACATGGAATCGTGCCTGTGGACTACAGCTGCACAGGGGTTGTTGAAAACAACATGAAGTGGTCAGATGGACTTCAACAGTTTATTGAAATGAAACACGAGTCAAAGATTAGTGACATGACAGCCATCACAAACTACATGTCTAATGTGGGCTTGCTTCAAAAGTACAAAAACCAGTTTGGAAGTCAGATCTATGGGATGTCTGGAACTCTTGGTCAAGAAAAGGAGACTGAGACTTTGCAAAAGATTTATGACGGTATCAAAACCTGTCAGATACCTTCATTCAAACGGAGAAAGCTGTTTGAGGTTGAAGGTGTTGTTGTAGAAGATGAAAAAGAATGGATTAAAAAAATCTGTGATGTTGTCATTGTACAAATCAAACCTACATCATACAGGGATCCTAGAGCTGTGCTCATCATCTGTGAGACCATCAAACGAGCAAAGATGATCCATCGCAGTCTAGGAGACAGAGTCCAGAACAAAAAACTTTATGTAAACAACAACATGGACAACAGTCTGGTCATTTCTAAGGAGCTTGAAGCAGGAAGAGTCATCATAGCAACAAACCTCGCTGGCCGTGGAACAGACCTTCAAGTTTCTGACACAGTAAAGGAAGCTGGAGGTTTGCTTGTTGTGCAGACCTTCCTGCCCAAGAATGCTCGTGTGGAGGCGCAGGCATTCGGCCGAACTGCCAGACAAGGATCTCCAGGATCTGCTCAGCTCATTGTCTGTTTGAGTCATCTGGCAGAGCCAATTCAGTTACTGCTTTTAACAAGGAAACTTCACTCTTTATATAGAAATCTAACAGATGTAACTCCGCTTAAACAACATCTGTTTGCAATGCAGTTAAGGTCATATCAGCAAAGGAACAGTAATAAAGCATCTGCAGAAATGTCTTCAACACTGAAGGATACTTTGACTAAAAAGTCACAGACGGAAATAAACATAGTTAAAGAGTTCAGAGACAGCACAGTGGCTAATGAACTATCAAGCTACTTGGAGTCTCAGATTCCATTCATGAAGAAGAAGGAAGAGCTCTTCAATGATTATCTGGATGTACTAGATGTCGTGTACAAAACTAGCAACAACAAGCCAGAAGCTTCAGATTTATCTGCTCTGAATGAGTTTTGGGGTATGTGGCTACTCACAAGCTTCAGTGCAAAAGACTCTACTGAAGAGTTGAAAAGTAGACTGAAAACAGATCTGGATACTGTGAGGCAGAAACTCAGACAGAGAGAATCACCATCATCAAACCTCTACCACTACATTAGCTTTGGTAATGACCTGCGTGAAAACAGGAAGTTTACAGAGCGCATCAACATGTACACTAAAGCCATTCAGAAGGATCATTGTTGGGGAGCTATTGCATATTACAACCGTGCTTTTACATCTTTGAAGCAGCAAGACAGGAGTCAGAGTCCAGACTGTATCAATCGAGCTCTAGAAGATTTGCAAAATGCACTCAAGTCTGTTCAGCTTCACTGTGATCAACTTGAAGTCACTCACAGGTTTTCAAAACAGCACATTAACAAAGACAACAGAGATTCACTCACAAGACTTGACGAACAATTCATGGCCAGATACAGAGTGTTGGTGTCATTTAAGGAACACATTACAGAAGCCATAAAGAAAGTGGTAAAGGCCAGAGATGTGGGTGGGAAAATAAAAGTGGAAAAGACCACAGTCTATGCACTGGTTTCATTGGTGCACTCTGTGCCATTGAAGATGTTTTCAATGGAATCACTGCATGCACTCCTCTCTAGAGACCCTCTGAAGTGCCTCCAACTCATCAGCAACCCCTCCTTTGATATTCCAAATGAGCTTAAGTCTCTTAAATCTCTGGGCCTGACTCACATCTATACCTTAGACACACTGTTTACAGTGGTAGGCTTTATCTCAAAGATTGGTAGATCCATAATGTCATTCCTTAAACTTGTTCGGTTCCATGGCAGGTAATCAGCTTGAGCAAATAAACAAATAAATACATATCAGGAAACATGTTAGCAGAGATTTTACAGCAGGGGAACGGTGCTTCCTTACAGTGTAGATTTTCTTCATTTATTTTATGACTACATGTAAAAGAAATCATTCATATATGTATGAAGAGTGTGGATTTGCAAAATATCTCAGAATATACATATATATATACCTTTTATATATCTAAAGATATGTGATATAATTATATACTGTATGCAGTGAGCAAAACCAGTCATTTTTTGATTTGCTTCACTTGAACTACTTTAGTCAGAATTCCCAGTATTTTGTTAAAATTATTTGAACAATAGTTTATAAAGCTCATGATGAGTTGTCATCTAATGCAAAATAGGAATTGATGTTTAGTGTTTGATCGTTATTTTGTTATTGATGTATTTAGATAAATAATTAAATATAACTGTATTCTTTGCTATGTTTCTTGACACTCAATGCTGCTTTTAGTTTGAGATATTCTGCTAATTATATTTGTTAACTTCATATGCATATACTTTAAGTTCAAAGAGATCATTGTCAAAGTAGTATTTTCTCATAAGATCCAGCCCTAACTGTATGCTTTATATACTATATGCTTTGTAAGCTAGACCAGACAATATTACATACAGAGAAAAAACCCAAAATCATATGACCCCCTATTAGCAAGTTAAGTTAGTTATTCCTTATTTAACACAACAGCACAGTAATACAACCACAGGCTTACAGGTTTGGCATACAAGAACTGGTAGGGATGGGAGGGTGTGTATGGTCTGTAAACAAAACATGTACAAAGGGCTGAGTATAATCAACATTCAAGTCATGAATTATGCTTCATTAACTGTCTTCCAGTATAACCAGAAATACAAATGAAAATTCCTATTTGATCATCTTTGCATGGAAGTTTCCTACACTATTCAACAAACCAAACAGTGGCTTTTATTAATTTTAAATACACCCAATAATGACAAATCACAGAACACAAATATCACTTTAGCTTACAGCTTACAAGTGTGTAGCATAACAGCTAGCCTTAGCAGCACGCACCACATAGTGAGCAGATTAATGAACATTGCAATTCTACACAAGCCGATTCCCTATATGAAATAAAAGGCACAGGGCTGTCCTCTCCTATCAATGTCTACTCACAGTTCTTTAGTGACACACACAACTCCCACCACGCCTAGAAGTCCACTGTTGAGTAGGGATGGGTACCGGTGTCCGGTTCTGACATAAACGGTAGTAACCAGACCGAAAAGCAGCGCACATTTCGGTGCTTTATTTCGGTGCTTTTTTTTCCTGAGCTGTGATACACTTTAGATTCTAGCCAATCATTTTACATTTCCGAGGATAGTAGGCGGGGCCAGGTACGTACGTTCTTTTAAAGCAGAGGTACAGATTAAAAATGCCCAAGGCGAAGCGGTCAAAAGTCTGGCTGTACTTCACAGCAAAATATGCAAACTCAGCAGCAACAAGTGCTTTAAGCTGATACTGTGATACTGTCAAAGGAGGTAACACCTCAAATCCGATGAAACACCTGGTGACGCATAGCGTTTTTTTGGGGGGTTTTTAAAGCCGAGAAATGCGCCGTATTTGATAGCTTGCTGCGAGACCTCACACCGAGCACATCTACTGCGGGTGGGTTGCCTGTTATCGGAGCCGGAGTTAGCAACATCCCCCAAAAACACAAAGAGGAGAGTCCTGGCCCCTAGCCCTGCCAGTGTAGCAGAAATGATGACGGATGATGACGGCAGCAGCAGCCGTTCTTCTCTGCTTGAGTAGCTTAATGTTGTTCGTGTGTAATTTACGTTGAGTAGGCTAACCATGTTATTACATTAATGCATGTAAGGTGAACTAGCAAACATCATCATAGCTACATGCGGCTGTCTTCTTGTTTGATGGCAGATACTCCCTTCACCCTGGCCAAAAAGGCTAAAATGACCAAAGAAAAAGTGGAAAACAGCTAAACATGAGAGGTTTTTGGACAAAGTTGGTGTTTTTTTCCATTGTTTAAGCACTGCTTCCAGCCAAGAGTGATGCCATATATGCCCCATAGCCAGAGATGGGCAGTAACGCGTTACTTGTAACGCGTTACTGTAATCTGATTACTTTTTTCAAGTAACGAGTAAAGTAAGGGATTACTATTGCAAAATCGGTAATTAGATTACCGTTACTTTCCCGTAGGAACGCTGCGTTACTGCGTTACTAAAACCGTGATTTTTTTGCGAGAATGTCTCATGACAGTGACGTAAGCAAGTGCGACGTTGGTGACAGCAGCTGTGTGCAGATCAACAATGGATAATATATCGAGTGCAGGAGAGAGTATGAGCGTGCAGCGTTTAAAGTGTGGAAGTACTGACCTTACTTTGAGTTTGATTCCATAAAAAGTGACAAAAACATTAGCGTCCATCGTGCGTGGGAAGAAAACTTCTTTTTACAGCGAAAAAAACCCCTAAACTTCCTAGCAAGCACCGAGTACCTACGACGTGATGGGAAACTCACAGAGACACTCGCGCGGATTCTTCAACTGACCGCAGCACACCTGCACCAGGGTAACCCTCCGCCTACCCTGCTCCTGCTTTACAGGTGAAAATAGAGCAAAAGGACCGCTGAGTCTTTGACTTTATTTATTTTCTGCTGTGTTTTACTTGCATCTGTTTGAAAGAGTGAGTGAAAACACAAAAAATATTTTATTTTATGTGCTGGAATGTGTAGAAAATAGGTTTAAATGTTAAACTAATTTATTCAAGTCAGAGAATGTTGCATATAATTAAATGTTTTGCTTGATGCATAAAGTTAAAAGATTAAAACTGATAAAACAAGTTTTAAAAAGAGACTTTTCCATTTGATTACATTTTGTATGATGGATTATGTAGAAAAAGTAGAATTGGGCTGAAAGATCTATCACTTTATCACCTCTTCAGGTTGTAAATCGTGTTTTAAAAAAGTAACTAAGTAACTAAGTAACTAAGTAATTAATTACTTTTGAAAATAAGTAATCAGTAAAGTAACGGGATTACTTTTTTGGGGGAGTAATCAGTAATTAGTTACTGATTACTTTTTTCAAGTAACTTGACCAACACTGCCCATAGCTGCAGAAAAGGCTAACATTGTTATCTTTTTTACAAAAAAACAGTTAAACATGAGAGGATTTTGGACCAATTTTGTGTTCTCCATTCTTTAAGCACCGGTTTGAGCACCGTTTAAGCACCGGCACCGTTTCAAAAGTATCGGTTTGGCACCGGTATCGGATAAAACCTAAACGATACCCATCCCTACTGTTGAGTGAGTTTGCAAGGTGCCTCTTACTAAATGTTAGCAAGAGGCACATACATGGTCTGTGCTCTGGACCATGTGCCCGATATCGCAATTGCGTTTTCTCACCACAAGGGGGCTCTCACACACAGTCAAACATCTTTTCCAACACAGACAGACCCACACCCCAGCCCACTGTCACAGTCCTTTCACAGAGGAAAAGAATTACCACATTGCTCTTTACAGCGGTGAAGGCATTTTTTGGCACAGAGATAGTAAGGGTAGGAATACCAATTTAATAAATTTATTTCAATGATTAATAATAACGCATGCATACACCATTACAACATCAAACGGTGCCACTTTATTATGCAACACATGCAAACTACCACATCACATAGGTCAAAGTGTAGGAGCGCACGCCCAAAAACTTACCCCAAAATACGGGTAATATTTCTAACAAGAAATAAGCTGTGAGCATTTAGGATGAATAGGGGCCAAAGTTTTAGCTGTGCACTCACAGGTTTGAGACATCCAGTCATTGAACCATTCCATTTTTTGGCATCTCTTCCTCTCATTCCCAATAAATGAACATCATCAGCTGCCACAAAACCCACACCACACAGACACAGCCAGAGGGGGGAGGGGGAGTTGAGTTTTCCAGACTTCAATTAAACTAAATTTGTATAAAAATTTGGTTTATAGAGGAAAAAACATTTTCTGTACTTGGAAATCTCCAGATTTTTCTTTCTTCTTGAGGTGAACCTATTCTACTTCCTGTTCAAGTGTTTGTATCATTTACGCTTTTCACATGTTCCTTTCTGTGTCGATGACAAAGTGTTGATGATCCAGATGTTTAGATGAATTTTAACTTGTCAGTTTTAGACTCTGACACTAAAGGTCCAGTTTTTTTAGTGCTCAGCAGCTCAGAGAAATAATGCAACTGAAAGCAAAATCTCTGAATGGATCTTCATCAGGAGATGAGGAGTATGATTTCTCTTCAAATGTCAGTTTGTTAAAATGGTGAAAAATTGATTTGTTAGCGTAATAACAAATCAATTTAGTAATAAAAAAGCCATCCGTGGTAAGGCTCAGGGTGAGTGTGATGTCTTATTTTTTAGTATCATTATTAAATCTACAGAGGTCAGAATCACTAGTTCATCTGTTTACTGCTTAATAGGAGATTTTACACACATACAAGGCAAGGCAGACCTGAACTTCACAGTCTGACCCAGCTAATGACCAGCAGAAGACGATCCATGATTGTATAGAAATCAATGAAGGTGTAGGGAACTGAGCACTGTCCTGGTGATACAGTGATGAGTTGTTGACCACAGGACATGCAAGAAAAACAAAGTGCAAACCACTTCAGCCCTGTGGTGTATTCATTTGTTTTGTATATTTATTTATGTCTTCATATGGTTGCATCTGTGACCTCAGCGAACATTTTCATTGTAACTTTATGGGGTAGCTTGTGATCATAAGCAAATGTAAAAATAATAATAATCAGATTTTTTTAAAAAGGAAATCTGAAGTATGGATAAAGATCTAAATATTTTAAAAATATTTATGTTTCCATACTTTATATGAAACTGTCACAAAGTGTTTGTTATGACCTTAGTATATGAGTTAATGTGAGATCAAACATGATGCTCATGGCCACACTGGGTCCAGATAAAACAACACAGTCACTTAATTACAACAGGTGATCAGTGTTGGACACAGCAGAGTGTTCTATGCTCTAATTCAAGGATTCAAGCTTTATGGTCATTCGCATCACATCTTAACATGAGGTGGAACGAAATTATGTACATTATGTCCCGGAGCAAAAAGAAACAGAATAATGAGGATTTTTTTTATTTTATTTATTTTTATGAATAAATAGTTGTGTGTTTTTTTTTTTAAACAAAACAGATATACAAGTAATAAAATTATACGACAAGTGGAGTGCAACAACCTGATGCCCTTTGCTGCTAAAGTGACAGTGTCTGTAAGTGTCCATAGTGAATTTAAGGTGCTACAATAACAGTTGTTGTCCATTTATGCATTGAGAAGTCTCACAGCTTCTGGAATGAAGCTGCTTCTCAGTCTGGTGGTGTTGCATTTAATGCTCCTAAATGGTTGGGGGTTTTTTGGGTTTTTTTTTTTTTTGAACAAACAGAAATGACAAGTAATAAAACAATACAATAAATAATACTATAAGTAGAGTGTAACAACCTGAGTACCAGTATGGAGTATGGGTATAGAGTGTAGGTATAAATATGGGTGTAAAGAAAGACTTTAGCAGCAAAGGGCATGATGACCTGCATTGATAAAGTGATAATAAGTGTCAATAATGGTTAAGATGCTACAATATCAGTTCTTGTCCATTTATGCATTGAGAAGTGGTGGGTTTGCATTTAATGCTCCTCAGCCTCCTGCCTGAGGGGAGCGGGACAAAGAGTGTGTGTTCTGGGTGAGTGGGGTCCTTCATGATACAGGCGGCCCTCTTTCTGCATCTGGAGGTGTATATGTCTGTGACGGTTGGGAGGCTGCCTCCGACAACTCTCTGTGCACCCTCTGTAGAGCTTTCCTCTCTGCCACTGTGCAGTTTCCGTGCCACACATTGATGCCAGAGCACAGAACACTCTCCACCGAACAGCTGTAAAAGGAGATGAGGACTGAGCTCCTCAGTCCCGCATACCTCAGCCTCCTCAGGAAGTAGAGCCTCTGGTGAGCTTTCCTGATCAGGCTGGAAGTGTTATTTTTCCAGGTGAGGTTGCCATCCAGGTACGTACCAAGGTACTTGTAGCTGGGTACTACTTTGACTGCAGATCATCCGAAGTGCAGGGGTGTGTGTGCGTGTCTTCCCCTCCTGAAGTCCACAGTCATCTCCTTCGTCTTCTTCTCATTTAAGCAGAGATTGTTTTGCTTGCACCAGTCCTCCAAGAGTTCCACCTCCTTCCTGTAGCCGGTCTCATCATTGTTTGTGATGCATCCCACCACAGCTGTGTCGTCTGCAAACTTTACGATATGACAGCCTGGAGGGTTGGGCGAGCAGTCATATGTAAGCAGCGTAAACAGGAGGGGACTTGGCACACAGCCCTGAGGGGAGCCAGTGCTGAGGACTCTGGAAGATGAGGAGACATTGGTCGACTTCGGAGAACAGAAGGAACCGTAATGAAAAATTGAAATATGGACAGTTGGGCTGTGATCACTCTGATCTCATGCACTCTGAATCAGAAGCAGAAATTACTTCTAAAACATAGAAGTAACTGTTTCGTATTTCCACATCAAATACGCATCAAAGGCCATCAAATGCTGAACATTCATAATCCAATGCTGTCACTCTCTGGATGTAGTCCTCCTGTTTGCTGAGGCTGAGCATGATGAAGTAGTTCATCCTCAAGTGTCAGAGTGACATCAGGGATCGTTGTGGGGTGTTGGTGACAGTTGTTTGCTTCCAGGTCATATCTGTCTCTTTGTTCAGCAGCAGGAGATTCAGAGTTCAGAAAGCTCTCAGACATTTCAGTCATTGCTTCAGCAGAAGGACGATGTGAATCCTGACTGTGTTGTTTATGTATTATGTAGACCAAAAAAACAACAACGGCAGCAACAACAAGCACCACAAAAACAGTCAGACCGACGATCAGTCCAACAGATCCATCCTCTGTGTCTCCTCCTGTCTGACCTGCAGGTGAGAAACAGGTGTGAGGTGTCAGCTGTCAGGTAGGTGATGAGTGAAGAACAGAACAGAATCCATTTCCTCTTCAAACTGCTGTCAGACATTATCTACTGCACTCTGATCACATCACTCAGACCAGCTGCTTTCTACAAAGTCTCATCAACAACCAGGAAGCAGCTTCACCTCTGATCACACACACACTCAACTCTACTCACTCACCTGGAGGATCAACATGAAGGTATATGATGCTGATGGGGTCACCACTGAGATTAGCTCTCTTTCTCCGGTTTGTTTCTGGCTTGGCACGACACTCGAATGTTCCAGCATCATTAATCGTCACATCCTTCAGAATCAGAGACACGTCTCCATCCTTCATCTGTCTGTCCTGCAGATCCACCTGGTTCTTAAAAGATGGATGATGGTTGTGTGAATTAAAGTGACCGTCCCGATACAAAAGCACATATTGATCCCCCAGGTCAAGTCTGCTCCACTCTACAGTCATATGAGGATGTCCGTTGTTTGGAGCTCGGCATAGAAGAGTGATGTTCTTCTGTCCAGATTCAGCTGTGATGTTTTTCTGACCTGAAAGTGGAAACAACACAGAACAGAGAGGTTAAAGGTCTACGGTCGACTTCCAAAGTTCACTAACTGTATAATGTTTAGTAATACTGACCAAAATAATCCTGATTATGGTTTTGGCTGTTCTGTGCTCAACTTCTGTTTAAATCATGTTAGGGTGAATTGTTTTCCCTCTTTAAAATTGCAACATTTCACTCAGTGCAGTTAAATGGCCTCCCCTAGAGCTTGATAACCACTGAAACCTTTACATTCAGTTCCTGTCACCCCACTGAGCATCATTACTCAGTTGTACTTGTTTGTGTCAGGTTTAGTTGGTAGTTTGGAGAGTGCCATCTGGCCAGTGCCAAAGATTAAACAAAATCTGTATTTATTTGCCAATACAAGTATCTCATAGTGATAAAATCCCTGTGGTTGTTCTTCACTTTATCCAAGAAATGTGAAAACAAAAAACAAAAAACAATACAAATATCAAGAAAAACTACATTTGTACCACCGCCAAAACATTTGGCCACAACTATACAGGAAATATTTATGCTTCAAAAAGTTCTCAACTTTAACTATCACTGATGTAAAAGTTGTATAAAGACAGGATGAGTGATAAAACAGCTGATGCATTAACATGTCATTTCAAAATCTGCTTAAAACCTCAGATTTGACTCTATTACAGATCACTCTGTTCACATAAAACACACATCCAAGTTTTTTTGGTGGTTGTCTACCCCAACTGTGTAGGGAGAGAGGCAGGGTACACCCCGGACAGACCACAAGTCTATCTCCAACACACAGAGCCACACCCGCCTGTGGGAGATTAATCAGGTTTGAACGGGCTCTGCCGTCGACCTGTTCAGATCGTTGCTCAAAATGACTGTAGAATAAAGACCTATAAACTCCGGCGCCGAGGCACATAGGCGTCTACGCGCCTGCGCTCACTAACCATGGGCGGGGCATTTTCACACTACGCTTAGCAACAAATGACTGTAGAAAAGTTTATCGGTCGGGATTGGTCGTCGCGGTGGCGGAGTATATATATAAGAATGTGCGCAGCAGAACATTTACAAACCTTTCTCGGCTTCAGTGTGGATAGAGTGTGGTTAGAGTTCAGCTTGTGACGGTAAGCAGAGACTATTTATACACATGACTGAGCCTCTTACACGCACTTGTTTTATTTTATGCACTTTTTTGAGATATGATTTTTAAACTGTAGTTTCCTTTCAAACAGTTTCCACACCGAGTTTGCTCGGTTCTCTTTGTTTACCATTTTATTTAGGAACGATTTTCAACATTATTTTAGACATATTTGGCCGTTTGTGAGCTCACACCACACCATGTTTTCGTTCCATTGTTGTCTTGAGAGAACTTTAAATTTCTATATTTTTGGACACTTTCTCACGTTTTTTGTGTTTTTGGACCAGGGCCGTTGCTAGCCATTTGGGTGCCCTAAGCACAAATGCTTTATGGTGCCCCCCCCCGCCACTGAAAAAAAAACAAAAAACATTAATACTTTTGAATTTCTCAGTGGAATTTGTTTAATTAAATAACAACAAACATGACAGTTAAACAAATAAATAAGGTTAAAGGAGGTTAAAAATACTGTTACAAATAAATACTGAAACAAAAATTGAACATTGGAACAAGAACAAAGAGCCTGGCAATAATGTGTAATTTTTTTTATAAAAAAATAATATATATAATATAATAGTATTATTATTAATATATTTACAAATAGTTTCACAATAGAATTTAAATAAGAAACTTAAATAAGAAAAATAAGAATTTGAACACAAAAGCCACATTCCTTAAGTAACTATGTTAAACATTTTTACAATTCGTTGTCAGAGTATGCCCTAGACTCTAGGGCATACTCTGACAACCAGAAAATGCAGGCGTGGTGTGCCTCTCTAGGGCCTAGAGAGGCACACGCCTGCATTTTCTGGTTGCAAAATCAGCTATAAGGTCATCATATGATAGCTTCTGAGCCACGTCACCATTGATGCTGATAACAGCCAGACCACTTAAACGTTCCTGCCCCATTGATGAACGCAGGTACGTTTTAATGAGTTTGAGCTTTGAAAAGCTTCGCTCAGCAGAGGCAACTGTGACAGGCAGGGTCAGTGCAATACGCAGAGCAATCCACAGATTGGGATATACCTCTTGAAGCTGATTGTCATGTAAAAATGACAGCATTTCCAAAGCAGACGTCTGTGGTGGCAGCTGAGGAAGGTTGATGATTTCCTGCATCATCTCAGGTCCATCAATGTCAGCTACTCCCTTATCTGTCAGTGTCTTCTGTACTTCAGTGCAGTGTTTTTTTAAATCCTCCTTGGACATCCCATTCACTTTGCTGAAATCAAGCAGCACTCCATATTTCTCCTTCACTTGATTCATGGTCTCAAACCTCTCCTGTAGGGAGATTAAAGCAGAGTCCACAACACAATTGAAAAATGTGACCTCAAGCTTTTTAAGGGCATCATGGAGGGGCTCATCAACAGCTTCATATGCAAACTGCCTTTTTGTGCTCCTGAGCCTTTTCTCCTTCAACTGTGGTTCTATGTTCAGGGCCTCACAGAGTTCTTTGGCAGCTGACACAGCCTCATCAAACCCAGACTGTCTGTATTTAGAGAGGTTACTTTTGGCAGTGTCAATGAGCCTGACAGCAACATCGAGCTGCATGGAGCTGGACTGTAGTAACTTGTTCACCTGGTTTGTGATTGTAAGAAGTTCACACCACACGATGGAGCAAATCAAAAATCGAAATGAGGCTACTTCCTCAGCAAGCACTTGAGCCTCCACCTTTGCGACTGCATCACTTACAGCTTCTCTGGCCTCCAGGAGAGCATCCCTCACTTCTTTTGTCTGACTCCGGACAGCAGTTACACTTTGAAGCCTGCTTTCCCATCTAACGTCACTCCAAGATTTAAGTGTCAATTTCACATGTTTTGTTAAAATGGCCCATCGCTGGGTGGCACTGGAAAAGAAATTGAACAACTTCTGCAAATACCCAAAGTAGCCAGTTGCATCTGGAGAGGACTTGGCAGCATCAGCTATGACCAGATTCATCGTGTGAGCTCCACAAGGCACAAACAATGCTCTCGGGTTTAATTGTAGCAGTCTGGCCTGAACACCTTGCTTCTTCCCCTTCATGTTGGCCCCATTGTCATAGGCCTGTCCTCGACAGTTTTCAAATGGAATGCCAAGCTCCTTCAACTTGTCAAGGACAACATTGGACAGGTTAAGGCCAGTTGTTTGCTCCACATTTATATAGCCAAGAAAGTATTCTTTAATATCTGGTTGTGCTTGGAAACAAACAATGCGTACTATGACTGACATTTGTTCAGTGTGACTCACATCTGGAGTACAGTCAAGAATGATGGAGAAGTATTTTGCCAACTGGATTTGCTTCACAATGGCGCGGAATGTTTCTGAAGAGATAATCTGAATTAGTTTGTTCTGTGTCTCAGGGCTGAGGTAATGTGTGTGGGAACCTTCATCTTTTATGTTGGCCAAGTGATTTGCCATTACAAGGTCATATGTTGCCATAAGCTCTACTTCCTTCAAGAAGTTGCCATTGTCCGGCTCATAAAGACAGTCAGAAGAGCCCCTAAAAGACAAATTTCTGGAAGCCAGTGAGAGAGTTATTGAGAGTAATCGTTTGAGAATCTCTCGCCACTTTTTCCTTTCTGCCTCTAGTAAGGTCAACTCCTGTTGATCTATTGCCATGCTATTCTTTAGCCGTGTGTCCAGTTCTCTCCACTTAAGCATGCACTGTATGTGGTCTTGGCTACACTCATGACCCCTCAAACGGATGTTGATGTTCGACCAGTCACTGAAGCCCTCTGTACTCAGCTTTATATCCTTCACACTGAAAAGCTTACATGCAAAGCAGAACACAGCATTGTTCTGCGGTGAGTACACTAACCAGCTCCGGTGAACCTTTTCTCCATTGGGAAGAATTTTGAACTTAAGGCTAGTGTGAAATGCTCTTCCATCAGGCCCCTTTGGAAAATTAAAATCAGAGCTGACATTAAAAGGACCTCTCCGCACAATTTCAACACGATCAGCATCTACAATGTGAGCTGGCCAAAGAGCAGGATCGGTTGAAGGGGGCACACATGTCTCCACAGTGTCACTTTCTGATAGTCTCTCAGTGACAGGACTCTCAGTGGTACTTGTGTATGGAACTGTACCTGAACTGGTGGTTGATGGTTCTTGTTCTTCTTGGCTAGGGATTGTTGCAGGGTCTACAATGGCTGGTGGTTGATGTCCAGGGATGGCACTACTACTGGATGGTTCATCCTGTCCTTGAGATCCTCCTTGAACATATTTAAGCATTGACCCTGCATACAAGAGAAAATATTCAGGGATTTTACAGAAATACAATTTTGAATCTACAGTAGGCCTACGAAAGATTGCATTATAAGACTAATAAATTAAGTAAGTCACTGGTACATTTAAAAATTACTAACTATATTTTACATGTATAGATTTTCATAATGGCAAATGGCAATATAAACATGCTGTACATAATTTGATATAAATGCGCAAGTAGGAAATCTATATTACTGGAAGATATAGGTTTCACATTACAGTTTCACCAACAGATGTCGCCCTTGATCTATGAACCTAAAGAAAGACGAGAACTATTTATGTGTTCAGACGTCAATGGCATAAATAAGATATGCGTCTTTATAGATATCCTGAAATGCAGCAACATACAAAGTAATCTTGTCTAATCTGATAATAATACTTGACTGCATCACTGACCTATCCCAAAGTTAAGGTTAATCAGTAGCATGCATGACGTTAGCCAGCTAGCAACCTGAGGAGGGAAATGCTAGTCTCACGAATCACGATAACGTTAGCAATCGTGAGTCACGATTGCTAACGTTATCGGAAAACCGTCAATTGAGTGACCATGATGAGTTGCTTTTAGTAGTCCATTCTATATTCATATCCACAACGTAAACAAACTACCCAACATCAATCATTTGCAACATTTGTTAACACAGTATGAACACTGCTAACAGGAGCTATCACAGAGTTGACGGACATGAGCGTGCAAGCAAGGGCTACAATAATGAACTTTTTTTATTATTATTATTTAAACATTGCCTTACCGGCAAGCGACGCCTGAGTTTCATCACGCTTCCTCTTCTTCTTTCTTTTCTCCGCTCCCGACTCCTGTTGCCGTTTCGAGGCCATGTTCAAACAGGTGTTTACCAATTATAGAACAGACCACTGGGAGTGGGGGGGCACCAGGAGGAGACTGGAGACAGGGCACAAAGCAGATTCACCCCTTTTCTCGGGAAAATTGTTTTATGTTGCTTTTGTATTGTTTAACCATATTAATGCATATGATATTTATAGTATTAATATGGTTTACTTTTTTTTTTTACGACCCTGATTTTTTTGGTGCCCTACGCAGTGTGCGTTATGTGCGTTTGCGGAGCTACGGCACTGTTGTGGACACAGCGTTGCGAGGCTTCTTTTGCGTTGAATTTGATAATCTCAAAAGGTTTAGTTACAGAAAGAATGTGAGAACAGGGCGTGTGTTGGTGGGAAGGGTAACATGAAGGGTAAAATGCATTCAAACACTGGTAAACCCTGGCACGCAAACACGCACTAATGGCTTCTTTGAAAACCAGTTTGACGATGTCTCCGTTTGAAAGGCTTGCCTGAATGTCAGCTCACCGTCAGCTGTTTTATAGTCTAAGCGGAATAAAGTCCAAGAACATCTGACAGGCACACCTAGTTTCATCGAAACTACTTTGTAGACGACTCACTTTTGTAAGGAGTGCCTGATAAATCATGTTGAATGGAATCAAGTCCAAGAAAAGGAAGGATGATATTTTTTTAATCAGTTTTTTGTTGTCAGTTTTAGTGTGATTTTAAATCGTGCTTTCGTGGCTCACTTTAGAGACATAAGCACGAATTCAACCTTTTTTTTTTTTTTCTTGCTCCTTTCTTTCTCCCCCTTTTGTTGTGGCTAAATATATAATTTGAATAAAGCCCAAGAAAAGGACACATTTTAAGGTATTGTGTGATTTAATGTTCATTTTCTGTGATAATAATTATTAGCACAGTTATCCTCTGTGCCATTTGTAATTTTTAAAACAGAATAGCTGTCCGTAAATTTAAATGTTGAGCTTACCCTCTGCAGAAATCTCAGCGCAGAAACCCATGAGAGACCAGAAGAGAATCATTGCGGTCATTTTTCTCGAGAGGAAACTAAATCGAGGAGCAACACAGCTCATTACTCTACTAACTACTAACTACTAATCATCATGGCGTAACACCTTACGCCATGATGATTTGGGCAGTGAGGTACTTTGTCCCCACCCACAAAATTGCAGAACGTCACAGAACGTCTTGTTGGAAAGGACACACATCAGGAAAAACACTTAAACCTCTGAAATGATTATGACCCACTTTTTTTGTTTTGTTTTTTTTTTTCATTGTAAAGCGATGAGTAACTATTTAAACAGAATGAAACCTGCACCTCAGCTGCTGAAAAATTCCAGCTTTGAATTTGAAATGTTGAAGCAAAGTTTCTGCTCTCATGTTGGCTCTGTTTTGTGTCTTTCAGAAACGGATCAGAAGTTTCTGGCACCACTTCAGCTCCTTCCACGATTCACAGAGCCAAGCAAAAGATCTAATGATGGTGATGATGATCCTGATGAAGGCCACAAACCTAAATGTGTCACTCAAGCAGTAAAGTTTCTAAATCATTCAAATTATTGCTTCAGGACTCTGTGTGTTGATTTCAATGACAGCTTATTTATTAATAAGTAATTATTAATATTATTGCTAAACAACTCCAAATTTAAGAAAGAGGTAAGTTTAGTTTTACAGAAGAGAGAGAGAGCAGTCTCTCTGTCAGGTGAATATCTACAAATATACTAACAAATAAAATCTGCATCTGACGATGACAGTCAGCAATGCAGCTTGATTTGAAAACATTAATATGAAAATAAAAGAATGAATGAATGATTGCCTGTCTGAACTTTTAATGTGACTCTTTCCTTACTTGTTTAAAATGTCTGAATGATCAGTCATTATTGCTTTTTGTGAAACCTCAACACAGAAAAAGAATAAAAACTAAATTATGTGAAATTCATCACTTTATTGCTCTAAGTCTCTTTTTTGTCTTTCTTTAGTACAGTTTTTTTTCTTTAGTACATTGATTGCTTTATTTTTTGTAATGTGAGGGTGTGTATTACAGAAACAAAGTATCCAACCACTGACAAACGGACACACCATGCAGTTATTTGGAAAATAGTTCCTGGATGTGTCAGTCTCCATGGAGCACCTGAATGGGAACTGACATTCACCTGTCTGAAAGTGGAAAACATCCAAGAAAAGGGCACTTTCTAGAATATAATACATATTCTAGAAAGTAGTAGCAAAAGGATGAGAGAGATCAATGAGAATGATCTAAACATCCTTCAGAGCAGTGAAATTTGATGCTGGTAAAATATTTTTTTTACAGCTCAGGGTGGAAATTTTATCCCACATCATTCTGTTTTATTTAGCAAACAATACATGTCATCTGGTCCTCGCCTGATTTTGACTGAGTTCATTTATTCTCTGTTTATTGGGCAAACAATAGAGTCTGTTTACAAGAAGTGTGAAATGTTCCCAGTGGCTTCACGTGTCAGTCTGCTGTTTTCCTATAACTCAGAGTCACAAACTGCAACCACATAAGTAACAAATTCAACACAGATAAAGATTATATATTTAGTTATTCTCAGGAATGTTTCTGCAAAACAAAAGTGACTTAATCAGAGCAGAAGTGTCATGAAAGGAGTGGAAATAAGAAACCATCGCACCATCAGAACACAGTCAGCATGACTAATGCGTGACACATCATCATGTGAATGAATGTTGCAGTCATAATGTATCTTACAGCAGAGCTTGATACTGTGTGATATGTTTTAAACAGTCAGCAGTTTGTTAAACTCACAGGAGAACTCAGTTAAACATGGTTTAACAAGGACAATGAACTGAGTGAGATAAAATGGCCCAAGTGGAGTGTGTGGTTTGGTAACACAGTCTGTCCACAGGTTGGGTGTTGTTATATTAGAGATTAACTTAACTTTTAACCAGCAAAGATTAAATAGCATCAAAAATCGAAGAGAAAACTGCTGTATGTAAGTGGAACTGAATAGAAAACACAAGTGTTTATTCTGCTTTTGAAGTTAAATGCACTTAAGTCAAATAAACATTTTGACCACGACTAATCAGACACTACAAATTGGGAGTAGAGGAGTCCGGTCAGGCAAATCTGTACCACATATTTTAGTAAAACATGAAAGATTTGAATTTCAAATTTGAGGAAAGTTTGTTCTCATGTCAACAAGTCTCTTCTTTGTGTTGTGTGGAGCTTCAGTGCCAAGATTACCTCAGAACAACAACAACAACAAAATTCTACTGGAGCTTTCTGCAGTTCATGGATAGTGTATTTATAAGTCATGGAGTATGAAAAAAAAAAAAAACTCACAGAGGAAACGAAAGTTAAGCAGTAAGTTTTGTTTTACAAGAAATGAGAGAGATGGGGCTCCACCCACAGCCTGCAGCAACTGTTGGTCACATGGAAAGTTTCCAACATTTATTCTCCTATTTTAATCCATAAAAAACATGTTAATGAAATATAACTCATTGTGCATTACCCAGATGGATTAAGCTTTGCTGCAGGTTTTACTCTGTTAAATATACAGAAAAAAAGTGCACAGGTTATAAAGTTGCCGTCGCAGTGTGCTGAAGCAGACTGTATGAATTTGTGAAGAGTGGACCCAAAATGCGAACACAAAGGAACTTGATATTAACAAAAGGTGAGCTGTTTAATAAGGCTGATGAAAAAGGTACAAAAACAAAAGGCAAATGCAGAATGGAAAGAAACTAACTAGAACTAAACTGGGAGACCCAAAACAGAAAGAACAAAACCCTGAACGTGATAAAAAACCTGAACATGGAAAATCCTGGCAACATATAGGCACGGAAACATGCCGAGGAACAACAGACAACCTGACACTGAACAAAGGAAGACAGAGGACATAAGTACACAGCAAGATAATGGGAGGATGGGGAACAGGTGGGAACACCAATCAGACCTGACGAGACAAGGGGAAGCAAAACTAGACACACTGCACACAGGACAGGGACTTTGACAATAAAACAGGATTGGCTGCAGATATGACAACATGAACTTGATAATATAAGGCACGCAAATATGAAATACCTAAAGGGTGAGGGAAACTTAAACACAGGACTTAAATATGAACCAAAAACACTAAAATAATCTAAAACTCAAAACACTGGGTCAACAGACTCAGGATCTTGACAGTTGCAACAATTGAGCTACTGGAGCTTTTTGCAGTTCATGGGATTTCATAGTTTATTTATAAGTCACGGAGTATGAAAAAAAAAAACCCCACAGAGGAAACGAAAGTTAAGCAGTAAGTTTTGTTTTACAAGAAATGAGAGCTCCACCATGGGGCTCCACCCACAGCCTGCAGCAACTGTTGGTCACATGGAAAGTTTCCAACATTTATTCTCCAATTTTAATCCATAAAAAGGAATATTTTAATGAAATGTAACTCATTGTGCATTACTCAGATGGATTATCATAGGTTTTGCTGCAGGTTTTACTCTGTTAAATACACAGAAAAAGTGAACAAGTTATAAAGTTGTCTCTGGAGGTCAGTTATAAACACTATGAGCTGTACCTATAAACAGGACAGACATTTGTTTATGGATTTCTAACATTTATTCTGCTCTTTAAGCATATTTATCAAACCCTGAGTATTGACTGACAGGAGGAATGTGTGAAGGTGATGAAAAGTAAAGAGCCACAAACAAAATCTGTCTTGACACACACACACACACACACACAGTAATCTGAACTTGACTGGAATGCATTCAGCTGCTAGCTGGTAAGAAATCACACGTTCAGTGGTTTGTAAAATACACTGTTGAGTCTGATCAATTTAGTTAACTTCAACTATTTAGATCTAAGTCTCTACTTATGCTGCTCCCCTCTTGTCTTCTCTCTACACTGGGTATTTTTGTGAGTAGCTTCTTTTAATCATAAATCACTGTGAACAAGTATCCTCAAGAAAACACGTCTCACTTTCTGAGAGCTGTGAAGGTTTACAGCAGCTGTTTTTAAAGATGGGCTCTGCAGGCACAGACAAGAAGACTGAAGTCTGTTTTCTTCTTTATGTTCAGACCATGAATATGCACTGACCCAAGTGTATCAGAGTGGGGAAACTTTTAGTCTCTCTAACATAAATCCTCACAAAGATCAAGAAAAATCACTGGCTTTTAAGTATTTAATTTAATTTGAAGCCAATGCATTAGAAGGAACTTGGCTCTGTTTTGTTCCCCCATTGCTTCATGACTCTGTGCCAAGTTAAACTGAAAACACACACAAAAAAAGATATCCAAAAGAATAAAAGAATCCAGGGGATTTCATTGGCTATTCAAATAGGTTATTATGAATTGGTGATTTAAGTCATTTGAAACCCTTTTAATGCCATAAAGATCACTGTGTGTGTCTGAGATGGACCAACAGAAGCTTCACTGCTGATTTTCTCTTAATATGCAGATAGAAACAAATCAATTTTAACAAATTAGTTCATTACAAGATAAACAGCTGCTGGAGCTTTGGAAACCTCTATAGGTCAGAGCTCAGGAATGCCATTTATGTGGACTTCTGACATTTATGACGCGTGCACTGGTCTTAACAGACATCTATGCAGATGGCTTAGTATGAAAGGCATCTGTGTTTCAGTCATACAAAATGCAGTTTATCTGGAAGCTTCTGGAGGTGCTTTATCAGAAATGACTCCAGGTGAAATCACACAAAGCTACCATCAAGTTTATGTTCATCTGTCTTTGGACTCTTCCGCCTCTATAAGAAGAGATATACATGAGTAAAAACTGTGATCAATACAACTTTCATGCTTATCTCTGCGTGTAGAGTCTGGATGCGATCAGAGCTGCTTGGAGTGTTGTAATGATCATATTTCTTGATCTATGCATGTGTATAACCAGCTTATAGCGTTTAAAGAGGACACATTTAGTTGAACGGTAAGTACAGAATTTAACAAGCTCCTAAAATATGTTGAAATTATTTCACTTTTCATTCATTTTTTTAAAAACATAAACACTGATAAGTCAAGGACTATGAGCACTTTTCACTTGTCTTCTCACTTCTCACTTGTTGTATGATCTGTGGGGCTCAGGCCTTAAATGCAGTAAAATGTAGGCCTGCTCCTGCTGCCTCTCTCTTACTAGGTCAGTAAATATCAGCAGTTATATATACTAGCAGTAAAGTAACAAAGAGATTCATATTTTACTATACAGTATACGAATATGTCACTGATGGGACATGAGGCCTGTTGAAGGCAACCAAGCTGGGGACAGACTCAAGGTCAGATGAAAACCATGGGTTGAGCAAATTGAAGCCCCTCTGCTGCCACCTTTGACTTTTATTACTGTGTAACATTTTACAAAGTGCATAGACACATTGGCCACATTTTAGGGAAACCTTGCTATGTGAACCTCAGAGAACATAAAAATAATTCCACAGACATCCTCCTCGTCCAGTGAGGCAGGGGCAGATGAAGAGCAGGTGTGCATGAAACATCACTTAATGCAATAAAATAGGAATCTGGAGTTCTGCAGTGGATGGAAGATTATTTATTATTATTTCTTCTTCTTTGTTAAAGTGAACCTGAGAAGTTAGCAGCAGCTTTTTTGTGACTTTTTGAGCTTTTTTGTCTATTTGTCCATTTGTGTTCAAAAAAGGTCTTCCTTTGAGCAGAAACCTTTTAGTTTTGTTCTAATACCTCTTGCTAACTCCTTCCAGGATTTATATGCCTTGCTAAATGACCTTTCATTTTTCTTGGCTTCTTGTTCGTGCATCTCCTGCCCTTTTGCTGTTAGTCTTCGTAATTCAACACATAATAATACCGATGATGCCCTGAAATCAGACAATGTGCCATTTCAACTTTTACAGGAGTACAACTGATAGCATAAAGTCCACATTCAGTCTTAGGCATTTTGATGCAATACATGTGGCCCATTTAACATCACAAGGTTGCATGCTACTGTGTTAAATGCAGAACAGGTCTTTCTTTCTTGCATTACTTTAGACTTCCAGGTTGAAGATCATTTCCTCACAGAGCTTACAAGATGCACATGTGCATGACATTGTATTTATAATGCCCTTATTATAAGTCCTTTACTGATGCAGCAGTCTCAATTTTATTTATATAGCACCAAATCACAACAAAAGTCACCTCACAGCACAACGAGTAGGTCCTGAGTTCAATTCCACCATCAGGCCGGAGTCTTTCTGTGTGGAGTTTGCATGTTCTCCCCGTGTTTGCTTGGGTTCCCTCCAGTTACTCCGGCTTCCTCCCACCGTCCAAAGACATGCAACTTGTGGGGATAGGTTAATTAGATAATCCAAATTGCCACTAGGTGGGAATGTGCAAGTGAATGTGAGTGCAAATGGTTGTCTGTCCCTGTGTGTTGGCCCTGCGACAGACTGGCGACCCGTCCAGGGTATGCCCTGCCTCTTGCCCTATGACAGCTGACAGCCGCGACTCTGAAAAGGATAAGCGGAAGTGAATGGATGGATATACAACCATCTCTGGTTGAAGTGATACGCTACTTTACTCACAGTTCAAAGAAAGAATACAATGAATGTAGATGGCTGTAAAGCAGCATTGAGTTTTCACTGTAGTATGTGTGTCCTCCTGGCTGACCTGCAGGTGAGAAACAGGTGTGAGGTGTCAGGTAGGTGATGAGTGAAGAACAGAACAGAATCCATTTCCTCTTCAAACTGCTGTCAGACATTATCTACTGCACTCTGATCACATCACTCAGACCAGCTGCTTTCTACAAAGTCTCATCAACAACATCTTTAGAAACAAACATCAACAACCAGGAAGCAGTTTCACCGTTTGTGGCGTTTACGGTCCATAGAAGTATTGCTGCCGTGCCATGCAGTGATGCAGCTGATCAGGGTGCTTGCATGGTGCAGCTGTAGAACCTGCTGAGGATCTTGGCCATCATACCAGATTTCCTCAGCCTCCTCAGAAAATACAGCCCCTGTTGAGCCTTCTTGACCAGCTGTGTGGTGTTCAGTGTCCACCTGAGGTCCTCAGAGATGTAGACGACCAGGTATCTAAAGCTGCTCACCCTCTCCACTTCAAGGCCCCGGATAAACAGCAGCTGGTGAGTCCTCCGGTTCTTCGTCGTGTCCACTCTCATCTCCTTTGTCTTGTTAGTATTGAGGGTGGGGTTGTTGTCCTCAAGAGGTTTCATGAATCTGGGATGCCTCTGTTTGTTGTTTTGTGATTGTGTGCTACTAGGATAAGACACTGATGGAATTGTTTCCGCTTTGCTTTACACTGTTTTGCAGTGCTGCTCTGCCCTCTGTTGGACATTGACTAACAATACAGCTGTTAGAAATCAGCTAAGAAACTTATTCAGTAATAAATTTTATTCTAATCAATCAATGTTTATACGTTTTTAAACTGATATAACTTAAGTTTTTATTGTAATGAAATATAATAAAGCGCCAGAGTTCCTGTTTATGAGTTTTATATCGAAATCAATTAAAAACAAACAAAAACGACAGTTTGGACTTTTTTTTGAGTCTTTGAAAATTTATTTCTGTACATTTTTACACACCAAATTGGCATAACATTATGACCATCTGCCTACCACCGTGTTGGTCCCCATTTTGCTGGCCAAACAGTCCTGTCCTGTTAAGGCGTGGACTCCTCTAGACCCCTGAAGGTACTGTGGCATCTATACCAAGATGTTAGCAAAAGTCCTGTAAGCCGTGAGGTGAGCCTCCATGGATCAGACATGTCTCTCCAGGACATCCCACAAGTGTCACATTCACATACTTCCTGTAGGTCATCCTGGTGCCACCTGTTCCACAGTTAAGCAACACACAACCAGGCATCCACTGCAGTGAACATATCTGAAAAGTAAGAAAGAAATTTAACATTAAAGGGTTGAGAGCTTGCATTTGTTTTTAGGTCCAGCTGTTAATTTACATCCGATGATCTCATTAAATGTGTCTGTTAGCAGTTCAGCAGATCGGGAGGTCAGATCAGGAGAGTGGAGGTCAGTCTCCACTGGATCTCAAGCCTGGAACTGCTTCTGGCAGTCGGTAAACGGGTAACTTTACCACTATTAAATTTCACTTCCAGAGTCATAAAGATTGTAAAATAAAGCAATTTAGTTTTTTTTTACAATAATTTCATGAGAAAATTCTTAAATAATTTTCTGTTTACCTGTTGTTTACAGCATAGTTTGACACTGATAATAAGGGTAATATGGTTTTGACAGTTTTCTAGTTGGTTTAAACTGGAAAGGACTTGTTACCAAATGTCATGATCGTTTAGACAATGTGATTGGTCATTTTGGTGAGTTACAAAACTAACCAAGAAATTAGTTTGTTATTGTTACTGGAAGTGGACGAAGACCCTCCTACTCCACCTCATATATAAGGGAATGCGATGAGTCCACAGGTTATAAAGACAACTAATTTCCTTACAGGAAGAAACATGTTCATAACTTAAAAAAATAATAAAATATTTTATTGAACAATGACTTTAAAACAACACATTAAAGCCCTTTATTGTGGTCAAACAAGCAATAATGGGTGTTGTACAGGATCATTATGATACAGGGTCTAGTTATTATTAGGTATTAGCAATGAGCACTGATAGCAGTAACTGTGACCTTCCAAGGGGGAAAAACATTTTCACACTTATTTTGGAAGAAAAACATCAAAATTTTTTCCCCCAGATTGGATAAATGTAACTTTTTATGTCCCAATTATCATTCAAATTAAAGTAATAGAAGTAATACTTCAAAATAACTTCTCAATAACATTATTTACATTTTGTTCTATGTAATTTTGGTTAAATTATTTAAGAATTGTTGACTCACTAGGTAGATTGTAAAACATATATACAGGAACCATACGCTAATACAAATATTAAAAATTATACATTTTGAAGGATTTAAAATAAGCAAATTCTTTGGACTTTAAGGTACAGTTTAGCATTTTTATGAAGAAAAGAAAAAGAGAAATCAAAATTCCAGGTGTGTCAAGGTGGATTGAATTATACACAAGTTTTATTTATACAGTTTGATGTCTTGGGGAAGTCTGTGTCTGCTTTAAATGGCTGTAAGAATGATCTGTACTTTTTTTAATGGTAATAATTTAATGGTAATAAATCAAAAATGCTTCCAGACTTTACAACCTTTATCACTCACTGGTGAATACAAAGAACTATACACAAGTGTGTAAGGACACCAGCACCAAACTCTTTTCTTAGTTTAACTTCCCTGTATTTGATTCTCTAAATTTCGGGAGCAATATCAATTTAGTTATCTGGTATCAACTAACACTGGTCGATTTAATGTTTTAACTGTGAGACCTGCATGATTTTAGTTTCATCCTCTCAGGCTAACATAAATAAATATCCAAAACACAACATTATGTGGGAGATGTGTTCTGACTAAATTATCTTCATTGTATTAATAATACATTGATAAACTTAAATTATCTGAACTCCTGTAAACTTTGGCATAAAACATCATTGTATGAGTAGAATGTAAATGGAAAGAAAAGCGTCTGGACTTCTCTAAGTTTCAAGAAGCTTCTTCAGATCTAGAGTCAAATGGTGGAGAGTCCCAGATTTAAACCCTATGGGAGTGTCCCCCCAAGAGGGACATGGACCCCCTATTGTTTATTACCAAAGGCCATAACCACCCTTAACTCACACATGCACTGATGAAGACAATTTCATGCAGTGGAATTCAGAACTGTGCATCCCCCCCCCCCCCCCCCCCCCCACACACACACACACACACACTTGTTGGCTGTAAGAATGATCTGTACATTTTTAATGGTAATAAAACAAAAATGCTTTAATAAACTTCAGTGTAACTGCACACAGGTTCTCATTAGATCTCATAAGAAGATGTTTTCACTACTTGTGTGATACAGAAAAGAAACTGTTAGAGTACCTATTATAGCTTAAGGACAGCAGTGACTCTGACATCTATATGTTTATTTGTTTGTCTGATGTTTCAGGAAATCACTTCTGCCACGTGGTTTCTGATTGATCTCATTGATTTAGCCATGAAGTCGAGCTCAGTTTTAACGGTTGAACCTGAATCTACATCTATGGCTGTGACCGTCATTTCTGTGGCACCAAACTTGATTTGTAGTTTGATTTCACGATTCATGCCGCGTGCTGTGACAGGTGACTCAAGAATAATAGAACCAATTTTCTCTACTCCCCAGTCATCCACATACATTAGTCCTTGGATATTTCTCTCTGTGCGATAAAATGCAAAGGTAATCGCTGTCTGATCTCTTTCTATTGGAGTGCAGCTGTACTCACTGGTTTTATCCCAGCCCACTTCCTCATTTTCCTTCACCAGTACACAGAAAATACCATCACACCACTCACCCTCTTTGTTTGTGTATCTCTTGTCTGCTCTATGCTTGGATGCATCAAACCTAAGAGACAAAGAAACCCCGTAAGTAAAGGCACTTATTCGAGATGCCACCAATGCTGGGTTTCTTCCAAACAGCACAGCTCCCTTCGTGATTGCTTCTTGAGGATGAGAAGGACACAGAACTTTACACTGATCACTAAACTGATTGGTAATATGCTGACGCAGAATCAGGCTTTGAGCGTAGCCTCCGACTAAAAGAATGTACTCAATGGTGAAACCTTTCTTCAGGATTTCTCTGAGACTCTTGGTGATGCCATTCAGACTCTCAGCAAAGAAAGATCGTACTTTCTCTTTTGAGATTTTGATGGATCCTTCATTCCAGGAAACACCTCTCAGCGTTTCAAAAAACTTTTCCATTTTCTGCTTTTCTTTTGCCATTGCACCCAGGTTAAATGGGCAGCTGATGTCCACATCATCATCATCATTCTCTTTTAAAACTGAGATATCATACATCATCTTCTGCAGCTCTCCTGGATGTTTTTTTTCATATTCATCCCACAAACTATCACTGAAGATTTCTCTGAGAAACTCTTTGAATTTTTTATCCACAGTTTGTCCTCCCAAATCATTTCCAGAGGCCTTGTGCAGCTCTTTCAGGGCTCCTCCCTCCAGGACTTCATGAACAGTGATGTCAATGGTTCCACCTGCAACACATAGACAGTAATTAAAAATAAGTGATAGCATCTTTACAAATTATTCTCTCCTCCACCCTCCTAATGCAGAGTTTGGGGCCTTTATCACTCACTGGTGAATACACAGAACTATACACAAGTGTGTATATTGCCGCATACAATGATAAAGAGTTGATACAAATATATTTTAACAGTGCTAGACTGTATTACAGTGGAAACAAACTAATCGTTAAACCTGGAGCTCCTCTGTTTATTCACTGTACATCAGTCTAGAAACCCATAACAGTCTGGTTTCATGCTTCAATGGACAAATAATTTATCTAAATACAAACATACATAATAACATACTAAGTGTATATAAATATGATACAGGACATTTGTATGAAACTGTATATCTCAAAAAGTTGATTCTGTTCATCTGGACGTAGCGGTTTCAGTGGGAGAAACGTTTCATCACTCATCCAAGTGACTTCTTCAGTCACAGCTGACTGCAGGTTTCCCCAGTCTTATAAACAGTTTGCCTCGAATTCAATGGACCCCCTAATGATCCTCTACCTAATCACATGAGCCATTGTCCCCCCCCCCATACACACACACACACACACACACACACACATTTGCACTGATCAGGAGATGCTCTGTAGGCTACCTCATTGTATATCTGTATAGTGAAAGTAAAGGCATTCTCTTCTATTCTACCTAATCACATGAGCCAAGGCATGAAAATGGGTGTGGGTCACAATCAGCCAGGGTTTCAGGTGAGCTTATTGTGGAACCTAACCCCACCCTATAGTGTGATTTCCTGAGGTCAGATGGCCCAGGTTGTGAGTGGGCGTTAAGGTGTCTGGAAAGGGATGTCAAAACTGGATTATAGCTGGCAGACAGTTGGCGTCATAAACCACCACCTCTGTTCAATGATGGTCACTCACAGTGGATATAAAAGGCTTCTATCTCTTTCAAACCATAAAAACATAAAAAAGTAAGAAAAACTGCACTTTGAAAACATAGAGTACCTCCACAGTCCACCACAATGTATTGTGTTCCTGAAGCCTGTTCAAATGTGACTCCACTGTTATTTTCTGTTTCAAAACCATCAGCTGGCAGCTTCTTACACCAGACTGAGGCTGCTTCTGGTTCCAGTGCAATAACCAGTCTGTCTTCCTTTCCTGCGGTCACAATTCCTGCCTATAAATCAAAGGTAAATAAATTCTTTTTCATTTTAAAACAACTGTACAGTACATATTGTCGTTTTACCTGCGTCGCAGCTTCTCTCATGAACTGTTTTGCTGAAGGATCCCAGAGGGCAGGTACAGTCACCACCCAGGTGAAGTCAGAGGCTATGAACTGCTTCCCACCAGCATTTTCTGAGATGAACTTCAGAGCGTCCTCCTTCAGGTATTTCAGAGCTTCTGTGAACACCTTCAGTGCCTTCATTGACCGTCCATTTGCAGCTTCAATTGTCACATCACTGTTAAGCTTCTATGATGGCAGACTGGATATTAGTTAATAGGTTTGTAATAGAAGTGGGTTTTGATAATCAATTCATCGATTAAAATCAATTCTTACTTGGATAACGTGATATCGATTCATTAAAATCCCGAATCGATTTTTAATATAAATGCATTTTGCCCAAAACGTCAGAATCTCAGGTTAAACTTCACAAAACCATTTCAACAACCACACAAAGAGCGGATCTGTCGACGCATCAGAGTCAGTGACCGACGGCACGTACACCGTATGCCATCGGGGCTGAAAGCCGACAGCTCACAGACTCTCTCTCTCTCTCTCTTTATATATATATATATATATATATATAAAGAGAGAGAGAGAGAGAAAGAGAGATATCAGAATATTGATATAATAAGATCGTTACACTTACTTTGTCATAGAGGGACATCTTGAAGCATTCAAAGAAGAATTTCTTTCTGGCTTCATCACCTCGTGTTCTAAAATAAGCTGACTGGGCTTCATAACCAAAGCTGAGAAATTTTTCATGTTCATCAAAAAGGATGCAGGTCGGAGTCTTTGGGGTCCTCAGTGAAGTCTTTTTACCCCAGGACTTTAAACAAGGATCAATTTCTGCGTCTCTTTTTGTCAGACTGAAAGCATATCCACTGTACGCAGTGCCAAAGTCTATCGCTATGATGTATGAGTTATCCATTGTGGAAACAGTGCTGAAGAGCAGCAGTTACAGAGTATTTATTAACAAACCAGGGGGCGGACCTCACTGAACTCCACCCCCTGGTTTGTGGAGTTCAGTGTAACAGTCGTACTTGTGTCAGACTGGAAAAAGACTTTCACTAAACAAGACAGGAGACACCACGATGAGTAAAGAAAAGAACAGCAGGTAAATACATTATATCAACCTTTGTCATCCGTATAAACTGGCAGATTTAAAGGTTACACTATTTAAAACTATTTAAACGTGAAAATGCCTAAATGCAATTTGAAGTTTTGTATAACAGTTTTCCTTAGTTTGAAATGATATGACAGAGTATGAAGTGCGCAGATAAGGTTTAGTATTTTTCCTCTCTGGATATAAATATCTGTGATATCAGTGTTTCCTCTTTACCTTAAAATTAGAGATTGTAATCAAGCAGCAGCTCCACAGGAGCTAAGGTAAGGATTCGCTCTTTTTTTAATATCATTTGATGTTTCTGATCAGAAATGTTTTAAATTGCTTCATTTACATGGTTTTCACAGCTGAGCACAGGATAGACTGCATGAATTATGCTCTATGTTGCTATATGATCATCTCATCATAAGATTTTACATTTTAGAAAAGCTCAATAAACATTAAAACTCTGAAATGAATTCTTCAAAATTGTTGTGTGTATTGTGAATAACTTTTCTAAAATGGTTTTAAACAGTTTCGCTGAGATGGGAAAAAAACTTCATGATGCCAAGTAAATATTTTTTCTCATCTTTCATAAATGCCTGAAGTTTTTCATTTCTTCTTTTTATTTGATCCTTTTTTTAATCTGTTCACCAAGACTTTTGCTTTACATGCTGTATATTTGTCTCACAGTATGGTGGTGAAACAACAAGTGGAGGAACTGAATTTAGTTAAAGAGAGGTACTGTTGGTATAATCTGGTGAAACATCAAAGTCTGCTGTACAAACTCACATAATTACACTCATATTGTTAAAGTATTTTAACAGTGAAATTTTAGTCTTTTGCAGACTGGTATGCTTGATAATACATATGCTTAATTACACTAAAACCATGAATTTTCTCTCACAGGTCTGTGAAACGTCTAGAGGAGGAACTGAATTTAGTTAAAGAGAGGTACTGTTGGCATATTCTGGTGAAACATCAAAGTCTACTGTACAAACCCACATAATTATACTAACATTGTTAAAGTATTATTTTAAACAGTGAAATTTTAGTCTTTTGCAGAGTGGTATGATTGATAATACGCATCAACTGAAAACCTGCTGGGATTAATTTTTCAAAATATTTTTTCCCAGTTTCAGTGAGTAAAAATCTCTCAAAAGCAGTCAGAAAAATCAGCACTGGTCGCAGACCTATGTTATTGATCATCAGCAAGTGTGAGCATATCTATAACCTCAATAAGGGAGGTTTTAGCAGTTTGTTCGTCTTGAAATTTAGTTTTCTCTAACCCACACCTGCCGCCTGCAATGACCTGAGCACAGAGTAGCCTGCTGAGCCACCTCCTGGTCAAGGCTCTTAGTGGAAACTGTCCGTAGCTCAGTGGACTGAAATAGGTGAAATTTGGACAAGGCCTTCAGCAGGATTGCTGGATTGAGCCAGATGACCACCCTGAGCATGGAGTTCACTAATCCTCCAGCAGCTCAAAAGAAGGACGCCAAAGGGTGCCATAGAACATGTCCAGGTCTAAGGGGGGAGCCAGGGGCCCTGGCATGCAAATTTTAAGTTGCTGGCTGCCCTTTGGTGCCAGGAGATTAAAGTGGCCCCACTAAATGCTGAGTGTCCAACGCAAACTTCCTTAATTGCCTGATCACCACCATGCCATGTAGGTTCACCGCCTCCATCTGGGACTGAAGGAACTGCAGGATGTGAGAGTGCAAGACAAGGCACCAGCAAATATTATCACTGCAGCTTCTGAGCTTGGGTCAGAAGCTGCAGTGATACAAACGTAAACGGACACACAATGCCTCGACATATGCTACCACACAAAGCGCAAGTGGTCAACGATCGCTGGTTTTACTTCTGTACAGCCATTTTATATGTACACTGTTGGGCATGGATGGGCTAGCTGGAGTGTCTTAAAGAAATATTCATGTGTCGTAACCAAGGGGTGGGGAATCATTACATATGGAGAGGTAATGTAAATATACCAGAGAACATAACAATCTTCCTAGGAGTGGGCGTTTTACCAAATTCATCGCAAACCCATGGAACTCTACAGGCCTCAGTGAGCAGGTTAAAGGTCAATAATAATGACATCACAATTAGAAAAAAACTGATCAAGCACGGCTGTTTGGGAGGGTTGTGAGAGAAATCTTCTTCCATATAAAAGAACATAGCTAAATGGTTTAGGCTTGCAAAGCTGGGGGTGAACAAAGCACAAGACTTCTGGCTGATAAAGTGACACATCACTGCAGGTTACTGCTGCTAAAGTATGTTCTACAAGATGCTGAATCAGGTGGTGGACTTGTACACAAAACTGTAGATACAGATGTATTTCTAATCATGGAGCTGACTGAATATATTACATATCGTGAATAACCTCTATATTATGTTTTTAAACAGTTTGGCTGAGATGGAAAAAAAAATTCATCAGGCAAAGTAAACATTTTTTTCTCATCTTTCATAAAAGTCTAAAGTTTCTCATTTCTTCTTTTTATTTCATTTTTTTAATCTGTTCACCAAGACTTTTGCTTTACATGCTGTATATTTGTCTCACAGTATGGTGGTGAAACATCAAAAGGAGGAACTGAATTCAGTCATAGAGAGGTACTGTTCGATTAATCTGGTGAAACATCAAAGTCTGCTGTACAAACTCACATAATTATACTAACATTGTTAAAGTATTATTTTAAACAGTGAAATTTTAGTCTTTTGCAGACTGGTATGCTTGATAATACATATGCTTAATTACTAGGGATGGGTATCGAAAACCGGTTCTTGTTGAGAACCGGTTCCCACTGTTTCAATTCCTTGGAATCGTTTGCCATTTTTGCAAACGATTCCCTTATCGATTCCAGTCGCCCCGAATGACGTCACCACGTTGCGGAGCGTCATTTACCTGGCAGGAAACACGGCGCCTAAGCGGCTCAAACGCTCAAAAGTTTGATTATACTTTATGAGAACCGATGACAACAGGGCAACTTGCAAAGTAGATATTTCATTTAAGGGAGGAAACACTACGAATATGCAAAAGCATTTGCTCACAAAACACGCGACGACACGCGTTTTTAATTCCGCTCCGGACTCGTGACTCTCAACCCAGCAGCAGCGCTAACGTTTGCACGTCCTCTCCCGTTAATGCGGCAGGTAAATAATCAACTAACAGTGCATATTATGTTAGCGCGATCTGCCTTATTACAAGACCTGCCATTACTGTACATGTAGGTGACCATGATGAGAGAGACAGACAGAGTCTGGCTGGCGCTCGCTGGCAGTTCTCGCTGCAGTCTACCGGTAGCGTCTCCTTTCAGGCCAGGATAGACTAATGTCACCGAGCAGTGTCTAAGTTTGTGGTCAAAGGCTTGCACCCATTTGCCACAGTAGATGCCCCGATTTTTGGTAAGTGAATGTGTTTAATTGTAGGCAGGGACATTACTGGATATTCTTGTGTAATTGCCACAGAACAATTTATGTTATACTTTGTTATTGCTACAGAAGAATGTTGCAGCTTTAAGGCAGGGATGACTCCTGGAGTTGCTTTCTCACTGCATATGCTTTATTTCACAATCAGATCGATTTGATAACAAAAACATACAGCAGCTCCTCTCCTACTCCTAGCCCTTCGCTGCGGTGGAAAAAAGAACGACTTCAATCCCCTTCAAGGAACATACGTACAAAATAGTTTTCCTGATACACCAATGGGGCGTTCAATGCCATCTTGTAAATATGAGTACTCTGGCAGAGTAACAGTTCAAATGAAAAATACACCAGAACAAACAAGCAAACAAAAAAAGAAGTGTGGGGTACCTTTGAACCAATGAACAAAGTATAACAATTTATACTTTTTAACATAACCCGACCCCGTCAATATGTGATATGTCTCACAAGAATATTTATTTTATTATTTTACATTTACAATTTTTTTTTCCTGGGGACCCTGTGACACCCCATTGAAGAGCCGTAGGCTGGATCTCTCAAGATCTCACTGTTGGGTTTGTAAGGCCATGTTACTCCTAAATTTCTATCTTGTTCAAAGAGAAGATATAAAACAAAGCTCTGAGCTAATCGACCTTAGTGTTCTCCTTTTTTAAAAAAAAAAAAGAATCGATAAGAGAATCGATAAAGAATCGAATCGTTAAACAGAATCGAAAATGGAATCGGAATCGTTAAAATCTTATCAATACCCATCCCTATTAATTACACTAAAAACATGAATTTTCTCTCACAGGTCTGTGAAACGTCTAGAGGAGGAACTGAATCCAGTCATACAGAGGTACTGTTGGCATATTCTGGTGAAACATCAAAGTCTACTGTACAAACTCACATAATTATACTAACATTGTTAAAGCATTATTTTAAACAGTGAAATTTTAGTCTTTTGCAGAGTGGTATGATTGATAATACGCATCAACTGAAAACCGGCTGAGATTAATTTTTCAAAATATTTTTTCCCAGTTTCAGTGAGTAAAAATCTCTCAAAAGCAGTCAAAAAATCCTATGCAACACTGGTCCAGTGCAGGACACTGGTCCAGTGTTGCATACCTTCAGCAGGATTGAGACAGATGACCACCCTTATCCCTGTAAATCAACTGAGCATGGAGTTCACTGGAGTTCATGGAGTTCCTTCAGTGGCTCAAAAGAAGGATGCCAAAGGGTGCCATGGAACGGATCAACAATTTATAATAGCTTAATAACAGTGATTTACAATATCAAACAAAACAGAATTATTTTGTTAAAAGAAACAAATGTAGAATTTAAACTGTTAGTGTTGTTTTCTATATGTTTGGTATTATTTTTTTAAAAAAAATGATTGATCTGATATTGTTCACAGAATCTGCGTTTAACGATGAATGTATGATCTGATGCGTTTAACACATGAATTTGTTTGTTTTTAAATAGGTTGCGTGAAATGGAAGAAGTTTACAAAGTGAACCTCAAAAAACCAGGGTAATTAGATTTCTGCAATTTTTATGGACACTCATGAACCAGTATTTCTATCCACTGTCGCTCAATATACATGTCCATGATTATTTAGATCATTCTGTTCCTAATATTAGTTCATTTTAGACTTGAATTTTTATCCTCAAAATTTTTTTGAATTAATTGTTAAATTTCTTCCAAAAAGGCACAGACCATTTTTACACACTACTATTTTACTAACAGATTGGTTTTAAAAAATAACATTAAAAAGGGGATGAAAATTGAAATTGAACCTGTATCGGAATAACTTCTTCTTTTTTTTATGTTTTAACAGTTTGGCTGAAATGGAAACATTTTACAAACACAAAATCAAAGAAGAAAGGTAAACACATTTTAATACATAAAAGACTTAAAAATGCTTCAAATCCACATTCAGGCTGTGCTTGTTATGGTCCTGGGTCATTGACCCGGTGTTTTGTGTTATTTGTGCCTCCCTTATGTTTGGTCTCTATGTTTCTTAGTTGCTCTGTCTCCCCTGTCAGCTGTATCACCTATTCAAGTCTGTATCTCAGTGTTACGTTTCCTGTTTTACTTTGAAGTTCTGTGTCCTACGTGAATGTATTGAGTTTTGCTTCCTTTTGGTGTCGTCATGTCTGATTTCTCCCAGCTGTGCGCTCCTTCTGTGTCTCATTCCCCTCGTTATTCCCCAGTGTATTTAAGCCCTGTGTTTCTCTGTGTCAGTGTTGTGTCCTCTCTCATGTGTCTCTTGGTGAATATATATTCCCATATGGAAAAGAAATAGTAAAACCTTATATGACTTAACTCATGAAAGTGGCCACTTTCTCATTACTTTCATATATTGTTTTAGTAAGTATCCAAAACATACAAGTTTCATTATATAATTTTTCAAGGGATCTTATATCTGTTTTCACTCTTGTATGCTTTTCATACAAGTTTCACACAAGACAGATACAAACTTTATAAGATTTATATATATATATATCTTTTCCATGTGGGTTAGTTTATATTTTTCAGTTTACTTTGGTCCTGTATCATTTCCATGTGTCGGCAATAAAGCTGCATTTTGAGCTTTTCCCGTGTGTTACGAGTTCTCCATTTTGGGTCCTCCTCCTGCCTGTACACAGCCGAATCATGACAGTAGTGACAGCCCACTTTTATAATTTGATTAATTTTTTTATTTATTATTTTATTAATAGAAACATGTGTGTCCTCAATCACAGCGACCTTCATAATATTTTGGAACAGAGATACATTTTTTTCCTTTTTCTACCCTGTACTCAAGATAAAAAATATATGTAATTTAGAAACTGACATGCAATAATAAAAGTGCAGATTGCAGACTTTTTAGGTATTAGCTGTTTAAATTTTGCAGAAATTACAGAAGTATTTTATACCTTAATGTTAGAGCACGCCAATGTGTCAAACACAGCGATGATATTTATATCAAGGTATTCATGTTCATAACTTTTAATTAAATGACTACTTGTTGTCTTTAAATGTGATTTTCTCCAGTTTTCATTTTTAAGGAACTCCTCTGTTGGTGTGGCTGTGTGCTTGTGAACACAGAATTAGTTTGGTGGATGTATTCTTATTTTTAGATTCAACTAAAAATAAGAATACTAACTCCGAAGGTCATGAAAAATTATTAATTTACAATTTTTTCAGATAATAAAGAAAATTGAAATCACTCACGAAACAAAAAATATCTATAGTCATGTGAACTGTGGAGCACAGAAACAAATCACTTATTTGTACCAAACACTATTCCACAGATCTGCACATGAAAAAACTAAAGAAGAGTATAAATCATTCAAAGACAGGTAATGTACAGAAACATGGATTTAACAGTGCTGTGTATGATGGTGCAGACATCACCACCTTTTGTTTTCATGTTCAACATTATCTATTATTATTATCAGAATGGCAGGGGAGGTTGATCTTACACTAAAGACGGGGAACTCTGAAAACATGAACAACCCAGTGAATGAAACCAGACTGAAAGAGATGTATAAAGAGCTGAGGAAGGACTGGGCTAGAATCAAGCCTGAAATGAAGCAGGCCGCTCAGAGCGACCCAGACCAAATCAAAGTTGGCATTCAGGTACATTATACAGTCTAACGAGGTGAGATCAGAGTGTAGTGTGAACTTTTTTTCTTGTATAAAAAATATTTTCATTCCCTCTGATGATTATAGCGCAACTTTCAATCTGGGGCAAATGTAATAGAGCAGAAGAAGAAAGAGATAGAGTCAGTATTTAACCTTAATGCGGACAGCACTGAAGCATCTCAGAAGGTGCTAATGTGTTTTGGATGTGTTAAACATGATCACTAAAGCTATGTCCATACGTACATGGGTATATTGGAAAACACAGATTTTTCTATGCATTTGCACCTTTCGTCCACATGTAAACTGCGTTTTCAGTCACTGAAAACGGAGATTTTTAAAAACTCATTTTTTTTGGAAAATCTATTTTTGCTTTTACATGTGGATGAAATGCTGCATCAAAGATGTGCGCCTTTTTTGACATCACACCCTGCGCCACGTTATCGTTTCGGTGAAAAGAATTTCTACAATTGCGGACTTACACAAAATACTCTTACTGTTAATTTTGCAGTGTTTAAATGCTTACATATACACAAATATATAATAAATATACACACAAAGTTACTGTCCCTCCACACATAGGACTCAGTTCTGCTTCTATGCGCCATCTTTGTTTACTCTTTCCCACCGAGGCTTCTAGACTTCAATTGCCCAAAATTTCTACACAGTTAGGAATATATCACCACCTGTTGTTTTGGCACGTTCCTGGCAGTGTTTTCCTTCATTTTGGGCATTTACATGTGGACGGGATTTTTTTTTTAAAAATGAAAATCTCTGTTTTCAAAAATACCCGTGTGCGTGTGGATGTAGCCTGAAGCTTCTGTGATAAAGATCAATGACAGGTTTCATTATTTGTTTCAGGTTCATGAATACACAAAGTTAACCATTCAGAACCTTCAGCTTGCTGTTTACTACAGTTTCAAAGGCACTGCTGCTCAGGTTTGTTGGAGTTACAGATACAACATTACACACATTGTATATACACTACACTGTGCATTTGTGGGACAGCAATCAATCACAAGATGTTAAATTGTGTGTTTAATAAGAAACAGTAACTTAAACAGGACACTGGTTTTTTTTGGACTAAATGTTGTTTGTAGCCATGTAAACTTGAATAATTTCTCAATGGCAGGGGTTCCACGGACAGGAAGGTGAAACTCATAGCTTCAATAACCTTACCCAGAAGTGCCGCTGGCTGAGCAGATTATTGGTGCTGAACGATCCCCCTCTTCAGCCTGACTGGAAAAATCATCATCCAGGGCAAGATGCTTGGAACGTTTTCCCACAAGAGATCACAGCTGAATCTGCCACATCACTCTGCCAGGACCACTCTGAAAATGTTGTTGGATGTAGTTTGACATCCCAGCATCCAGACGTGAACCAGAGTGAAGATAAAATGATGACGTGAGTTCCAACCAAGGTATGGAAAAATTCACTGGGTCCAAGAGGTAAAACCTTACTAAGACATCACCCCACCCTACTGAGTTGTTGGGGTTAGTGGAGGTTGAAACAGCCGGGTAGGGATCTCAAGACTGCACTGTCGGTGATAGGTGGTGTTTTAAGTCACCACCTGTGTTCATCCCTGAGAGGAGTAAAGGTCTACAGAATCTCACCACTGTGAGGAACCTTGGACTCATTTTTGACCAGGATATGTCCTATTAAACAAATATGTAGGACTGCTTCCTTCCATTTGAGCAATATCTCTAAAAGTAGAAATATCCTGTCTCAGAGTGACCTTTAGCTAGTTATGCTACAATAGTTGTAGGCTGCTGGGGATTCCCATGATGTATTGAGTATTTCTTCTTCAGTCACCTTCCTCACTCACTATGTGTTAATAGACCTCTCTGCATTGAATCATACTTATTATTAATCTCTGGCTCTCTTCCACAGCATGTCTTTTATCATGTCTTCATTCTCTTACCACAACCGGTCGCTGAAGATGGCCGCCCCTCCCTGAGTCTGGTTCTGCCTGAGGTTTCTTTTTTCCCTTCCCACTTCTCCCAAAGTGCTTGCTATATGGGACGTGTGATTGTTGGGTTTTTCTTTGTATGTATTATTGTAGGGTCTACCTTACAATATAAAGCAAATGCTGTTGTGATTTGACACAGTATAAATAACACTGAATTGAACATGAACACCTGTCCCCCTCTGTTGACACGGCCCCATGAGCTCCCTGCACCACCTCGCCACTGCAGCAGGCCAGAAGCCACAAGTTCAAAAAATATTTTCCCTTAACTGACAGTAGCACTACGTTTGTCAAAGTGGAGGGTGTAGTTTGGTAACAGAATCTGTCCTCAGGTTGGGTGTTGTTATATTTGAAATTATCTTTTGCTCATTATTTCCTCAACTTTTAAACAGAAGGATTAAAGTGCTTCAAAAACTAAAGAGAAAACTGCTGTACATGAATAAAGTTGAATAGAAAACACATGTTTATTCTGCTTTTGCCGTTAAAGGAACTTAAGTTAAATGCACATTATGACTACAACTAGTCAGGGACTCAAAATGGAGAGCAGAAGAAAGTCAGGTTGTTATACGTTAGGCAAATCAGTCCCACATATCTTAGTAAAATACAAATGATTTGAATTTCAAATTTTACGCAAACTTTGTGCTCATGTAAAATTTGCAGTCTCTTCTTTGTGTTGTGTGCTGCTTCAGTGCCAAGATAACCTCAGAGCAAATAAATAAAACCAGATTCTACTGAAGCTTTCTGAACTTCATGGGATTCATAGTTTATTTATAAGTCTTTATAATGTGTCTGAAAAGGCTGCAGGGGGCTCGCCTGCAGCCACTGTTGGTCAGACAGAAAGTTTCCAACATTCATTCTCTGATTTTAATCCTAAAACATGTTAATGACATAAAACTCGTTATGCATTGCTCATATGGATTAAGCTTTGCTGCAGGTTTTACTCTGTTAAATACACAGAAAAAAGTGCACATGTTACAAAGTTCCAACAACTGAGCTTAATACAAGTGATGAAACAGCTGAAGCTTTGAAGCCATATGGAGGTCAGATATAAACACTATGAGCTGTACTTATAAACAGGACATTTATTTATGGATTTATGACATTTATTCTGCTCCTCAAGCATATTTATAGTTTATACTTTATATAAGCATGATGACTGACAGAAGATTGTGCGAATGTGGTGAAGAGTAAAGACGCACACACACCTTTCAGTCTCGATGTACACATACACACACCCTGTAAACAAGTCTGAACTTGACTGGAATGCATTCAGCTGCTGGCTGATGAGAAGTCACATGTTCAGTGGTTTGTAAAATACACTGCTTCGTATGATTAGGTTAAAACTCGAATGACCATAACGAAACAGGGGAAGCAAAACTGAACAGAACGCACACTGATACATACGACTTCCACAATAAAATAAGAAACATGATGCAGGAGTGGAGGAGACTCAAAGGGCCAAAACACAGGGAAAAAAATAATAAGCGAAACTAAAAAGAACAACCCAGGCACGACAGAATAAACCTTTAGAAAATCAAAGTGACTTAAACATAATACAAAATGCCAAAAAACACACAAAAGACCCAGAACCATGACAGCAACATTTTCATTATTGTAGAAATTACTATAGATAACCTTTATTTTGTATTATTATTATATGTATTATTATTATATGGACGTGCAGAAAAAAATGGATGGAGGACTTGTAATGTCTCTTCAGTAAAGTGACGCTGAATATGAGGGGTACTTGAGCCACACTTAGTTTCTGTTGCGCAGACGTGATTATAAAAGCTGTTGTTCTGCTCCGTATTCTCTCTGGATTCCTGTTGAATCGTCAAACAGCACACAGCTCACCCTCCTGAACTTTGCTCCAAGCAACCATCAATGGAAACTAGAGGGATCACTGATCCTCCTCCTAATTAACCTTTAGTGGACTTTATGAAAACAGTCTTAAATCTTCCTTACACTCATTGGCTGTGTGTTCACTTTTAAATCACACATATTAAACATAAAACAAGCAAGCTCTTTACTGTTATTGTTAACCTTTTATTCTGTGGCCGGGAATTAAAGACATAATCTGGCTCTAATTGGCTGCTCTGTGCCTTTTCCTGTAATTAGAAGCAACAAAATGAAGCTGATGTTACAGATTTCAGCTGTTACACCTCTTCCTATGATCTGTCACTAAGTCCTTCTTATGTATGTTATGTTAGTATAACTAACTTTTGCAGGATATCACAGGTTGTTTTTAACTGTTTTAGACAGACTGTTTTTTTCTTTTTGTTCCCTGATTTTTAAAACTTGCACGGGAGGATTTTATTTTGAGATCCATAAATCACATATTGTGGGAGTGCAGAGTTAGAGGTACTTCAAACCACTGAAATATAGAAAGGAAGCTAATATTTTTATACTTTTTGCATATTTTTGTACATACATAGATAACATAAAATGTGCATAAAAATGCAAATAATAAAAATACAGTGTAAAATAATGACTTAGCTCTGTTGTTTCTTATTTATGTGACTGGATTGGAAGACTGGCTGAGGTGAAATCTAATTTTCTTCTTCTAAATTGAGACAAAACCGAGGTCATTGTAGTCTGTGCAAAAACTCAGATACGTACTTTATACAGCATTAACTTGGTCTTTAGTTTGGGAGTGCAATCGTGTTTTGGGTCCTGCATTGATCAAACACGCCTCTACGCCTGTAGAATATAAAAGAAAAAAGAAACAGCATCCTGCTCGTCATTGTGTTACACAACTAAACCTCTGACCACACTGTTCATCGTTTTCTCTGCAGTCAAACTCAGATTTAACCTCCAACAGGTGTTTCTATGCCTAGTAATTAGATTTAGTTTTAAATGAATGGCACAATGATCAGAAATATCCGCCCTTCCAATTGTGCATTCAGTTACTCTATGTAGATCCCATCTGTTCATTAAGGCAGACGACCAAATCAAGAAAGACATAAAGCAATACATAGAGGAAAATTCCACAGAAGAAATTAGCCCAACAGTGTTTTGGGATGCATTCAAAGCTGTACTCAGAGGGAAGCTTATTGCCATAACTTCAAAACAACACCAAATGAGGAAGGCCCTGTACCTTAGCCGGGTGGAGGAATCGGAAATCACGGAAATATTATACCGAACTACTCAGAATGTTCAGCTCCAAGACAAAATCAAAACACTAAAAAAGGAAATTGACAATATATTGACTGAAGAAGTGGAAAAAAACATCTGACAAACAAACAAACAAACAAAAAACAGGATTATTATGACAACGGCCCAAAGGCAGCTAGACTGTTAGCACGCCGTCTTAGACAGCAGCAAGCTGCTAATACAATTCACAAGATTAGGGACCCATCTACAGTACAAATATCTTACAGTATAGCCAGGAAGCAATAGAAGAAACATTTAGGAAATATTATGAAAACTTGTACAAATAACCATGTTCCTCAAATAAAGAAAACTGGGTCACATGAACAAGGACCATGCATTATTGTCTCTGTCTCCCTTTGTTCTTGGTCATGTCTTCCCTTATGGTTGTGTACTTCCTTGTGTGTTACAGTTCCGGAATATTTACACTAGACCTGTTTTTCTTGTGTTCTGGGAAATCTCACCATTAAAGCTGTTTTGGAGTTTTACTTTATGCTTTTGGAGTCCTGCCTTTGGGTTCTAAACCACACAGCTGAACCTGACATTAGCACGTTTGGTTTTGCCTTCTTCTGCAAAAAATCCTGTCATATGTATGGCATGTGTTTTTCTGTCGCTCAGTTGGAAGAATTATACAAGAAAAACAGGGAAAATTAGAAACTGACAGGAGGGAGGAGTGAGTAGTTCCATGAAATCATGTGACCACAGGACATCAGTCCCTCCTCTGGTGCAGTATAAAACCTCTAAACGTTTACTTCTCTTTGTTCTTTTTGCTGCACGGAGCTTCCTGAAACAATTGAGGTAAGTTCACTTCGAATGATGGAATCAGTCAGAAATGATGAAATTACAAAATTATCTTGAAATTACGCTGCAGCTCTTAAAATTTAGTTGCTATGTTTTTCATCAGATTTCATGAGTAATCTTTACAGACATCCTTGTAAAGAACTGGAAACTTGTATATCAGTAAATCCAGTTGGGAAGACATATTAGAAATATGTGCTTGAGTGTTCATTTGTTATGCGAAGCAAGGATTAAATGTGATGATTGTGATATTTAACAATGAATATTCTTTCTGACCAACAGTTCACAGAAAACAGAAAAACCTTGTTGCCACTGCACAATGAGACATTTGCTGCTATCTGGGAGATACCTGATGAGGGGTAAAACAATCTAAAGTACACCTTTTAAACTATCAGAAACAAAAATATTTAATAAGATAAAATAGAATAATTATATATCCTTAATAGACTCTGTGTGTAAGTGAAGGTAGAAGCATACTACTACTATTTACTAGTACTGTCAGCGTTAATCTCATTAAAATGATGTTAACGCCATAACCACATTAACCACATTAACGTGGCAAATCTCCGTCAACGTGTTAGGTCATTAACGTGTTAGCGCTGTCCAGCCCCACGCACGGGGCGATCCGCGACTCTAATTATTAATAGAACTAAGTCATGTGTAATCTTCGATTATTTTCAAAGAAATGTGATACATGTGAACCTGTCAAATTGTTTTTATGTCTCTGAAAATGGCTGTAATTCCAAACAGTTAATGAAAAAAAAGTAAAGCTCCTTAAATTACAACTAAAACTGTGCACTTCAGTCCCATCTTGACCGTTTGTACCCAACTGGATATTTAAACCAGAGAAAAAACCTACAAAAAGGGTTTTGTTGTCCAAAACTCCTGAGTGATTCACATATTTGTTTTGAATTTTTTTGGTGCTACCATGCTGAGTTTTGGAGTCAGAGCCACAGATTGTGTTATGTGGATGAAAAAGGAAAGCCCCAATGTAGGGATGCACCGATACCACTTTTTTGGAAACGAGTACGAGTACTTGCATTTCAGTACTCGCCGATACCGATACCGAGTACTTAATAAAAACATGATTTAAATTTACAGGTAACAGCTTTAGTCCTATAATTTAACAAAAAAAAAAAAAAACAAAACAACCAAGGGACTGGTTTGGAATTAAGAACATTTATTTAAAATGAAAAGCATGTTGTCTGCAACATATTACTTCTTCTCTACTTCTCTAATTCTTCTCTCAGCTCTGAGCTGCAGCCGGGGCCTGGGGGCGGGCACTCGGGGCCTGGGGGCGGGCACTCAGCGCCTGTGATTAACCCCTTACGTGCCGCTCAAACATAGACAGGTCTCAGACCGTGGTATCGGTCCCAGGTATCGGGGGACTTTAAACGAGTACGAGTACTTTAGAAAATGTGGTATCGAGGCTGATACCCGATACCGGTATCGGTATCGGTGCATCCCTACCCCAATGTATCGACTTATACAAGCAAGCTTTATTACAGGCTCACACATTATGTCGCTGTTGTGCACAAACACACAAATTGGCTAACTGGGGGAAAATAATGCACTAATAAAAAATTTACTCACCTAAACTTCCAGGTTGATCTGTGTCTGTGTCTCCTGTCAATCAATGCAGCCACATCCCTGACTGAATAATTCAGTGTACAAATAATAAAAAAAGAACACTTCAGTCAGATTTGATAAATAGGAAATATTCACAGAAATTAAAATTCTTTTTCAAAAAGGCTGTAAATATCCATTTCAATTTCATTTCAATGAAAAGTTGAATATGGGGGCTGACTCTCTTTTGGAGGTCAAGTTTTAAACAATCGCAAGGTGAGGAATGAATTATGAAATGCATGGTGATAATCAGGGACCTAACAACTGTCAGTTATTCTTTTTTCTTTCTGCAGCAAACTTGAGGCAGGTAGGAACAGTGACCCATTCCAGAGGGATGTTCAACAGGATGTTTAACACTGCATACAGCCGCCCCCTCCAGTGTTTCAGAAGTACAAGAACCCTGTCTGTGCCAGCAACTTTGTTGGGTTTGACGTGGCTGAGGGGCCGTTTCATTTCATGGGTCCCTGTCACCAGTGCAGATGATGGAGAGAAAAAAGAGTCATCTTGGTTGAGCATCATCAGATCATGGTAGATAAAAATATTTCAGGAAAAAATGTGAAAATAACACAAAATACATTTTTTGCGATTTCAAAAGCTAAAAACACAAATGATTCTGCTCTCAGGCTGTTGTAGGGATCCTGCATACATGAAATCATTATTTAATAATAACATGTAAACTGGAATTTCAAGGCTAATTTTAAGTGACTGAAACTGTAAAATAGAGGAGGTGGAGCTGAAGAGTTCAAAATCTTCATTGTGAGTGAGCAGGATGGACAGGACGTGAAATGTTTAGTTAAGATCAGGTAAACCAGTTCGGATATGTGCAGAGGAGGGAAAGTGGAAAGAAGACGTAAACTATGAAGCTGCCAGGCAGGAGGAAAAGAGGAAGAACTCAGAGAATATTCATGGGTTTACTGGAGGGGGACATGCAGAGGGTTGACTTGATAAGGGAGGATGCTCAGATGATCTAAGGTGTGGAGAACCTTAGAGGAAGCAGCCAAAAGAGGAAGAGGAAAGTAATTGCAAATGTGAACTAACCATTTTTAAATCATTTTTCAGGTTTTGTAACAACTCACAAATCACCCTCGAAATGGATCGGGTCCATCCAGAACCTCCTGTTCTCTACAAGCCGAGATCAAAGAACGTGAAGTCTGGAACTTTTACAATAATTACTGTTGGTGAAAGAAATCCAAACAAGCCAAATAAAACCATCTTACTTGTGGGTGAAACAGGAACAGGAAAATCTACTCTGATCAACGCTTTTTTCAACTACAGCATGGGAGTGAAGTGGGAGGAAAACGCCTGGGTTCAGATTGTAGAGGAGGAGGAGAAAAGTCAGACAGAAAGTCAGACATCAGATGTGATCGTGTACGAGATCTTTGATTTTAAAGATAACACTCTGCCCTATTCTCTGACCATCATTGATACGCCTGGATTTGGAGACACCAGAGGGAAAGAAAATGAAAACATGATCAGTCAACAATTATTGGACTTGTTCAGGTCAGATGATGGAGTTAATGAAGTTCATGCAGTAGGTCTGGTGATGAAGGCAAGTGAGAATCGTCTGACTGACCGACTGAAGAACGTTTTCAGTTCAGTGATGTCTTTGTTTGGAAAAGACCTAGAGAAAAACATTGTAGCTCTGATCACACACTCAGATGGAACAACACCTGAAAATGCGCTCGAAGCTCTTGAAGCTGCAAACATTAAATGTGCCAAAAATGAGAAGAAGCCTGTTTGCTTCCTGTTTAATAACTGCCAACATAAACAAAGAACAGAGGAACAAGAACAAAACTTGAAAGCTGCTCATGGACTTTCAGAGAAAGGAATGAGAGGTTTCATAGCATTTCTGGGAAAAACTGCTCCTCAGAAACTGGAGAAAACTAAGGAAGTTCTGGATGAACGCCAAAACCTCCAAAATCTGATAGAGAAAATTCAGGCAATTGAAATGAAACAGACAGAAAGAACACAGATTTTGGAAGGTCTGAAGAAAAATCAGTCCATTGTTGAAATTGATGAAACCTACAAAGTTAAAGAACCTATCAATGGTGGGGAATGGGGGATTTTGTTTTATGATGGAGCTACATCTTGTCAGTTATGTGAGGAAACCTGTCATTATCCATGCACAACGGCCTGGTGTCCTGAAATGTGTGGCGTCATGAAAAATGGCTGCTGCATTGTTTGTATCAACAAATGTCCTGCATCTGCTCATGTGAAAGAAATGCAGAGATATGTGACTAAGACAAGGAGAGTAAAGAAGACTTGGGAAGAAATAAATAAGAAATATCGAGAGACAGAAACTGAACGTGAGAACAAGTCGAGTCTTATGGAAAACATTAAAAAGCAAATTAACCAACTGACAGCAGAGAAGTTACAGTTACTGGATGAGTCGTATCAACATGTTGTCAGACTGGAGGAGATCGCTCTGAAAGCTGATTCAGTGTCCGATATTAATTACTTGGACTTCCTGATTGAGAAGATGAACGAGATAGAGAAAGTTCAGAAACTGAAGGAGATGAGAAGCAGAATGAAGCAGAAGCAGGACAAAGGAACCAGAAATTCTCTGCATTAGGTGAACATCATTCACAAGCTCCCAACTCCTACAGCAAATAATTTTACATGTTAAAATATCTACAAACAAATGTAATGTATGAAGAATTCTTAAAATGTAATTACCTAACAATAAATAAATAACACATCCATCTTCTTCTGCTTATCTGGTATTAACCTCGATTCTTTTGTCCCCATGATAGAACAGAGAAAACTCGACTCATAGTGGTCAAACATTTATAATTATTTATTTAAATGGGGGATGTCCCATATGAAGTGAATTCACTTCATATGGGACAGATGTGAGGCGTGACACAGAACACTAGACAGTGGTGTAATTGTGTCAGAGCAGGTTTTAATGTTCCGATAAAAGTAAAATGTCACAAACTCCTCAGGGACAATTCTCATGTTTTCATGATTATATTCCTTCATCTGTGCATGTGTATAACCCATCTTATGGAGTTTGTTAGGTGAGGCTGTGTGCAGACAGGAATAGGACCCAAGGTGCAGACTCCGGAGACAGTCGTGAACTCAAAAAGGCTTTAATTTGGTACTCAAAATATAACATAACTGAAAAAACTCAAAACAAACTTAAACTGGAGGAATGACAGAACACACAGCAAAGAAAACAGTAGATCACGACACGGACACAGAGAAACACAGGGCTTAAATACACAGAGGGAGCAATCAGGGAATTGGTAACAGGAGGGAAACACAGCTGGGGCAAATCAGGCCTAACGAGACAAGGGGAAGCAAAACCAGACACATTAACATCAGACATGGACTTTCAAAGTAAAACAGGAAACATAACACAGACTCCCAGGCAGGCACCACAGAGGGAACAGAGACGTGGGACCAGGGCAGACACAAACACTGACTGAACACGGGGATATAGGAACTAAGGATACACAGAGACGTGAACTAGACAAGGGGATACAGGTGATAGGGGAGACAGAGCAACTAAAGAAGACAGAGACATAAACCATAAGACAGAACTCAAAGAAACCAAAGACTAAAAAGTATAAATAATATAATAAACTCAAAAACCCTGGGTCAACGACCCAGGCATCCTAACAGTTTAAAGAGGACACTGAGATGAACGGTAAGTGTAGAATAAAACGAGCGGCTGGAATATGTTGGAAGTATTTCACTGTTTTGTCTTTTTTTTTCTAAAAACTTAAGCACTGAACAGTCATTTGTATGATCTGTGGGGCTCAGGCTTTAAATGTGGTAATGTGTAGGCCTGCTCCTGCTGCTTCTCTCTTACTAGGTCAGTAAATATCAGCAGTTATATATATTTGCAGTAAAGTAACATAGAGATTCATATATTATTGTATATGAATATATTACTGATTGGACATGAGGCCTGCTGAAGGCAGCCAAGCTGGGGCCAGACTCAAGGTCAGGTGAAACGTGTCACGTGCAAACTAAAGCTCTTCTGCTGCCACCTACTGGCTCTTATTCTTTTGTGACTTTTTCCACAGTGCATACACTCATTGGCCAGATTTTTAGGCACACCTCACTAGGTGTGCTAGGCCAGGTGAATCTCAGAGAACATAAAAATAATCCATGCACATCCTCTTCACCCTGTGGGGTAGGTGCAGATAAGGAGCAGGTATGGATGAAACATTACTAAATGCAATAAATCAGGGATCAGGAGTTCTGCTGTGTGCAAACTATTATTTCCTCTTCTTTGTTAAAAGGAATCTTAGAAATAAACAGCAGTTTTTTGTGACATTCTGCTCTAAAAATATAGGGTGAAATGTACAAATTGGTCAGATTCCTCCATCATGTAAACTCTTACTTACTCTTACTCTTCTGTCAGTTTCATATTTCAACCGATAGCTGCACACTCGTTTTATTTTCTGGGCCTGTCTTCAGTTATTGGAACAGTTCAGTGTCACTCGATGGCACAAGACAGTTTTAGCCAGTGCTTGCTGCTTTTTTTGTCTGTGGATGTTATAGCAATGCAGCTATTTAAACTATTTATTTTGAACTGAGCAGTTATTGATTCTTTTTAATAAAGCAACTGGAAAGACCTGTTTATTGTGTAGTTTAGATACAATTTCAGGTTCATTTACAGACAGATTTGGGTTAAAATAAAGGTTATCTATTTCTACAATAATAAAAATTATGCAGCTACAAGAGCACAAAATAGTAATAATTAATTACCAAAAGCATTTCTTACCTCTGTGAAAAATTCATGCTTTAAAAACATTGAAGCTCAAACCCTGATAGGACAAACATACACACTAAGGAGAGTAAAAAAATGACAGACACTATGAACCCTGCAGAGGAAACAGGATTCACACACACCTGTGACAAAGAGGATAAAAATCAATCAAATTAAAGACGCATCCACTGATGCACTTATTTTTATAATTTAGCAATACACTTACAATATATTTTACAAGTTTAGCTACTTGTGATGCTAAATATTTTGAATTCAACTTCATGGTGCATTACTTAGCATAAAATAAAATAAACATGATCACAGAGGTGTTGTGTTAATAACATATTCTTATAAATACAACATCAGTTCAAGCATGTAATATGTACTATTTGTTTGTATTCAGGTGACAATAGAAAGACTAATAAAACAAGTATGAACACATTTTCTACGGGGTTTTCAGATTTTCGATAAAAACACTTGTTGTTTGGGTGCTCTAGTTTCAACATTTTTATCCAGTATATCCACCTACATCCCCCTTTTCTGCTCTTCTGTTCAAGCAATCTCAGCTTTTCCTTTCTATCTTTGTCCTCTAGACTCCGCAGCTGAGCTGATCTACTGATTTCCAATATAATATGTGTGCACTCCATATAAACATTGGAATTTGTGATGGGAAAAAATATATAAATTTAATACGAAAACCATATATTGGACAACAAGTAGAATATATTTAAAGTAGTGACTGCAAAGTAAACTAAAGTGAAGCAACTTGTGAGGTGTGGAGCTTGCCATGTGTGGCTTGCCATCACACACATATTTAATATATATACATGTAAGATAAATAATAAGACGCAGGAACCTTATAGCTTGTCTGTCTGAATCAGTTTGAAGTACAATGAGACTCATGAAGGAGGCTGAGATTAAATAATTATTGTTGGAGCCAAAGTAGTAGAAAAAAAACTGTGAGAAAACACATCAGAGGCACATCTAATTACTAATTACACAACTAGAGCGCCCTCTAGTTGATGATGGCTTGATATGACACTGGCTTTAAATCACATAATAAAAATAAATGGAAATTTGACAGATTAAAAAAATTGTTCTTTTAAAATGCAGTATACAAAGTGGAATATCTGAGCAAACAATTGTGTATGTGGTAATCTGGAGGAAAACACAATTTTAAATCCAAAATATCTTTTTGGGGTGTGTTTACGTCTTTGTGCAGAATCCGTGTTCCTGCTATCATTTACTTTCTTAGCTGTTTGGTGGTTGTTGAAATTTTGTGAGATGTCACCAGAGATTCTGGCATTTTGGGAAAAAGAAATTTATATAAAAAAATCGATTCAGGATTTTAATGAATCGGTTTCACGTTATCCAAGCCAGAATCGATTTTAATCGATAAATCGATTATAAAAACCCACCCCTACTCTAATGTCAAGTTACATGTTAGCGAGCAAGGGGCAGACAGCTGAGTTTATTAAACTCCACCAAGACAGCTGGTGACGCAAATCTAGGCTAGACCGTCCAATTTCACAACCTTGCACTTCTGGGCTCCTCGGTCTCCGAAGGACCTGGCCCACATAGACTGCGAAGGCCAGGTTCTTTGCAGGATGCAGCCTAGGAATTGGGAAACAACTTCTGAACATGTTGTTTTAGTTTCATTTTGTTCATTTGTTTGAAATTTTAAAAGTTTTAAGGGATTTTTGTATCTGATATTTGAATGAATAATCTATGAATTGTTTTTTATCTTTTAATGAAATGTGACTTTTTAAATTGTCAGCAGAGCATTCTTTAAACATGCAATCAGTTTGTGTTCTTGAAGAAAGTTTCATTTCTTGTACAGTTTCAGCACAGAATGAAAACAAAATGGGAAAATGTGTTTTAAGAGAAATGAAAGCTCACAAATTTGACTTTGGTGTCATTGCTGCACACATTCTATCACTTGGTACACTATATTTCAATGAAAATCAGACATACCATTTTCCACTGATATACAGTTCACTTGCATATTTACCTTACTCTTTTTATAAAGGTAATATAATGACCGAAGGATGTGTTTTTAAACTGATAAAACAGGTTAGCTATCAGTACATCAAAACTGAAACTGTCTAGAATGGCTTGAATTTAAAAAGCCTTCTCACATTTATATTACACATGTACTGAGACAATATTCTCTCTTTCTTTTCATGCTCACCACCACTGCAAAGGCTGTAACTTTATCTCTATCCTTAGGTCAGAGCCGGGCCACTATTTACCAAGGAATTAAAATCTGAATAATCATATTTATTTTATGCCCCAGTGATCTACAAATTGACTCTTACTTCAAACATCCTATTCAGCAAGTAGGCTGCACCTCTTTTGTTTTTGTTTGATCTGATCACTGAAATAAACTGTACATAAGTGCAGTTCAACACGTGTCAGCAGAGCAGACGGCTGTATTCAGAGAGAGCCGAGGACGTTTTCACGCCTAACCCTAACCCTGACATCCTCCAGCATCTGTCTCCTGAGGGGCACCAGGCAGGGATGCCCACTCTCCCCTTCACTGTTTGCAATTTTTTATCAAAACACTAGCAGCAACATTTAGGCGGACTATAGTTATTAAGGGCATAAAATGCAAGAACGTAGAACCTCAAATCAGTCTACATGAGGATGATGTGTTGCCTTTTCTCCGAGGTAATTGCATTAATAAACTCTTTCTCAAGACTTTCAGTTTATCCAATAAACTGGTTAAAGTCTGCAGTTCTTCACATAAAGAGGCACTGTAGGTGACACTTAATAATTGTCCACATTTTTCATTTTTTCATATTACTGCTGTGTTGCAGGATCCATGACAGCAAGAGGAACCATCATCATTCTGGACAACCCTATGAGTCCAGTCAGCATTTAATTAAAAACACAGACAGTGCAAAACAATGAGGTTTGGTAACATACGCACTTCAAAGTCCTGAGAAACTGCCTATACAATTCCTAAAATGTGTGTATTTACTGTGTTATTTAATAAATAAATAATCAAATCTATTTGGTTTTATCATGCTAGAAGGTGCAAAATCACCCAAATTAAAGCATATTGGTTATTTCTGCAATTCAGAACGACGTTTACTTAAATAGCTAAATATGCAAAACATAAGCTTATAGATGTGTGTGAGTCTTAGCTCAGTGTTGGAGCTATTTATTCTTTAATTTTTTTTATTTTGAAGTTTGTTAAAGTTTGTTGGTTTGTTTATGTTTTTGGGTTATTTACAATTTTTATTTGTAGGTTAATATTTACTTCGTTTTGTTTTATTTTGTTGTTTATCTTGTTAAGTCACGCAGGAAGAACTGTAGAGACTGGTATAGAACCAGCATGCACTGGGGTGGGCCTATGTTTTTTTTACCAAAGCAGGAGAAGCAGCAGGAAGGAACAAAAATGGGTCTTTGTTATTGCTTGCAAAAATGGATAAATAAACCATAAAGTACATTTGGACATTGGACTTCTATAGTCTGCATACAAAATATCACCACAGTGCAGCTGTGCAGTGGCTTGTAGATTTGAAATTGTTGGATGTTTGGTTGGACCAGGGACGATTCTAGGATCAGAGCTTTGGGGGTGCTGAGCATCAGGAGAGCTGCCCAGCCAGGCAAGATAAACTTTACTTGTCACGATGAGACTTCTTCCCTGTCTCTGTCAGTCCCTGCATCTCTAAATGTCTCCAGTTGTCCCGAGTTCCCTCTGACTGTCTCCTTGGTGCATTTAAACCCCTGTTCCTCCCTGTCCTCGTCGTCTGTTGTCTTCGTCTCCATTATCAGTCATCATAATTTTACCATCTCTGTGCAAGTCTGCAAATTTCTTTATTAAATCACAAGAATCTTAAATTCATCAAGTCTCTCTGTGCCTGGGTCCTCGTCTCAAAACATGACATCACTGTTTTGTACATTTCAACATAATTTAATCCCCAAATTTGTGAAAGAAAAGCAAAACACTTTTTTGAAAAATCTGTAACAAAACCATCAAATCTGATCAAGGTTATTTAAATGCTGCAAAAGAAGAATGGATTGGAATTTTAAAAAAAATACATATCCTAACCTTAATTACTGGGGGAGAATAATGAATGATGCTCATAGTTAGGAATGGGTATCGTTTAGGTTTTATCCGATACCGGCGCCAAACCGGTACTTTTGAAATGGTGCCGGTGCTTAAACAGTGCTCAAACTGGTGCTTAAAGAATGGAGAACACAAAATTGGTCCAAAAACCTCTCATGTTCAGCTGTTTTTTTGTCAAAAGATAACCATGTTAGCCTTTTCTGCGGCTATGGGGCATATATGGTATCACTCTTGGCTGGAAGCAGTGCTTAAACAATGGAAAAAAACACAAACTTTGTCCAAAAACATCTCATGTTTAACTGTTTTCCACTTTTTCTTTGGTCATTTTAGCCTTTTTGGCCAGGGTGAAGGGAGCATCTGCCATCAAACAAGAAGACAGCCGCATGTAGCTATGATGATGTTTGCTAGTTCACCTTACATGCATTAATGTAATAACGTGGTTAGCCTACTCAATGTAAATTACACACGAACAACATTAACCTACTCGCCCAGAGAAGAACGGCTGCTGCTGCCATCATCATCCTCATCATTTCTGCTACACTGGCAGGGCTAGGGGCCAGGACTCTCCTCTTCGAGTTTTTGGGGGATGTTGCTAACTCCGGGTCCGATAACAGGCAACCCTCCCGCAGTAGATGTGCTCAGTGTGAGGTCTTGCAGCAAGCTATCAAATACGGTGCATTTCTCAGCTTTTAACAAAATTCTATATGTCGCCAGGTGTTTCATCGGATTCGAGGTGTTACCTCCTTTGACAGTATCACAGTATCAGCTTAAAGCACTTGTTGCAGGCTGCTGAGTTTGCATCTTTCCTTTTTTTGGAAAAACTTCCTTATATCCATTATGAACCTGGCTGTCTCTCTGTACACACACACACACACACACACACACACACACACACACAACAGGAGTTATAAGGTTAATGGGCATTCAGTCAGTTAGTATCCATTTTAAAACAGGACAGTGGTAACAACAGTAGGCTACGGACAATTTTAAGTTTTAGATTTTAAATAGTCTGTATACATTTCGATGGGAGCAACAGGACGGTCAAATATCAGTGATTTTACTACGAGAGGACGGATTGTAGGGTAGCAAACATCGTTGGAAAACATGTTTTCAACACTGCAGGTTACCTGGTGTAATGTTTTTCAGTTAAAAAGAAACATGGTCTGACTCCTACCAACTATATAAAGAGTAACTGAAGGTTAAATGCAGCTAATATGTCCTGTTTTAAGCCAGGCACTCACACCTCCGCTCCGCTGTGTCTCAGCCACCATCGCTCTGGCAGAAAGGGCGCTAGAGCAGGGGTCGAGCTGGAACAGACCACTTTGGGAGGGGGGTGTTATCTATACTGTTGTTGTTAAAATGTTATGTCTCAACCAATGGCGTGTCCAGCGGGGTGGCCTGGGGGGGCACAGGCCACCCCCCCCAACCAGACTGGCCACCCCAGGTGCCACCCCAAAGGCAAAACAATAAAATTCAATCAAATATCAAATGTACGATTATGTTTTCACGGTGAAGCTCAGATATCCGAGTGTAAGTGAATGCAGCATCGGCTTCTGCGCTATGTGCATCACGTTAGCAAAGGTAGGAGAGCCAAGCGCGAAAGACGCACTGCAGGAAACAATTTTTCGGTGAAAGAAAATGAGGACAGAATAAATGTCCCGGTAAGTAATATTAAGTTTGTTGAGTTTAGTAAACTTCGGTGAAATTAGAATACCAAGGAAAAAAATAACACTTAAAGAATTTTTGCAACCATCGAATATTTCAGACAGTATGCTACTGAGGGCAGCTAACATAAGAGTTATGAGTTATAAGATATCATCTAAGTCGTAACATTGCTGTATGGAGCTGCAGATTTGGTTGCAGGTTAACATAGCTGGACTGGCCATCGGGCATACCGGGCGTATCCCCAGTGACTTATTTTTTATTTTTATTTTGTAATGGCATGAACAATGAGAGGTGGTGGATTGGCCAGATGCAGGTCGATGTGTAAAAATGACTCAGTTGTTTGGTGGTGGCTATGGCGGGGCTTCCACAGAGGCCAGCAGGTGGATGAGGGAAGGGGAGGCAGGAGGAGAGCCCCGAAGCAGCCACCAGTCCGAGTGTCAGGTGAACTGAACTTCAGGTAAGAAGTTATGACCTGCAGTCTATCTGGGTCAGATATAAACCAAGTTTAGGTGGAGTTTATTTTTGTTGTGCTGACTTTTTACCCTCAGTTGCAATAACTCGTACTGCATTCTAGCCAGCTTGATGGAGTTTTTAGGTGGGTGGGTGCTATGATGTTACTGATAGTGAACTTTATTTTATTCATAAGGTTAGTTAGTAGAGTTGCCAACGGCTCCTTAAAAAAATGGAATGGTCCCTCAATCAGAGAAAATATTACACGTTTCGTATTGAGCTGAGAAGAGACGCAGTTTGTCCCGAACTTTAGCTAGAATGGAAAAAAGACACAATGCTGGAGTTATTCTGTGTGTTTATGCTGCACAGCTGCCTCTTCTCTCATTCTCTCCCCCTCTCTCTCCTGTTGCTACTTCAATCATGAAACTGATCAATGATCAGCTGATCGTCTCTCTTGTTTATTTATCGCCCACTTTGTGCCAGAAAGAGGAAACCAGCGGATGTTGCGCTAAACAACAGCAGCACGTTTAAGCTTGATCAGCTGTTGTTAGAATTTATTTAATATTAATTTCTAGTATCAGCTGATGTTTGCTGGAGCCACAGCTGTAAAGCTGCTGGTCATGATATCGGTTTGGATATGTGGTGAGAGGGAAACATGAAGATGAAACCAGGAGATGTCCTTACTGAACCATCAGAGCTGTGATGGAGAAACAGGTTTACCTTTTAGGTGACATGAATGAGTTGAAGTTATCAACTGTTTCTGAGAGACAAATAACACCAGGATCCTTTTCTAAGCAGCTGACAGCTGGTAACTGTGCAGGGGCGGGTCTAGCAAAGTGTTGCCAGGGGGCAGGTAGGGCATTAACAGGGAAAGGTGGGGCACAAAGAAATACTTTTCTTTCTTATTCTCATTTAAAATATCTAGCTTTTATTAAATAATTATCTAAATCTTACAACCCAAGTTTTTATCTGACGTAAAATGTATAGAAATCATACATATACCAACAAGACTGTACATCACTGTCACAACAGCATTTGTTTTCAGTCAAAGGCTTTATGGCTTTAATACCTGGGGGGCCGGTCTGTAGTCAAAATGCCCGATTTTCTGTCCCAGTCCAGCCCTGCAGGTTAATACTGGCAGTGTCACCATGCCAGCTGACTGTATTTTATCATCAGCCAGTGTTGTTCTTTATCAATATTACCAAAGTTTACCATAAGGCAGCATAGAAAGTATTTACTTGCTTTCAGGTTTTATTCAAATGTTAGTCTTTTCAGTTGTTTCCCCACTTTTTTCCTGTTTCAAAATCAAACACCAGTTTGTGAGAAGATTATCTTCTTTTTTTAACAGGCAGATAAAGTTTTGCATTGGCTAATTTGTCAATTGTTTGCTACAAATGTTCGTATTTTAATATTCAAAAATGTTTTTGCCCAAAACATATGTGTACTATATGTCAGTAAAAATACTATGCAAATATTGCTGTCCTTGAATGCTGAGTAAACACTGACAAAGCACTGATTGTATCTCTTGTACTTTATCAACGCAGTATCTAAAAACTTTGCACAGTAGTGGTTAAAATCTCATTCTAATAAGAGTTAAAAGTGCATTTGGTTATTAGGTTTATAGGATTATTGAATTATGGTTAATAGAATTGTTTTTAACATTATCTGCCAATTACATCTGCCACCCTTCTCCAAATCTGTGCCCCTACCTGGCCCCCCCAACAAAAATTTTCTAGACACGCCACTGGTCTCAACCAAGTACAGTACTGTATGCTTGTTATATTTTTAGCAGTGTGTCACACAAACAGCAAATATTGTAAAAAAAAAAAAAAAAAAGTAAGAAATCTTTGGGGGTGCTTGATTCATCTTGAAGCAAAATCCGCCAAAGGTGGATACTGCTAAGTGGTCTGCAGGTGATGCTTTGTGTTGTTGTGGTCTGTGTGAAACAGAAAAATAGGAAAGGAAAGTGTCTTCACACACTTAGCATGGCCATCACCATATATGGATTAAATGGTTATCTGATTTTTTTTTTTCATTTCATGTGGCATATTAGAATTGGCATTAAATCCATATATTATTCACATATCTCAGTGTTGTAAGAGTATAATTTTGAATATTCTTCTCTCTCTATTGGCCAGCGATCAGTTAGATGTATAACAATGTTATAAAGTAGTTTTAATTGTATCAGTTCTTCATTCTAATGTGAATCATTATCAGATCTTGTGGAAAATGTATTTTGTTATAGTGTTTAAGAGCAGATTTATCAAAGCACCTTTTTTATCTGCACTATATTGTTTCAATTGTTGTAATTAATAATAATTTATATTGGCATTTAAAATTGTTGTGATGCAGCATAGACTTCATAATTTGGGCTTTACTTATCTGATTATGTTTTTATAATCTATATTTTTGTTTAAGAATCGTTTCTGAAATAAATATATCAAAATGTAAATTAACAGGCTGTTTGTTGCTGCTCTTCTGTCAATGACTCCATGCTGATTTTAATTTTTAATAAACAAACAATCCACATATTTCAGTGCAGGATTTAAAGCAGAGTATATGAGTAAACTGGGTTATGTTCAGATGCTACATTAAAGTGACACATCAATGAATAATAATTATGATTCAATAACAATGTGGCCTTTAAGATTCTGCATATGGAGCAACTGTCACAGTTTTGGACCATAGAGCTTACTGTCGTTAAGTTTAAAAGTTTTTTAAACAGTGAACATCATCAGTAATATAAGCTGCAAGGTTTTAAGCTACTTTTTAAAAGAGTCCACAGAGTCAGCTAAACTTAGTTGCTGTGGATGACTGTTAGTTATCTCGAGCAAGAATTTTAAAATGAAACCTGAAGTGTAGAACATAAATAAAGAGAACCCTTATTAAAATGTGTTAATTCTCTGGTGTCAGCATTTAGTGCAGCTTGGAGGTGTGAAGGAGATGATTTATCAAAGCCACAGTAATCTACGCATGACGACACAAATCCATGAATAATTTCTTCCAGATTAACGAATAACATCATACGTCACAATTTAAAATTTGCTCTTAAATAAAAGAAAGAAGGAAGAGAACTAGATTTTACACGTGAAGCAAAGATAAAGAGTTTAGGAACACTGGACTTAAGCATTTAAACAAATCGAATCAAATGCCCGGCTGTCTTTAGAATATAATTCAGGAGGAGTTAAAATCATGGTCTCAATCTGGTGTGTAAAATAAAAATTTGACAGAAACACGATCACTGTTAGTACATCTCAGAAAGATCTCATTTCTCAGAAGAGTAATAGATTACATCTTCACAGTATCTGATCAACCAGCTGCTGTGGAAAGTTCTGAGTTTTTTTAGACACAGAAATAAAAAAAAATGTTTGATTTAATGCTGATAAATGAATACTGAGAATTTGGAAGGAAATGTTTTCATCTCAGAACCTGATTAAAACTGTCACACTAATCTCTATGCTTTTTTAAACTCAGCAAATATGAAACTAAGTGCTGTTTTAATTGCTCTCATTTTTATGTGATGTGTAAATAATTCAGAGCAAAGTATTTTGTTCCTCAGTGGTTCACTCTGTAGCCTCACAGTAACGTGTCTACTTCAGGAGCTCCAGTTTCTTCAGCCAGCATATACATTTCAGGCAGAGGGAATGCTTCATGCACCAACAACAACATCATCACACAGCCACATCCATTTATACCAAATAAGGAAGCACTAAGATTTTATCGAAAAATCAATCTAACCTGCTGAAATTATGAAAGCCAAATTTTTAGCCACCATGTAAAAGCATCTGATTGGATGTGACATCATTATTCAGGATAACCTACTGACCTATTGCCAATCAAGTAAAAACATACCCGGATAGATGAACTATCAGTCAGGATTGGTCTCCCTAAAACCCAGAGAACTGCTTAAGCAACCAGATGCATGTGTCAGACACTGAGTGCCAGTGTACTGTATGTGTGTGTTTGTGTGTGTGTTTATGTGTGTGTAGCACCCCAAAATGGGCTATGTTTACCAATCAATCAGCAAGTTTAATTTCAGTTATTTAAACATACAGGAAAACATGACTCATGATTAATATGCTGGTTTTACAACACATACATCCAGATTGTAAACTGGCTTGATTACTAAGAAGCATATTGACATTGATCAAGGTGTGTTGTCTACTTGTGTAAAAACAGTAAAAACAATAAAAGGTCTTGTGATGTGATGACAAATTTGTACCAATGCGAGAGAAAAAGTGAGCTAAACCAGTGAAATCAGCGTGTTTGCAGACAGAAAGATAATGAAGACATGCTGCTAGGAAATGAAAGATACAGATAAAACGAATGTAGTGTGTATTGTGTAACTGCCTCAGTACTCATGGACATTATAAATTCTGTCTGTATTCTCTTTACAGTCATTGCGAAACATTACAAACGCGGTGACACGTTAACACTAGTACAGTAAATATTAGTAACTACAAACTAAGTTTAAAGATTCTGCTGTTGGAATTTAGTAATTTAATACAAACATACCTTATTATTATTATATATCTCACAACTACCTCATAATAATAATAATAATGGATTGCAGTGCTGTACAATTCCACTATTCATTCACTCTCACATTCACACACTGGTGGAGGCAGCTACAGTTGTAATAATGACATCTCTTCCTTGTTTTATACTTTATTCCACACAGTTAAGTATTGCAGGGTAGTTTTAGAAGTAGATGGAGGGAGGGTAAGGCGTGGTTTCCATGGTGATCTCTGCATAAGGCAGTGGTTCCCAAACTTTTTTTGCTGGGCCCCCCTTTGTTTTACAAGAAAATGTTTGCCCCCCGTGCGCGCACCGCCCACCACCACCACCCCCACCTAAACAACAGCATGTGCTCCTGACACAGGGGAAACTAATTCTGTCACAGAGACCAGCCACTACATGACACCCACAGTGGGCCCACAGACTGTGAAGCCTTTGATTTATTATTTATTGCTGCAGTCTATGGAACACTTATAAAACAATGAAGAAGAGACGTGTTTATATATCTAAATGAATCTGTAAAATCAGATCCAAACAAATCAAGAAGAGCAGTTATTCACTGTAGTGAGACAGGCAGTCAAAGTTAACATTTAACCTGAGTTACTGTTTCCTGTATTTGGCTTTAAATCAATTTGATGTCTGATGATATGAAATAATGCCAAGGTACATCAGCTCTATGTTCACAGATGGAAAAATGAAGCATATCAAGAAAACAACACTGTCCCAACTGTGAAACATGGGGGAGGCTCGGTTATGTTCTGGGGCTGTTTTGCTGCATCTGGCACAGGGTGTCTTGAATCTGTGCAGGGTAGTTGCAGGTCATAAGTCTTACAACAGGACAATGACCCAAAACAAAGCTAAAAACACCCAAGAATGGCTAAGAGGAAAACATTGGACTATTTTAAGGTGGCCCTTTTGTGAGATCTGACCTCAATCCTATTGAGCATCTTTGGAAGCAGCTGAAACATGCAGTCTGGAAAAGGAGCCCTTCAAACCAGAAACAACTGGAGCAGTTTGCTCATGAGGAGTGGGCCAAAATACCTGCTGAGAGGGGCAGAAGTCTCATTGACAGTTACAGAATTTGTTCAATTGCAGTGATTGCCTCAAGAGGTTGTGCAACAAGATATTAAGTTGTGGGTACCTTCATTTTGGCCAGACTTGTTTCATACATATATTTTAAAATAATTCAGCGTGGTTGAAAAGCAATGTCTGACTTTCATTGGTTAAGATTTATAGAATTTTTATTTATTATTACTTTTGTCAGATTAAAGTTATTTCTGTGACCATTGTGGGTTTTCTTACATTGACCAAAGGGTACCAACAATTTTGTATTACAAGTAGCAGCTAAAGTTCATAAAATATATTGCAATCATATTACTAAAATATACAAATAAGAGCATCAGTGCTTAGTTTGATTGTTTTTTTATCCTGTTTGAATCTGGTGTGTATGAATCCTGTTTCCTGCAGGGTTCTTGGTGTTTGTCATTATTTACACTCTCCTCGGTGTGTGTATAATGGTCCTGTCAGTTTCAGAGTTTCAGTGTTTTTTAAAGGGAGTGTTTGCCCAGTGCACCAGACAGGCTGTCCCTGTGTGTGGAATGCATTTTATGTTCTTTGTGAGATTCACATAGCACACCTTGCAAGGTGTGTGGCCAATGAGTGTATGCACTGTGTAAAAAGTCAAGAAAAAAAAAAAAAAGAGCCACTAGGTGGCAGCACCGGAGCTTCAGTTTGCTCAGCACATGATGGTTTTCATCTGACCTTGAGACTGACCCCAGCTTGGCTGCCCCCAACAGGCCTCATATCCCATCAGTGATATATTTATATACAGTAATATTTGAATCTCTGTGTTACTTTAGTGCTAATATATATATATATATATATATATATATATAAAACTGCTGGTATCTACTGACCTAGTAAGAGAGAGGCAGCAGGAGCAGGTCTACACATTACTGCATTTAACGTCTGATCCCCGCAGATCACACAGTGAAGTGATAATGCTGACAGTCCTTGGGTGATCATTTTTTACGTTATTAGAAAGATGAATAAAAGTGAGATTTTCTGTATTTGCAGGCCCAGCTGGTTCAGAGACTTATCACCTGTGAACAAAGCAAGACAAACAGCGATCCATTTTAACTTGCAAGGGAGGTCGATCGGATCAGGCTGCAATTCTGTACCCGACCTCAGACGACTCCGACTCCCAGTGTCCTCTTGCCGCCTTTTATTCAGTGACAAACAAACACCACCCATTATAAAACCCATATGGTCATAAAAGTTTAAAACACGAGCATGTGTGTGTGTTATGCACGTGTGCATGAGCACACGAGTATGCGTGTCCGTGTGTGTGACTTCCTGGTTACAAACATTTTAACAACATCCCTGGTCATAAAAAGGGTCATCTCCCTTCACCCCGTACATGGCTTAACCCCTTTAACGGTCCAACATATATAAGAAAGAAGTGAACGCCCTTACTAAATAAGAAAACAGAACCTTTACATAGGATGTGCCTGCAGTTAAACATTATAGCCTCCCCCACCATTCAACAGGCTGGGGAGGAGAATACAACCAAAAGAATGTCTTTGATCATATAGTTTAAAACAAGGTTTACACATTTAAGTATAATAATGACAACATTTAACAATATACTCTAACAGCCCTAGTCTGGTGGTTTGTTTTTATTTAGTTTGATTTTGTGAACTGGTTATTAGGTGCTGCTCCAGCCAGCCAGAAAATGCCCCGCCATCCGTCTTACCCCTTCCTCCCTGTGTAGCAAGCAGCAGGCGCAACTCGCAAATGGAGGGCCTCCTCCCTGAAAATGGGCAACACAAAAGCAATCGGTGCCCATGCAAAAAAAAAAAGAAAAGTGCTGCCATGATGTCGGGGCAGCATGGGTGTGAGCAACATTTTTTGTGCCAATGCCATGATGCCGCACAGGGCAACCATCCATGTCGCCCATATCAAAAACCGCTACTGGAGACACACAGAAGCATTCGTTATATCTGAGTGGGTGTCAGAAATGATGACAGTTTAGTGGCAATTCAACTGAGTGACAGAAAGTACCTGAAAGTGCTTCAGGTGTTTCACATTTCAACATATCCCAGACCTTGGACAGGATTTAACATGTTTGTATTTGGCCTTTGGGAGAATACGTTGGTCGCAGAGAAAGTTCACAGAGGCACAGGGAGAACATGCAAACTCCACACTGAAAGGCCCGGGAAATTTAAAGCAGCAGTTTGACTTCATTTAAAAAGATCTTAAATTACCAGACAAAACATCTGGACTTCTTTAAATTGGAAGTCTGGACGCCTTTTCTTTCCAAGCTCCTTAGAATATACTGAGTACATCAAAATTACACTGTTAATTAGCAGTAATTTTGAAACATTATACACTTCTTATTACACTTTAGAACGTGCCTTTTCTTGGAAATTATTCCACTTTTCCACTTTCAAACAGGTGAATTTCATTTCCCATTCATGCACGTCATGGAAACTGACACATGCAGAGACTATTTTCCGAATAAGTCTGTTTGCGTGTCAGTTTTTCAGTGGTTAAATACTTTTAACTGCCATCCCCAGGAATGCACACCCTATTCACCCTGTTCATTACAGAAAATAAGGCACACATGAACGCTTTACTGGAGAAACAAACACAAAACAGGTTCAGGTTCCCACTGTTATTTCAAAGGACTTGCTTGTTGGAATGTGTGGATTTATTGTCGCTCTTTTACAAGCTTCTGTTCTTACTGAAAGTGCTGCTCAAAAAAACTGTTCCGCTGAGGAAGTTGTCAGTGACATTCAGGAAGAGAAGTAGTACTCCAAACATTTTCCTCTCATAGTAAGGAATCAGACATTTACAAAAGAGTTGAGCACATTTTAAACCAATTAGATAACTGATTTTCAAAATTAACACTGAGAAAAAAAAGGACAGATATATTATGATTAAAAAATGTGAAATAGTTGAGCTTAACCTCCTAAGACCCACATTTTTAATTTCTCTTTGATATTTGGGCATATCGGGGTCCGATGAATGTAAAAACAAAGAATTACCAGATTTTTTTTACCTTATTTTTGTTTTTAAGATTAATAAGAGCCACATAGGAGGGGTGATCGTGGCTCAAAAGTTGGGAGTTCGCCTTCTAATCGGAAGGTTGCCGGTTTGAGCCCCAACCTGGACAGTCTCGGTCGTTGTGTCCTTGGGCAACACACTTCCCCCGTTGCCTACTGGTGGTGGTCAGAGGGCCCGGTGGCACCAGTGTCCGGCAGCCTCGCCTCTGCCAGTGCGGTGGCTGTGGCTACAATGTAGCTTACCATCACCAGTGTGTGAATGTGTGTGTGAATGGGTGGATGACTGGTCGTGTAAAGTACTTTGGGGTCCTTCGGGACTAGTAAAGCGCTATACAAATACAGACCATTTACATATGAGGATATTCATTTAAAATTTTGATAGAACAGTAGCAGTATATTGTCCTTATAAGTGGATATCAGGCCCTTGTTGAGCAAAATTGAGTATTTTGGTCTAAATAACCCAAAATGTGATGTCCTCATATGTGGACGCCAGGTCCTAGGAGGTTAATGAATTTGTACTTGGTGTAAGATTGGATACACATAGACTTAGAACTACAGGTGTTTGTAGTGAAATACCTGTCAGAGACAAAAACATGTATGTGCCCATTTTAGTTACAATAAATTGATTTTCAAGTATAATGAAAAATAGAGAATATTTCTTGCATGAATTTGAAAGACAAACTGGGTTATACAAAGACATTAACGAAGGATTATATTTCCAAAACCATTCTGTTTCCACAACAGAAATATGCTCTACACATTTTACTGTATTATGATGATTTTGAAACTGCAAACATATTAGGTTCCAAGATCCTGGAACTGGACTGTCTTTATTTCAAAATAAAAAATTTATTTAAAAAAAAAACTTCCACAAAGGTTAAGTCTGTACTGAAGAGCCTACATTTAACCGCTCTTTTCTACAAAGAAGACAAGAAATATGGTTTTTAAAAAAAAACATGGTATGGAGGCCTACCCCTCCCCCCCACTGCCAGTGACAGACGTCCCCAGATATCGGTGCATTGGTTGTTCTTTGTGTCCGGGGATGGGCATCCAGGTACACACTGACACACTCCTGGTTGCTGCTTCTCGGGGCCTGGAGCCTAGGGCTCGCTCGGGCCCCTTCGGGGGTGGGGTACCCTCGGCCTCTTGGCCTGGGGCTCGGTCACTCTGGCACAGCTGGCTGCCGGCGGAGCTCACGGGCGCGTCACTGCAACCCCCCCTGGCTTCTGCTCCGCGGCTGCTGAGTGAGCCCTCATCTGGGACTCTCCTCAGCTCTTTCTGGGATAGTGGCGCAGCTGCCCCTCTGTTGATCTTTCTTGGTCTCTTGCGCTCTTGGGGCCTCTGGATGTCTGAAGCCTGGATCTCCTCCATACCTGCTTCATGCCCTGGAGGACAGGGCTGTGTCTCCCCACACCCTCTAGCAGATCATCACATGAAGGAACCTGTTAAATACAAGCATGCTCATGCTCACAGGTGTTTCACACGGGTGCTCACACACACAAACTACACCCTTTTTGGCTCCTACCTCAAAGCACACTGTGCGCTGTCGATCTTACGTGCTGCACAATAATGTTTAATATTTAGTATTTACTGTTATATTCACATAGATAATTGCGATGATGTTGTTTATTATATTGCTCTCTTTCTTTTGCTTGTTTTCTCCTTTTTTCTTTCTCAACAGGTGATCCAGGTGATTGATATATGTTTTTTTTTTTGTCTGTTTGTTTTGTTGGCTTTTGTTTTTTGCCCTTTATCCCCGTCCCTCTTCCCCACTCTTTTTCTTTCCCTCTTTCTTTCTCCCTTTTCTTTTCCCCAGTCAAGTCTGTCCCATACTTAGCAAGTAAAAATAAAATAAAATTGATGGCAAAAGAACCAAACGGGACAGGCAGGGGGAAAAAAAAAAGAGAGAGAGAGAAAGAGGCGTTGAAAGGCTGCCCCAATGGAACTGTTTCAGAGGAAAACACGAACACAGTGTACAGTTCAGTCTAGTAGTTTGCTTACAACTGTGCTACACTGCCCATGAGGCTACATTCTTCAGGGCAATGCCTGTAACACTCTGCCTATTGCCTTCATATTAAGTAATTTTTTGAAGAATTATTTTTGAAAATGTTTGGTCACGTCATTATTCGGGCCGCAAGTTGAGGTGACATGTGCCACAAGATTGAGACAGAGCCTTGGTCTCAAGTTTGTGTTTTGTTTGTTTCCAACAGGGTGGAATTACCAAAAATAGAGAGGGGACGTACTAACATATGAAACAGGAAAAGACCACCGTGTATTCCATTTATTTCAACAAAAAGTAACTGTATTCGGAATACCACCATTTTAAACAGTAACTGTATTGGAATACAGTTACTCATATTTTGTATTTTAAATACTTAACGGCTGTACACCAGGAACGGCTGGGACCAGGAAGCAGAGTTGCAGTCTTACACGCCTCTCTGCAGCTTCTCTCCTCCTGTTACCCCCGCAAAACCCATCTCCATAGAGACTGTGTCAGCTCCCAAACAGACGAAAAACAAACTAAAAACCAGCAACAAACAACTTAAACATAAACAATCACAAAGAAAGAACAATACAGTATCCACATCTGAACCAAACAGTAAAACAGTGAAATGTGGATTATTAAATATTAGGTCTCTCGCCTCCAAGTCTCTGTTAGTACATGACTTAATAATTGATCAACAAATCGATTTACTCTGCCTTACAGAAACCTGGTTGCAGCAGGATGATTATGTTAGTTTAAATGAATCAACACCCCCGAGTCATTCTAACTACCAGAAATTTCGAAACACAGGCCGAGGGGGCGGTGTGGCAGCAATTTTTCACACCAGCCTATTAATTCTATTAAGCCTATTTTCTGAATCCTTTATCATCTGCAACTGAAAATAGTTGTGGATCATTACTATACCTTTCTAATGTGACATTGTTGTCCCTCGCTGTCTTTCTCTCTATTTCCCTCCTACTCTGCTCCTGTGCTACTGAGAGTGTAACTACCCCCCACCCCCTTCCCTTCCCAGCGCAAAGCACAAGACTCGCGTGCAGAGTGTAGCGGAAATTAGTGAGAGAGAGGGTGAGAGAAAGGGAAAAAAATCCACGGGCTCGCGTCATTAACGTCAAAGATCACATGACTACAACTTTCCTTTCATATCAAAAATCCTTGAAAGAGTAGTTGTCAAACAGCTAACAGATCATCTGCAGAGGAATGGTTTATTTGAAGAGTTTCAGTCAGGTTTCAGAGCTCATCACAGCACAGAAACAGCTTTAGTGAAGGTTACAAATGATCTTCTTATGGCCTCTGACAGTGGACTCATCTCTGTGCTTGTCCTGCTAGACCTCAGTGCAGCATTGATACTGTTGACCATAATATCCTATTAGGGCGATTAGAACATGCTGTAGGTATTACAGGTACTGCACTGCAGTGGTTTGTATCATATCTATCTAATAGACTCCAATTTGTACATGTAAATGGAGAGTCCTCTTCACACACTGAGGTCAATTATGGAGTTCCACAGGGTTCAGTGCTAGGACCAATTCTATTTACATTATACATGCTTCCCTTTAGGCAGCATCATTAGAAGACATAGCATACATTTTCACTGCTATGCAGATGACACCCAGCTTTATCTGTCCATGAAACCAGATAAAACACACCAATTAGTTAAACTGCAGGAATGTCTTAAAGACATAAAGACCTGGATGGCCGCTAACTTTCTGCTTCTTAATTCGGATAAAACTGAGGTTATTGTACTCGGCCCTGAAAATCTTAGAAATATGGTATCTAACCAGATTCTTACCCTGGATGGCATTACCTTGGCCTCCAGTAATGCTGTGAGGAACCTTGGAGTAATTTTTGACCAAGACATGTCCTTCAATGCACATATTAAACAAATGTGTAAGACTGCTTTCTTCCATTTGCGCAACATCTCTAAAGTTAGAAATATCCTGTCTCAGAGTGACGCCCCTCCCTGAGCCTGGTTCTGCCGGAGGTTTATTCCTGTTAAAAGGGAGTTTTTCCTTCCCACTGTCGCCAAAGTGGTTGCTCATAGGAGATCATGATTATTGGGTTTTTCTCTGTATCTGTTATTGTACGATCTACTGTACAATATAAAGCGCATTGAGGTAACTGATGTTGTGATTTGGCGCTATATAAATAAAATTGAATTGAAAAGTTTATAGCATGTGAAAAAGAGGTTTTATGAATCTAAGATGTCTCTATTTGTTGTTTTGCGATTGTGTGCTAGGATCAGATACTGATGGAAGTCATTGCTTCACTGTTTGTTTTCGCTTTGCTTTACAATGTTTTATAGTGCTGGATGTTGAGTAACAGTACAGCTGTTAGAAATCAACTGAGAAGTACTTCTTCAGTAAGGAATTTTATTCTAATCAATCAACAATACGTTTTTAAACTTATATAACTTTGTCAGAGTATTTTTGTTTTTAAAGGTTTTATTATTCATATAATAATCAGCTAAGAGTGTTTATATTTCTGTTCTGTACTCAACCAGCTGCATATTTTAATTGCTGGCTCCCTACTCTATAACGGAAACTGTTTGCCTTCACATTATCAGTCTTTGCCTTCACATTGTCACTGTTTGCCTTCACACTAGCAGGAAACCGCCACCCACGAGTAAGAAACAACCTTGTAGAGAACACGAAGTTTTTTGATAAACCACACCTGTTTTCTTGACAAGATAAGGATGATATTTCCTTTTTTGTATGCTTCATGATGTGTATAAATAAAGCCAGACTGCACCAAGGAGGTGTGTGAGTCTCTCCCTGAGTCTCTCACCCGTGCACGTTTAAAACTGCTCTAAGTGTCTGAGTGATATTTCATTGCATCTGAGTACTTGATAATAGAATATCTTTAACAAACTTAAATTTCTATTGTAATGAAAGAAAAAGTGGCGATTTGCTGTTTATATGTTTTATATTGAAATCAATTAAAAACAAACAAAACAAGAAAGTTTGGGCTTTTTTGGATTTTTTGTTTTGTTTATTTATGTACATGTTTTTACATCAAATTGCCATAACATTATGACCACCTACCTACCATTGTGTTGGTCCCCAATTTGCTTGCCAAAAAGCCCTGTCCTGTTGAGGCATGGACTCCTCCAGACCCGTGGAGGTATTCTGTAGCATCTATACCAAGATTTTAGATCCTTTAAGTCTTGTAAGCTCTGAGGTGAGCCCGCATGCAACAGACTTGTCTGTCAAACACATGACAGATGCTCAAGTGGATTAAGATCTGGGGAATTTGGAGGCCAAGTCGACATCTCAAACCGGTTGTTGTGCTCCTCAACCTATTTGTAAACCATGTTTGCTTTGTGGCAGGACGCATTATCCTGCTGAAAGGGGTCATCAGGGAGTACTGTTTCTATGAAAGGGTTTCTGCAACAGTTCTTAGGTAGATCCAAGGTTTCCCTTTTTTTTTTTTTTTTTTTTTTTTTTTTTTTTCCTTTTTTTTTTTTTTTTTTTTTTTTTAAATGATCCAAGGTTTCCCATAACACTGCCCAAAGTGTCACATCCCCCCATCAGCCCGCCTTCTTCCTGTAGGACATCCTGGTGCCACATTTTCCTTAGTTAAGCAAAACACACAACTGGGCATCTGCAGAGATGGGCAGTAATGCATTAATTGTAATGCATAATTGTAATCCGATTACTTTTTTCAAGTAACGAGTAAAATAAGGGATTACTATTGCATAAAATGTAATTAGATTACTGTTACTTTCCCATAACCACGCTGCGTTACTACGTCATGACAATGACGTAAGCGAGTGCGACATTTGTGGCAACACCTGTGTACAGATCAACAATGGATATTATAACAAGTGTGGGAGAGAGTATGACCGTGCAGTGTTTAAAGCATGGAAGTACTGACCTTACTTTGAGTTTGATTATGTAAAAGTGACAAAAACATTAGCGTCCGCTGTTCACTGTGTGGGAAGAAAACTTTTTTTTACAGTTTCACAGAGAAACACGCAGATTCTTCCACTGACCACTGCGGCACACCTGCACCAGGGCAAACCTCCACCTGTGTTCCGCTGTGTTTTATGTGCATCTATTTGAAAGAGTAAGTGTCAGCACAAAAAACTATTTTATTTAATGTGCTGGAATATGCAGAAAATCGGTTTAAATGTTAAACAAATTTAGTTACTTATTACTATTTTCAAGAAAGTTGACCAACACCGTTTCTAAAAAGAATGAGAGAAATTGAACATATTTAATGAACAAGTGAGGGTTAAAAGCTTGCAGTTGTTCTTAGCTAAGCTTTTAGTTAAATCACATCTGATGACCGTCATTAAATGTGTCTGTTAGCAGTTCAGCAGGTAAGGAGAGTAGAGATCAGTCTCCACCGGATCTCAAGCCTGAAACTTCTTTTAGCAGTTGGTTAACAGGTAACTCTACCACCATCAAATTTCACTTCCAGAGTCATTAGGAGTGTAAAATAAAGCAAAACATTATTTACAGCAATATTCTAAAATAATTTTCTTTCCACCTGTTGTTTACAGCATAGTTTGATACTTATAATAATGGGAATATGGTAAAGTACAGTTTTGTATTTTTTGTAATGTCATGATGTGTTAGAAAATGTGATGTATTGGTCATTTTGTCATGGAATGACAAAATTGTGTGTATTTTTAATGTTTACAAAATTAACCAGGAAATTAGTTTGCTATTGTTACTGGGGGTAGATGAAGACCTTCATCCTCCAACTCCAATACAGGTGAATGCGATGAGTCCACAGGTTTTACAGACAACTGATTTCCTTACAGTAGGGGTCCCGAATCCCACGAGGGCCGGTGTCCTGCAGGTTTTAGATGTGTCCTTAATCCATCACAGCTGATTTAAATGGATAAATTAGCTTGTCAACATGTCTTGAAGTTCTCCAGAAGCCTGGGAATGAACTAATCATGTGATTCAGGTGTGTTGACCCAGGGTGAGATCTGAAACCTGCAGAGACACCAGCACTCGTGGACTGGGATTGGGGAACCCTGTCTTACAGGAAGAAACAGGTTTATATCGTAAAAAAAATAAAATATTTTATTGAACAATGGCTTTAAAACAACATATGAAAGCCCTTTATTGAGGTCGAACAAGCATTAATAGGTGTTGTACAGGCTCATTAGGATACAGGGTCTAGTTATTATTAGCTATTAGCAATGAATGATGATAGTAGTAACTGCGTACCTTCCAATGGGAAAAAACCTTTTAACACTCATGTTGGAAGAAAAAACATCAACATTTTAGGATATTTATTTTCCAGATTTGATGAATCCCCCAATTATCATTCAAATTACAATTAATAAAGTGATGCTACAAATAACTTCAAAGTAACATTTTCAAAACTTTCTTCTATATGATTTCGGTAAATTTTTTTAAGAATTGTTCACTGAAAAAGCCCTGGATAGATCATAAAACATATAATAGGAATTATACACTAATGAAAATATTTTAAATTATACATTTTGAAGGATTGAAATTTATACAGTGTCTTTGGACTTTAAGGCACAGGTTAGAATTTTTATCAAGAAAAGAAACAAAGAAATTAAAATTCCAGGTGGATTAAAATTAGATTGGATTATACAAAAGTTTTATTTATAAAGTTTAACGGTAATAAAAAAAGAGAGCAACATAACCACAATGTAACTTCACATTGGTTCTCATCAGATTTCATAAGAAGAAGGATTTTTCAATACTTCCGTGACTAAAGATAAACTGCTAGAGTACCTATTATAACTTAAGGACAGCAGTGGCTCTAACAACAATGTATCTATTTGTTTGCCTGATGTTTCATGAATTCACTTCTGCCACACGTTGTTTCTGAATGATTTTATTGATTTAGCCATAAAATCGAGGTCAATTTTAACTGTGGAACCTGAATCTACGTCTATGGCTGTGGCCGTCATTTCTGTGGCACCAAACTTGATTTGTAGTTTGATTTCACGATTCATGCCGCGTGCTGTGTCAGGTGACTCAAGAATAATAGAACCAATGTTCTCTACTCCCCACTCATCCACATACATTAGATCTTGGATTTTTCTCTCTGTGCGATAAAATGCAAAGGTAACCGCTGTCTGATCTCTTTCTACTGGAGTGAAGCTGTGCTCACTGGTTTTATCCCAGCCCACTTCCTCATTTTCCTTCACCAGTACACAGAAAATAGCATCACACCACTCGCCCTCTTTGTTTGTGTATCTCTTGTCTGCTCTATGCTTGGATGCATCAAACCTATGAGACAAAGAAACCCCGTAAGTAAAGGCACTTATTCGAGATGCCACCAATGCTGGGTTTCTTCCAAACATCACAGCTCCTTTCATGATTGCTTCTTGAGGATGAGAAGGACACAGAACTTTACACTGATCACTAAACTGATTGGTAATATGCTGACGCAGAATCAGGCTTTGAGCGTAGCCCCCCAATAACAGAATGTACTTAATGGTGAAACCTTTCTTCAGGATTTCTCTGAGACTCTTGGTGATGCCATTCAGACTCTCAGCAAAGAAAGATCGTACTTTCTGTTTTGAGATTTTGATGGCTCCTTGATTCCAGGAAACACCTCTCACTGATTCAAAAAACTTTTCCATTTTCTGCTTTTCTTTTGCCATTTCACCCAGGTTATATGGGCAGCTGATGTCCACATCATCATCATACTCTTTTAAAATTGAGATATCATACATCATCTTCTGCAGCTCTGCTGGATGCTCTTTTTCATATTCATCCCACAAACTATCACTGAAGATTTCTCTGAGAAACTCTTTGAATTTGTTATCCACAGTCTGTCCCCCAAAATCATTTCCTGAGGCCTTGTGCAGCTCTTTCAGGGCTCCTCCCTCCAGGACTTCATGAACAGTGATGTCAATGGTTCCACCTGCAAAACACAGGAATTAATTAAAAGTGACAAGTGATAGCATCTATACCAGGGGTTGGAAACCTTTATGAATATGTGGCAAGATCTGAGAACTGCTGTTCACAAATGCTGTCCATCTAATCTGACTGAGCTGGAGTTGTTTTGCAAAGAGGAATGGGCAAGAATTTCAGTCTCTAGATGTGCAAAGCTGGTAGAGACATACCCTAAAAGACTGGCAGCTGTAATTGCAACAGAGAGAGAGAGAGAGAAAGAAAGAAAGAAGAGAAAAAGAGAGAGAGTGTTTTGAGATGTGTGAGATTTGTGATGTTTAGCGTTTGTAGTGTGTAGTTAAATTTGTTGACTTGTGTAGTTAGTGTGTAGCGTGGATAGTTTTGTGTTATGTGTCAGAACAATGAGGCGACTGCTGATTACACCTGCTGCTGTCGGTCCTGCAGGTATCAGGCTGTGATGTTCTCCTTTATAGTGGACAGAAATTATTTTTTTTTGGAGTGGCACAAATAATTTGTGTGGCATCTTATTGAATCCAGAGCTGATTGTTCTGTAAATAGTTTGAAATGGTTATTTAAAAAGGGGGTAAATGTAAACGGCCGCAAATAACTTTGTTGTTTGCAAAACTGATGCATATGATTTCAAAATTGACAATTTATATTTGCATTAAAAGTTGTGAAATATGATTCAATAAACATGTTTGTGGTTATAAACAGTACTTTTTCTACTCCGATTTTATGTTTTTTGTCTGATTTTAGATCAACTGTGTTAATACAGTATGTCAAAATGAAAACATAACTGTAAAAACAAACACTAACAAACACAAAACTCGTGAGGTTGTGCTGAAAAGAATGATTCCTTAGTTTGACTTCACTGTAATTGATTCCATAAGTTTTGGAGCAATATAAATTTAGTTATCTGGTATCAATTCTGACTAACACCACTCAATTCAATGTTTTAAATGGGAGTCCTGAATTGTCACGGTTTGCCGGGGCAAGCCGTGTGGAATTATGTAGGACCAGGACGCGGCAGCTCTGGTGCAGGGGAGTATTTATTAAACGAAAGAAATACAAACAACAAGGCACTGGGAACATGAAACTGAAACCTAAACTGGGTAAACTAACAACACAAACCAGAAACGAAGATGCAGGGAGGTCCGGGGAAATACATACGGAGAGACGCAGGGAGACCGAGGGGAAACAACACAGACGAACCAGCAATTACTAAGACAGAAAATACAACTTAAATACACTCAGAGAACACAGGGAGATTACACACAGGTGGGAGACACAGCTGGGAGTGATTAACATGACGAGACCAGGAAGGCAAACTGAAAACACTCACATAAGACGCAGACCTTCACAATAAAACAGGAACACACGGGGGGGAACAGGGTAAACACCAATTAGAGGAGAACAGAACCAAAATCGCGAAGAGAAAACACAAAACGCTGGGTCAAAAGGACCCAGGATCATGACATGAATGGTTTTAGTTTCATCCTCCCAGGCTAACATAAATAAATATCGAAAAAACTACATTATGTGGGAGAGGTGTTCTGTCTAAATAATCTTCATCTTATTAATGATACATTGATAAACTTAAATTTTCTGAATTCCTGTAAACTTTGACAAAAACATCCTCGTGTTAGTAAAATGTAAAAGTAAAAAAAATTGCACTTTGAAATGAAAACATAGAGTACCTCCACAGTCCACCACAATGTATTGTGTTCCTGAAGCCTGTTCGAATGTGACTTCACTGTTATTTTCTGTTTTAAAACCATCAGCTGGCAGCTTCTTACACCAGACTGAGGCTGCTTCTGGTTCCAGTGCAATAACCAGTCTGTCTTCCTTGCCTGTGGTAACAATCCCTGCCTATAAATCAAAGGTAAATAAATTTTTCACTTTAAGCAGAACAGTTGATCTGTTTATTGTCGTTTTACCTGTGTCGCAGCTTCTCTCATGAACTGTTTTGCTGAAGGATCCCAGATGGCAGGTACAGTCACCACCCAGGTGAAGTCAGAGGCTATGAACTGCTTCCCACCAGCATTTTCTGAGATGAACTTCAGAGCGTCCTCCTTCAGGTGTCTCAGAGCTTCTGTGAACACCTTCAGTGCCTTCATTGACCGTCCATTTGCAGCTTCAATTGTCACATCACTATTAACTTTCTATGATGGCAGACTGGATATTAGTTAATAGGTTTGTAACTTCCTATGTCTAAATCAAACAGCAATTTACAGAGATTTAAAATATTTTTCAAAAATGACAAAAGATGATATTTATGTTTAAAATTGATGTATTTATGTTTATGTTCTTGTAGCTATCGTCTTACATTATATCACAATTAATAAGGTTGATCAGGAAAATGCAAGAGCTAAAAGTATTTAACTATAATCATCTATAACACACTCAACACAACGCAGAAAGTGTTAAACCATAATATAAGATTATTGATATAATCAGATCGTCACACTTACTTTGCCATAGAGGGACATCTTGAAGCATTCAAAGAAGAATTTCTTTCTGGCTTCATCACCTCGTGTTCTAAAATAAGCTGACTGGGCTTCATAACCAAAGCTGAGAAATTTTTCATGCTCATCAAAAAGGATGCAGGTCGGAGTCTTTGGGGTCCTCAGTGAAACCTGTTGACCCCAGTATTTTAAACGAGGTTCAATTTCTGCTTCTCTTTTTGTCAGACTGAAAGCATATCCACTGTATGCAGTGCCAAAGTCTATCGCTATGATGTATGAGTTATATGAGTTATCCATTGTGGAAACTGTGCTGAACAGCAACAGTTACAGAGTATTTATGGACAAACCAGGGGGCGGACCTCACTGAACTCCACCCCCTGGTCTGTGGAGTTCAGTGTAACAGTCGTACTTGTGTCAGACTGGAAAAAGATTTTCATTAAACAAGACAGGAGACACCACGATGAGTATTCAAAAGTTCCGCAGGTAAATACATTATATCAACCTGTGTCACTGCATAAACTGTCAGATTTAAATGTTTATACAAGTTAAAAGTATATAAACATGAAAATGACTGAATGTAATTTAAAGTTTTGTTCATCAGTTTTCCTTAGTTTGAAATGATATGATGAGTATGTAGTCCATAGCTTAGGTTTAGTATTTTGCCTCTCTGGACATCTGCCTAGATATCTGTGATATCCCTGTTTCTTTACCTTCAAATTAGAGATCGGAATCAATCAGCAGCTCCACAGGAGCTGAGGTAAGGATTCACTCTTTTTAATATTATTTGATGTTTCTGATCAGGAATTTTAAAAATTGCTTCATTTACCTGGTTTCCACAGCTGAACATAGGATAGATTACATGAATTATACTATATTTTGCTATGTGATCATCTCATCATAAGATTTTATTTAAAAAGAAAAAAAAAGAAAAGAAAAAAAAGCTCAATAAACCTTACTCTGAAATTAATGCTTATAATTTTTTAATGTAAAATTAATATTTTTGGGCATGAATATTTCTTCATAATTCTGGAATACAATTTCCTAATACACCAGATAGTAACACAAACAGCAGAAGTGACCATTTAGCATACAGGCCAACACAGACATGTAATCACATACTTAATATATTTTGGTAGTTTATTGTCATTGAAGAGTTTTGTAGAACATCACTCATTATTTCTGGTGAGTTCAGGTTTATGTTTACTGAATTTTGTACATGTTTTTTTTGTACATATTTTCTGTGCTGCAGATTTCAAATGGGGTGGCAAAATCAAAACCTTTTTTTTTCAAACTCACATGTCAGGTTAAATCAGTCATGTGATTTGGAGGTGCAGTGTTTCTGTGGACCCCAGACCCCAGGGTTAATAACACTCACCTTCATTCCATTTCCAGAGTGTAACAACCAACCACATGTGAAATCTGAAATTCCCACGATGTTGTTCAAAATGTGCTCTGGCACAATCATAAGCATCGCTTGCTACTGAAAACAAGGCTGAACCATTTGTTAATGGTGTGTGTGGGAGGGGGGGAGGGGGACACTGTGCAATATATATTTAGTTTTAGCATTTATATTCACTGTTAACTGTGAATCCGCTCAAAGTGTTAATGCTATCTTATTTTAATAAACAACACTGTACACTGCCTTCACGACACGTGACCATGTGAAGCTAGACAGCCAGTGAACAAAATAGATGAGATCTCTACACAAGGCTTGCTTTTTGTGATTTTAATGAAGATCTTTTTAAGCCTTTTCCTCTCTCGAGGCTTCTCCTTGCCATCTCTTTTTGGTAACTGAAATATACAGAAAGTAAAAATAAATTGCTAGCTAATACACATCTTAATTTACAAACTTAATGATTAGCCTAGCTTAACACATGTGTTGCATTAGCATCACAGTTCACTTCATGTAAACACTTATAAAAGTTGTTTCTGAACACATTAATATTCACAAAGACAAACATTTTCAAAGGTACAAGCATGTAGGGCAGCGGTCCCCAACCTTTTTTGTGACCGGTTTATGCCCGACAATATTTTCATGGACCGGCCTTTAAGGTGTTGCGGATAAATACAACAAAATAAAACTAGTACTGGTACCGAAAAAAAGAAGATTTATTCATAAGACACGTGAAAAGACCCAGGAAAACCGAGTTAACGATAAAAACCCTCCCTTCTTTTCCTCCCCATCCCCGGCTACCTTCCTCTTCCCGCTCCACTGCACCCACCCACACAGGTAGGGCCTTGGGGTGTGGGTGTGTCACCAGGGTGCAGGGGAGACATCCCCCCCCCCTGCCCCCTTCTGGCCACCTGTGCCTCAATTTTATCTCACAACTTAGACATCCACATTACTTACACTCTCATAACACACGCATATATAAAGGGCCTTGAGGGTGGGCACGTTAACGGCGTCCAGTGGACGGTCTGTGTACTCAAACCTACCTCTGGCGCCGGTGCCCACCTCTCAATTTTAAATCCATGTAGACATTGAGGGTTCTCGGGAGGGGCCGTGCTAACACCTGCTGCTCTCTGGCAGCAGCACCATGCTCTCCCTAGTTTTAAATACACTTTAGAACAACATGCAGCAACACTACACATGAGCGGGAGGTATGGGGTCTCCACACACCCCTGTTCTCTACTAACCATTGGGGCGGGGGGGCTGGGAGGAGATGTTGGCTGTCCGATTGGCCTCCCTGCTGCTGCGGAGCCTGGGACGGTCTGCTTGCCTCCACCCCGGGGGGAAGGGTAACATCTCTTGGGTCTGGGTGCTGTTTCCCCCTCTGGGGGCGAGGGTACACAGCAAATTCAAAAGTGTTAAATGTTTTGGTGTTAATAGGCTTCTTGCAAAAGTAGAGTTAATTTTACTCTAAGCAGAGTCACATTCTTTTAATGTAACTCTGAGGTGTAAAATGATAGTAGTTAAAATCGACTGTTAAAAATGAGTGTTTCTCTGTCAAATCTGGAGGTGTTACAATGGAAACATTAACTCTTGACCTCTTAACTCTGAACTCCTAGAGGGGCTATGACACCAATAGAGTAAATTCACAGACTCCGCCCCCAGCACGGCTCCAATCGAAGCTGAAGTGAAGCCGTTTCAGAACATTTTGCTCTACATATTTGAGTTGTTTGCCATGCTTGGTAAGTCATTTTTTCAAAGATTGTTTCAATTATTATCATGAGCTTTTACTTCTGTGGCTCTTTGGAGTTGAGACAAAGCTGTCTGAAAGGCATTAGCCATGTTGCTCGCTGATAGCATAACATTCTGTTTTAGCTAGCTGAAAGGTATTGTTTGCGGGCAAATACCACAGCCTTGAAAAAAAGCTTGCATGTGAATTTTCAGTCAAACTTTTGGTCAAATACACCTAAAACAATGTCTAGAATGTGAAATGTTGGTATAATGGTGCTACTTGAAGCCTGAAAACGATCGCCCATAAAAAAACGAGCAAACAGCAGTAGCTGACGTCCTGACTGGATTCTACGTTAGCATAGATCCCTCCAGAGTTTTGTGCACACAGTTTCGGTAAAAATGAAAAAGGTTGAGGTTTTACATTTAGTTCAGTATTACCGGTTGCCTGTGTCTTTGTCTTTTGGGAAAATACTTTACACAAGTAATGGCTCAAAGAGGATTCCTTTTTTTTTTTTTCTGTGCTGCAATTGTTTACTGGATTATTTGTGCCATTAATTAGTGTCAACTAATTTTTATTCAATCTCCGCACAGGATATGCTTGTGAAGGTGGAATATGGGGGAGAGCAGAAGTGCGTTGAAGTTCCACAAAGGGATGAATGAAGGACATGCATATTGTATTGAAGAAATAAGTGATGAGAATGCTGTTATTTGCATTTACCATGTCAGACCTTTTGATAAACACAATTCTAATGAAAGTGAGAACATGTACACTGTTACATCTTTCAGAAAATGTTTTGAAATTGTGGTGCACAGTTCAGAATAAATGTTTTTCAAAAACCACTGCATCTTTTTAGTAAATGTTTATTTCCAAAAGAAATTTCTAGAAGTTCAGAACAGTAAAATTCCCGCTTTTTTAGAATGAATTAAAGGTAACTCTTACGTAGTTAAACTAAAATACTCTTTGAGAGTTAATATATAAACTCTTAACACCAAGTGTTAAATTATCAACTCCAGACAGATTTGGTGTTTAACACTAAATCAGAGTTAACGTACCAACTCTCCAAAAAGAGTTAAATTAACACTCTCTGGTGTGGACCCATATAGACACTTTAATAGTGTTGAAATCAAATCCGACAGTGTTAATTTGGACATGCTGGATTTGCTGTGTACCTGGACCCGGGGTATAGAGTATGTTTGGGGAGTGTGATTGTGTGTACATGTCCATTTATGTCAATCCTTACGTTGGGTGAGTGCTGAATGTTTGTATATGTGTGCATGAGGGTGGGAATGCATGTTTGTGTCTGTGTGTGCCTGTTTGTCTGTGTCTATATGTCAGGTCGGGTCTTAGACTCCACCTCTCTGGGAACTCCCAGGCCCTCCAAGGCCTATCTCCCCTCACCACACTCCCTGCCGGTGACTGATGCCCTCAGGGATTGGTGCATTGGTGGTTCTTGGTGTCCGGGGCTGGGCGCTCAGGTATGTACCAGCTCACTCCCGGTGGCTACTTGGCGGGGCCTGGTGCCTGTTGCTCGGTCAGGCCTCTTCCAGGGCGCGGGGGGCCCTCGGGCCTCTGGGCCTGCGGCTCGGTTCACTCTGGCACAGCTGGCTGCCGGCTGAGCCGGCAGGAACGCTGGTACAGCCCACTCTAGCTTCTGCTCGGTGGCTACTGGGTGACCCCTCGTCTGGGGATCCTCAGCCTTTCCCATGAGGGTGGAGAGATGGATGAGATCCACCCCTGAAACCTGACAATATTGATTTTTAAACTTAGTTTTACTGGTTTCAGTAAGTAAAAGAAAAGAAACATTCCAAAAATCCAGACCTGTGTTACTGAGCATCAGGAAGTGTGGTCTAAGGAGCTTGGAAAGAAAAGCGTCTGGACTTCTTGAGTTGTTTGAAGACATTTCACCTCTCATCCGAGAAGCTTCTTCAGTTCTAAGGGTCAAATGGTGGGGAGTCCCAGATTTAAACCCAGTGGGAGTTTCCCCCCAAAGAGGGACAAAGGACCCCCTGATGATCCTCTACCTAATCACATGAGCCAAGTTGTGAATGCGGGTGTGGGTCCTAATCAGCCAGGGTTTCGGGTGAGCTCATTGTGAAACCCTATCATGTGATTTCCTGAGGTCAGATGGCCCAGGATGTAAATGGGCGTTAAGGCGTCTGGGAAGGGATCTCAAAAAAGGATTATAGATGGCAGACAGTTGGTGTCGTAAACCCCCGCCTCTGTTCAAAGATGGTTTGATGATACATACAGGTGATACATACATTATTATGCTACTGTTCTATTGAAATTTTAAACGAATATCCTCATATGTGGATCTCATTTTTCTTAGAAACATAAAATAGGTAAAAAAAAATCTGGAAATTCTTGGTTTTTACATTCATCGGGTCCCAATATGCCCAAATATCAAAGAGAAATTAAAAATGCATGTCGTGGAGGAGTCTGGGTCTTAGGAGGTTAAAGAAATATCCAGGTAACAAAACCAAAGGGTGGGGGATCATTACATATGGAGAGTTCATGTCAATATGCTAGAGAACAACACATTCTTCCTAGGAGTGTGTGTTGCAGCAAATTCATCACAAGGTTGTGCAACAAACCCAGGAACTCTACAGGCCTCAGTGAGCAGGTTAAAGGTTAACATTAATGACATCATATAATAGTGCGCATGCGCCAACCAGCGTGCAGCCTGTTACAGTCGCTCCTGCTTTTCTCTTAGTTTAGCTTTTTTTTTCTTACGTATTCTTTTTTTTTCTGACTTGTATTTTCCTCCGTTTTCTATCTCTTACTCAATCATGTGGATTGAGAGAGTTTTTGTTCTTCTGGTGGCCGTGGAACTGTTACTTTTATCAAGGAACGGGACCGCGGCACATCTCCTACACGCACGGACTGTTTACTCCAGAGATCAGCTGATCGCCCTGATGCCGGCCGGTTCGCTGGCCAGGCCCGCAGAAGTACCAGCTGAAATTTGGAGGAAAACACATCGGGGATGCAGAGGTCAAGGACAGAAGAGAAGAAAAAAGGTGACGGTGAGACAGCGGAGGAGGAGGTTTAAACCGTGTCTGCCGTCTATCGTGATGGGTAATGTGCGATCGTTGGCAATTAAAATCGACGAGCTCTCAGCACTGGTACGGAGTCAGAGGGAATACCGAGAGTGTAGCCTGATGTGTTTCACCGAATCATGGCTGCACCAGGACATTCCCGATGAGAATGCTTCCGTGGAAGGCTTCCACACTGTTCGGGCGGACAGGGACAGCATCGCTACCGGTAAGCGGAAAGGAGGTGGGCTTGCTGTTTTAGTTAACAACCGGTGGTGTAACCCTGCCAACATAACAATCAAAGAAAGGATTTGTTGCCCCGACACTTAACTGTGTGCTGTTGGACTCAGGCCGTATTATTTACCCAGGGAATTATCTCACGTCATCTTGGTGGCTGTTTATGTTCCCCCCTCTGCTAACCCCACAGCTGCATGTGACACTATCCACTCTGCCATAGCTCGGCTACAGACTCAGCACCCGAGTGCCTTTATTGTGATCTCGGGTGACTTCAACCATGTATCACTGGACAATACACTACCAACATTCAAACAATATGTGGACTGTCCCACCAGGGGAGAGAAAACTTTAGACTTACTGTATGCTAACGTCAAGGATGCATACAGCTTCTCCTCCCTCCCCCCACTTGGTAGGTCAGATCATAACCTGATTCACCTCACCCCCTGCTATGTGCCAATTGTGAGGAGGGAACCTGTGACCACCAGGACTGTCAGGAGGTGGTCAGAGGAGGCCTTAGCAGAACTACAGGGCTGTTTCGAGGTGACCGACTGGGAAACACTCTGTGAGCCTCACGCCGAGGACATCAATGGGCTTACTGAGTGTATCACAGGCTACATAACTTTCTGCACCGACTCCATTGTTCCAGCTCAGACTGTTCATTGTTACCCAAATAACAAGCCGTGGGTGACTAAGGACATCAAAGCCCTCCTCAACAACAAGAAGAGGGCTTTCAGAGGGGGCAACAAAGAGGAGGTGAGGAAGATCCAGGTGTTACTGAAGGACAAGATCAGAGAGGCTAAGGACAATTACAGGAGGAAGCTGGAGTGGAAACTCCAGCAGAACAGCATGAGAGAGGTGTGGAGGGGCATGAAGACCATCACTGGATTCAGGCCAACCAACAGCAGGGGAGCTGAGGGAGGTGAGAACAGAGCCAATGAGTTGAATCTGTTTTTCAATAGATTCGACACCACAGTGTCTGCTCCCACCCCCACAACCTCACCTGCAGTCAGCCTGGAATCCAGAGCCACACCACTGTGCCAGCCTCTCTCTTCACATGTTGCCTCCTGTGAGATTCCTGACACCCCTCCCCCACCCATCACCTTCACTCAATACCAGGTTGAGATGCAAATGAGGAGACTTCACTCAGGCAAGTCTGCTGGACCAGACGGAGTGAGTCCCCTTGTCCTCAAGACCTGTGCCCCCCAGCTGTGTGGAGTCTTTCATAAACTGTTTATGCTGAGTCTGAGTCTGCAGAGGGTCCCGGTGATGTGGAAGACATCATGCCTCGTCCCTGTACCAAAGACGCCACGTCCCAGTGGCCCCCAGGATTACAGGCCCGTGGCATTGACCTCCCACATCATGAAGACCCTGGAAAGGCTCATCCTGGACCAGCTGCGACCCATAGTAAGACCACACCTGGATCCCCTTCAGTTCGCTTATCAGCCTCGTCTCGGAACTGAGGACGCCATCATCTACCTGCTCAATCGTGTCTACACCCATCTGGACCAGCCGGCGAGCACTGTGAGGGTCATGTTTTTTGACTTTTCCAGTGCTTTCAACACCATCAGGCCGACCCTCCTGGGTGATAAGTTAGCAGCGATGCAGGTGGATGCTTCTCTGGTGTCCTGGATTGTTGATTACCTGACAGGAAGACCACAATATGTACGTCTCCCACAGTGTGTGTCTGACAAGGTGATCAGCAACACAGGGGCACCACAGGGGACTGTCCTCTCCCCCTTCCTCTTCACCCTCTACACCACAGACTTCAGCCACTGCACAGAGACCTGCCATCTTCAGAAGTTTTCTGATGACTCTGCGGTGGTTGGATGCATCAGCAGGGATGATGAGACAGAGTACCGGGCTGTGGTCGACTCCTTTGTCACGTGGTGTGAGCAGAATCATCTGCAGCTCAACGTGGCAAAGACCAAGGAACTGATCGTGGACTTCAGGAAGACCAGGAAACACTTGACCCCTGTTTCAATTCAGGGGGTCAGTGTTGACATTGTGGAGGACTATAAATACCTTGGAGTACACATTGACAATAAACTGGACTGGGCTAAAAACACCACAGCACTTTACAGGAAGGGCCAGAGTCGTCTCTATTTTTTGAGGCGACTGAGGTCCTTCAACATCTGCCAGAAAAATGCTGAGGATTTTCTATGAGTCTGTTGTGGCCAGTGCGATCCTCTATGCTGTTGCATGCTGGGGGAGCAGGCTGAGGGTCGCAGATGCCAACAGACTCGATAAACTGATTCGTAAGGCCAGCAATGTTGTGGGGATGGAGCTGGACTCCCTCAAGGTGGTGTCGGAGAGGCGGATGCTGTCCAAGATAAAGACAATGTTGGATAACACCTCCCACCCACTCCATGACATGCTGGTCAGTCACAGGAGCACGTTCAGTGAGAGACTGAGATTACCGAAAAGCACCACTGAACGACACAGGAAATCATTCCTGCCTGTGGCCATCTCCCTGTACAACGCATCCACTTAACACACTGTTTGCAGCTACAACTACACGTTTCTTTTCCAACTATTTATTTATGAGTGACTTATGTATGTATGTATGTATGTATGTATGTATATATATGTATATATTGTACTATTCTTAGTTAGTGTATTGTCTGTCTTGTCTTAATGTTGGTTTAAAATGGAGCACTGTAACAAAAAAGAATTTCCCCCAGGGATCAATAAAGTATTCTGATTCTGATTCTGATCACAATTAGAAAAAGACTGAACAAGCACGGCTGCTTGTAAGGATTGCAAGAGAAATCCTCTTCTATCTAAAATAACATAACTAAATGGCTTAGGTTTGCAAATCTAGGGGTGAACAAAGCACAAGACTTGATAAATCACATCACTGCAGGTTACTGCTGCTAAAGTTTGTTCTACAAGCTGCTGAATCCGGTGGTGGACTTGTACACAAAACTGTAGATACAGATGCATTTCTAACCAAGGGGCTGAGTGAATATATTGTATATTGTGAATAACTTCTCTATGATGTTTTTAAACAGTTTGGCTGAGATGGGAGAAAAACTTTGTGAGGCAAAGTAAACATTCTTTTTTTTCTCATATTTCACAAGTGCCTGAAGTTTCTCATTTCCTCTTTGTATTTCATCCTGTTTTATCTGTTCATGCTTTATATTTGTCTCACAGTATGGTGGTGAAACGTCATGAGGAGGAACTGAATTCAGTCAAAGAGAGGTACTGTTGGTATAATCTGGTGAAATATCACATAACATATTTGCACTTACATTGTTAAAGTATTAAACTGTGAAATTTTGCAGTCTTTTGCAGAGTGGTGTGACTGATCAATAACTTTGCAATATTGCTTATTAACAGTGGCCTACAAAAACAACAAAATTGATTTGAAAGACAAATGTAGAATTTAAACAGTTAGTGTTGGTTTCTATATGTTTGGCATTATGTTTAAAATTGTTGATCTGTTATTGTTTAATGATGAATTTGTGATCTGATGTGTTTTAACAGATTAATCTGTTTATTTTTTTAAATAGTTTGACGGAGGTGAACACATTTTACAAATTGAGCCTCAGAAAAGCAGGGTAATTATATTTCTGCAATATTTATAGACACCCATGAAACAGTATTTGTATCCGCTGTCAATCAACACACACACACACACACACACACACACACACATATATATATATATATATATATATATATATATATACACATTTTTTTTTTGATTTGTTTTAACAGTTTGGCTGCAATGGAACAGTTTTATAAAGAGAAACTCCAAGAAGAAAGGTAAACACACTTCAATGCATAAAAGACTTAAAAATGTTTCAAATCCACATCCAGGCTGTGGTGACAGTCAACTTTTATTATTTTATTTATGATTTTATTAACAGACAACAATCTTGGCACAGAGCTACATTAATGTAATACCTTAATGTTAGAGCACGACAATGTGTCGTATCTAGGTATTCATGTTCATAACTTATTATTAAATGTGTTACCTCTATGACTACTTGCTGCCTTTAAATTTGATTTTCCCCAGTTTTCATCTTTAAGGAACTCCTCTGTTGGTGTGGCTGTATGCTTGTGAACAAAGAATTAGTTTGGTGGATGTATTCTTATTTTTAGATTCAAAATAGCTTCTTTGGCAACTAAGGAATTCAAAAGTCATGACAAATTATTAATTCATCATTTTCAGATGATACAGGAAATTTGAACCACCTGGGGAACCAAAAATACCCAATGCGGCAATCGTGGCTCAAGAGTTGGGTGTTTGTCTTGTAATCGGAAGATTGCCGGTTCGAGTCCCGGCTCAGACAGTCTCGGACGTTGTGTCCTTGGGCAAGACACTTCACCTACTGCCTACTGGTGATGGCCAAAGGGGCCGATGGCGCGATATGGCAGTCTCGCTTCTGTCAGTCTGCCCCAGGGCAGCTGTGGCTACAATTGTAGCTTGCCTTCACCAGTGTGTGAATGTGAGAGCGAATGAATGGTGGAATTGTAAAGTGCTTGAGGGGTCCCGAAAAGCGCTATATAAATGCAATCCATTATTATTTATATATATCCAATCCTAATCCTAATGTAAACAGAAACAAATCACTTATTTGTACCAAACACTATTCCACAGATCTGCACATAAAGAAACTGAAGAAGAATTGAAATCATTCAAAGACAGGTACTGTACTGAAACGTGGATTTAACACCATCTGGTTTTTTTACAATTTCAACATTATCTATTACTATTACCAGAGTGGCAGGAGAGGTTGACATTGCACTACAGGCCGGGAACTCTGAAAACATGAACAACCCAGTGAATGAAACCAGACTGAAAGAGATGTATAAAGAGCTGAGGAAGGACTGGGCTAGAATCAAGCCTTATCTGCAGAAAGTTCACAGCACCCCAGAGAAAATCAAAGCCTGGATTCAGGTGGGGCATTAGAGTGAGATTATAGTGTAGTATGAACTTTATTCTCATAAAAAATATTTTTATTCCCTCTGCGAATTATAGCGCAGCTTTCTGTGTGGGACAGGGGATATGGAACAGAAGAAGAAACTGATAGAGTTAGCATTTAACCTAAATGCAGACCACGCTCAAGCATCTCAGAAGGTACTGATGTGTTTGGGATGTGTTAAACATGATCACTGAAGCTTTTGTGATAAAGATCAATGACAGGTTTCATTATTTGTTTCAGGTTAATGAATACACGAACCTAACCCTTCACAACCTTCAGCTTGCTTTTTACTACAGTTTCATAGACACTGCTGCTCAGGTTTGTTGGACATTGCACACATTGTAAATACACTACACTGTGCATTTGTGGGACATGAAACCAAACCCAGGTTATTAAATTGTTTGTTCAATAAGAAACTGTAACTTAAACACAACAGCTCTTTTTTGAATTAAATGTTTGTCATTTAAACTTGAATAATTTCTCAATGGCAGGGGTTCCATGGACAGGAAGGTGAAATTCATGATGCTAGCTTGAATAACCTCCTCTCGAAGTGCCGCTGGCTGAGCGGTTTATTTGCTTTGAACAACCCCCCTCTTCTGCCTGACTGGATAAATCATCATCCCGGGCAAGATGCTTGGAACATTTTCCCACAAGAGATCACAACTGATTCTGCCATGTCACTCTGCCAGGGCCACTCTGCAAAGGTCCTTAAATGTCTTTGCCCATTACAGGGCATGAACGAGAGTGGAAACCCCTGGAACAATGCAGCAGAACAATGCAGAAGTAAGAGAACTCCAACGTAGCTTGTGAAATAAAATTAGTTATTTCTTTTTAATATATCCATGAGAGATCGAAAAGAAGAAAACTGCACTAGTTTTGTGTTTTTATTGACAACATAGACCCTTATCCAAGAGGCTTCTTCAGTTTTACAGTAATTGCTAGAGAATTCCAGATGATTTAAAAAAAAAAAAAAAAGCTATTGGAGGCTTTCCTCTTGGAGGTGGTCATGAGAGTCGCTGGCCCACTTTTGATTATGTGAGTCATCACATGAACCAAGGTATGGAAAACGTCACTGAGAACAAGATGTAAAACCTTAGTAAAACATTACCCCCCCTACATGAGTTGTTGAAGTCACATGAGGCAAGGGGTGAGTGGAGGTGAAACACCCAAGTAGGGATCTCAAGACTGCACTGACCGTGAATAATAGGTGGTGTTATAAGTCATCACCTGCGTTCATCCCTGAACAAAGTAAAGGTCTACAGAATCGGGTTACTTTACACTTTAAAATCAGTTCAGCATATTACATTCTGCAGCATCCATGTTCAATTCATACTGTAGCATTTTTATGTTACAGTATGAAGTCTCCAGTAACACTTTGAGGAACCTTGGAGTCATTTTTGACCAGAATATGTTCTTCAAAGCACAATTTGAAATAAATATGTAGGACTGCTTTCTTCCATTTGCACAATATCTCTAAAATGAGAAATATCCTGTCTCAGAGTGACGCTCAGTTACTTAGTTATGCTGCAATAGGTGTAGGCTGCTGGGGATTCTCATGAAGCATTAAGTATTGTTTCTTCAGTGACCTTTCTCACTCACTATGTGTTAATAGACCTCTCTGCATTGAATCATACTTGTTATTAATCTCTGACTCTCTTCCACAGCATGTCTTTTATCCTGTTTTCCTTCTCTTTCCCCAACCAGTCGCAGCAGATGGCCCCTCCCCTCCCTGAGCCTGGTTCTGCTGGAGGTTTCTTCCTGTTAAAAGAGAGTTTTTCATTCCCACTCTCACGAAAGTGTTTGCTCATAGGCGGTGATATGATTGTTGGGTTTTTCTCTGTATATTTTAATGTAGGGTATACGTTACAATATAAAGTGCCTTGATTGTTGTTGTGATTTGATGCTATATAAATAAAATTTATTTGAATATAAACACATGTCCCCTCCGCCATCCTGACACTGCCCTACGATCGCCCTGCTTCATCTCTCCACTGCAGAAGACCAGAGACCACACCCATGGCAAAAATTTCAGAACATTTTATCCCCGACTGACAGTAATGTGAAAGTACTGCTTTGAAAGAGGTGCATGTTTTATTTCCTTGGCTTATATAAAATTAACATGTTTGACTTGACCATTCTTAGTGTCCTGTGTGTTTTAAAACTTGGGATATCCTTTAACGTAAACCAAGGAAAATGAAGAAAAACACATGTCTGTAAAGGTTCTCAGTCATCCAGGTCATCGTAGTCAAAGGAGCTTGCAAAGAAAAGCGTCTGGACTTCTTTAAGTTACTTGAAGACGTTTCACCTCTCATCCGAGAAGCTTCTTCAGTTCTAAGGTCAAATGGTGGAGAGTCCCAGATATAAACCTAGTGGGAGTAACCCCCCACAGAGGGACAAAAGGACCCCCTGATGATCCTCTAATCGCCTGAGCCAAGGTGTGAAACTGGGTGTGGGTCCCAATCAGCCAGAGTTTCGGGTGAGTTCATTGTGAAACCTGGCCCCACCTTATCATGCGAATTCCTATAATCCAGTTTTGAGATCCCTTCCCAGACGCCTTAACGCCCACTCACATCCTGGGCCATCTGATCTCAGGAATTCGCATGATAAGGTGGGGCCAGGTTTCACAATGAACTCAGCTGTAGGATTGCATAGTAGGTTTAACTGGCTCAGTGATGTTTTGTTTATTTTAGCTGGTTACTGCCCTGAAGCCACACTAGTTTGTATCTAAAGTAAATGGAGTGTAGGACTGTGATTACACAGCTCTGTATTGTTTACCATCTTATGATTTACAACAGTTAAACCACAGTAACAACTCAACACTAGTATGGGAGACATGAAGCTACATACACTTTAGAAGAATAAACACATTTTTGACAACTAACATTTTTCCTCTGCAATCAGACTTGTAAATCATCAAACCTATTTTGTAGCACACGAGTCCCTGCAGATGGGCTGTGTACTTTCTGTAGATGCAAAATATTGTGTGCCTCCCTCCATACTTGTTATCTTGATATTCAGAGTAGACAGCTTGGATGTAAATGATTTCTTATATTCCTTGATTTCAACCTGATTGTCTTAATGTCAGATCTAATGAACTTCCAAAACAGAGCTACCTAGATCACTTAAATTACACAATTGAAAGCATATGTGTATTGTTTGTGTATTTATACACAAGCACTCATATATATTCAAATAATTTAAAAAAAAAATCTTTGTTTACCTGTTACTACCACACACCAAATCCGGTCGTTGGTACTTGCTGGCTTGTGTAGCCACTAGGTAACAAAAGCTCAACACTGCGCCTAGCATCCTGGAGCACTTCTGTTGTGTTTTGTACGTGCTTCGAAGTTTGTACGTGCTTCGAAGTTTGTACATGCTTTGGAGTTTTTAAGTGTTTTGGAGTTTTTACGTGTTTTGGACTTTTTACGTATGGCGTTAGTTTTGTGCCACTATTCTGAGCACACGTAAAATAAATTGCAGGTGCAAATGTAGCATTTTGAGGAGAAATTTATTTTGAGCAAAGAAAAGCTGAATTTGAGTGAACAAAATTCATTGCTGTGTGCAAAAAATGTATTTCAGTGTTTGCTATTATCCACACACACTCACAATAGCAGCCCTTCTCGCTCTATTTTTGCATTTGCGCTCGCTCGCAATGTGTTGCTCGCGCTCTCAACATTTCTGTCTGTGCGCGCTCAACTGCAGAAAGTTCACAGCACCCCAGAGAGAATCAAAGCCTGGATTCAGGTGGGGCATTAGAGTGAGATTATAGTGTAGTATGAACTTTATTCTTATAAAAAAAATTTTTATTCCCTCTGCTCTGCGAATTATAGCGCAGCTTTCTGTGTGGGACAAGGGATATGGAACAGAAGAAGAAACTGATAGAGTTAGCATTTAACCTAAATGCAGACCACGCTCAAGCATCTCAGAAGGTACTGATGTGTTTGGGATGTGTTAAACATGATCACTGAAGCTTTTGTGATAAAGATCAATGACAGGTTTCATTATTTGTTTCAGGTTAATGAATACACGAACCTAACCCTTCACAACCTTCAGCTTGCTTTTTACTACAGTTTCATAGACACTGCTGCTCAGGTTTGTTGGACATTGCACACATTGTAAATACACTACACTGTGCATTTGTGGGACATGAAACCAAACCCAGGTTATTAAATTGTTTGTTCAATAAGAAACTGTAACTTAAACACAACAGCTCTTTTTTGAATTAAATGTTTGTCATTTAAACTTGAATAATTTCTCAATGGCAGGGGTTCCATGGACAGGAAGGTGAAATTTGTGATGCTAGCTTGAATAACCTCCTCTCGAAGTGCCGCTGGCTGAGCGGTTTATTTGCTTTGAACAACCCCCCTCTTCTGCCTGACTGGATAAATCATCATCCCGGGCAAGATGCTTGGAACATTTTCCCACAAGAGATCACAACTGATTCTGCCATGTCACTCTGCCAGGGCCACTCTGCAAAGGTCCTTAAATGTCTTTGCCCATTATAGGGCATGAACGAGAGTGGAGACCCCTGGAACAATGCAGCAGAACAATGTAGAAGTAAGAGAACTCCAACGTAGCTTGTGAAATAAAATGAGTTATTTCTTTTTAATATATCCATGAGAGATCGAAAAGAAGAAAACTGCACTAGTTTTGTGTTTTTATTGAAAACATAGACCCTTATCCAAGAGGCTTCTTCACTTTTACAGTAATTGCTAGAGCATTCCAGATGATTTAAAAAAATTTAAAAAAAAGCTATTGGAGGTTTTCCTCTTGGAGGTGGTCATGAGAGTCGCTGGCCCACTTTTGATTATGTGAGTCATCACATGAACCAAGGTATGGAAAACGTTACTGAGAACAAGATGTAAAACCTTAGTAAAACATTACCCCCCCTACATGAGTTGTTGAAGTCACATGAGGCAAGGGGTGAGTGGAGGTTGAAACACCCAAGTAGGGATCTCAAGACTGCACTGACCGTGAATAATAGGTGGTGTTGTAAGTCATCACCTGCGTTTATCCCTGAACAAAGTAAAGGTCTACAGAATCGGGTTACTTTACACTTTAAAATCAGTTCAGCATATTACATTCTGCAGCATCCATGTTCAATTCATACTGTAGCATTTTTATGTTACAGTATGAAGTCTCCAGTAACACTTTGAGGAACCTTGGAGTCATTTTTGACCAGAATATGTTCTTCAAAGCACAATTTGAAATAAATATGTAGGACTGCTTTCTTCCATTTGCACAATATCTCTAAAATGAGAAATATCCTGTCTCAGAGTGACGCTCAGTTACTTAGTTATGCTGCAATAGGTGTAGGCTGCTGGGGATTCTCATGAAGCATTAAGTATTGTTTCTTCAGTGACCTTTCTCACTCACTATGTGTTAATAGACCTCTCTGCATTGAATCATACTTGTTATTAATCTTTGTCTCTCTTCCACAGCATGTCTTTTATCCTGTCTTCCTTCTCTCATCCCAACCAGTCGCAGCAGATGGCCCCGCCCCTCCCTGAGCCTGGTTCTGCTGGAGGTTTCTTCCTGTTAAAAGAGAGTTTTTCATTCCCACTCTCACGAAAGTGTTTGCTCATAGGCGGTGATATGATTGTTGGGTTTTTCTCTGTATATTTTAATGTAGGGTATACGTTACAATATAAAGTGCCTTGATTGTTGTTGTGATTTGATGCTATATAAATAAAATTTATTTGAATATAAACACGTCCCCTCCGCCATCCTGACACTGCCCAACGAGTGCCCTGCTTCATCTCTCCACTGCAGAAGACCAGAGACCACACCCATGGCAAAAATTTCAGAACATTTTACCCCCGTCTGACAGTAATGTGAAAGTACTGCTTTGAAAGAGATGCATGTTTTATTTCCTTGGCTTATATAAAATTAACATGTTTGACTTGACCATTCTTAGTGTCCTGTGTGTTTTAAAACTTGGGATATCCTTTAACGTAAACCAAGGAAAATGAAGAAAAACACATGCTCCGTCTTTGTTTTTGCCTCATAATAGGCCACTGTTATGGATGTATGTGATTTGACTTTAGAAAAAATTGAGTGGAAGGAGCAGAAGATGATAGTCAGCACGATTTGAGTGTGCGTTAATCTGTCAGAAGGACAAACTGGAGGACTGAGGGGCTCAGACCAAAGTGGGAGGAAGCTGAAGTTTTGTGGCCCTCTGGAGGCCAGATATAATCTATGACATTCATTTTGCTGTGACAAGAGGAATTTTCGATAGTGGTGAAGAGTAAAGAGAACACGCCAACATCTATTAATCCTCATACACATTTTTGTGGAAGTTTTCCAGAGACACTGATGCACAGAAAAATTCTCTGCCGGTTTCTGCATCCCACAGGGATTCTGTGGATTCCCCTTTGGACCTGAAAACTCCAGCAAGTATAAGAACCCCAATAGGCCTGTAGATCAACGTGGTCCATCTCCTTCCACCTCTCTCCAAAAACACACCTTCCTTCTAGATTACTGCAATCCAGAATAATTTTCTGGATGGAATCTGGGATGAAAAGCTCAAATGAAGACTTTATGTCCTGCACATGAGTAACTGCCACCTGTGTTGGCCCTGGTTGCATCCTTATCACATTAGCAGCTCTGCAGGGTGGCTCATTTCTTGGGCAAGAAGAACATTCAATTTCACCGTTTTTTGACATCCATTTCTCTTTACTTGCTGTGTTGTGGGCTTGTTATGGTCCCGGAGCTGGCTGCTGACGAGCTGGCTGCTGATGGGGTACTCGTCTACTCTCATCTTGATCATTTGTGAGAAGGAACCATATTGGCAAAGTCTTATTTATAGTATTATGCCCCTAATTTGCAGGTGGGACAGGGTATGAGAAAATAAAATTTGGATCCCTCAAGAAAGAGGGTAAAATGTTTGGGAATGTAAGAGCAGACGGTGTTGATAGTTGAATAGTTGAACTTTTTGTGGGAGCAGGAGGGGAAGGAAACACTATCAGCAGCACCAGAAAGGAGGAAGACAGAGTGTGGGAACACAGGACCTACACTTTCAACACTTTTACTAGACCTGGGTCCAGTGGACCCGAACACCTTGTATGTAATGTAAATGCGTGGGGGGAGGTACAGTATGAGGTCATTGAAAATATGTTCGGATTTATGTTCTTCCCAGAAAATAAGCCAAAGCCAATGAATTTCAGATTGAAAAAATAATTAATTGTTTAATTTTTTTTTTGGAAAAAAAAATGAAAACGGGTCTCACAGACCCGAACACCATACAAGAATAATCAAAGGAGCTTGCAAAGAAAAGTGTCTGGACTTCTTTAAGTTACTTGAAGACGTTTCACCTCTCATCCGAGAAGCTTCTTCAGTTCTAAGGTCAAATGGTGGAGAGTCCCAGATATAAACCTAGTGGGAGTTTCCCCCCACAGAGGGACAAAAGGACCCCCTGATGATCCTCTAATCACCTGAGCCAAGGTGTGAAACTGGGTGTGGGTCCCAATCAGCCAGAGTTTCGGGTGAGTTCATTGTGAAACCTGGCCCCACCTTATCATGCGAATTCCTGAGGTCAGATGGCCCAGGATGTGAGTGGGCGTTAAGGCGTCTGGGAAGGAAACTCAAAACTGGATTATAGATGGCAGAGAGTTGGTGTCGTAAACCACCGCCTCTGTTCAAAGATGGTCGCTCACAGTGGACATAGATGGCTTCTTTCACTCCTCTTTCAAACCATCTGTCCTCTCTGTCCAAAATGTGAACATTGGCGTCCTTGAAAGAGTGACCTTTTATCCTTTAGATGCAGATGGACTGCTGAGTCTTGTCCTGTGGAGGTGGCTCTTCTGTGTTGTGCCATGTGCTTGTGAAGTGGCTGTTTGGTCTCTCCAATGTAGAGGTCTGAGCATACCTCACTGCACTGTACAGCATACACCACATTGTTAAGTCTGTGTTTTGGCGTACAAGAATAATGCAGTGTTACAAATGTCATGTTTACTGGATATAATATAAGATCACAGCTGCTAGCTTATAGGAGGTTACATGTTTAAAAATATAATGTTGAGTATGATTGGGTTCAGATAATCAATTCAATTTACTTCAACTTAGATCTTTAGATCTAAGTCTGTACTTGTGGTGCTTCCCTCCTGTCTCTGCATTTAACGCATACACTGAGTTTTTTCTGTGTGTAGCTTCTTTTAACCATAAATCACAGTGAACAAGTATCCACAAGAAAACACGTCTCAGTTTCTGGGAACTGTAGAGGCTTACAGCAGCTGTTTTTAAAGATGAGCTCTGCAGGCACAGACAAGAAGACTGAAGTCAGTTTTCTTGCCTGAAGCAGAATCAACCATCAACCTTTTTGACTTCTTTGAGTTGTTTGAAGACGTTTCACCTCTCATCCGAGAAGCTTCTTCAGTTCTAAGAGTCAAATGGTGGAGAGTCCCAGATTTAAACCCAGTGGGAGTTTCCCCCCAAAGAGGGACAAAGGACCCCCTGATGATCCTTTAACTAATCACATGAGCCAAAACGGGTGAAAACGGGTGTGGGACCTAATCAGCCAGGGTTTCGGCTGAGCTCATTGTGAAACCTGGCCCCACCCTATCATGTGATTTCCTGAGGTCAGATGGCCCAGGATGTGAGTGGGCGTTAAGGCGTCTGGGAAGGGATCTCAAAACTGGATTATAGATGGCAGAGAGTTGGTATCGTAAACCACCGCCCCTGTTCAAAGATGGTCGCTCACAGTGGACGTAAATGGCTTCTTTCACTCCTCTTTCAAACCATCTGTCCAAAATGTGAACGTTGTGTTACGTCCCTCTGCGGCCTCTAATCTGCTCAGTGTGTTCAGCTGGTGCTAATTGGCCACACCTAGTCAGGTGTGGATAAAAGCATACCTGAGGCAAGCTTCCCAGGGAGCTCACTTGTCTTTGCCTTGGTGGCATCAGCCATTTGAGCCAACCTGCTATTCCAATTTAAGATAAAACCTCTTCTCATCCATACTCTGGTATTCATCTCCTTTTTTATGTTGCGGCTTTTGAGCCGGGTCGTAACATAAGTGGCGGCTCGTCCAGGATATTTGGACATTTTAGTGGAGACTAGTGATGGGCAGATGAAGCTTCATGAAGCACTGAAGCTTTTCATGCAATTGGTTCAACCCAGCGCAAAGCGTCTTGAAGCTTCATTTGCTCTAGTAGGACACCTACTGGACGTAAAAATACTAGTTGGCATGAATTTGAAGAGTGTGGCATTTTGCACACAGCCTGTAAATGTCAACAACAAAAGTAGTGTGTAAAACATGTATATTGTAGTGATGCAGTATACTGTGTATATTTATACTGGCAGTATGGAAAATTATTATTTGGAAATGCTTAAAATGGAAATGATCATTTACTGTGAGGTGAGGTGTGGTTGGGGTGTGGACAGCGGTTGTGCTTTTGTAACGTTGAGGTATGGACAGCTACACACTGAGGCTTTGAGCCTCAGTCCTGCCTGTTCACATTTTATTCTGTAAAAACTAAATTTTCACTGCTTTTATAACCTTTAGTGGGGAGAACATAGCTAGGATTTAACGATTTAACAAATCTTTTAAATCCTTTGTCCTCCACAATGCTAAATGGCTGGGAGTCCTCAATCACCATGCTAACCAGGTCTTCATCTATTTGAGATTGTTCTCCTGAGGAAAGACAATAAAGACAAAGCACAAATATAAATATCACACACATAACTTATTGCATTGTATAATATTGTTATATCATTTAGCAACATTACTGCATGCTATATTATCATGACATTTGATGGCTCACCTGGTCTTGCTCCACAATCGGTGTTCCCCTTATTCTCATGCAAAGCTCTGTAGTGCCTAAGCATGGATGAGGTGTTGTTGTTATATCTCAGCCCCCTGGCACATAGCAAACACTTCACCTTGTACAAAAGTAAAGACAGCTTAACATAAATTGTATTGCACCATCAGTATTATGAAAATACATCTTATGTAGAAATTTACATACCTTGTTGGGAGGAATAAGATCAAAATGTTCCCACACAGGGGAGGACATCCTCCTCTTCTTAGCTGGCTCCATTCTCTCCTGACTTTCTCTCCTCACTCTGATAAACCTCCAAACTGTCTCCAAACTCTCACTAACCGCAACTCTCCATCAAACACCCACATTTTTGAATAGAGATTGACAGACCACGTGACTTTCGCGCATTGCATGCCGGTAACTCGTGGCAAAACAATCCAAGTACCGCATCAAATGCAAGCATTTGCAGCACCGCAAAACGTTCATTCTTCGGTTCCAATAAATTCTTGCTTTTACTTTGTCCCCCAAAAAGGTATGTACAAAACAAAGGAGAACAATGCCGGTCCGTACAAAGACAGACTTGATGAAAAGTCAAAGAAAAGATACGAGGAAAAAAATCAAACCAGTGAAAGGGTCAGACCCTTACGAGCACACAGAGGGACAAAATACGTTAGCGTGCTGCCCAACTTTCACCACGCTCATATTTATAATTATACGGTTCTTGAAGTGAGTGCATACACTCGTGAAATTTAGTAACTTCAGGTCACTGCAACAAGCCCAGGTACAGTTTACCGACGGATGGGTGCAGGACCTTGAAATGCACCGTGTAGAAAGTAAAGACCATCGTACGTATCATAAGTTTACCAGTCTCACAAATCGTCATCATAAATACACATTCGTTAACCGTTTATTAATAGGACCTTTGAGCTCAATGGTAATTAATTAGTAATGGAAATAATTTCTGGTAGCATTACAGAAATGTAGCAGTGACAATAATATTGTATGTTGTAATCGTACTGGACAATTAGTGATACAAAACAACTGTTTTATCCTGTGAATAAAAGTATATGTTTTTGTCAATGTACCATAATAACAGAAGCGAAACACAATATTGTGTCAGGACAATTTACTATTTATGCACAATAAACAAAGGAGCATAGCACGACAATTTCTGTTCAGCGCCAGACTTGCTTGTAACCTATATCACCAATTATGTTAAGAAAAATGACACATTAACTACAACAGCAGACTGACCTTTGTGGGAATGCTTGGAGCAGACTAACCTGTGAGCTGGAGTGTTCTGGGACGTTATATTTTGTCTTTGAATGGCTGCAATCCAGTCGCCTCTTTGTTACTTCGGAAACATGGCTCGAACAATTTCTCTTCAACGACGTAATCCGATAACAACCGATCTCTTTACCCGTCGGCTTTCCGTGGCTGTCATGCGACCGGCTATTGCAGTTAATAATACAACGGCTTCTTGACATTTTTGTGTTTCTTTTTATCGCTGTATAACTGATTTCAATTGAAAGCCTGCGTGCGCTAATACCTCTTGCCACGAGTTCCCAGAATTCTTTGAGGTTTTACCCCTGAGTGACGTCACATTTTCAATCTCTATGAAGTCTGAGGGGTTTATATCGCTGTCATAGCTCGCGGCAAAGTTCGAACCACTTCATGAACCAGTCACGTGGTACAGCCGGGCAGCGAGGCTTCGGACGTCATCATTTTCAGCTCCTCCCATAAATGAAGCAAGCCTCGATATGCGCATCGTGGAAACGCCCCCTCAATTACTCGACACAAGCTTCGAAGCCTCGATACAGAACGTCACATCACTAGTGGAGACTGAATGTCAGTTTGTTTTAGTTTTAAGTGGGTGAGTGATGGTGTTCACTGTAATTGAGCAAACTCCCTTTAGTCAGTGTGTTTCAGCTGGGTGGCTGTGCTGCCCTTCCAGCGAAGCACTTGTTTGTTCTTTTGCTTTGTTGTTTTAATTTGTTGTTTGGTGGCTATCCTGGGTGGGGGTACGCTTCAGAGTTTGGTAGGAGACTATATCTCTGGTCTGCTGCCTGCTCTCGAGTTCGCGTTTAAAGTTGCCTCGAGCCTGGTACACCACTGAAGACTAGGGTAGGAAAAGTTAGGGTTTTGTTGTTTTTAGTGTTTTAGGCTGGGAGTTGCACATAGTAAATCAGTGGCACCAAACTTGGTAGGAGGTTTGAGACTGATTTGATTATGGTCTGTAGCTGAGGCAGGTAGGTTGTTTTTAGGTTGGCATTGTGTGCACACCATGTGTGTGCATATGTCAGTGTTGATGGATGCTAATGAGATCCTTGTGAGGTGAGGGTTTTGTGTTGTGACCGTTAGTGTTGTGGGGAATATGGCTATTTTGTTGGATCACTTGTGAGTGTTGTTGGCCAGGTGATGGCAATAACACTGTGGGGTGCTGAGCCACCCTTGATGTGATCATTGTGTGGCCATAGCTCTCCATTTTGTGGTTGGTCACTAGTGTGCTTGATTTACTGAACTTTTTGGATTAAAGTAACTTGTTGTGGTATAGGGCCACTTGTATGTGACTGTTTGTGTGGTGGAGACAACAGATCACTTGTGATTATTTGAAGCTACTTTTGGTTTTGTGTTGTAGCAGATCAGGTAATCATTTTGGGTTTGTTACCATTGTGCTCCTTTGTGTTGGTCACATGTTACTTTGTGTGTGTGTTCAGTGTGGCAACTTCAAATCCTCATGCCCATCCATTCTTAAAGATGCCAACTATAATGTGAACACTGTGCTTCTGTTAGCTTTAACTTTTATTCCAGGTTTGTGGGTCAAGGACCTGAAGGCTTCAGAGGGGCTTTTAATAAATTTAGGGGTCCTAGAGGAACCCTTTTAAGGGAGGAGGTGTTACGTCCCTCTGCAGCCTCTAATCTGCTCAGTGTGTTCAGCTGGTGCTAATTGGCCACACATACTCTGGTATTCATCTCCTTTTTTATGTTGCGGCTTTTGAGCCGGGTCGTAACAGTTGGCATCCTCGAAAGAGTGACCTTTGTCCTTTAGATGCAGATGAACTGCTGAGTCTTGTCCCGTGGAGGTGGCTCTTCTATGTTTTTTTTGTTTTTGTTTTTTTCTCAGACTATGTATTTTTCAAAATTCTATAAAGTGAGCGCGAGAGCCCTCGGTGCGCCTACTCGCTGCTGAAGTCAAAGTGAACTTTATTGTCATCTTCGCTACATACAGTCCAGTATATAGAGACGAGACGACGAGGCTCCAGTTACACCAGTGCAAGTAAACAAACAATATATATAAGAAGAGTAAGAAAATAAATATACACTTTAGGACTCGGGGTAAAGAGATCAATAACAATTTAAAATGTATAATTTACAGTTTGATGATTGCCCCAGACAAAGTGAATCTCTGAACTAAGGTGAACTAGAGGGAGTGTTCGCCCGGGGCGCCAAACAGGCTAGGACGGCCACTGCTGACAGAGGCGAGGCTGCCAGACACTGACACCAACCGGGCCCTCTGACCCCCACCAGTAGGCAACGGGTGAAGTGTCTTGCCCAAGGACACAACCCCCGAGACTGATGGAACCGGGGCTCGAACCAGCAACCTTCCGATTACAAGACAAACTGCCAACTCTTGAGCCACTCCACACAGATAAACAACAGTGTTTCCTCTGCTGAGAAGGTTTATAAAGTGGACTTTTTCTGCTGAGGGTTATGTAGTTATTACATAGTTAAACAGTTAAAAACATAATACATGTTAATCAGAAACTAAAGGTCAGTCACATCAGTAAGAAGAACTGATGTTTTTACTGCAGATTTTTTTCCATTCACAGCCACCTTTGGTTTTTAATAAAGTGATATTTTTCACCAGGTTCTCCACACTTATACATACTGAAAATAATACCATTATGTACCCAGACTAAAAACATGGAGCAGAAGGGACTCGTAGTAATTTGAATCATTTTTGAATTTCAAACACGGATCCAAAGTTTCTTCTATCATGTCCTGTATTTACACTCTGCTCTCTGTGTTAGCCCTGTTTTCTTTATTACATTGTGACTCAGTAGCAGTAATGTAAGTTCACCCATGTCCCCAAATAATCCAAACCAGTTTCATTGAAACTGGTTATGTCAAACTGTCAAATTTGAATGCAGACTATAAGGTGATGTTTAGACCGGACATATATCAGTGCTTCTTACTAAAACATTTCCAATACAAACAAAGGGAACTAATTTTTAAAGATACAATAGACTTTATAAAAGTTTGACCTTAATGTGACGTTGGTCCAAAGTATTTAGGATCCGCATATATCATTCCCTTTATGCATGTTGTCAATACAAGCACTGGCAGTGAGAACCAGTTTTGACATAGCAGATAGTTGAGAACAATCTCTTGACCTTGAAGGAGGTAAAGGTCATACAATATTTTAAACCTTCAAACTGTGCTATATGTTGACAACACATACCCAACTTTTAAGAATCATAGCGTCTAAATTCTACATTTTCTAAGTTATATGATTGTCCATGCTATAAGGTTTACTGCCAAGAAGCTTTGTTACAACAAAGAAATAATCAGCTAAACACAAATGAACTTCCTATTTGTGAAAAACAAATTTAATTAGTTAAAAAATCTGCTGTATGTTCTTAAAGCACTTAAAGTAAGTGGGTTTAGACATGTTCCTGTACGTTGTACCAGACACTTCATTCTTCTTCTCAGTGAATGAGATGTAACACCTTTAATCCTAAGTCTGTTACTGGGCTTCCCTTCCTAAAAAACACAACTCTGTATCATCAGATATACCAGATTCTAATACCAGTTCTGTTAACACCAGTGCTGTGTTATCATAAATGACGTTTAATAATAAATATTTTGATTTGAAAATCTTTGAGTAATTGCTTTGATAACTTTGGCCATAAAACACGCTCCAACACTGTAACACTGCTCTCTCAGTCATCTTTTTGCCTCAGTGTAGCATTGGTAACAGTGAGACAACACTGTCACCATGAGGTCAAACTGGGACATTACACCAGATAATTCTCATCCTCCAAATGTTTATTAAAAAAATACCTCCACACATTTGTAAACACTAATAACATCTAAAGAGCAAAGTTTCTGACCATTTAGTTCAATTTTAATCATAAGGTGATAAATTGCAACAAGTGTTGCCCAGAGGTGCTTTATATTGTAAGGTAAAGACCCGGCATTTGAAACATGAAGAGTAATGAGGCAGGAAAATAAGACTGTGAGATGATCATCCATGATTTTTTAATGAGCATCAAACCACACAGAGGAATTTGGGACAAACATTTACATAATGTCCTCTTTTTCTTAAACGAAGCATGCAGTCAAGTAGATACACCTGCTAAACTCAAAAATTAAATTACATTTTTTCTGCTGCAGTAAACTAAAGTGTAAGAGCTACAGAGAAGATTTAAAGTGACATGTCCACACAAACCAACTCATTCATTTATTTGTCTGTTTGTGCAGGAAGAGTGCTGGGATCATGATCAGAGTGAGTGTGATGTCTTCTTTAAGGCTAACGTCATTAAACACTTCAAAACAATCTAGAGAGGTCAGAATTAATGCATTATTTAAAGTGAATTGCTGCCTAATGCTCTAGTTTACATACATACAGAAGTAGTGAAGGTGAGGCAGTTGCGAACTACAGTCTGAAGTCATTAATGATTCTTCAGCGCAGACCTGATGCAGATGCAGCTTCCAGCTCTGATAAGTGAGGCCTCACACCTGCATTCTTTTTATTGACAAGCAGGGAGCAACTCACAATCATGGCAGCAGTCACAGTTTCCCGGTGACTTTCTGGGCAAATTTTTGGTCATATTAAAACAATAAGATGAGCATTGATCCGGATGAAACAAGATGCTCCAAAATTATGAATGATTTCACTGTTTTAAAATGTTTAACTGTTTTGTGCGTCTGCCTTCACACTGTGGTGATGGAGACTTGGCATATTTCAGAACAACTTCAGGAGAAAGCTGGAGGTAAAGGACAACGACTTGTAAAGGGTCAAGACAGAGGAGGACTGTCTGCCTGCTTAGTTTTACTTTGTTTGGGAAAGAAGGCAGTCTTGAGAGATGAAGTGAAGTTCATTGTTACAGTGATGAAGATCTGGATTGAATTTAGTCAATGAGGTTGTGGCAGGGGTGTGGTGGTCTTTGGCCTGCTGTAGGGTAGGGGTGGCACAGTGAGCTCTCAGGGTGGCGTGGAGGTGTGGCAGCGAGGCAGATGTGTGCGCTCAGCCTAATGGCTCTTTTTCCGTCTGTTTGGATACAGTGACGATGGAGACAGAGGAAGAGAGACTGAAGCAGTGACTGTTTCCTGGGCTCAACAACAAAATTTTTCTTGAGCACAGAACAGCCTCACTGAGGTAAACTCCATGTCTGAGCCATGTCAGAATCTGAATGCAGCAAAGTGGATTTGGTTTATGTGTGGACACTTAATTAAGCTTCAGTGACAGAAAAGATCAGAAGTTAGATTTAGATCCATAGAAATAGAAAGGGGACTCAAGACAAAATTAAAGTTACTAAGCTAAGATTTTATTGTGTGGATTTTAATAGTGTCATGGTCCTGGGTCGTGCGACCCAGTGTTGAGTTTTATGTATCTTTTGTATTCATTTATGCTCTAGCTTAGTTCGTCTAGTTAATTTCTAGGGTGCTGTTTAGCCCTTTGTTTCTTAGTTGTTTATGTCATCTCCTCCTGTACTCAGTCTCCCTGGTTCGTGCGTCTACCTGTCATGCGTCATGTCTGCGTGATTATGTTCAGTTCAGGTCACGTCCATTTAATCCCTATGTTTCCTGTTTTACTTTGAAAGTCTGTGTCTAATGTCAGTGTATGTCATTAGGTTCATGTGTATCAGCTGTTCCCCCTCATGTGTTTCCACTTCCCTTGATCATCCCTGTGTTTCATTCAGTCTGTGTCGCATCGTCTGTGTTCCTACCCTCCATGTTTTCATGGCCAGTCTTTGCATTCTTAGTTTTCTGAGTCTTCATAGGTTATCGCAGTATCAGTTTCCCGGTTTAGTTATAGTTTAGTTTAGTCACTGTGCTTCTGCCTTGTTTAACCTCTATGTCATCAGCCATAATAAAGGCTCACTTTCAGTTTAAATTCACTCCTGTCTCCTCACCTGTGTTCACACCTGGGCCCACCACACACCACCACACGGCTTGTCTCCACAGACTGGGATTGATGTGCGTATAACACGCTTTACTAGTCCATAAGGACCCCAACGCGCTTTACATATCCAGTCATTCACCCATTCACACACACATTCACACACTGGCGATAGCAAGCTACGTTGTAGCCACAGCCACCCTGGGGCGCACTGACAGAGGCGAGGCTGCCAGACACTGGCGCCACCGGGCCCTCTGACCACCACCAGTAGGCAACGGGTGAAGTGTCTTGCCCAAGGACACAATGACCGAGACTGTCCAAGCCGGGGCTCGAACCGACAACCTTCCGATTACAAGGCGAACTCCCAACTCTTGAGCCACGATCGCCCATGAGACAAATGCCTTACAATGGCCTGTAATGTGTTCTTTTTTGAGCAAGAATAGGGCAGCAGACATTTTAATTATGTCCACTATGTCAAAGTTGTTTGAATGAATGAGAATGGATCTTTTGACCATTCAGGACCCCACAGTAGAAATTCTAACTACTGGGTAAATGACAGGGAGATGACAAGAAACTGTTTTGAAGGTACTGTGGGCCAATTAGAGGAGAATCACCTTCCACCACAACAACCCCCAAAAAGCAGGAGCAGCATCTGTATGTCTGATGTGTGCAGTGGCATGGTTGGTATGTGACAGTCAAGCAATGGCACTAGGTTCATCGCTGACATCAGGTGAACTCCAGGAAGCCCTGAAAAGTATGGACAATTCTGGCACCATTATTCCACAGAATGTTGCAGGAAATCAAGGAATATGGCAGACTACCATTAAATATGAATTCAGCCATCATTATTCTCCTGCTAAAACCAAAGCAAAGACATTCCTACCATTTTAATGTTGATCTTAAAACAATCTGCAAAGCTCTCTAAAAAGATTAGAGAAGATAACCCATCTCACAATACATCCTGACGAACTGGTTTCTTAAAAGGGAGCCATTCATTAAAAATGCACATAGATTATTTAATTTAATAGACTGTTCATGTAATAAAAGCACTGAAACTACAATATTGTCTCTAGATGCGGGAAAAGCATTGGATAGAGTACACTGGAAAGTTTTTATTTGTAACTCTACACAAATCTGGTTTTGGAAACTGTTTCATAAACTGATTAAAAATATTATATAATTCCCCAAAAGCATCTGTCAGGCTGAATGACCAAACATCCTCCAATTTTTGTCTCTAGAGGGGCACCAGGCAGGGATGCCCACTCTCCTCTTCACTGTTTGCAATTTTTATCAAACCACTAGCAGCAATTAGACAGGCTATAATTATTAAGTGCATATGATGCAAGAGTGTAGAACATAAAATCTGTTTTTATGTGGATGATTTGTTACTTTTTCTTCAATTTTCACAAACCATTCTCTCTGGGGTCATTCCATTAATAAACTCTTTCTCAAAAGTTTCAGATTATTCAATAAACTGGTTAAAGTCTACAGTTCTTCACATAAAGTAGGCTGTAGGTTACATTTTATATTTGCAATTGTTCCTGTGTGCCAACATGCCCACATTACTGCTGAACTGCAGGCTCCATGAAAACAAGAGGAACCCCTAAGGCACAGGAGTCGAACTCCAGGCCTTGAGGGCCAGTGTCCTGCAGGTTTTAGATGTATCCTTGATCCATCACAGCTGATTTAAATGGCTAAATGACCTCCTCAACATGTCTTGCAGTTCTCCAGAGGCCTGGGAATGGACTAATCATTTGATTCAAGTGTGTTGACCCAGGGTGAGATCTAAAACCTGCAGGACACCAGCCCTGGAGGCCTAGAGTTGGAAACCCCTGAAGAGTGTAAAAGTGGTGATCTTGAAGAACCAAACACCTACACAGGCTACACAATAAAAACTGAGAGCAAGAATGAAGATCCAGCACCTGCAAACTGGACTCTGGATAAAAATATCTCTAATATTAACAGTTACCCAAATGTAATAACGCTAAGTAATTAACATTTAAATTTAATACAAAATGTTTATATATTGTGTCATGAAATAAATAAATATATATATTAATACATAATCAATAATGATTTTGTTATGGTAGAAGGTGAAAAATCTAATCAAAACATAACAGTTATTTCTGTAGTTCAGAAAGGTATCTAAAAAAATAATAAATATGCAAAAAAAAGTGCATGCAGGTTTTATTATTGAAGTTATTATCGTCACAAAACTTAACTCGGATTTACAACTGCTGTGGTGCAATTTTTTTTCTTTCTTTCATGGGACTTGCTGATCTGCTGCCCTAAGAGAATGTGTAGACTTTTTCTTTGTTTTCTCTTTTTGTCACTTTCACTTTGATAAGGAGTCAGCTGTAGGATTGCATAGTAGGTTTAACTGGCTCAGTGATGTTTTGTTTATTTTAGCTGGTTACTGCCCTGAAGCCACACTAGTTTGTATCTAAAGTAAATGGAGTGTAGGACTGTGATTACACAGCTCTGTATCGTTTACCATCTTATGATTTACAACAGTTAAACCACAGTAACAACTCAACACTAGTATGGGAGATATGAAGCTACATACACTTTAGAAGAATAAACACATTTTTGACAACTAACATTTTTCCTCTGCAATCAGACTTGTAAATCATCAAACCTATTTTGTAGCACACGAGTCCCTGCAGATGGGCTGTGTACTTTCTGTAGATGCAAAATATTGTGTGCCTCCCTCCATACTTGTTATCTTGATATTCAGAGTAGACAAATTGGATGTAAGTGACTTCTTACATTCCTTGATTTCAACCTGATTGTCTTAATGTCAGATCTAATGAACTTCCAAAACAGAGCTACTAGATCACTTAAATTACACAATTGAAAGCATATGTGTATTGTTTGTGTATTTATACACAAGCACTCATATATATTCAAATAATTACAAAAAAAAATAAATCGTTGTTTACCTGTTACTACCACACACCAAATCCGGTCGTTGGTACTTCCTGGCTTGTGTAGCCACTAGGTAACAAAAGCTCAACACTGCGCCTAGCATCCTGAAGCACTTCTGTTGTGTTTTGCACGTGCTTCGAAGTTTGTACGTGCTATGGAGTTTTTAAATGTTTTGGAGTTTTTACGTGTTTTGGACTTTTTACGTATGCCGTTAGTTTTGTGCCACTATTCTGAGCACACGTAAAAAAAAATTGCAGGTGCAAGTGTAGCATTTTGAGGAGAAATTTATTTTGAGCAAAGAAAAGCTGAATTTGAGTGAACAAAATTCATTGCTGTGTGCAAAAAATGTATTTCAGTGTTTGCTATTATCCACACACACTCACAATAGCAGCCCTTCTCGCTCTATTTTTGCATTTGCGCTCGCTCGCAATGTGTTGCTCGCGCGCTCAACTCTTTCTGTACACCGTTATATTGGTGCCAAAAAAAACAGCCAATTACAGACTTGGATGCAAAAAAAATCTGATTGGCTGTTTTGGTCTCCAATCAGCTCGAAATGACAAAATGCAATATCCCAGAATCCATTTCGTCCAAAACGCAAACGAGGCAGCAGCAGAGAAACACAGAGTGGCGGAGTTTGAATTATTACTCTGTCTGGGTCACAAAATAAACGTTTAAGTTATTTTCAAGCGAGAATGTAGCTGTGTAAGCTTCAAATGGCTTTATTGGCAATGAGAAAAGCTATAAAACACTGACTTATTTAAAACATTTTCCTAGGAAGTGCATAGATAGTGTTATCATTATTGACTTTCTTTTACTTTTTTCAGGTCGCAATAAGAAAAATTGTTTCTGACAACTGGTTCGGTCTAAGGTTAATTCTTGGTGGGGTTTAAGCAAAATCGTGGTGGTGATACTAGTCCTGGTTTGCTGGTTGGCCACAACTGTGAATCCTGGTAGATCTGTTGCAACAGATTGACAAAAATAAATATTTATTAGTCCTGATGAGCAAAGACCAAGTCATTACTGCACACAAGTCTTGGCAAAAAAAGCAGACAGACCAGTATTTCTTCAAATACGTGTACCTGCAGCATGCTGTAGTGTTATAAGAATATTGTTTATACTCCATATGCACAGATTTCTATAAATAATGCTACATGCTTTAATTGTGTGTATTTGTAGCTCTTATAACCCCGCTAAAACTCTTTGAGGGGAAGAGTTTTAGCGGTTTAATGTCATTTTCCAGAATTAAACCTCATTTAGTCGCTGTTTAATGTCTTGCAGTAAAATAGATATGTTGCCCCTGCTGGACTCCGCAATACAACTACCGGGGTTCTCTGTGCACCGCGCGGACAGGTCGCAGGATCTTACTGGGAAAAGCAGAGGCGGTGGTGTACGTTTCATGATCAACAACAGCTGGTGTGATTTTTCGAACGTGCACCCGGTCAAATCCTTCTGCTCACCGGACCTGGAGTACCTGATGATTAAGTGCCGGCCATTCTGGCTGCCGAGGGAATTTACAGCAGTGATTATTACGGCTGTTTACATTCCCCCACAAGCCGACACTGACCGAGCACTCAGGGAACTGTACAGCGCGATCAGCAGCGAGGAAACCGCACACCCAGGGGCAGCGTTTATCACAGCCGGAGACTTTAATAAGGGAAACCTGAAGAAAGTCTCACCCAAACTCCACCAACACATACATTTTAACACTCGTGGAGAACGGCTTCTGGACCACTGCTACACCTCTTTCCGGGATGCGTACAAAGCCCTCCCCCGCGCCCCATTCGGCCAATCAGATCACTGCTCCATCCTGCTCCTGCCCGCCTACAGGCAGAAGCTGAAACAGGAAGCTCCAACCCGGAGGGCGGTGCACTGTTGGACGGACCAATCGGAGTCCGCGCTGCGGGACTGTTTTGATCACGTGGCCGCTAAAGACATTGATGAATACACAGACTCAGTCTGTGGATTTATCAGGAAATGCGTGGAAGATGTCGTCCCATCCAGAACAGTCAAATCCTTCCCAAATCAAAAATCCTGGATTAACGGAGATGTTCGCACGGCACTGGCGGCACGGAGCACCGCCTTTGCCTCCGCGAACACATCGGACTACAAACACTCACATTACCAACTCTGGAAGACGATCAAAGCAGTCAAACGTGAGTACAGGGACAGGGTGGAGCAACAGTTTGACAACCCTCGGAGTATGTGGCAGGGACTAAACACGATCGCAGACTTTAGAGGGAAAACCAGCACACCGCAGACCACGGCCTCTCTGTGTGAGGATCTAAACGTATTCTACGCTAGATTCGACACAGCGAACACCATGAGACCGGACAGTGTGCGCACCGCGGATGACGTCAGTGCGCACACTGTGTCTGAGGAGGATGTGCGGAAGTGCTTCAGGAAGGTGAACGCGCGCAAAGCTACTGGTCCGGACGGGATTCCCGGCCGCGTCCTCAGGTCATGCGCGGCTCAGCTGGCTGGAGTGTTCACGCACATCTTCAACCTTTCCCTCTCTCTGTCTGTAGTCCCAGCCTGCTTCAAAATGGCCACCATCGTCCCTGTACCCAAATCTTCCACCATCTCCTCATTGAACGACTGGCGACCTGTAGCCCTGACCCCCATCGTGAGCAAATGCTTCGAGAAGCTGGTCAGGGACTTCATCCGCTCTGCACTACCCGACTCACTGGACCCTCTACAGTTTGCATACCGCCACAACAGGTCCACTGATGATGCCATAGCCCTGACACTACATACTGCCCTGTCACACCTGGAGAAGAGAGACACGTATGTGAGAATGCTGTTTGTAGATTACAGCTCAGCATTCAATACCATCGTTCCCTCGAAGCTGGACAGGAAACTGCAGGATCTAGGACTGAGCAGCTCCCTCTGCAGCTGGATCCTTAGCTTCCTGTCTGACAGACGCCAGGTGGTCAGACTGGGCAGCATCACCCCATCCCCCATCACACTGAACACTGGTGCTCCACAGGGGTGTGTACTGAGCCCTCTCCTATACTCACTCTACACCTACGACTGCACAGCCACTAACAACTCCAACATCATTGTGAAGTTTGCGGACGACACTACAGTGGTGGGTCTTATCACCAACAGTGATGAGACGGCTTACAGGGAGGAGGTCAGCGCCCTGACCCACTGGTGTCAAGACAACCATCTCACCCTCAACGTCGCAAAGACAAAGGAGTTGATAGTGGACTTCCGGAGGTGCAGAGAAGTACACACCCCCATCACCATCAACGGCGCTGCTGTGGAGAGAGTGAGCAGCTTCCGGTTCCTTGGAGTACATCTGGCTGAGGATCTTACGTGGTCAGTACACACAAAAAAAACAGTGAAGAAGGCGCAGCAGCGCCTCTTCTTTCTCAGGAGACTGAAAAGATTCGGCATGAGCCCCCGCATCCTCAGGACCTTCTATCACTGTGCCATTGAGAGCATCCTCACTGGATGCATCACCACCTGGTATGGCAACAGCACCGCCTACAACTGCAAAGCTCTCCAGCGAGTAGTGCGGTGCTCTGAACGGATAATTGGAGGTGAGCTTCCCTCCCTCCAAGACATCTACAGGAAGCGGTGCCTGAGGAAAGCGGGGAGGATCATCAAGGACTCCCGTCACCCCAGCCATAAACTGTTCAGACTGCTTCCCTCAGGAAGGAGGTTCTGCAGCATCCGGTCCCGTACCAGCAGACTGAGAGACAGCTTTTTCCATCAGGCCATCAGACTGCTGAACACTTCATAGACACCTCAGCTTCACTACTGGAACTTCAACATTATGCACTCCACACTGTATATAAATGCCACTGTTTTGCACATATTCAACTCTGTATATTTTTATATTTTTATATATTTTATTTTATTATTGTTTACTATTTAATTTGTAAAAATGTGTATACACACCCACACACACACACACACACACACACACACACACACACACACACACACACACACACACACACACACACACACACGTAGGAAAACATTTAGTATACACATCCAGAAATGCATACACTATTATATATTGTACATATATTTATTAGTTTCAGGTTGGCCATTCTTGTATTTTGCTCGTTTGTGTTGTTGTGTTTTGCACATCTCTGTTGCTTGTGGGGCTCGCACACAAGAATTTCACTCGCATGTGCTGTGCCAGTGTGCCTGCACATGTGATGTGACAATAAAAGTGATTTGATTTGATTTGATTTGGTGGGGAAAAAACACTTGAATATCTGCAACTTTCAGGGAGCTTTCTCAGCAGACACCAGCGAGCACAGCCCGAAGCTACTTCGCTTGTTTAAAATTCCACTTGGGTGTGCCGTCTGAGAAACGCCTGTGTTTTGACATTGATAGAGAAGTGAAGCAATAGACAAGAGAAGAAGCTCTTGAGTTAACACACTTACACTAACCAGACTCCCAACATTTTGACGCAGGACAAAGTCAGTCTTTTTTTTTCCAAACATGGGGAAACTTTTGATTTCCTCCACCTACCTAATGCTGGTAAGTGCTTCTAGTTTGGTTTTAGAGCATGCCTACATGATTGATACATGTTTACTTTCTCTCACTTTTGTCATGCCAGGAAGCATTAAAACATTAAATGTGACAAGTCAGTTTGAAACTCACTTTCACCTCCAGATCCTGTCCTGTGTGGAGTCGTGCTTTCTGCTGAGATCTCTCTACGTAATTGTACCTGAAATAATTCCAGCTGGATACCAAGTAGCAAAAGGTGCCGCTCTGTGTATTTGTGTTATTCCTTCAGTTTGAAAAAGTGTTGTAAGCCGAATGTTTTGTGTTTTATGTCTCTTTTTATCTTTCACTTTCTCGCTTTTCAGTTGAAACTGTCGGCTGTGTTGCAAAATCAGTGCAGTTAACTGTGAAGGACCCGAGTTTCACAATAAAAAGTAACGGAGCAGTCGTAGCTTTAACGTCTGTTTCAGTGGGAGAAGGAGGACGGACATTTTCTGTGTCTGCTCGGGACAATAGTGGACTGGAAAGAAAGATGGAAGTTCACCTTGTCCGCAGTACAATGCCGAAAAGACATGTAAGGCAACTGCATATTGTGAGTCGTTTATACAGGTCAGAAGGCACAGTCTTTTTTTCTTTTTTATCTAACATGTCTGAACTTGTTGGAATGTCACAGCGACGAGGCCAAGGCTCCCTGAACCGCTCTAAAAGACCGGCCTGTCGTTTTCCGACGTCTGTAGTCGAGAATTATGAAGGGAACTATCCAATACTCCTTGAGAAGGTGAATTGAATGCTAAATTTATATACCCCCCCTTCATTTGATCTGATTCAGGTTACATTCAGCTGACAAAGTTATTATTTTCCTTGATGTTATGTGTTTGAGCTACAGTACCATATTGTAAACTGCGTACACTTTTGATCTATTTCATGACCCTGTGAGCTGAAAGAGCCCACAGCAGACTGCTTCATGATAAACACGTTATGAATAACAGAATCCTTGTTTTTGTTTATGATTTTATTTGGATTCTCCTGTAGCTGGTGTCAGAGCCCTCAGCAAGCCATGATATGTACTTTACTATTGAAGGAGAGGGAGTCGATACGTATCCAACTGGAGTGTTCAGTATAGACAGAGACACGGGGGATCTGTTCTTGCTCAAAGCAGTGGATCGTGAGGAGTTCCCAGCATATAATGTGAGTGTGAAGATGACGCTGATTTAGAAGATTTGTAAAGAGTTCCAATAATGTTCCACAGTCATCTTTAACGGGTGATTTATCAATCATTCAAATAGCTGCAGAGTATTTGTTCCTCTACTGAGCATGTTTGTTTATTTCTTTTTTTTTATTTATTTATGTTTTCATTCAAACCTGGTACTGGCACAGTTCACATATGGAGTCTTGTTATGTCCCTGCCTCTCCTTTCGATATTTGTGTGCATTAACCTAGTCAAATGTGTGTGTTTTTTTTCCCTCTATAGTTTGTAGTGCGTGCTTTTGACAAGCATACCAATGTGGAGCTAGAGGAGAAATTCCCCCTGAGAGTGATTGTAGATGATGTCAATGACAATGCTCCAGAGTTCGTAGGTCCTTTACACTTTACAGTTCCTGAGCACTGTAGTGCAGGTGAGAAAGACAACATACAGTAATAGTTGATTCTGTGGTATTTGACTTTCAGTGCAGTTGCTCTAAATGATTATGGGTTACAATACAGGGACTGTGGTGGGAGTGGTGAGTGCAACTGACAGAGACCGAATTTACACCAACCATGTGAAGATTAAATATACACTCGTATCTGGATCAGACATGTTTACCATTCATCCAGAAACAGGTGTCATCACAACAACAACCAACACCCTAGACAGAGAGGTGAGCACTGCCTCTGCATCACTGATACCTGTGAACTTTATGTAATTGAAAACTTGCATCATTGAAATCGATGATGCAAGTGCTTTACAACATATTTTTATTATAATACTTTTCTAACATTTCTTTTAAAGTTAAAAGACAACCATGTGGTGACTGTAAAAATCCAGGATATGAATGGTGCACCAAATGGTCTGTTTGCCACATCGACAGCAACAATTGCTGTGAGTGATATTAATGACAATCCACCAGCCTTCATGAAATCATCTGTAAGTGTTTGAAAGAACCGTCAGTTTGTAATTTGGCTGAATAACTGAAATCATATCGATTGATTTTAGCGTCCTTTTTCTACTTATTTCACCAAAATACTTTTTACTAACATAATTAAAGAAATACTAAAGACACCCCCTCTCTTCCCCATCTTCTTGCTCTTTCTTGTAGTATAATGTTACTGTGCAAGAAGATGAAAGTGAAAAACTTTTACTTCGAATTCCTGTTCAAGATAAAGATTTGATAAACACATCGAACTGGATGTCAAAGTTTGTTATTACTAAAGGAAATGAAAATGGAAATTTCAGGATAGTTACTGACCCCCAAACAGATGAAGGGCTTTTGTACATCTCAAAGGTGAGACTGGATTATTATTCAATTCATTATTATCATTTAGTGATGTTGGTGGAAGCATTTTGCATGGATCACATCTAATGCAAAGTCAGCCTATATACAACTGATTTATATTTATAAACTTTAAAATGTCTTTCTTTTTTCCAGCCATTAGATTATGAGAAGACCAACGATGTCCAGCTCCTTATCACTGCACAAAATGTAGCATCACTGAATGGCAGCAGTGCCACGTGGCAGTCCATCCCTGTGAATGTCAATGTTGAAAAAGTGGATGCAGGGTAAGATGGGTATGGTTGTTTCCTTTGTCTGGACTCTTGGAAAATGACTGATACACCTTTTCCTGCAGCTCTGTGTCCTTCGGACTACTAGGAATTATGACTATGCTGTGCCCTGTGGTCCTGCTCCTGATGCTCTGTGAGTCTCCCATTGTGATTAAGTTGTAAGGGTTAGATAGGGGTTCTCTTGTAGTTTGCTCATTGCATATTAGGAAGTGAACACTATTGCATACAATAGTGTAGTGTATAATGCTGCTATGCTCATTCTTGTGATGCCTACCACACATAAAAGAACTCTGTGACCTCTGATTTTGAACACGCCTGCTTTTTGTTGCAGTCCTGCTTCTTGCATTTTTCTGTCTAACAAAGAGAGAGAAATTGCAGCTTAATGAACCAGGAAACACAGGAAGAATCCCACTCATATCCAACATAGAGGTCCCAGGGGACAGCGCGGTAAGGTTAGTAACGTAGAAGCACCGTCTCGGCTTACAGTTATTCACAAAGAAACCATATTTGCTTCTCCCCCCCCCCCCTCCTTTGGCTTTATTTGTTTTATTGCTGCTTTTGCTTTGATTGATGCAAGTCTCATCAGTCGTCTCCGTTTCGAGACTGACCAAACACTAAATGGTTTATGTTAAGGGTGTAATGATTAATCTTGGCTTGAAAGAAAAACCTCAAGCACCATTGGTCAGCCTGTTGGTAGTGGTGTAGACTAAAGAGGTTTTCTGTATAACAAATGGTTGCTATATACATCAGGTATTTTTTTTTTATGATTACAAACATGAGTTAAATCCCATTTGTAATATCGTCTTTTTCTCTAAGTCTGGATAGTATCCTGTGCAAACCTCAGCATTTCTCAGCTTTTGGTAAAATATATTTTGTCTTTAACTTGTTGGTGATATGTTAGCCCGATGTTCAATATCTGACCGTCAGTAATAACAGGAAATATTAACAAACTGCCTGTGTCTTCTAGAAACTGATCCAAATGGGAACAAAAGGGCAATACGCAGACGATATCATTCACTTCTAAGGGTCTAAGTATGTGGCTGTGTAACTGGCTCTATAAGATGTTGCAGTGATAATAATGAAAACGATAACACTGACTTTCTGAACACATTCGGATGAAAGTTAAAAACTCTTGCAAAGGTCTGCAGAAAGAAATGAAAACAGTCACTCCAGATTAATGTTGTTTACTTTAAGCTGTAAAAGATGCAGATTGGGTCTGAATGCTTAGCTTGTTTCTGGGGTAAGAATACATATATAAAAAAAGAACAAGCAGGCGGTGCAGGTGTGTATCTGCTATTGCTGTTTTTTGCTTTATTTCTTTGCTGTTATTGTTGTTGTGAGTTTTTTGTTGTTCCTTTGTTTGTATTTTTAATGTTAAAGTGGTTTTGTTCTAAAAACTAAGCAGATGCTGTTAGTTGTGCATACTGTGTGCTGTATGGCTTTAGCAACATTTCCACCAGGAGCTCCTTACCAAGCAATCTTTTGGAGCTTTGTACCTCAAGATCTAAAAAAAAATCATATCTTTATTTTTGGAGGACAGCTCCTTCTTACACTTCAGGAGTCTTTGGTGCATGGACGTTTCTGGTTGGAAAGCAATTTCTCATAAAAATCCAGCTGTTTTTGGGGTATACCACATAAATTGTTGATTATCATTAACTTAAATTAATTCAGAAAGCTGTGAAGGGAAATGGAAACAAAACAAAAACAAAACTGTGTTTTCTTGCACACAAGCTATTGGTGGGAGAACATACAAAACCACCTTAAGGGAACCTTTTAGCTCTTAGTTCATGGACTAGAAGTTCTGGTTAATTTGGGTTGAAATTCAGCTACTCGTGTTTGTCTGTATATTAGTTAGTAGTCACTATGGTATGTTTTACTCTTTTTTTATTTAAATCATTGTCTGCAGTAAGAAAGTGCATTTCTTTTTTCGCCTTGTTGCTGGTTTTTATTGTTATTAATTTTCATCTTTGCAGATATATTTGAAGTAAAACAAAAACATAACGAAAGAAAATAACTGCCTAATATTTCACAATATGTGATGTAAAAATTAGACCTTCATAATGATCTATTTTACTCAGTGTTGATTTACTCCTGCTGAATTTCCTAATGGCACAGAAATACTGTGTTACTGTGTTTTATTTCAACTCCCTGACTGTCAAAAGGGTGCAGGTTATTGAAACATTTCTAACAGTCTCCTTTTACAATCTGCACAAGGGCAGAACTGGAGAGGTAAAGTGTTACTGCCTGAAACTAAATACAACTGGCTGCACAGTGAAAACACAGTAAAAAAATTAAAAACAAATTGAGCATTACAGTGTGTGTAATGTTCCACTATCTGAACTTAAATTTGTTTTTTGTAACCATTTCCTTTATTGCTTACTTTCAAAAATGCTATTTCTGTGAACAAGATGCTCTAGTGACTCATCGAATGATGCTACTGACCAGCCAATCAGTGGCATGCAGTCTGACGGTGTCACACTGTAGTACCTGTTTGGATCACTTGGAAATCTGGCTGAGCATGTACTATAACCTGATGGCAAACCCTGCAAACCACGCAGAGTTGATCCAAGTAGGTACTAATGGAACAGGGAATTAACTGCCAACATACCGTCATATAGGCACCTACTATAAAATCTGAAATGTGGGAATAAAACATGGAACTTGAACAGGAACTGAAGGAAAAGCTATAAAAGACATTGAAAAGAGACATGCAAGCTGAATGGCTCAATGACTTGGCTTTGTTTTAAAGTTTGAATGGTGTCTGTAGGTCAACGTATGTGGAAGTAAAGTTGAAAAGGGAGGTGGAGATTCTCTCATTTGAAATACATTATAATTTTTTGTTGAATAAACTTGAATATTTCAAAAAAAACAAAAGTTAGAAATGAGAAATATTCTACTCAGGAAACATGAGTAATAACTGTGGCATTCCTTTAATGCACTCTCTAACCTTGCTTGTTGCTTTTTGAGATTTAGACTACCTACCCCATGAAGTAAGATTCAAAAACACAGTGATATATATAAAAAAAAGTGACAGGAAAAAAGAAAGGATCGTCATGCCCTGCATGTTTGTGTAGCAGACCCAAAAGCAAACACAGGAAAAATGAACTGATGATCAAACCATTATTACAGCTGATATTAAGAAAAAAAAACAAACAAACAGTAAAACAAGTGAAACTAAACCTATTCTGGGACTGAACTAAACAAACTATGAAGACAATGACACGAGGCATAAGATGAAAACTCAACAGGTGTATGTAAAACCATGAAGTACTTCAAACATGACATGAGCATGAACCTGAACTGTTGAAAGCAAACACTCAGTCACCTGACCTGACTTGACATGGTGACATGACAAGGAGGAGAGGAAGACAGAGGACTTAAATATACAGGAGGGTAATGAGGGAAGTGGAAACACCTGAGGAAACACAGCTGACAAAAATGAACATGATGCCACAGGGGAAGCAAAACTAAACCCACTGAAAATAATAATTTACAAAAACCACTTGCAAAATACAACAGGAAACATAATGGAGACTTGACAACACAAGCTTAGAAAATGTAACACAGGGAGAGAATAACGCACTGAGATAACTGAAAGTAAAAACACTGAGGACAAAACAGACTACATAGAGGAGAGGAAAAGACTCATATCAGGAGACATAGATGAAACAAAAACTAGAATGAAACTCAATTACTCCCTAACTGAATTATAACACAAGAATTTAATATAATCTCAATCTAACATAAGGAAATCAAAAATAAAAAAAATTAACTCAAAACGCCTGGTCACAAACAAAAATTCCAAAAAATAATAAATGTATATGGCTTGAGCCACCTGAGTATATTATATTATCAACATTTATATCCAGTCATGGCAGCCATGATCACTTTCTAATGTCAGGCCTGATGTTTTGTGCCCTCACCTGTTCTCAGCTGCATTTGAATAAAACACCAATTCCACCCATTTAAGCTTAAATTTCAAAACTAACATTTTAACTACTGATTTTATCTATTGTTCTGATTTTTGATTTTATATACTGTTTTGTTTGTTTGTTAATTAGTTTGTTTGTTTGTTTGCTTGTTTTAATCAATTTTAAATCATGCTTTTTATTTGTTTTTGTTTTTAATGTCTCTGTAAAGCACTTTGAATCACCTTGTTGTTGAATTGTGCTATACAAATAAACTTACCTTGCCTATATGCATATTTTTCACAGCCACCTATACAATGGGTTGTTATATGTGGTATCACAAGTAACAAGCACAGCTTATGTCCCACCTAACAACATACAGATTAGTTTTTTGGGGGTTTTTTTGTAAATGCTGGCTTTATTGGCAATGAGAAAAGCTATAAAACACTGACTTATTTAAAACATTTTCCTAGGAAGTGCATAGATAGTGTTATCATTATTGACTTTCTTTTACTTTTTCCAGGTGGCAACAAGAAAAATTGTTTGTGACAACTGGTTCGGTCTAAGGTTAGTTTTTGGTGGAGTTTAAGCAAAATCTTAGTGTTGATACTAGTGTTGGTTTGCTGGTTGGCCACAACTGTGAATCCTGGTAGATGTGTTGTATTAGGAAACTGTATTAGTCCTGATGAGCAATGACTAATTCATTACTGCAGACAAGTCTTGACAAAAAAAGCTGACAGACCAGTATTTCTTCAAATACGTGTACCTGCAGCATGCTGTAGTGTTATAAGAATATTGTTTATACTCTATATGCACAGATTTATATAAATAATGCTACATGGGGAAATAGTAAAGCATTTAGTCGCGGTTTAATGTCTTGCAGTAAAATAGACATGTTGCCCCTGCTGGTGGGGAAAAAACACTTGAATATCTGCAACTTTCAGGGAGGTTTCTCAGCAGACACCAGCGAGCACAGCCCGAAGCTATTTCGCTTGTTTAAAATTCCACTTGGGTGTGCCGTCTGAGAAACGCCTGTGTTTTTACATTGATAGAGAAGTGAAGCAATAGACAAGAGACAAAGCTCTTGAGTTAACACACTTACACTAACCAGATTCCCAGACGCAGGACAAAGTCAGTCTTTTTTTTTCCAAAGATGGGGAAACTTTTGATTTCCACCACCTACCTAATGCTGGTAAGTGCTTCTAGTTTGGTTTTATAGCACTCCTACATGATTGATACATGTTTACTTTCTGTCACTTTTGTCATGCCAGGAAGCATTAAAACATTTAAAGGTGACAAGTCAGTTTGAAACTCACTTTCACCTTTAATGCACTCTCTAACCTTGCTTGTTGCTATTTGAGATTTAGACTACCTGTGCTGTGAAGTAAGATTCACAACCACAGTGGTATAACAAAAAGTTCCAGAAAAAACAAAATTGTCACGGCCGTCATGGCCGGTGTGTTTGTGGAGCAGACCCAAAAGCAAGCATAGAAGAAATAAACTGATGATCAAACAAAAAGTGAGCCTTTATTACGGCTGATAAAAAAAAGAAAAAACAAAACAGAAAAACAAGGCGAGACCAAACAAAAGTGAAACCTAATCTGGGACTGAACTAAACAAACTATGGAGACAATGACACGAGACATAAGATGAAACCTGAACAGGTGAATGAAAAACCTTGAACGTGAAGTACTTTAAACATGACATGAGCATGAACCTGAACTGCTGAAAGCAAACACTCAGTGGCCTGGCTTAGTGTCATTGTCGTCATAGTTTGTTTAGTTTAGTCCCATTTTAGGTTTCACTTATGTCATTCTTTTCAGCACAACCTCACATGTCTGAATTTACAGTTATGTTTTCATTTTGACATACTGTATTAGCACAACTGATCTAAAGTCAGACAAAAAACAAACTCTGATTAGAAAAAGGTACATTTTTTACTGTAACAACCGCATATACACACTCCAAACACGCTAAATCTCTCACAAACTCTCTCTGTCTCTCTCTCACCATCACTCCTTAAATTCCCCCCTCTTTCTAAACATCCAAATGTCATGTTGCCAGAACATTTTTTGATTGGTCAACATTTTACATTTTTCCACCAACACAGGTGTTCTTTGTTTTGTTTCTTTTTTTAATGCTCATAAGCTGAGAGTGCTTGCTAGAGCTGTCCTTAGACATTACAGGTGAGGAAAAGATGCCACGTATATATTGTTTATCATGACTCTGGTTTTACGTGGCCTATCAACACAACTGAAAAACTGTTATATATCATCTTTTTGCTTTGTCATCTTGAAGTAGTCATGTGATTGGTTTACCACAACTACTTTATTTATCCTCAGTCAAACAGCAGCACTCATGCGATAGTGGGGTGTGCCGTCTGAGAAACGCCTGCCTTTTTACATTGATAGAGAAGTGAAGCAATAGACAAGTGACAAAGCTCTTGAGTTAACACACTTACACTAACCAGACTCCCAACACTTTGTCGCAGGACAAAGTCAGTCTCTTTTTTTTTCTAAGATGGGGAGCATTTTTGATTTCCTCCACCTACCTAATGCTGGTAAGTGCTTCTAGTTTGGTCATGTAGCACTCCTACATGATTGATACATGTTTACTTTCTGTCACTTTTGTCATGCCAAGAAGTATTAAAACATTTAAACATGACAAGTCAGTTTGAAACTCACTTTCACCTCCAGATCCTGTCCTGTGTGGAGTCGTGCTTTCTGCTGAGATCTCTCTACGTAATTGTACCTGAAATAATTCCAGCTGGATACCAAGTAGCAAAAGGTGCCGCTCTGTGTATTTGTGTTATTCCTTCTGTTTGAAAAAGTGTTGTAAGCCGAATGTTTTGTGTTTTATGTCTCTTTTTAACTTTCACTTTCTCGCTTTTCAGTTGAAACTGTCGGCTGTGATGCAAAATCAGTGCAGTTAACTGTGAAGGACCCGAGTTTCACAATAAAAAGTAACGGAGCAGTCGTAGCTTTAACGTCTGTCTCAGTGGGAGAAGGAGGACGGACATTTTCTGTGTCTGCTCGGGACAATAGTGGACTGGAAAGAAAGATGGAAGTTCACCTTGTCCGCAGTACAATGCCGAAAAGACATGTAAGGCAACTGCATATTGTGAGTCGTTTATACAGGTCAGCAGGAACAGTGCATCTTTTTTCTAACATGTCCAAACTTGTTGGAATGTCATAGCGACGAGGCCAAGGCTCCCTGAACCGCTCTAGAAGACGAAGCTATGGGGATTTGAATGTAGTGGAGAACTATGAAGGGAGCTATCCAAAACTAATTGACAGGGTGAATTGAATATTTAATTTTCATCATTTATGATCACTGTGGTATACAAATGTTTATTGTCAATACACATCAGATTGTAAAGACTTTATGAATAACAGAATCCTTTTTTTTCTTTTCCTTAATATGTATCATTTTATTTGGTTTCTGCTGTGGCAGGGGTCAGATTCCCCAGACAGCCGTTATTGGTACTTTATTGAAGGAGAAGGAGTCGATACGTATCCAACTGGAGTGTTCAGTATGGACACAGACACGGGGGCTCTGTTCTTGCTCAAAGCAGTGGATCGTGAGGAGTTCCCAGCATATAATGTGAGTGTGAAGATGACGCTGATTTAGAAGATTTGTAAAGAGTTCCAATAATGTTCCACAGTCATCTTTAACGGGTGATTTATCAATCATTCAAATAGTTGCAGCGTAATCAATCCTCTACTGAGCATGTTTGTTTATTTATTTTTTCATTCAAACCTGGAACTGGCACAGTTCACATATGGAGTCTTGTTATGTTCCTGACTCTGCTTTCTATATTTGTGTGCATCAAACTAGTCAAACGTTTGTTTGTTTTCCCTCTATAGATTTTGATGATTGTTTTTGACAGGCATACCAATGCGGAGCTAGATGAGAAAGCCCCCCTGAGAGTGATTGTAGATGATGTCAATGACAATGCTCCAGAGTTCGTAGGTCCTTTACACTTTACAGTTCCTGAGCACTGTAGTGCAGGTGAGAAAGACAACATACAGTAATAGTTGATTCTGTGGTATTTGACTTTCAGTGCAGTTGCTCTAAATGATTATGGGTTACAATACAGGGACTGTGGTGGGAGTGGTGAGTGCAACTGACAGAGACCAAATTGGCACAGACCATGTGAAGATTAAATATACACTCGTATCTGGATCAGACATGTTTACCATTCATCCAGAAACAGGTGTCATCACAACAACAACCAACACCCTAGACAGAGAGGTGAGCACTGCCTCTGCATCACTGATACCTGTGAACTTTATGTAATTGAAAACTTGCATTATTGAAATTGATGATGCAAGTGCTTTACAACATATTTTTATTATAATACTTTTCTAACATTTCTTTTAAAGTTAAAAGACAACCATGTGGTGACTGTAAAAATCCAGGATATGAATGGTGCACCAAATGGTCTGTTTGCCACATCGACAGCAACAATTGCTCTGAGTGATATTAATGACAATCCACCAGCCTTCATGAAATCATCTGTAAGTGTTTGAAAGAAGTGTCAGTTTGTAATTTGGCTGAATAACTGAAATCATATCGATTGATTTTGGCGTCCTTTTTCTACTTATTTCACCAAAATACTTTTTACTAACATAAGTAAACAGCAATTAACCCCCTCTGCTTTTTTTCTTGTAGTATAATGTCACTGTGCAAGAAGATGAAAGTGAAAAACTTTTACTTCGAATTCCTGTTCAAGATAAAGATTTGATAAACACCTCAAACTGGATGTCAAAGTTTGTTATTACTAAAGGAAACGAAAATGGAAATTTCAGGATAGTTACTGACCCGCAAACAAACGAAGGGCTTTTGTACATCTCAAAGGTGAGACTGGATTATTATTCAATTCATTATTATCATTTAGTGATGTTGGTGGAAGCATTTTGCATGGATCACATCTAATGCAAAGTCAGCCTATATACAACTGATTTATATTTATAAACTTTAAAATGTCTTTCTTTTTTCCAGCCATTAGACTATGAGAAGACCAACGATGTCCAGCTCCTTATCACTGCACAAAATGTAGCATCACTGAATGGCAGCAGTGCCACGTGGCAGTCCATCCCTGTGAATGTCAATGTTGAAAAAGTGGATGCAGTCAGGGCTGGACTGGGACAACAGATCGGCCCGAGCATTTTGACCAGAGACCCGCCCACCAGGTATTATAGGAAAAATCATAAAGCCTTTGAATGAAAACAAACGCTGTTGTGACAGTGATGTACAGTCTTGTTGGTATATATATGAATTCTATACATTTTACATCAGATAAACACTTTGGTTGTAAGATTCAGACATTTATTTAATAACAGCCAGACATTTTAAATGAAAATAAGAAAGAAAAGTATTTCTTTGTGCCCCCCTCTCCCTGTTAATGCCCTACCTGGCCCCCTGGCAAAACTTTGCTAGATCCACCCCTGCACAGTTACCAGCTGTCAGCTACTTAGAAAAGCATCCTGGTGTTATTTGTCTCTCAGAAACAGTTCATAACTTCCTTTCAACTCATTCATGTCACCTAAAAGGTAAACCTGTTTCTTCATTACCTGTTCAGCTCTGATGATTCAGTAAGGACATCTCCTGGTTTCATCTTCATGTTTCCCTCTCACCAAACTGATATCATGACCAGCAGCTTTTACAGCTGTTGGCTCCAGCAAATATCAGCTGATACTAGAAATCAATATTAAATAAATTCTAACAACAGCTCATCAAGCTTAAACCTGCTGCTGTTGTTTAGCGTGACATCTGCCGGTTTCCCCGTTCTGGTGCAAATTGGGCGATAAACAAGAGAGACGGGACTTCAAACCATTCAAAATCACAAAGCTAAAAAAAAACAATCAATATACCTACAATATTGATCAGTTTCCCTGCACGCAGTCGATCTAGGGCCGTTTCTTCTATTAAATTCAATTCTTCTTTTAAAACACTAAAAAAGTCCAACGACACACATTAAAAATGGGCCCCTACAACAACAAATGATCCAAACAAAATGGCAAAAGACTCTTACCAACAGTATACCCCATGCCTATTCAACTACGAAGTTAGTTTGGCCAGATTTTTCAAACCGAGGAATTTATCTGGGCCAGATATTTTTTTTTTGAAGCCAGTAAGCAGCAGATCATGATCAATTTCAAACCCACACAACTGTATTGAAAAACAAGTATTTTTTTTTATTCCTATTCCCCTGTAAATCTGGTGACCTCTCACAAATGCACACCAAAAGGTCCATTTTTAAAAAAGGGAGCTATAACTAAACTATTTTTTGCACATTTGAAATAATAATAATAATAACAAAAAAACATTTTGATAATTCCCTTTCAAATTAAAATAAATATTTCGCTGACCACTCACTTTTCCTGCCATGGATGGAGCCCCATCCGTCACAAGTATACAGACACGCTTCATATCCAGACCATTTTCCTCAAAAAGAGCTTAAATCTTCTCAAACATCATTTCGCCAGCTGTGTGTCCCTCTAACGGTAGCAAGTCGAGCAATTTCCCATCCAAAAAACGGACATATACACACAACTGTGCATTATCAGTTCTGTCAGTGATCCCCTGCTATAGACATTACATCAGTTTTCTTCAGGTCATCTAACAGCATTTCAAACTCGTCTGATGCCAGAACTTCAACTCTACAAATATTTGCACTGTCCTACAGGGGTACGTTTTTAATAGCAGATGTCACACTTACTTTAATTTTTTCATCACTTTTCACCGCATCCACCACGGCCAGCATGCAGTATTTCATTGTTTCAGAATCTGTGAAAGGCCTTTTCTTCTTCGCCAAGAAGCAAACACGAAGGGAAGATGCTGCCGCTCTCTCTTGGGCTGTACAGGACCCTCACCATGGTAGTACAACTCCGGTTGTAAGATTATTCAACTCGGTAAAATGAATAAGTGTCAGTCCAGGCAGGGTTAAACCGACAGTTTTCATTGTCAATTTTGCGCTTTTGGAGTGAGAAAGACATGCTGTTGTCGCATCATATATTACGATGATTGTTTAATATGTTTACATCACGGTGCATTGTGGGTTAAATATTGCTAGGCTACTAGGAGTGTTGCATTCACAGTCTACACTACGCTGTAGGAATTTAAAATTTTTTTTTAAATTAACTAATTTTTTGCGTTTTCTCTGTGTTTCTGCCAGGACCACAGGCAGGGCCACTCGCAGGTTGCTTCTGGGCCGCCATTTGAATAGGCTTGGTATACCCACTCACACCCAAGCGAATTAATCGCCTCTGGTTTTTTTCCACAGAAGAGCACTGACTTCACCGCACACACCCACTACCTTTTCACAGCTCTTCAGCCAATCACCTGGCAGAGAGCAACAAACTGCCAGGTGACACTTGTTACATATAGATTCAGGGTAAGATGGGGTGTGGTTGCTTTTTGGACACTTGGAAAAATGACTGATTCACCTTTTCCTGCAGCTCTGTGCCCTTCGGACTACTGGGAATTATGACTATACTGTGTCCTGTGGTCCTCCTCCTACTGCTTTGTGAGTCTCCCACTGTGATTAAGTTGTAAGGGTTAGATGGGGGTTCTCTTGTAGTTTGCTCATTGCATATTAGGAAGTGAACAATGCTGCATACAATAGTGTAGGTATACCACACATAAAAGCACTCTGTGAGCTCTGATTTTGAATATGCCTGCTTTTTGTTGCAGTCCTAGTCCTTGCATTTTTCTGTCTAAAAAAGAGAGAGAAATTGCAGCTTTATGACTCTGGAGACACTGGAGGAATCCCACTCAAATCTAACACGGAGGCCCCAGAGGACAGCATGGTAAGGATAGCAATGTGTAACCAATGTCTCCGTTTCCAGGTCTTCTAAAAAAAAAAAAAAAAACACACACACACACACACACACACACACACACATTTACTTTGTTTTACAAGAAAAATCTTCTTGAAAAATGGGTTTAAAAACATAAACAACTATGGGATACTGTTTGTTCATGATTTGGACAGGGGGAACAAATTATGGAATTATATATGTGTAAAGTGTAGAAGTAAATTTAAATCTACTTTGATATACAAAGAGGTGTTTACAAAGGTTATAAAACTAGTTATGTATTTGGTGGTTACGTGTTTTGATATTTACATGTTTACATGTTTGAATGTTTAGACTGATGCTAAACTTCTTCAAGCGGTTGAGGAGCTCACGCTTACTGTAACCGGCCTGAAACATGAAATACAGCAGTTACGGGAGAAACAGAGTTACCTTGCCCAACGTTTGGACTCCAGTCGTGATAGATCCTCCTCTTCCAATGTTCAGTACAGCACCAGCAGTGCGTCGCCTTATCATGCCAGACAACATTCCAGAGACTATTGCTCGCCTGAGAGGCGTTATCATCGTGATCCAGAGTCTCACCGTGAACGTCCTTCTTCCCCTGTTCCCCAGAGGTTCAATGAGTGGGACAAATGTGAGAAACACGATCAACGCACATACCCTTCCCAACAGCCCCCCCAGTATTCCAGGTACAATTACCCTGACAATAACAGATACCGACGCAGTCCCAGTCCTGCTCCACGTAGAGCTAGAGATGCTACGTCCTACAGTAGGACCGGTGTTCGTTTCCAGTCCCCGGAAAGGCCTGCACATTTCACGTCCGGCCCACAGGGAAACTTTCATTAGCTGCTGTTGAGGGGCAAACATCAGCTACAGTATCAGGGCCCCAAAACCACATCCCCCAGTTCCCCTCAGAATCTGATGGCTCAGTCTCCTCTAACGTCTTGGCTATTGTCGAGGGCATTGAAGTGTGTGCTCTAATTGACTCTGGTTCCTTTGTCTCCCTTGTGAGTGAAGATTTTCGAAACGCTCATCCAGCTTTGAAAAAACGGCCTATGGTAGCATCCTCTGTGCCAGCTCGTTCGGTCAATGGAGAACGTCTGGAAATCTTAGGCAAGTTAACCGTTGGTATTAGGCTTGGGACTCAGGTATGGCAGCAGGACTTTGAAGTCCTCAGAGGTGCTTACCAGCCAGTCATTCTAGGTTGGGATTTTCTGCAGAGGCACCATGCTCTTCTTGACCTCAAAAACAAAGTGCTGCAACTGTGGGACATGAAAATTCCCCTGTTGCCCAAAGGACATGAGGTGGCTGCCTGCTGTAATGTTTCCGTGTTAGCACCAACCAAAATTCCAGCTATGAGCGAAACTCTGATCACAGCCTGTGTGTCAGCAGCCACACCGGCTTCTCCTGTTCCAACAGACTACTGTGGTTTCTTGGTCCCTAATCCAACATGTGACATTGTTGTGGCTCACACTCTCAGTGAAGTTCAGAATGGTACTACAGTGGTTCGAATGCTTAATCCCTCCAGTGATGAAATCGAACTGTACCCTGGACAGCATCTTGGTGAGTTTCATTCAGGCTCATCTGTTGATATCATTCCACTGGAGCAGACATGTTGTGCTACTTCACCTGTGTATGATTCGACTCTGCCGGTAGAAATAGATGAAACAAACTTGTCACACTCCCAGGTTCAGTCCCTGAAATCACTTCTCCAGAAGTATTCAGGAATCTTCAGTAAGCACTCAGAGGACAGAGGTCACACAGGCATAATTAAGCATCATATTCACACAGGTGATGCTACACCGATTAAACAAAGAGCCTATAGAGTGACACCTGAACAGAGAGCTGAAATACAGACTCAAGTTGACAACCTTTTAAAGGCAGGTGTCATCGAAGAAAGCTACAGCCCATGGGCCGCCCCAGTGGTTCTGGTGCGAAAGAAAAATGGTACGTGGCGTTTCTGTCTCGACTATAGGAAACTCAATGCAGTGACAATCAAAGACTCTCATCCTCTTCCAAGGGTTGATGATGCACTGGATGCGCTGTCAGGTTCTGCCTGGTTCTCCACAATGGACCTTCAACATGGCTATTGGCAGGTTGAACTGGAAGAGAAGGATCGTGAGAAAACTGCTTTCACAACCGGCAGTGGACTTTACCACTTCACTGTTATGCCCATGGGACTCACAAACGCTCCAGCCACATGTCAGCGGTTAATGGAGATGGTACTTCGTGGCCTTCCCTGGAAAACCTGCTTAGGATGATGTCCTCATTTACAGCCGCTCTTTCGCAGAACATCTCCAGCATCTGGAAGAAATTTTCGGCAGATTCCGGGCAAGTGGCTTGAAGCTAAACCCCTCAAAATGCTGTTTTGCCAAAGATCAGGTACAATTTTTGGGCCACATTGTATCAAAACATGGCATCCAGCCTGACCCCAGAAATGTGAACAGTGTGCAAGCCTGGCCTATTCCACAAACAGCGACAGAAGTAAGATCATTCCTTGGACTTTGTTCATATTATCGCAAGTTTATTCAAAACTTTGCGCACCACAGTGTCCCCCTACATGCTCTCACTGAGAAGCATGCACCTTTTCAATGGACTTCTCAGTGCCAGGATGCATTCATGTATCTGAAACATGCCCTCTCAAACCCTCCAGTGGTTTCATTCCCTGACTTCACATTGCCATTTTCTCTGTATACTGATGCTTCTAGCACAGCTATTGGCAGTGTACTAGCTCAAAAACAGGGACAGCAAGAGAAAGTCATTGCCTATGCTAGCCATGCGCTTACAAAGGCAGAAAGAAAGTGGTCGACTTATGATCGAGAACTCTGGGCCATTGTTTGGGCAGTTAGACATTTTCGGCACTACCTCTATAAGCAGCCATTTGTTATTGTCACGGATCACAAGCCCCTCCTGGGTCTTCGGAAAATACCCATTGACAGTGATAGAACTGGTCGCCGTGCTCGCTGGGCTCTTGAACTTGATCCTTTTGAGTGGACTGTGATTCATAAAGATGGCCACCGCCACCTCAATGCGGACGCACTGTCACGTCGCCCTGTCACTGGTGAAACCGTAGAGCAGGACACAGTCTGCACTGCTTCTGCTACCTTGAAACCTGAAGAGAGGTGCGTGGGTCCTGCAGGCCCGCCCAACCATAGTCCCTGCAGTACTGACCAAAAACACATTCCATGCAATGACCTTCCTGATCCACGACTGCAGTGTGCAGCGCTATCTGTTTCATCCACATTTGTGCTTGAGCTGCCTGAAGATGATCTCAAAAGTGAACAACAAAAAGATCCTGTACTGTCAGAAGTCATTGGCTGGAAAGCTAAGGGTCAGAAACCACCCTACTGGCGTATGAAAAAATGCCCACCTCAGGAAAAAGTGCTATGGCACGAGTACTCTAGACTTACCTTTCACAATGGCTTACTCTGTCGTAAAGCTTTCAACCCGTCCCAAAAGTCAGTGTTGCATCAGTTGGTTGTTCCTGAATCTTTAAAAGACACTGTCCTACAGCTGCTGCATGGCAACCCAGTGTCCGGTCACCTATCAGCAGATAAGGTCCTGAAACGTGCTCAGCAGCTATATTACTGGCCATTCATGTCACGTGACATCAGAATATGGTGCACACAATGCACCCCATGTGATGCCAGACGGAATCCCACACCTCATCACAGAGCTCCAATGAAAACAATTGTTGCTGCGGAGCCATTTCAAAAGGTGGCAGCTGACATACTTGAACTCCCCATTACGAGTCGTGGCAACAGGTACGTGCTCGTTGTTCAAGACTATTTCTCGAAATATGTCAATCTCTATGCTATCGCAGACCAACGTGCCACAAAAGTTGCAAAATGCCTGTTTGACAACTTCATCTGTCAGCACGGCGTCCCTGAAATGCTACACACAGACCAAGGACGTCAGTTTGAATCTGACCTGGTGAAACATCTGTGTCAGCTGCTAGGCATCCAGAAGACACGGACCAGCCCATATCACCCTCAATGCGATGGGATGGTCGAGAGGTTCAATCGAACACTTATTGACCAGTTAGCTAAGTTACTCCTTCAGCAGCCTGGCGAATGGGATGACTGCCTCAATCAAGTTGCTTTGGCTTACAACACCAGTCCTCACTCTACCACGGGATTTACGCCATTTTTTCTCACACATGGACATGAGGCACGGATGCCTGCTAATATGCTGTTGCCTACCAACATGTCAGCATCATCTACTTCTGTTTCTCCTGCTGACTACGTCACCCAGTTGACTCAGAGACTTCAGTCTGCCTTCAGCACTGCTGCATGGAACAGAGATTGTGCCCACAACCAGCAGAAACAATTGTACGATAGGGGCATCAAACACACTCCTTATGTTCCGGGTGACTTGGTGTGGTTAAATGACCCCACTACAGCAAAGCAGAAACTTGCTCCACATTGGAAGGGCCCCTTTGAGATATTGGAGTGCCTTGGAACAGATGGAGAAAACCCTGGTGTCACGTACAGGATTCGCTACCTCCTGGACCAATCAGACAAGACTCAAATCGTTCACTACAATCGTCTCAGGCCGTACAAAGCACCTGTTCCTAAAGGTGGAACCAACTCACCTGCTGGTGACATACCTGTACAGCCCCAGATTCCACAGTTGACTGCATTATCAGGTGCGTTGCCCTTCACAGCTTCAAAATCTGCAGCTGAAGGGAGCTGGAATGTTCAGTGCCGCAGCCCTGCAACCTCATCAGACATTCAGGTTTGTCAGCCACCACCTCTAAACCAGTCAAGACCCCATTCCCACTCTCCTTTGTCCCCTTCTCCTCGGTCTGAGACTGTAACGACTTCCCCCTCTGGCCATGTGGTGATACACCAATCAGACATTGTCCCTTCAACTCCTCATCGTGTATCTGGTGTTTCACGGCGATGTGTGAGACGTCAAGTTGTGCCTCCCAGATACCTCAAGGACTATGTTTTGAACTGAACTTGTTTTTGGTTTTGCTGTTGTTTTATTGTTGTCCCCTTTGCTCGCAGCATGTTGGGGGTTTTTTTTCTTCCTTTTCTGTAGGGAAACGGGGACGTTTCTTATGTGAGGGGGGGAGGAAAATGTAAAGTGTAGAAGTAAATTTAAATCTACTTTGATATACAAAGAGGTGTTTACAAAGGTTATAAAACTAGTTATGTATTTGGTGGTTACGTGTTTTGATATTTACATGTTTACATGTTTGAATGTTTAGACATGCATGTTCAAACCAGTAATAAGTATGTGTTATATCTACCTGGTTGTTTTCCCTGTTTTGATCTGAGTATAAGATTTCCTGGCTTCTGAGAGGCCAGTGAAGTACTCATGAGGGCGGCACACAGGAAGTGTGGGTTATTGTTGCAGTGTGCTAAAAAGTAAAGAGGCTGCTAAAAAGTTATCCGTCTCCGTCTTGCTGTACCTAATTATTCAGAGAGATTCCCAACCATCTAGTGAACCCTCACGTTACATATGTATATCTATTATCCCTTTAAAGCCGGTCGGAGCGGACACGCTCCATTTTGCGTAACTATTTTTAAATCCCAGTAGCGCTGCAACCACGTAAGCTAGCGCAATAATTTTTTTTGCATATGAAAGCGGAGGAGTTGTACTTACATCTTATGCCATCAGCTTGTCCTCGGTCACAGTTTCCTTCCACATATAGCTTTGCAAAAACTGCATAAAAAGCACTTGCAGCAACAAAAACATGATATTCCAGAAACACGCTTTGCCGATCCGATCAGCTGTTCATAACACTTCCTACGTCCATCAGCGTGAACTATCACATGTCCGGCATGACCTGTCCGAAACCGGAAGTGACGCCATTTTGCGGAAATGTAGTTTTTTACCATCGTGGCCTCATGAGACTATACTTGTGTTTTTAAAAGTTATCTTTGACTTTATGACTTTCTGTGTCGTTTCTGGGATGCTTAGGACTCATATTGCACTGCTGGAAATATTTTTATTTTGATGCATATGCTGTTATTTTGCAAATTTGCACTATAATATATTTTTTTGTTTTTCCTGCAGTATATGAAAATTGGTGTATCTCAAAAATAAAACTATGAAGACACTTAAAATAATTTTCCTTTGGTGGGAAACTACAGTGGGGCAAAAGAGCCACCGATTGTGCAAGTTCCCCCACTTAAAATGATGACAGAGGTCAGTAATTTGCACCAGAGGTACACTTCAACTGTGAGAGACAGAATGTGAAAAACAAATCCATGAATTCACATGGTAGGATTTTAAAGAATTTATCCGTAAATCAGGGTGGAAAATAAGTATTTGGTCACCTCAAACAAGGAAAATCTCTGGCTCTCACAGACCTGTAACGTCTTCTGTAAGAAGCTTTTCTGTCCCCCACTCGTTACCTGTATGAATGGCACCTGTTTGAACTCATCATCTGTATGAAAGACACCTGTCCACAGCCTCAAACAGTAAGACTCCAAACTCCGCCATCGCCAAGATCAAAGAGCTTTCGAAGGACACCAGGAAAAGTATTGTAGACATGCACCAGACTGGGAAGAGTGAAAAAATCAACTGTGGGAGCAATCATCAGAAAATGGAAGACATACAAGACCACTGATAATCTCCCACGATCTGGGGCTCCACGCAAGATCTCATCCCGTGGGGTCAAAATGATCATGAGAACGGTGAGCAAAGATCCCAGAACCACACGGGGGGACCTGGTGAATGACCTGCAGAGAGCTGGGACCAAAGTAACAAAGGTCACCATCAGTAACACACTACAACGGCAGGGAATCAAATCCCGCAGTGCCAGACGTGTTCCGCTGCTGAAGCCAGTGCATGTCCAGGCCCGTCTGAAGTTTGCCAGAGAGCACATGGATGATACAGCAGAGGATTGGGAGAATGTCATGTGGTCAGATGAAACCAAAGTAGAACTTTTTGGTATAAACTCAACTCGTCGTGTTTGGAGGACGAAGAATACTGAGTTGCATCCCAAGAACACCATACCTACTGTGAAGCATGGGGGTGGAAACATCATGCTATGGGGCTGTTTTTCTGCCAAGGGGACAGGACGACTGATCCGTGTTAAGGACAGAATGAATGGGGCCATGTATTGTGAGATTTTGAGCCAAAACCTCCTTCCATCAGTGAGAACTTTGAAGATGAAACGAGGCTGGGTCTTCCAACATGACAAGGATCCAAAACACACCGCCCGGGCAACAAAGGAGTGGCTCCGTAAGAAGCATCTGAAAGTCCTGGAGTGGCCTAGCCAGTCTCCAGACCTCAACCCCATAGAAAATCTGTGGCGGGAGTTGAAAGTCCGTGTTGCTCGGCGACAGCCCCAAAACATCACTGCTCTCGAGAAGATCTGCATGGAGGAATGGGCCAAAATACCAGCTACTGTGTGTGCAAACCTGGTAAAGACCTATAGTAAACGTTTGACCTCTGTTATTGCCAACAAAGGTTATGTTACAAAGTATTGAGTTGTATTTTTGTTATTGACCAAATACTTATTTTCCACCCTGATTTACGAATAAATTCTTTACAAATTCTACCATGTGGATTCATGGATTTTTTTTCACATTCTGTCTCTCACAGTTGAAGTGTACCTCTGGTGCAAATTACTGACCTCTGTCATCATTTTAAGTGGGGGAACTTGCATAATCGGTGGCTGACTAAATACTTTTTTGCCCCACTGTAGTTTGTACAACTTTTTTGTATTTACAGTTTTGAGGGATAAGCCTCTTAAATTTCTCTAACTAGAAATATATGTTAAAAAAACAGAAACAATTTTAAATTTTTTTGTAGTTTATTGCACTTTTTTGCAATTTATGTAAGTACTATGCACTTAATGCAGACATATTATTAAAATTTGGGCTATAATGGTTGTATTGATGTATAGCAACTTGAAATGCTCCAAAAAATGGCTCCACAGCATGTAAAAATATAAAGTAAGCTCTGGCGGACTTGATTCTATGGTAGGTCTTAAAGGGTTAAATATATCATTATATATCTTTTTTTCCATGTGGCTTATTATATCTCCAAAAGTATTACAAATTATCTCCAAAATTTCAGGAGTACTTACGTTTAGTTGCATTTCATTTATATAATTTAAGGGATCTTATATCTGTTTTCACTCTTGTATGCTTTTCATACAAGTTTCACACAAGACAGATACAAACTTTATAAGACGCCCCATCAATAACCTGTCAGTTATGCTAGCAGTGTCCAAGCATTCTTTTTTTTTTTTTTTTCATACCATGCACCCCTGCAGTGGCTCTTGGAAACCTCTGTTCTTTATAATTGGGAATCAAATGGCCACTATCTACATCATGCAATGTTGTTTATTATTACAAACATATTATTTGTTTGTTTTTGATACATCCAACAAAAATGTCTTGTGGCAGACCTTTGCAAAAAAAATTCAAAAATAAAATAGCAGAAGTTTCTTTTTCTGCAGTAAAATAAATGTCTGTGAATGTCTGTAAAAGATATTATTTCTCTAAGTTGTTGGTGATCTGTTTGCTCGATGTGTAATATATACAGTGTTGGGAAGGTTACTTTTAAAATGTATTCCATTACAGAATACAGAATACATGCCCCAAAATGTATTCTGTAACGTATTCCGTTACGTTACTCAATGACAGTAACGTATTCTGAATACTTTGGATTACTTAATATATTATCATGCTTTTTACAACAACGTGAATGTACTATTGCTGTGTGATTTATTGCTATTACTGAAGGTCCGCGACTCCGAACTGTAGTAAAGGGACCTCTGACTAATACGGCGGGGTCCCTGTCGGCTCATAGCCGAAAAATAGCTTTACTTTGTTGAGTGGGTCAACTTTTCTTGCGAGAGACAGAGAGAGGCGTTGAAAGACTGCTCCAACGGAACTTATTGTTTTCGGAGGAAAACACGAACACGGTGTACAGTCGAGTCTTAATAGCTTACTTACAACTGGGCTCGTCAGGCACTCTTCTTGGCTGAAGTGGTTATTATTATATTTACATGCTTCCAGCTCCCGTTTTTCCTCGATGACAACTCGTACCTTTCCACTCCCCCTGTTCTCTCTCCCTCCTCGCGCTCACAGACACATAACGTGTATGGCAGTCCATTCTCCCTGCAACACGGACTACACTGGCCATGATGCTACATTCTTTAGAGCTATGCTTGTAGCATTCTGCCTGTTAGCTTAGCACAACAACAACAACGAAAAGGCGCTCTCTCCCCAGGAAACACACAGTCGCAGAGAGAGAGAGAGAGAGCGTCGCCCTGTAACCATGGCAACCGTAACGCTGCCGCCTGGAACAACAGAACGTAGCTGTCAAACAAAACCCAAACAGTCCTGACCCGCGACAAAATGAAACATGGACAGTACCGCAGTGTAATCCATTTATTTCAACAAAGTAACTGTATTCTGAATACCACCTTTTTAAACGGTAACTGTAATGGAATACAGTTACTCATATTTTGTATTTTAAATACGTAACGGCGGTACATGTATTCCGTTACTCCCCAACACTGAATATACATATATATATATTATATATATATATATATATATATATATATATATGTATATATATATATATATATATATGTATATATATATATATATATATATATATGTATATATATATATATGTATATATATATATATATATATATATATTTAACGGGTGCAACGATATTCGTATCGATATTGAACCGTTCGATACAGTGCTTTCGGTTCGGTACGCATATGTATCGAACAATACAAAATTTTTAATTTATTTTATCAACCTTGCTTCTGACGATGCTGTCTGTGTTGAGCGCTCAGTGGATCTGCGCTCGACAGTGCAGCCTAGGCGGAGTAGTCGAACACAGATTCACTGAGTGCAGGACAAGCTAGCAGACAGAAGTTAAGCTCTCCTTGCAACATGGCAAATTGAACATCCTCCACCCTCATTAAGATCTGGTGTTTGGAACTATTTTGGTCTTCATGTGACATATGACCCTGAAGGTAAGCGCGTCATGGACTAAAGGAAAACAGTATGTTGGATGTGCCACGCAATGCTCAATTACATGGGTGGGAGCTAGTGTGTTAGCGCAGTTAGCTCGTTAACGTGTTGACGCCGTCCAGCCCCACGCACGGGCGATCCGCGGTAGCTCGTTAACGGAGATTTGCCGTGTTGTGGCGTTAACGTCATTTCAACCAGATTTACGCTGACGGCACTAGTGGGAACACAACGAATATGACTGCACATTTACTCCGACATCATCCTAGTGCAAAGACAAGTGGAAGCACACAAAAACAACAAGCACGCATGCTACAAACTTTACCCGAGTCATTTAGACAGCTGTTAGCACATGATTCTCCTTATGGGGACCTGATATGTTTAATATGCTGCTGAGAGTATAGCCCAGAAGAAGCGTATAGTATAGCTTTTAGTTTGGAAAGAGCCATTTCTCTGTAATAAACTCTCTTTTCCAAAGATGAATGTTTTCTCGATGAGATAGATTTATTTTTTTATTACTTTGTTGTTTAAGCAACATTAAATTTAAAAACTGTACTTTTGAGTTAAAATATATATTTATAATTTTAAGAAATGACAAATTAAAAAGGCATGAACATTTTTTTTTGTATCAAAAAAATATCGAACCATGACACCAAAGTATCGAACCGAACCGAACCGTGAATTTTGTGTATCGTTGCATCCCTAATATATATGTGACCTTCAGTCATGTCCTCAGCAGCTTTGAAAGTGTTGTATGCTTCCTCCTATTATCCAGGCTTGGGAGTAATAACAGGTAATAATAACAAACTACCTGTGTCTTCCAAATGGGAACAGAAGAGGATGGGCAGCATTCAGGGGACGTGGCTCTGTAGCTGACTCAGAGGTCACGGTCTGAACGCTTGGCTTGTTACTGTGGTAACAATGTAAAAACAGAACAATCAAGTGGTGCAGGTGTGTATCTGCTATTGCTCTTTGTTGCTTTATTTTGTTGTTGATGATGTTGTTGTGTTTTTTGTTTTTAAGCAAAAGTGGTTTGCACTAAAAACTATGAAGATGCAATATTTTGGAGCTTTGTACATCAGCAATCAATTCTCTAAAAAAATTTTATCTTTATTTTTGGAGGGTAAATTTTAATTAAAACAAATACATAATGAAACAAAATAACAATTACCTAATATTTCAAAATATGTAATGTAAAATTACACCTTCATAATAATCTATTTTAAGCAGTGTTGATTTACTTCTGCAGAATTTCCTAAAGGCACAGAAATTGTGTGTAACCATGTTTTACTTCAACTCGGAGACTGTGAGACGGGTGCAGTTTGAGCTCACTGTAAGTCAGGTTGTTGAAACATTTCCAACAGTAGTCGTGTTACAATCTGCACGAGGGCAGAACTGGAGCACTAACGTGTTACTGCCTGAAACTAAATACAACTGGCTGCACAGGAAAAAACCCATTCAAAAGACAGTGTATACCCTATATGTATTTTGCATTTTTAAGTTGTTATTTGACATTAACATTAAGGAGTTGTGTTTAATTTTTGCTGCTGTAGCAGTTATTTGTGGTTTTTTTAACATTTAAAGGAACGTGATTATAAAACAGCATAATCAACAAACATACAATAAGCATACATGCACCCATACAACTTGTACTTTTAGTCTTTACTGTTTATTTGTTTAAGTTTTTGTCCAATATCTGTTAATTTGTAATTTAAAAAAAAAAAAAACAAATGTCCTTGTGATTTTTCTGGTTGTACTGTATATAAAGGTCAGATCCAAAATGGTTGTTTATTGTGCTCAGGTTTTGTCTCTAGTGTTTCACAGGGTGGAGCCCACATACACATAATACACTATGTGCAGTGTTCCAACATCTCAACTCCTTGGCTTATAATTACTTCAGTCCTCTGCAGATCTAATTGGTGCACTGGTGTTATTACTGACAAACAGCCCTGACCCACTGAGGTATAGACTCCATTGGACTTCTGAAGGTGTGCTGAGATCTGAGGAATTTAAAGGCCAAGTCAACATCTCAAATTTGTTAGCCTCCTCCTCACATGAACTGCAATACACCATGCATTTTGACACCTTTCTTTCAGAACCAGCATCAACCTTTTTGGTTGTTTGAGCCACAGTCAATTTTCCGTTCGATGGAACCACACAGACCACCCTTCACTCCCTGCGTGCATTAGTTGCTGGTTCACCACTGTTCCTTACTCTAGTTCATGTCACAATGAAGGTCACAGCAGTAATCATTATCACAGACTCATTAGACCAGGACATGTATTTCCCGTCTTTTGTTCTTAGTGAAACTCGTGTGGTCTTCTGGTTATTTGAGTCCCTTTTGCATTCTGGCAATTCTCCTCTGTCGTCTGACATCAACAAGGCATGTTCACGCTAACTGGATATTTTCTTTTTTCCAGACCATTCACTCTTACATATGTAAGATGAAAAGTTAGATGAAGGAACTTTGCAGCTTGTATGTCTAAAAACAGTAAGAGTACAATGAGGCTCATGAAAGAGGTGCAGATTAAAGAATTGTTGTTGGAGCTGAAAAAGAAAACACAAAGATCCACATCTATTTATGTTAGAGCGCCCTCTATTTGATGATGGCGTGACATGATACTGGCTTTAAATCAAAGTAACAAAAATCAATTCTCTGTGCTCTGTGGAAATTTGCTATTTTAAAGTACATAATATAAAGTGGAATATCTGAGAAAACAATAATTTAGGTGTAATCTGGAAAGGCCTAATATTTAAAGAAAGATGATATTAAATATTAAGGAGTGAAAGCTTGAAATCTGCTGAGTTTAAGGAGGTGCAGGAATGCAGTAATGAATGTGATCTCCACATGAAAACCCTTTAACTGTGAAACTGTTTCATGGTTTTTATTTTTTGCTGAATAATTGTCTCTCTGACTCTGAATATAGTTTCCGGATCATTTTGACACTTATTTCTACACTCTGTACAGAAGGTGTCTGGAGGATTTTCACATGACAAGCTGCTTATTAGAGCACATAAAAGTTGTTGACTACGTATTTAGGTTTCAGGTGACCAATAAAAATAAAGTTCTGGCTCTCTCCATATTAATCTAGTAGCAGTCAGTTTTCGCACCTTTGACACTGACTTAAAGAAAGCATGTTTCTAAAAGAGTTTGTAGTTTTTACAGACATAAACAGAAAGATGCCAAAGATGCAACGAGCAATGACGTGCAGACATTAAGTAGATAAACCTGTTGATAATCGCCCAAACTTTCACAGCCTGAATCATGAATGAGCTGCAGAAATGCATCAAAGTGTCAACACCAACTAATACCAAGGCGAGATATAATCTCTCCAGCATGTCCTGGGTCTGCCCCGGAGCGTCCTCCTGGTGGGACATGCCACGAACACCAGGAGTCAGGTATACAGGTACACCTGTATACATGTCATCCAAAAATCCACCACACTCACTCTCATTTTCGAGTATGTTTCATGACAAACTCACATTATTTCTTTTGCTTTTTCTCTCTCACACTCACACCTACACAGACACACATAGAAACAAACAGCAAAACTTCATGTTTGTTTGTGTATCCCCCTGTGTTTTGTCTTTCAGTTGCAGTTTGTTGTTCTAGTCTGTTTTGTTACAAATGCAGCAGTTGGAGACCCAGCATGTCTGTTGGTTTCATCCCCCCATGAAATCATTGGGAAATTACACAAATATTGGTGGTTGCCAGCAATATTCCCTCAGCCTCCATCAGATGCATGTACATTTGACAGTCCTAGGTGACTTTCCTCTTGAAGTAGAAGGTTCCCTCTAGAAGGTTCCGCATCTTCCGGGCAAGGACAGAGAGACTCAAGAGGAGCTTCTATCCCCAAGCCATCCGTGCCCTAAACACACACACCCGCCCTCTCACATCATCTATAATTGACTGAGTCAGGACTCTTCCAGACACTAAACCAAGGCACAATGTACATTTCAATTCCTTTAATTTTAAATATGTTTATATTGTCTATCCTGTAAAATAGTCAGATGTCTATTCATATTAATGTACAGAATTCACCTGCTTGCTGCTACTACTGCACATTCACCCAATGTATATACTATATGTGTATATATACACCACCCCCCCCCCCCCCCCCCCCCCCCCCAATTTTTTTGCACATGTCGAGGAGCGTGTCAGGCTACATTTCACTGTGTGTTATACTTGTATAACTATGCATGTGACAAATAAAGAACCTTGAACCTTGAAGTAACTGACAGTAACTAACTTCACAAAAGTTTTAGAAAATATGACCTGTGACTTAGACATTGACATTAAAGTAACTTAGATATATACTTGAAATTTTTCGGTGCAGCTAGAGCATGAATTTCCAAATCCTATCTCATCATTTAGAAACTTGGGTGCTAGCACCACCCACATCTGCCCAGCAGGGTGACGACTATACCTTATCAACCTTTACAGCCAGATGAAAGGTAAAAATGGGGTAAATTGAAGACGTAAATGAGAATTAATAAGGAAATAATGTGATGCTAGATGGTGTTGACATGAAGTCCAAAGTCCAGACTGGACTGCAAAAAGATCATCTCAGATAATTACAAGTGTTTTTATTGTCCTGTTTCATGGAGACGGTGTACAAAAAGACAACAATTTTTTTTGTCTTATTTATGCACAAACATCTCATGATAAAATAACCATAATAGTTAATAAATCAATGTGGTTGATTTGATATGTATTGAATTAGTCATGTTACAGTTGTGTAATAGTGATAATAGTGTACCTATCGTTTCTAAATCACTTGTGTATGATATAACTGTATTAGCACTTCCACATAAATTTAAACTAGTTCAACATCAAATCTAAAGCTAGTTTGGCATTTAAAACTACTTTCACTTTGAATCTGAAACTTTGACATCAAATCTGAAAACTATTTCAACATGTAGAAGATCATTTTGTTACATACAGCTTTCTTTCTCTTGTATCTAAATTACGTCTAACCCCTTTACCCCAGCATTATTCCTTAACTGAGGCAGTATCCTACTTCCTGCCCCTGTTCTTATTTAACCTGTCTGCTACTTATAGCCTTTTGAACTGTGTCTAACCTTTGTAGGCTGCTGGTTTTCTCCTTGGCAATATGGCAATAAGCATGCAAGGAAGACATTGTGGTAATAGGGTCAGTTTCCTCTCTTCTGGTGAATTCTTTAGTAGAACGCAGACTATCGATATTTTAGAGATATTCACAATTCTTCTCACAAGAATAAACACTTGAGAAAACACTAGCAATGTGACTACCTCTATTTAATGCACACGATTTCCACAATAGACAACAAGTCTGAAACCAACTAAACATCAAATCTGGAAGTAATTTTACATTCAAAATTTATCTGACATAAAATCTCAGTCTAGTTCAAAATAAGATCTGAACCTAGTCTGCCATCAAGCCTGAAACTAGTTCAACATTATCATTATCATGTCCATCTGTAAAAATGTCTCTCTGTAAATGTGGAAACAATAGATTTGTTTTACAAACTAGAGGTAAAAACACAGCATTCCAGTACAACAGGCTACAGAGGAGATACTGGCAGCTGCTGACAAGCCCAACAATCATCACTGGAGTATTTGTTCTCACATCATATGACAGAACAAAACCGTGGATGGAAATTGATGATGCAGTTACATGGTGGGAAAAGCTGTGTTCACGTGGCTAATTAAAGACTCCAGGTACAAGATAAGTAGAAAAATATTTTTTTCAGTCTTGCAGTTACTGACAAGTAAAAAGTTAAATTACTTCAGTAATTGTTCAACTAAATTATTAAGCAGCTATTTTATATGTTTAGTTAAAATTTCCAAGGAGAAAAATCACCTGTGGTACTTTAGTGTTTACATGTTATTTATGTTGTGTCATTGGGTATCATGCTGTGTCACTACTATTGTATTATAAAGTTTATAAAGTTGTTTTCAGAAATATAATATACTTTTAAGACTTCATCACCCACCAAATATAGATTGGATTCTGTTTTTTTGCACAGTGTGTTGTCTGTTATCAGAGTTTCAACTCAGTTGAAACCTGGGAGATACCTTGGTGACATGTGTTTCCCGGCTCTTTGCCAAAATAGCCAATGAAACATGAGCCAACCATGCTGTTGCACTTCATATTTTAAAAAAGCTGGTTCAAGTTTTGTTTGGCGGATTGTTTTTAGAATGCAGTCCACGTCCACCAGATCTCCAGACTACAAACTCTTTCTCCACTTTTAAATCACGTCTTAAAACCCATGTTTTAAAAATTGCATACCCTGCTTCATGATTCAGTCATAGTCTATTTTTTACCTTGGTTAGCTTTTATACTTTCATACTTGTTTTTTTTTTTGTTTTTTTCTACATGTTTTTATTTTGTTCTACTAATTTAAGGTGACCTTCAGTGTCTTTAAAGGCACCTATAAATACAATTTATTATTATTATTATTAGTCACTGCTGAGCCAGTTTGTCCAGGATACAGAGACATGGAAATCCACACATTTCTCGTATGTCATAGAAAATACCAACAGGCTCACACATTTATAACAGCAGCAGACCTGGACAACATGGAAATGTCTCCTGTAACTGCGTCACTCTGCTCGACTTTGCTGTTTGTCGGCGCCTTCACATTTGTCTCTGCAGGTGAGATTTATAAACCAAAGCATGTTCTTATAAAGAAAAATAAACAGTATCGGCCTCGTTTACACATTACTTCCCAAATAATTATTTTCATATTTCATATTAAGTTTGTTTATGTCTGTGAAGGCATCATGAGGTCTTGTGGCATCAGTGTGGATGTAAGTGCTTGGTCAAGGGCAGCTTTTACCACAGAGACAAAGATGTCTGCGTCAGTGTGATGTGTTGTAGTTTCATGGGTCAGTATACACCTACAAAGCTTTTTCTTCATGTTCTACAGTATAAATTTAACCTATGCAGTTGTATGTCAAACAACAAGTGTATTTTTTGTAGATATTGTCATAGAAAGCTCTGCAACACTTAGAGTCCCAGAGAGCAGCCATTTGGCTTTCTACCTTTAAAACCCGCCTTCCAGCCAAATGGCTGGCAGGCTTTTAGCTAGGCTTTAGCTTCAGCCAAGTGGAAGCTAAATTGGCTAGTCATTCATATGTAAATTAGGTCGTTACCTGAGAAGTGGGGGAGTGGGGGTGTGTGAATGATTGCTGATTTCTAACTGCCAACTGCCTCTTTGTTTGTGTGTGGGGGTGGGGGAGCTGCTAAAAGCTGTGAACTTCCTTTTGTGTTCGTCTTGATGCATTCTCAATCATCCAGGGAAATAAATCTCCAAAAGTCATCAACTTGGAGTGTTTCAGTTTGCCATCTTAGGGAGAAATCAACACACATGGGTGTATTTCCTTTGTTGCTGAGATTTATTGATAAAAACAGTACAAAAAAACCCCAACCATTTGTATACATATTTACAAATAATAATAAAAAGTGAGTATTTAGTATTTAGTATTTATTTATTTATTGTCATTGTCAAGAACAATGAAATTGCGTTTGGGGCTTCCATACAACCCAAAAAAAAGAAGAAAATAATAAATACCCCTTAAAACCCAAGTGTACATATTTAACCCAGTGTGACTCCAATGCAATAAGACAATCCTTAGCCATAATGTTTGTAGAAATTCAGACAAAGACCTGAGAAAATAGGTCAATACAACAATGCAACCCATTCAATATTATTGTACTGTGAGATATGATATCAGATATGATAGTTATCTATTTAAGAAAGAGGGGGGGGGGGGCAGGAGGGGGAAGAGAATAAAGATATGATGCACCAATGCAGACCAGTTCATTGCTATTAAGAAGTTGGATATGGTTATTGTCCGTGAGAGGGGGGCAGAGAGTTCAGGAGCCTCACAGCCTGTGGATACAGGCTGTTGGCCAGTCTGGATGTTCTGGCCTGTATAGACCTGTACCTTCTCCCTGAGGGCAGCAGATGGAAAAGGTGGCGCGCAGGGTGATGTTGGTCCCGCAGGATACTGTGCACCCTCCTCAGACAGCGAGTGGGGAAGATATTACTGATCTCTGGCAGACTTGTTCCAATAATTCTGCCAGCTTCTTTCACCACCCGCTGGAGTGCTTGCTGATCGGCCTTGGTGCAGCTGGGGAACCACACTAGAAATCCATACGTCAGAACGCTGCTGATGGCACAGTTGTAGAAGTTCAACATCAGAGATCTGGGAATGTGTGCGCTCCGCAGTCTCCTCAGGTAGTAGAGGCGCTGTTGGGCCTTCCGTACAACTGAGGTGATATGGTTGCCCCAGGACAGGTCCTCGGTCACAGTTACCCCCAAGAATTTAAAACTGCTCACCCTCTCCACCGCCTCACTGCCAATGAAGAGAGGCAGATGGTTGTTATGACCCCTCTTCCGGAAATCTACAATGATCTCCTTGGTCTTTTTGGTGTTTAAGACCAAGTTATTGTCGTGGCACCATGACTCTAGTTGTTGCACCTCTGTCCTATAGTTTGTCTCATCATTGTTGGATATAAGTCCGAGCACTGTAGTGTCATCTGCAAACTTAACAATGAGATTGGACGCGCAGGAGGAAATACAGTCATGGGTGAAGAGAGTGTATAGCAGAGGGCTCAGAACACACCCCTGAGGGGCACCGGTGTTGACCACAAGGGTGGAAGAGGTGTTCTTACCCACTCTGACACTCTGTCTACGGTTAGTGAGGAAGTCCACAATCCAGTTGCACAGAGAGGAGTTAAGTCCCAGTTGGTGGAGTTTGGGACGGAGTTTGTATGGCCGGATGGTATTAAAAGCCGAGCTGTAGTCTACAAAGAGGAGCCGTGCATAGGTGTTCCTGTGTTCCAAGTGCTTCAGTAATGTGTGCAGCACTGTGGCGATCGCATCCTCGGTTGACCGGTTCTCCCTGTATGCAAACTGGTGCGAGTCCAGGGATGGTGGAAAAGCAGCTCTGATGTGTTTAATGACCAGTCTCTCCAGGCATTTGGCGGGAATGGGGGTGAGTGCCACAGGTCTGAAATCGTTCAGACATGTGACATTTGACTGTTTTGGGATGGGAACGATGGTTGCTGCTTTGAAACAGGATGGTACCAGTGAACAGGACAACGAGGTGTTATATATAGAGGTGAAGACGTCCGCCAGGTCCGCAGCACAGTCTTTTAGCACCCGGCCCAGCACTCCATCCGGCCCGGCCGCCTTCCTGGTGTTAATGCTCCGGAACACACGCCTCAGCTCATGAGTGCTCAGGACCGGAGCAGGGTCGGTTGAGGGGAGAGGGGACAGGACAGGGTCGGTGTTCTCCCTGTCAAAACGGGCATAAAAGAGATTTAGATCCTCAGCCAGAGTAGAACTGTCGGCTGAGGGTGATGGTGTTCTTCTTTTGTAGTCCGTGATAGCCCTGATGCCCTCCCAGACCTGCCTTGGGTTTGTGTTGTTCTCAAACCTGGCCTCGATACGCCTCCTGTGCTGCTGCTTGGCAGTCTTGATGCCTCTTCTCAGGTTGGCCCTGGCAGCACTGTATGCCTCCTGGTCCCCGGATTTGAAAGCGTTGTTCCTTGTTCGAATAAGTTGTTGAACTCCGTGTGTCATCCAGGGTGGATTATTAGGGAACACACGGAATCGTTTCCAAGTTGTTACATTGTCCACACAGAAACAGATGTAGTCCAAGACAGTGGAGGTGTAACTGTCCAATGCGACACGATTGTCAGTGTCCTGCACCTTGAATACATCCCAGTCTGTGCAGTGGAAACAGTCCTGAAGCATCGGAATAGCATCCTGCGGCCATGTTCTCACGGTTTTGGTTGTAATCCCAGTGCTCTTGATCTTTTGTGTGTATATTGGGTGTAGCAGAAGGGAGAGATGGTCTGACAGACCCAGGTGGGGATAAGCCTGGGCTCTGTACGCATTCGCCATGTTGGTGTACACCTGGTCCAACGTTCTATCTCCTCTGGTAGCACACTTCACATTACGGTGGAAATTGTGAAGTACAGATTTCAGGTCCGCGTGGTTAAAATCCCCAGCCGCAATAAAGACACTGTCCGGGTGTGCTACCAGGCTGTTATTGATGCTGCTGCTCAATTGTGCTAACGCTAGCTTAGCATTAGCATCTGGTGGAATGTAAACAGCGCAGATGTAAACGGCAGAAAATTCCCGAGGGAGATAGAATGGACGGCACTTTAACACCAACAGTTCTACCTCTGTACTGCACAGTTTTTCCGTTACCGTGACGTTCGTGCACCAAAGGTTGTTAATATAGATGCACAGCCCCCCGCCAGTCTTCTTACCCGAGTCCGCAGACCTGTCGGCTCGATAGGCGGTGCGGCCTGCTAGATCGATAGCCGCATCGGGAATGGCGCTGTCCAGCCAGGTTTCAGTGAAAATCATGCACGAACAGTTATTAAAAGTCCGTCGAGTGGCGATCTGCAGTCGTATTTCATCCAGTTTGTAACGGATTGAACGGGCGTTGGAGAGGAATATGATCGGGAGTGGTGGTTTAAACGGACTAGTCTTTAGCCGTGCCCACAGGCCTCCCCGCTTGCCTCTCTTCTGCCTCCGCTCGCAACGTCTCCTCCTGCGGCTTGCTGTTGCGGGTAGCCCCGGGGGTTGCTTAACGATCTCCGGGGGGATGAGATACTCGGATGTTAGTTGAAGATCTCCACGGCTTAGTTGTAGTAGATCATCTCTGTTGTATTGAAGTAACCCCAGACTGTGTGAAATAATACACAGTACCACCAAAAGTGCAAAAGTGTAGGAGCTCCGGGCCGCTGCGTCTGTGCGCGCCGCCATCTTGGCAGTATTTGAGTGAGTACATACAGAGGTAGAGGTACACTACATGTACATATTAACATACAGTTCAAAGACATGCATTAAGGTGCACACTTGGGCATCTTTTATTTAACATGGTTATACCATTGTGGATTTTTGCTAGTTAAATATGCTCAAGAGTCAGTCATATGTTTGACATCGAGCTGAAAACTTGAAAAGATACATATATTTCAAAACAGTAACATTGCATATCTAGAGAAAATGTTTTTGGATAACAGATGAGTCACATTTTAAACACTGTTTTAATAATCAAACAGAGATTTATGAAGCACAGGATACAACAGACATGCTTACAGTGTGAAAGGGAATCTTGGAGCAGAGAAACACCTGTATTTTTGCAATTCTTTTTCACAAGAACAACAACACCAGAAACGCTCTGTGCAGGTAGCAAAGTCTGCGCTATGGGGGTGCTGGGGCTGGCTGGACCCTCAGCTTCCATGCCAGGATCTGCTGCACAACCTTGCACTGGCCCCATGGGCACGGCAAAATTTGTAATCCCTAGTTCGGCTCCCGAAAAAGATGCTTGGGTTGTTCTTGTGTCTAACAAAATTCGTTCTAATGTTTTATTTTTAATGTTACTGTGGAATGTGTTGAACAAAGTGAGTTAGCACAATTTAAATTCCCAAAAAATATTAGTCCCTCAAATGACTGGCATCTGACGTGGCTAGACCGTCACCGGGGACCTGGTGAGAGGTTAAAAAAATGATCTATGCTGTCGATAGGGCTGTATTTTTTTCAGAATAAATTCTTTTCCATCTTATGCACTTAAGTACACCGATTTAGCGATGAAACTCAAAAAGTGTGATGAATACACACACACACACACAAACAGTATGGAGATGATAACCTGGTATTTGTCAGGGAGGAGCTCATTGAGTGTAAGTATAGAGGAGGAGGAATTCCTACTCGTTATTCATGTACACTGCATTGTGCTTCGTATTGAAACTGTCCATATCTGTCCTTGTAACATTCAGAATAAATTTGAGATTAAATGGCTGAGACAAAAAACATCAATGTTGAGTTTAGTGGTTACTACAAGAGAAATATTTAAAAATTCAAGTCCTAGATGGACTCTGAGGGCTGGACAGTGGTGCATCACGGGAGAGGGCGAGTCCATTTTGTTTCTCCCTAACCAGTGAAAAGTATAAATCTATAGTGTATTTCAGGACATTTTACAGAATAACATGAAAGTAATATAATGAGTAGTAAAATAAATCACTCTAATACGTATACACTGATAGGATACACTGATCAAAGCAAAGAATCTCCAGATCTGATCTCAGCCCTATAGAAAATCTGTAAAGGGAACTGAAGCTTCAAACTGCCACGCAGCAGCTCATAAACCTGAAAGACTTTCTGTTGAGAGGAGTGGCACCCCCTTAGATGTGTGTATAGTGTATACCTGCTGAAAAACTACACGCGCCACCAATCCTGAGCTTACCTTCCTGGGCTGCTTACTGAGGATACACTCTACGTCAAAAAGTCAGTGACCCCCTCCATGACTGCAGCTCTACCAGAGCGTGTCAGCCTGCTGGCCACCTTACTTCCCCTCACAGTCGACCAGAGCCAGACTAGTTGGTTAGTCAAATCAAAAATAACTATTATTATTATTGTTGTAGTCATTTAAGAGCACTAATTAAAAATATGAATGTATATAAATATAAACATATATTTACATTTTTTAAGTAATAAAAAACACAGAAATGTAAATCAACATATTTTTTTAACCTGATGTCATCTGTACCTGCAGCAGCCTGAAAGGAGGGATATTCAGAGGTTTCAAAAATGAATTTTTAACATCTTAAATTTAAAGCATCAATTCAGCTCAGAGGAAACATCTGAGTTTCACCTAACACCATCATTACTGTGTAAATTCAGGATCCACTCCTTTCACCTGCTACACCAGTTAGCTGCTACAAACCAGGTGATCCTAATGGGAGAAGCAGGAAATGCAAATATGTACAGCCAGAGGCGGAGCAAGAAATTTAACATCATTTTCCAGAAGCGAAAGTAAACGTGTGAGAGAGCAGAGCTGCAGTTGAGTCCTGTTTGTCTCTGAAAGAAGATTCAGCTGTCCATCAGGTTTCTCTCAGCAACAGTGGTGAGTGCAGCTGATTACTTTGTTCATCACAGTCACATTGGTTCAATAGAAATGTGCTCATATAGCCACAGATCCACTGTAGAAACACTGAGCTGCTGTTTGAAAGAGTCTCATTGAGGCACTGCTCAGGACTTTGGAATGAACCTCGAGGTGTCCAAAAGTACCTCCTATCTTATATTCCTAACCTGCTTTCCTTGACCTTAATGAAGACGTCACTGAGGTCAAGAAAAAGTTGGTAGGAGATATGATAAGGACTTAGGAAAAGAGAAGAGCTGTGTGCTGAGAATGGCAAAAGATTAGAAAACGCTGATCTTACTTAAACGGGTCTATCAGGCTTCTCTGGAGTTAGAAGAGGTCTTCTAATACGCTAATGTTTTATGAATGGCATATAAACCATTTTGCAGCTGGCCTTAAGGAATACGTGTTTGTAAGAGTTTTACTTTCAGGAAGACATTTCAATGAGTGTAAATGTAACATAGAAAGTTTATGACACACAATTTACTGCTAAATCCACAAAACCTGTTGTGGAGAATGCTGCTAGAGCTAAGAAGCAATACGAGCATACATGCACCTGTCACAGTAACATAGTAACTGGGACGGCAGTTTTCACAGAGAAACACTTGCACCTGAGCGCACACTCGACGGTTGTGGTCAGCAGGCCTGCGGCACTCTCTCTCACACTCCCTCGTTGGGGTTGTTTTGGAACGCACCTTCTGTCTTTTTGACTTCTGTCTGACTCCACATTTCCTCTTTTTATTAGTGCTTTTGTTTCAGTTAGCTCTTTCACATTAAAAGCAAAGTGAAGGCAGGCCTTTATTATGAAGCATTGAGAGGAAATACTCTGTTTGTCACAGAGTGAGGGGAGTTTTGTCAGTAGTGCTGTCTCACATGCCACCATTTTCATCATGAATAATAAAAACAGGAACAGGAAGTTAAATAAATGGTGGTGCAATACCATCAGCAAATCTTATCTTATCAGACAGGGAAGCACATGACAGACTGGGGAGGCAATGGATGAACCACAAGGAGGCAAACATGGGAACAGCTAAGGCAGATACAGACATGACTAAGGCATGGAGCGAGAGAGCGAGCGACACAGAGAGAGAGGAACATGGAGGGAGAGAGAGAGCGAGAGAAATCCAGACAAAACAGCATAGACTAAGACTAAACATGACACACAGGTGAGGCACAGTAACAAGAACCTAAAGAGGAATAAACTAACTAAGAGAACAGGAAACACAAAAGATTAAATGAGGAAGAGCAAGGAAACAGAACCACGAATAATATCAAATAATGAAAACTGAACCAGAACACAAAACATTGGGTCACTGACTCAGACCAGTAGATCAAAACTGTGGAGTTTCCAAATTCTACTCTAATTTTAACTAAATTAAATTTTAACTAAATTTAACTAATATTTTGTTTTCAACACCAGGTACCTTTTTATAACATTTTCTGCTGCTTTAATTTGCCTAAGAACTTTATGGTCCACGAACCATCAGAAAGTGGAAACTCTGCCAATGACATCTGTTGTGGCTGTGACAAGTGGCATCATTCTGGTGATTTTCACACTTTTTCACCTGGAGGTTTGCTCATTTAGAGGGTTAAAGTGCTTCATCTGCTCATCACAGTATACATACCGTCACAGCAGAGCAGCAATAACTCAAAATTGTTGATGGACATATGTAAAGAGTAAAATACTGACACTTTCTTTTTAAAAAATGAAACAAAATAGAATTTAAAAAAAAAATGTTTTCTTTCTCCTTCACAGTGCAGACATGTCTGCTGCCGGTAATCTGCAATCTGAAGATCAGATTACGTGCTCCATCTGTCTCAATGTGTTCACTGATCCAGTCAGCACACCATGTGGACACAACTTCTGCAAAAACTGCATCAGTCAGCACTGGAAAACTAATCGAAGATATATATGTCCTATTTGTAATAAGGTGTTCAAGAGACGACCTGAACTAGACATCAACACTTTGTTCTCTGAGATGGTTGCTCAGTGCAGACGTGAAGCTCTGCAGAACGCCAGCAGCTCAGAGCAACAAGCTGCCAAACCAGGAGAAGTTCCCTGTGATGTCTGCACTGGAACCACACTGAAGGCCCTGAAGTCATGCCTGGTGTGTCAGACCTCCTACTGTCAGACTCACCTGGAGCCTCATCTGAGAGTCAAAGGTCTGAAACGACATCAGCTGATTGATGCTGTGGAGAACCTTGAAGGCAGGGTGTGTACAAAGCATGATAAACTTCTCGAGCTCTTCTGTAAAACCGACCAGACATGTGTCTGCATGCTCTGCCCTGTTTTAGACCACAAGAGCCACGAGTTTGTTCCTCTGAAAGAAGAATATGAAGGAAAGAAGGCAGAGCTGGAGAAGACAGAGGCTGAGATTCAGCAGAAGATCCAGAAGAGACGACTGAAGATTCAGGAGATCAAAGAGTCAGTGAAGATGAGTAAAGATCGTGCAGATTTACAGAAAAGAGTGGGTGTTCAGGTCCTCACTGCTCTGAAGGAGTCTGTTGAGAGACGGCTGAAGGATCTCATGAAGGAGATCGAAGACAAACAGGAAACGACAGAGAAACAGGCTGAAGGTCTCATCAAAGATCTGGAACAGGAAATATCTGAGCTGATGAAGAGAAGCTCTGAGGTGGAGCAGCTCTCACAATCTGAAGACCATCTCCACCTCCTCCACAGCTTCTCCTCCCTGAAAGCTGCTCCACCCACCAAGGACCGGACAGAGGTCAGAGTCCGTCCACCATCATATGAGGGGACTGTGGTGAGAGCTGTGGCTCAGCTGGAGGAGACATTCTGGAAACCCATGAAGAAGAAGCTGTTTAAGGCTGAGCTGAAGAGGGTCCAGCAGTATGCAGTGGATGTGACTCTGGATCCTGATACAGCAAATCCTGCTCTCATTCTGTGTGATGATAGAAAACAAGTGTATCATAGTGATGTGAAGAAGAAACTTCCAGACAACTCAGAGAGATTTTCTCAGTGTGTTTGTGTTTTAGGAGAGCAGAGTTTCTCTTCAGGCAGATTTTACTTTGAGGTTGAGGTTAAAGGAAAGACTGAGTGGGATTTAGGAGTGGCCAGAGAGTCGATCGACAGGAGGTCAAATATTATACTGAGTCCTCAGAATGGTTTCTGGACTGTCCTGCTGAGAAATGGAAATGAGTACAAAGCGTGTGCTGCCCCTCCAGTCCGTCTCTGTCTTCAGCCTGGTCCTGAGAAGGTGGGGGTGTTTGTGGATTATGAGGAGGGTCTGGTCTCCTTTTATGATGTAGATGCTGCAGCTTTGATCTACTCCTTTACTGGCTGCTCCTTCACTCACAAACTCCACCCATACTTCGGTCCCAGTCTGAATCATGGTGGTAACAACTCTGCACCTCTGATTATCTGCCCTGTCAATCAACCAATCAACGACTGATTTTATTTGATGAACTGAGTGATTTTTACATAAAGGAACAAATGAACATATTGAGTGTAAACACTTTACGATTTCCATGTTTTACATAGATTCTGATTACTGTGGACTCAGATTTACTCTTTGGTTTATTGCTAATGGAATTTGATGTAAAGACAAGAAGAAGACAAAATATCAAACATAACATTTCAGAAACCTTAAATTAATAAAAAAGAACCTTTTGTTAGATTCTTTTATTAAAACAAAGCATTCAGACTTCAGCTGAGGGGCAGTTATGATGTGTAAAAGTGGTTTGGTTATTTTGGATCTGTGTGAAGACTTTGTATCTGCTCAGTGCAAACTGATGGATAATATTAAAACAAATCTGAGAATATTCATCCATCCATTTTCCTCTTTCCCAGGTCCCTGTTAGAAAACCTCTCTTATGAAGTGAGACACAGAGTCTGTGCAATTCTTCCACTATTATCCTGGGAACAGATATATGTGTGACGCGCCTACAGAGAAACAGGTACTTGGTGTACTTGTACATGATTGTAACAGTGCTCTGGATAACAGAGGAACCACAGACAGGGACAGAGAGACTATCATGGTTCTGGGTCATTTGACCCAGTGTTTTGCGGTTTTGTTTGTGTTTTTATGACTGTTATGGATGATTAAGAATATATAAGAATAAAGTTATGTTGAAACAAGCACACCATTGTTTTTCTTATGACATTGCCAATAAGTTTGATGTGTCACATGGCCCTCTTCTTATTGAAAAAACAAAAGTTGATTCCAAGATGGCCGACTTCTAAATGGCCACCATGGTCACCACCCATCTTGAGGAGTTTGCCCCCTCACATATACTAATGTGCCACAAACAGGACTTTAATATCACCAACCATCCCCATGTTATTATGTTATCCATATAAATGGCCCACCCTGTAGTACTAGTTCTAGTACTACTGCTACTGCACAACCCGTATTGTTCAGGGATTTCACAAATTTGTTTAACTCTAATATTTTGGCTTACAGGTAAACTGCTTTTGGAGGTGGGCAGGATAAAAACTTCCAGCATGACACAATGTTTGGAAGTAAAGGGTGGGCGTTGGGGGCTAGGAAGACTGCCAGGTAAAAGAGTCTAGCATCCAGGTGTTACATGGTGTTGCATGTTATAAACAGCCATAAACTATTCCCATTATTTAGAGGTGATTGCCAGATTGTTGGATTTTAGAGACACAGAGAGTGATCCTGTCCTGCATTACTTAACCCTTTAAAACCTACCATAGAACCAAGTCCGCCAGAGCTTACTTTATATTTTTACATGCTGTAGTGCCATTTCTGGGAGCATTTCAAGTTGCTATACATCAATACAACCATTATAGCCCAAATTTTAATAATATGTATGCATTAAGTGCATAGTAATTACATACATTTTCCGATCCGCAAGTTTGGAGTAAAGAGAACTGGACATATATTTGCTTTTTTTGGGTTACTTTGATGTCAAGAAAGTTAGCTTGTTTAGAACTGTGATCAAGGATAACATGTAAAACGTTGAAAGTGTCAATGTAAAAATTGTACAAACTCAAGAAAAGTGGCAAGTGAGGTGGCAAAAGTGCATTTTTACTCACGTAGAAGTACAGCTGCTAGTGTCAAAAATACTCGAGTAAAAGTTTGATAAAGTATCAGGTTACAAAATGTGCTCAAAGTAAAGTAGTAACCTAGCTGAACCTTGTGCTATAATAAAATAATATTAGTAGATAGGACTACAAACTTAGTCTGGTGGTAAAAGGCACAAGGGCCTAGGGGGCACATTTGGCAGCCAGGGTTAGAGCTCAGACACCTGGAGCCTGGGGGGTTGGGGGCTAACAACACTGTCTGGTAAAGGGAATCTAACATCCTGGTACTACATGGTGTTGCAGCTGATAAAAAGCCATAAAATATTTGCATTGTTTAGAGGTGATTGCATTATTCTGGAGAGCAAAGGTACTTGTACTATTGAAAATCAGTTTCATAAAAAACACGTAAACAGACATAAAGAAGAATGTGTTTGTAAAACTAGCGGTAACATATGAGAATACTTTATTAATCACCAGCCATCATAATTCGTCATACAATGAGAACAGGACAAATCAGCAACTGACAACGACTAATTAATATTAAAATCTGTAACATAATGCATTGCTTGGAGTTTAGTCTGTTACTGTTACTATTTTTACAATTTCTTCTTGGAGCAACTGTAATGCACATAATTTCCTTAGTGATTAATAAAGTATTCTGATTCTGATGGTTTCAGGATGACCTGCCATTATCCAATCACACATCTGCTTACCTGGATCTTTTGCTTGTTTCTCCTCCTCTTCTTTTCTCTTTTTTCTAAACTGAGGACCTAATTTTGCACTCCAGTATGAACACCCATCCCTCAACCCGAGGATCACCACAACATAAGCTAATAAACTTAAACCTTAGTTCACAGATTCACTTTGTCTAGGGTGTATTTCTGGGATTTCGCACAACCCAGGATTCAAATCATGAATACATAATGGGCTCGGATTTACAAAATTATAAATGAAATGTGCTCTATTCGGAAGCAGCCGGTCCCTCCCCTTTCGATGGGTTGTGTGTGAGACTTTAAATCATCAAACTGTAAATTTTAAATTGTTATTGATCCCTTTACCCCTGGTCCTAAAGTGTATATTTATTTTCTTACTCTTCTTATATTTATTGTTTGTTTACTTGCACTGCTGTAACTGGAGCATCATCTTCTCGTCTCTCTATAAATGGTAAATGGCCTGCATTTGTATAGCGCTTTTCTAGTCCTTAAGGACTCCAAAGCGCTTCACACTACATTCAGTCATTCACCCATTCACACACACATTCCCACACTGGTGATGCAAGCTACATTGTAGCCACAGCTGCCCTGGGGCGCACTGACAGAGGCGAGGCTGCCAGACACAGGCGCCACCGGGCCCTCTGACCAACACCAGTAGGCAAACATGGGGTTAGTATCTTGCCCAAGGATATTTGGCATGCAGCCTGGAGGCAGCCTGGGATCGAACCACCGACCTTCTGATTAGTGGCTGACCTGCTCTGCCACCTGAGCTACAGGAGTGGCTGTAGCTCAGGTGGAATATGCATAATTCAATTCATTTTTATTTATATACACAATATATATAGTGTGTTGTTAGTTGCCTCAAGTACAACAGTACAAAGAAAACAGAGACTATCCCAACAGCCTTATGACCCCTTATGAGCAAGCAGTTTGGTAACAGTGGAAAAGAAAAACTCCCTTTTGACAGGAAGAAACCTCCAGCAGAATCAGGTTCAGGGAGGGGCAGCCTGATTGGTTGGGGTGATGTGGGGAAGATTAAAAAAACATGGTGTGGAAGAGAGTAACAGATAAATAGTAAATGATGATTAAATAAAGAGGTGAATAAACATGAAAGAAGGAGAAATTGTCACGGTTCGCTTGAGGACTCAGAGGTACAGTCAGTATTTATTACAGTTCCACCAGGTGTATATATAAACAGTGCAGGGGTAGTGCTATATACAAAGCGTTTTTTGGCCATAAAAAGTAAACTTTTTTGGCTTAAAAAATAGGAAAAAATAAACCCAATATGTTTTAATAATCAAATCATTTTCTAATTATTGAAAATTAATGAGTTATAAAATGTGACAATTTTGATCATACTTTTATGAATATAATAATTTTGTTAAAAAATATATTTTTATGGCTACCATTTGTTTTATTACTTCCTTTATTACTCCATAGGTCATAAATCATTTTATTTGGGTCATAAATCACTCGGTTTGACTTAAGGGGTATAATATCCCTCTCAAGTGTTTATTCGGATTTTGCTGTTAAAGTAACTGAAGTCAAATAAACACTATGACTACAACTAGTCAGGGACTCAAAATGGAGAGCAGAGGAGAGTCCGGTCAGGAGAAGTTAGGCAAATCAGTCCCACATATCTTAGTAAAATACAAATGATTTGAATTTCAAATTTGATGCTTGTGCTCATGTAAAATGTGCAGTCTCTTCTTTGTATTGTGTGCTGCTTCAGTGCCAAGATAATTTAAAAAAGCATACAAATAAAAAAGCAAATTCTAATGTAGCTTTCTGCACTTCATGGGATTTCATAGTTTATGTATAAGTGAATCTGAAAATAAAAACATATATAAAATCTCACGAAGAAAATGAAAATAATGCAGTAAGTTTTGTTTTACGTGAAATGAGAGAGGTGGAGGGTTGGGCTCCACCTGAAGCCTGCAGCAGTTGTCGGTCAGACAGAATATTCTAAAGATTTTAAATATTTAGTATTACAAGTGCAAGCTAAACTTTAATATATTGTCAGCATATTGCTAAAGTATAAAAACAAGTGCATCAGTGGATCTGTCATGGTCCTGCGTCCATGACTCAGTGACTTTGTGTTTGTGTCCCTTATTGTTATTATTCTCTTTATTATTCATGGGCTGTTTTGGGATGGTTTGTGTTTTGGGATTTTAGGTACTGGGTTCTGGGTTTGTGCTCCCTCTATTGGTCCCTGGTGTTAGTGTTCCCCTGTCTCGTCAGGTTAATCAGGTCCAGCTGTGTCTCCCACCTGTGTGTGATTTCCCAGTGTCTCTCTGTGTACTTATGGTGTGTGTTTGCCTCTGTTCCTCGTCGCGTCGTCTGTGTTCATACTCTGTGAAATTCCCTGTGTGCTCTCCCTGCTGTTCTCCCTTCATGTTCAGGTTTGCTACTCCTTGGTATAGTTTCTCCCAGTTTAGTTCATCCTTAGTTCTGTTTGCCATCTCCACTTTATGTTTGGTATTGTTAATAAATCGCCCTCACGTCTGAATAAGTGCTGCATTTGAGTCCTCCTTTCCACTCTTCACACGGCCACTGACCCGAGCCGTGACAGTACGACGCGCCCACAAGATGGACCCAGCAGCGCTTAATCCGTCTAAGGAGCTACGGGAGAATCTCATCGATGCCACACAGGAGCTTATCGACCTGTGGTTGGAAAACCCGGGTAGCAGGTCCCAGCGCGCTGTAGAGAGGCGGCTACAGCGTCTAGTGACCGGTCTCCCATGGCTTCTAGGCTCGCTATGTCCGTGGGAGCGGGAGTTTCTCCTTTTGGATCTTGGACTTCACCCCCCGTCTGCATTCCCTTTCGAGCAGCCCGATGCGGTGAGCGAGCGGGACGCTTTGGCTTCCCCAGATTCCGGGACTTTGTTTTCTGGGGCTATTCAGAGCGGGATGGGAGACTGTGTGGGTTGCTTACCTACCTTCGTGGTAACGGATCCTTCCCAAGTGGGCGTCTACAAACCCTCTGCAAAACTGACAGACTGTGTCTCTGCCGCTCCTTCTGAGCCAGGACTTTATCGCCATTCTCCGGCTCAGTTCTGTGTCCAGCCACAAGCTTCCCAGTCTGTAGCTCAACCGTTAGCCTCCCTAAGGACACAATTATCTGTTCTGCCGCTGCTACAGTTAGCCACTCAGCCACCACCACCGCTAGCATCGCTACAACCCATAGTTCAGTTAATGGCTGAGTCACAATTTTCACACTGTTTTTCCACCGCTGTTTCTGAGCAGGGAGACAAACTGTTTCACAATGGACCTGTTCCTCAAAAACTGGCAACATTAGTGACCGTTACTCGCTCCGGGGCTTCCCCAGAGGCTGGGTTACAGCCCTCAGCTTACTCTGGACCCCTGGAGGCCAAGATGCCAGCTGTGAACTGCACCGGGCTGTCGCTGCCTGAGCAGGGTCAGTGCTCTGCGCAGCTGCGGCCCTCTTTCTGTGTGCCAGATGCCCATGTGCCTACTGGTTTTGTTTCATGTGTGCCAGAGGCCCATGTGCCTACTGGTTTTGTTTCATGTGTGCCAGAGGCCCATGTGCCGACTGGTTTTGGTTCACGTGTGCCGGGGGCCCCGGTGCCCACTGGTCCTGAGACTGTTTTCGCTGGGGGGCCCAAGGAGCCTGTCCAGCCTCCTGCTTCGCCAGCTGGGGGACCCGAGGAGCCCGTCCAGCCTCCTGCTTCGCCAGCTGGGGGGCCCGAGGAGCCCATCCAGCCTCCTGCTTCGCCAGCTGGGGGGCCCGAGGAGCCCGTCCAGCCTCCTGCTTTGCCAGCTGGGGGGCCCGAGGAGCCCGTCCAGCCGCCAGCAACAGCAGCTTCATCCTCGCCTGGTCCTGGTCCAGCTTCATCCTCGCCTGGTCCAGGTCCAGCTTCAGCCTCGCCTGGTCCAGCTTCAGCCTCGCCTGGCCCAGCCTTCGTGTCTGCATCCTCGTCTGGTCCAGCATCCGCATCATCGCCTGCTGCATCAGCTCCAGCCCCGCCTGGTTTGGCTTCAGCAGGTCCTGCCTCTTGCTTCTCCTCATCTGTGCCTGGTTCCGCTGTTGGCACACCACCATCTGGTCCGCGTCTGGCACCTCGTCTTCATTGGCCGCATTCTAGGCTGCTGGCTGGTCGTCATCGCCATCGTGGCCGCCCTCCTAAACGAGGTTGTCGCTGCCACGGCCTCCTTCGTGGACGGCCTCCTGAACTGTCCCATCCTGGCCTCCTGTGCTGTCGGGCCCCAGGCCGGCCGCCTGAACTGTGTTTCAGACTCTGCTCCCCTGTGAGTTTTGTGAACGTTTGTTTGGGACTCTGGGGCCTTCGTTTTGGTCATGGCCCGGTCCCTCCGTCCTGGGCCCCCTGCCACCCGCCCGGGTCTGGTGGTATGTTTCTGTGGCTGTCGGGGGCCAGCCCTTGAGGGGGGGGGGGGGGGGGGGGGGGGGTGTACTGTCATGGTCCTGCGTCCATGACTCAGTGATTTTGTGTTTGTGTCCCTTATTGTTATTATTCTCATTATTATTCATGGGCTGTTTTGGGATGGTTTGTGTTTTGGGATTTTAGGTACTGGGTTCTGGGTTTGTGCTCCCTCTATTGGTCCCTGGTGTTAGTGTTCCCCTGTCTCGTCAGGTTAATCAGGTCCAGCTGTGTCTCCCACCTGTGTGTGATTTCCCAGTGTCTCTCTGTGTACTTATGGTGTGTGTTTGCCTCTGTTCCTCGTCGCATCGTCTGTGTTCATACCCTGTGAAATTCCCTGCTGTTCTCCCTTCATGTTCAGGTTTGCTACTCCTTGGTATAGTTTCTCCCAGTTTAGTTCATCCTTAGTTCTGTTTGCCATCTCCACTTTATGTTTGGTATTGTTAATAAATCGCCCTCACGTTTGAATAAGTGCTGCATTTGAGTCCTCCTTTCCACTCTTCACATGGCCACTGACCCGAGCCGTGACAGGATCTGTGTTTAGTTTGATTGATTTTTATCCTGTTTGTCTCTGGTGTGTGTGAATCCTGTTTTCTCTGCAGGGTTCATGGTGTCTGTGATTATTTACACCAGGGTTTTAGCTCCAGTGTGTTTTAAAGCATGAATATTTCACAGCGGTAGAAAATGCTCCAGCTTTTGGTAATGAATTATTATTTTGTGCTCTTGTAGCTGCAACTGTCACAAAAGCGGCCGTGTGCAAGCAGGAGAAGGACCCAAATGCAAACTCTCAGAAACAGGACGTAAACTCAAAACCAGCTTTACTTGCTGAATGGAAAAGGCGATACAAAACTAAACTGGGAAATACTAATGATAACACACATTGGGAAACACAGGGAGAGTCAAACAGCTATGAGGGAGGACGCGACGAAGGACTGAGGGAGAAGCTGACCTAAATACACAGAGGGATTAAAAGGAAGTGAGTACACACGAGAAAAACACCTGGCATGAATGACCATAACGAAACAGGGGAAGCAAAATTGAACAGAACAAACACTGATACACAAGACATCAATAATAAAATAGGAAACATGATGCAGGAGTGGAGGAGAGGTAGACAAGAGGGAACCCGAGGAAGAGCACAGACATGACGGAAAACATGGAATGAAACACAAAGCAGGGGAAACAAGGCGCAAGGGCTCTCACAACTATATAAACACAAACACACAGAGGAAGACTCAAAGGGCAAAGACACAGTGGAAAAAAATATAAACAAAACTGTCTGTGAAGGTTCTCAGTCATCCAGGTCATCGTAGTCTAAGGAGCTTGGAAAGAAAAGCGTCTGGACTTCTTTTGAGTTGCTTGAAGTCGTTTCCCCTCTCATCCAAGAAGCTCAGGTGAGCTCACAAGAGGCCATTTACGTCCACTGTGAGCGACCATCTTTGAACAGAGGCGGTGGTTTACGAAACCAACTGTCTGCCATCTATAATCCAGTTTTGAGATCCCTTCCCAGATTCCCATTTCGCCTTAACACCCACTCACATCCTGGGCCATCACATCCAGAAGTTATTTCCAAGCTCCTTAGACAATAAACAAAACTAAACAGAACAACCCAGGCACTATAGAATAAACGTTTAGAAAATTAAAGTGACTTAGATATAATACAAAATGCCAGAAAACACACAAAAGAGAATGAATAACCTTTATTTTAAACCAAATCTGTCTGTAAATAAACTCACATTTGTGTCTAAACTACTGTGAGTACAAAAACCAATTATTAGAATATAATGCGTTAAATTTGCTTAGATGAGGGGGTCCAGCAGTAGATCAGAGAAATAGGGAAGGATTTGTCTGTGTGTTTCAGTTTGGTTTAGCTGTAGGCCTGAGAGTGTGTGTAATGGTGTAGAGGGAGAGGAATTTGTGGACACTGGGGGTCAGCCTGTCAACCCTAACCCTGTCATAAAAGGAGACAGGAAGCTACAGTCGGGGGATGCTAATGCAGAGTGGGGGTCTCAGTGCTTGTAAAATGTTTTGTATGTTTTGTAGAGGAATTCGGTGTCGCTTGGGTGTGGGGAGATGGACTTTGATGACCGACAGGATTTCTCTCTCTCTCACACACACACACACACACACACACACACCTACACACACACTGGTACGCGTACACACCGGCACTCACGTGCTCGCTCATACAAACACAGAGTTTACGACACACCATGTGGGTTTTACGATGGGGTCATTTCTATAAAACTGGAGGAAAACAAACAAAGAAGAAGGACTTTTACATAAAGATATTATATTCAGTCCTGTAGAAAGTTATATATTTAAAAATACATGATCCTCTCTGGTTACTCTGGTATGAATAACTCTGGATTACTTTTTGGTAAATAATAATACACTATCTGCAAAAAACTGTGAAAGAATTCCAGATCACAAGTTTGTAGTTCAACATACAAATGACGACCTTTGACCTTCATCAGGTTTTATTTAATTGTGCCAGAGAAAGTCAGCTGTGCTCTTCATGCAGCTGAGTACATCCATTGTTTAAAAGGGAAGCTGTGTAGATCTGAGATCAGCAGCTTTCTGAAACAGCAAACTGAGGTATGGAATTAATGCTGATATTGTCATGATCCTGGGTCATGTTGCATTCTAGCATTCTTAGTTTTTATTTATGCCATGGTTCCTAGGTTGTTCTGTTAAGATGTTGCTTATTTGATTTCCCCTTGTGACTTTACCACCTGTGTGCCCCTCTGTGTATCTGTGAGCCCTCGTCTCCCCTCCTTGTGTTTTATTCCATGTTTTCCCCTGCCCGTTATGTCTGTGCTCTTCCTCGGTGCTCTCTCTCCCCTCACGTCTGCACCTCTGTGTGCCACAGCGTGAATATTTTTATATTAGGGGCAACAAATGTTGCTCCGTTGTGTGGACAATTTTATTTCTTGAGGAGCTAGAAAAACCTTACCGTCGTCGCCCGCACGTTTTGTACCATAGGCTCATCAGAGACAATCATATCCAGGTAAAATTATTTTCTTTAATCTACACGCATTTAGGATGGATGATGCAGTGGACAGTGGGAGGAAGCATCCTTAAGCTCTCTTTGCAGACCCGTGTGATTCTCCACTTGCTGACCAGAAAAGACAAACCACAGGTCTCAGTTGCAGCACCCCATCCATGTCTGATCTTCAGCAACACTGCCAGAGACTTCCTGTAATCTATTACAGTTGTAAAAGAAACGGTCCAGGAACAGGTCACAACTGAAAATATTGTTTTTCCATCTTTGCATACTGTGTATTTGAAATATTCTTGTTTAATTGTTATTGTTATTTACTTTATTGCTATCAAATAAATATCCATGTAATATTGTTCAAAGTTAGTGTTATGTTCAAACATTTTAAAAATGCCTGTAAAACAAATTGAGTTCAGTGACAATTACTGTTTGTTTGAATCAGTTTGTTAATAACATAAAACCTTTAAACTAATGCAACACATATAACAATGTAACAAACATTTTCAAATAAATAAAATTCTCAATACATAACTCATTTGGGAACTAATCTTTCTAGAAGTGAAAACAGTATGTCCATCCTCCCCCTGCTCTCCTCTCCTCAGCCTCTCTTTGCTGCCTCTTGTCCTCTCTGATGAGGTCTAGCAGCTCATCATCCCTGACTCTTTTCCTCTTTCTCCCTGTCGTAGGTGGCTGAGCCGCTTCGTCATCGCTGTCCTTTTGGTCACCCACTGCTGTGCTTGGCCCTGGGGTGTCCTCAGTGAGAGAGGAAATTGGGACAGGAGGCTTAGTGGAAGGCATCTGTCCTATCACCTCATCCATGAGGGATGAGGGCAAACCAGGGCCAAGTAGCAGCAGAGGGCTTCCCACTGACCCCCTCTCCTGAGCCTGGATACTTGCAATCCTAAAGGCAGAGGAAATCAAAAATGATTGCAGGCAAATAAAAACACCACCAGTCCGTGAGTCGTTTGGTACCGGGCCACGAGAGTTCAGGCTCTGCTGTGAAATTTATGGTTTTCAGGGGTTATCGTTAACTCGGTTTCCCTGGGTCTTTCCCTTGTTGTAGTTGTGTGTCTTATTTTGAAAGAAATATTTACACGTTACCATAGCGACCAGAGAGCATTAAGCGGCAGAGAGGAGGATGCTACTCTCAATGTTGGCGCATTTTCAAGAGGACGCTGCTAATAAAGTTACACAATCACACAGTACATTCACGTTTATTATTATATTTACAAAATACCACAGTTTTTGTCTTGGTCGGATCATTTTATGTGGTTGTATTCATCCACGATACCTTAAAGGCCGCTCCGTGTCTGACATAAACCGGTCTGTGGCGCAAAAAAGGTTGGGGACCGCTGCTGTACAGCATGAAGGTTAATAGGACCGTACTCACAGACCGATACCCACTATATATACACACACAAGGTAATTGGGTAATCGCACACAGGAGGGAAGAGCAGCTGATCTGAATACACATGATGACTGGAGGACACAAGCTGAACACAATGACAACAGACACAGACCTTCAGAATAGAACAGGAAATCCAGAACACGAGCCTTCAAAGTAAAGCAGGAACACACAGACTGATTTATAACACAACACGGGGACATGAACAGAGCACCGAGGACAGACACAGGTAGGGCTGAATATACACCAAACTTTAGGTTCAACCCTAAACTAATACAAAATCAGAATAAACACAAGGCACAAAAATGAACTTCAAGGAAACACAAAACGCTGGGTCAAAATGACCCAGGACCATGACAGTTTTAATAAATTAAGCCATTTGGTCTTTGTTCCCCACAACATATCACCAATTCCACAAAATCTAAATTATTTGTATGTAAGCGGCAATACATGAAAAATCGCAGGACCCGCGAAACAAGCTGGTTTACGGTTATTTTAAATAAAAGAAACATGTCTATGCAGATGCCCAAAGCTTAACAACACAACCGCTATAACAATTTAACTTTTGTACTACCAGATTTTTCCTTAGAATTCAGGGCAAAGTAGGACGCATTTGTCGCAACATTTTGAGTGCTCTTTGAATTCGGACAGCCTTCGCCGCGTCGCTTTGACGTCATTGCATCCAAATATGGCATTTTAAACATCCTTCCCCTGAATTCGGACACAGCCCACGTCTCCCTCAGTTCAAGGTTTTGTCGTCAATGTCTCTTCCCTGAACCTTTCTCTGTGTTTTCTCGGTCCTCAGTTTAGCTTTCCCAGTTTAGTTCAGTTTCTTTGCGAAGCCTGCAATAAAGCAGAGATTTTGAGTTCAGCTTTTGTCTCTGTGAGTTTTGCATTTGGGTCCTCATCTCCCTGCACACAGCTAGTTCATGACAGATATATAGTGACACAGTTACAGGGGTGATTAATCTCTTTGACTTTTTGTCTTTAACTTTATCAATAAAACAGCTGCAGCTTTCACTGGCAGCACATGTGGTAATTTAACCTTTGCACTGTTTTCATCAGTTAATTTTGCAATTAACATTTGAACATGTTGGATGATCTGTCTACTGTCACTGTTTGGTGCCGAGGTGTGAATCTGAGGACAGCTCCTGTAATCACAAAGAGAAAAGAACCATTACAAACTCAACTATAAGGTTTATTTCTCAAAACTGAAATAAAGCTGATTCTTCTCTTTCCTCACACTCAGGATCTGAAGTTCTTCTCTTACATTTTTTCAGTTCTACAGTTTAATCCATAGTTATTGATTAATGAGTTTAATGAAGTACAAGCTTTTTAAAAAAAAAAATGGTGTTACTGTGTTAATGTGGCAAGAGACTGAAAACATGCTTATTGCAGCTCCTCCAACCAACGGCCGCGGCAGGCTAAACATGAGGACACAGATGAAGTGCAACAATAAACACATGAAATACACTTCTGTACTTTTTGTACCTTTTATTCCACATGGTACTGTCCACTATACAAGTCAGCACATGGCATCAAACCATTAAACAAATGCACAGACTGCACAAACAAAATAATTGCAACTCACAAAGAATTATATCAATCACTATGCCAAACTACAACATTGGCCTATGGCATAACTTAGTGCATCAAGTCATCAATTAACATCAAGTTGCGCTCAACAAAAGGTTTCCCCTCATCCTCACCACACCTTTCTGCTCATCAACAACAGGGGCGGTGAACAAGTGAGTGCAACCACATTTATCACCTAACGCAACCATGAGTCATGCCCCACACCCATGCACCAATACAGTCAGTGCATTTAAACCAACCCACTTAACCAAAAAAGGAACAACTCATATGGCTCCTACATACCAGCCCCTAATTATTTTAGAGCAATAATTACATCATACTTACCATGTAGGAGACATATTGATAAACACGATCAATCCTTTATCAAACATTCAAGGATACAATTTTAATTCAAAATAAACAAATACACATTAATACAAATAGACATTTGAAAATCTTCATGACTGTTCTGCTTCCTGTAGAAGACACACTTTAGTGATCGCCCTGTCCAAACAACCAGTCTTTGCTTTAATACGAATCTGACGTAAAAGTCCTTTACCGTCAGAAATTGCCTCCACAACCCTTCCAATCACCCAAGAGTTACGAGGCGCAGAATCATCGACCACGATAACCACATCCCCAGGAATGAAGTTTAGTTCAATTTTCTGCTACTTCTGACACTCTTGAAGCTGGGGCAGGTACTCCTTCACTCAGCGCTTCCAGAACAGGTCAGACATGTACTGTAGCCATGTACAATAGCCTCTGCCTCACAAATAATAATAATAATGAATTGCATTTATATAGCGCTTTTCGGGGCCCTCAAGTGCTGTACAATTCCACTATTCATTCAGTCTCACATTCACACACTGGTGGAGGCAAGCTACAGTTGTAGCCACAGCTGCCCTGGTGCAGACTGACCGAAGCGAGGCTGCCATATCGCGCCATCGGCCCCTCTGGCCATCACCAGTAGGCGGTAGGTGAAATGTCTTACCCAAGGACACAACGACCGAGACTGTCCGAGCCCAGGCTCAAACCGGCAACCTTCCGATTACAAGACGAACTCCCAACTCTTTGAGCCACGATCGCCCCAAAGAACGAAGCCTTCTTCGTCCAAATTCTGCACTTTCAAAATGGAATTTAACACCTTCCTGACAGACCTTATGAGACGTTCCCAAACCCCGCCATGATGGGAAAAAGCAGGAGGATTAAAAATCCACTTTATGCCTTTTTGCAGCAGCATCTCATGAATCTGAGCCTGATTCCATCCTTCCACTGCCTCTTTCAACTCATGTTCACCACCCACAGAGTTTGTACCATTATCCGATACCTGACCCCTCCTTGATACAAATCGTCGGAGAGCATTAATAAAGGACTCTGTGCTCAAAGATGACAACACCTCTAAATGCACACCTCTCACTGCCACAAATGTAAAGATAATTCCATACCTCTTTACTTCACACCTTCCACACTTAACCTAAAAAGGTCCGAAACAATCTACTCCAACCTGAGAGAATATAGGTTCACCTGGTGAGATGCGATCATGTGGAAGGTCTGCCATCGTCTGATATCCTGGTGCTATATTATCAACATTTATATCCAGTCATGGCAGCCATGATCACTTTCTAATGTCAGGCCTGATGTTTTGTGCCCTCACCTGTTCTCAGCTGCATTTGAATAAAACACCAATTCCACACATTTAAGCTTAAATTTCAAAACTAACATTTTAACTACTGATTTTATCTATTGTTCTGATTTTTGATTTTATATACTGTTTTGTTTGTTTGTTAATTAGTTTGTTTGTTTGTTTGCTTGTTTTAATCAATTTTAAATCATGCTTTTTATTTGTTTTTGTTTTTAATGTCTCTGTAAAGCACTTTGAATCACCTTGTTGTTGAATTGTGCTATACAAATAAACTTACCTTGCCTATATGCATATTTTTCACAGCCACCTATACAATGGGTTGTTATATGTGGTATCACAAGTAACAAGCACAGCTTATGTCCCACCTAACAACATACAGATTAGTTTTTTGGGGGGGGTTTTTGTAAATGCTGGCTTTATTGGTAATGAGAAAAGCTATAAAACACTGACTTATTTAAAACATTTTCCTAGGAAGTGCATAGATAGTCTTATCATTATTGACTTTCTTTTACTTTTTCCAGGTGGCAACAAGAAAAATTGTTTGTGACAACTGGTTCGGTCTAAGGTTAGTTTTTGGTGTGGTTTAAGCAAAATCTTAGTGTTGATACTACTGTTGGTTTGCTGGTTGGCCACAACTGTGAATCCTGGTAGATGTGTTGTATTAGGAAACTGTATTAGTCCTGATGAGCAATGACTAATTCATTACTGCAGACAAGTCTTAACAAAAAAAGCAGACAGACCAGTATTTCTTCAAATACGTGTACCTGCAGCATGCTGTAGTGTTATAAGAATATTGTTTATACTCCATATGCACAGATTTATATAAATAATGCTACATGGGGAAATAGTAAAGCATTTAGTCGCGGTTTAATGTCTTGCAGTAAAATAGACATGTTGCCCCTGCTGGTGGGGAAAAAACACTTGAATATCTGCAACTTTCAGGGAGGTTTCTCAGCAGACACCAGCGAGCACAGCCCGAAGCTATTTCGCTTGTTTAAAATTCCACTTGGGTGTGCTGTCTGAGAAACGCCTGTGTTTTTACATTGATAGAGAAGTAAAGCAATAGACAAGAGACAAAGCTCTTGAGTTAACACACTTACACTAACCAGACTCCCAGACGCAGGACAAAGTCAATCTTTTTTTCCAATAATGGGGAAACTTTTGATTTCCACCACCTACCTAATGCTGGTAAGTGCTCCTAGTTTGGTTTTATAGCACTCCTACATGATTGATACATGTTTACTTTCTGTCACTTTTGTCATGCCAGGAAGCATTAAAACATTTAAAGGTGACAAGTCAGTTTGAAACTCACTTTCACCTTTAATGCACTCTCTAACCTTGCTTGTTGCTTTTTGAGATTTAGACTACCTGTGCTGTGAAGTAAGATTCACAACCACAGTGGTATAACAAAAAGTTCCAGAAAAAACAAAATTGTCACGGCCGTCATGGCCGGTGTGTTTGTGGAGCGGACCCAAAAGCAAGCATAGGAGAAATAAACTGATGATCAAACAAAGAGTGAGCCTTTATTACGGCTGATAAAAAAAAGAAAAAATAAAACAGAAAAACAAAGCGAGACCAAACAAAAGTGAAACCTAATCTGGGACTGAACTAAACAAACTATGGAGACAATGACACGAGACATAAGATGAAACCTGAACAGGTGAATGAAAAACCTTGAACGTGAAGTACTTTAAACATGACATGAGCATGAACCTGAACTGCTGAAAGCAAACACTCAGTGGCCTGTCATTGTCGTCATAGTTTGTTTAGTTTAGTCCCATTTTAGGTTTCACTTATGTCATTCTTTTCAGCACAACCTCACATGTCTGAATTTACAGTTATGTTTTCATTTTGACATACTGTATTAGCACAACTGATCTAAAGTCAGACAAAAAACAAACTCTGATTAGAAAAAGGTACATTTTTTACTGTAACAACCGCATATACACACTCCAAACACGCTAAATCTCTCACAAACTCTCTCTGTCTCTCTGTCTCTCTCTCACCATCACTCCTTAAATTCCCCCCTCTTTCTAAACATCCAAATGTCATGTTGCCAGAACATTTTTTGATTGGTCAACATTTTACATTTTTCCACCAACACAGGTGTTCTTTGTTTTGTTTCTTTTTTTTATGCTCATAAGCTGAGAATGCTTGCTAGAGCTGTCCTTAGACATTACAGGTTAGGAAAAGATGCCACGTATATATTGTTTATCATGACTCTGGTTTTACGTGGCCTATCAACACAACTGAAAAACTGTTATATATCATCTTTTTGCTTTGTCATCTTGAAGTAGTCATGTGATTGGTTTACCACAACTACTTTATTTATCCTCAGTCAAACAGCAGCACTCATGCGATAGTGGGGTGTGCTGTCTGAGAAACGCCTGCCTTTTTACATTGATAGAGAAGTGAAGCAATAGACAAGTGACAAAGCTCTTGAGTTAACACACTTACACTAACCAGACTCCCAACACTTTGACGCAGGACAAAGTCAGTCTCTTTTTTTTTTTCTAAGATGGGGAACATTTTGATTTCCTCCACCTACCTAATGCTGGTAAGTGCTTCTAGTTTGGTCATGTAGCACTCCTACATGATTGATACATGTTTACTTTCTGTCACTTTTGTCATGCCAAGAAGTATTAAAACATTAAACATGACAAGTCAGTTTGAAACTCACTTTCACCTCCAGATCCTGTCCTGTGTGGAGTCGTGCTTTCTGCTGAGATCTCTCTACGTAATTGTACCTGAAATAATTCCACCTGGATACCAAGTAGCAAAAGGTGCCGCTCTGTGTATTTGTGTTATTCCTTCTGTTTGAAAAAGTGTTGTAAGCCGAATGTTTTGTGTTTTATGTCTCTTTTTAACTTTCACTTTCTCGCTTTTCAGTTGAAACCGTCGGCTGTGATGCAAAATCAGTGCAGTTAACTGTGAAGGACCCGAGTTTCACAATAAAAAGTAACGGAGCAGTCGTAGCTTTAACGTCTGTCTCAGTGGGAGAAGGAGGACGGACATTTTCTGTGTCTGCTCGGGACAATAGTGGACTGGAAAGAAAGATGGAAGTTCACCTTGTCCGCAGTACAATGCCGAAAAGACATGTAAGGCAACTGCATATTGTGAGTCGTTTATACAGGTCAGCAGGAACAGTGCATCTTTTTTCTAACATGTCCAAACTTGTTGGAATGTCATAGCGACGAGGCCAAGGCTCCCTGAACCGCTCTAGAAGATGTTTTCGTGTTTTCCCGTCGCAAACGATAGTGGAGAATTATGAAGGGAGCTATCCAAAACTAATTGACAGGGTGAATTGAATGTTTAATTTTTATCATTTATGATCACTGTGGTATACAAATGTTTATTGTCAATACACATCAGATTGTAAAGACTTTATGAATAACAGAATCCTTTTTTTTTTCTTTTCCTTAATATGTATCATTTTATTTGGTTTCTGCTGTAGGTGGGGCCATATTCCTCAGACAGACGTTATTGGTACTTTATTGAAGGAGAGGGAGTCGATACGTATCCAACTGGAGTGTTCAGTATAGACAGAGACACGGGGGATCTGTTCTTGCTCAAAGCGGTGGATCGTGAGGAGTTCCCAGCATATAATGTGAGTGTGAAGATGACGCTGGTTTAGAAGATTTGTAAAGAGTTCCAATAATGTTCCACAGTCATCTTTAAGGAGTGATTTATTAATCATTCAAATAGTTGCAGCGTAATCAATCCTCTACTGAGCATGTTTGTTTATTTATTTTTTCATTCAAACCTGGAACTGGCACAGTTCACATATGGAGTCTTGTTATGTTCCTGACTCTGCTTTCTATATTTGTGTGCATCAAACTAGTCAAACGTTTGTTTGTTTTCCCTCTATAGATTTTGATGATTGTTTTTGACAAGCATACTAATGCGGAGCTAGATGAGAAAATACCCCTGAGAGTGTTTGTAGATGATGTCAATGACAATGCTCCAGAGTTCGTAGGTCCTTTACACTTTACAGTTCCTGAGCACTGTAGTGCAGGTGAGAAAGACAACATACAGTAATAGTTGATTCTGTGGTATTTGACTTTCAGTGCAGTTGCTCTAAATGATTATGGGTTACAATACAGGGACTGTGGTGGGAGTGGTGAGTGCAACTGACAGAGACCAAATTGGCACAGACCATGTGAAGATTAAATATACACTCGTATCTGGATCAGACATGTTTACCATTCATCCAGAAACAGGTGTCATCACAACAACAACCAACACCCTAGACAGAGAGGTGAGTACTGCCTCTGCATCACTGATACCTGTGAACTTTATGTAATTGAAAACTTGCATCATTGAAATCGATGATGCAAGTGCTTTACAACATATTTTTATTATAATACTTTTCTAACATTTCTTTTAAAGTTAAAAGACAACCATGTGGTGACTGTAAAAATCCAGGATATGAATGGTGCACCAAATGGTCTGTTTGCCACATCGACAGCAACAATTGCTCTGAGTGATATTAATGACAATCCACCAACCTTCATGAAATCAACTGTAAGTGTTTGAAAGAAGTGTCAGTTTGTAATTTGGCTGAATAACTGAAATCATATCGATTGATTTTGGCGTCCTTTTTCTACTTATTTCACCAAAATACTTTTTACTGACATAATTAAACAGCAATTAACCCCCTCTGCTTTTTTTCTTGTAGTATAATGTTACTGTGCAAGAAGATGAAAGTGAAAAACTTTTACTTCGAATTCCTGTTCAAGATAAAGATTTGATAAACACATCAAACTGGATGTCAAAGTTTGTTATTACTAAAGGAAACGAAAATGGAAATTTCAGGATAGTTACTGACCCCCAAACAAACGAAGGGCTTTTGTACATCTCAAAGGTGAGACTGGCTTATTATTCAATTCATTATTATCATTTAGTGATGTTGGTGGAAGCATTTTGCATGGATCACATCTAATGCAAAGTCAGCCTATATACAACTGATTTATATTTATAAACTTTAAAATGTCTTTCTTTTTTCCAGCCATTAGATTATGAGAAGACCAACGATGTCCAGCTTCAGATCACTGCACAAAATGTAGCATCACTGAATGGCAGCAGTGCCACGTGGCAGTCCATCCCTGTGAATGTCAATGTTGAAAAAGTGGATGCAGTCAGGGCTGGACTGGGACAAAAGATCAGCCCGGGAATTTTGACCAGAGACCCGCCCACCAGGTATTATAGGAAAAGCAATAGAGCCTGTGAATGAAAACAAACGCTGTTCTGACAGTGATGTACAGTCTTGTTGGTATATATGCAGGATTTCTATACATGTTACATCAGATAAAAACTTTGGTTGTAAGATTCAGACAATTATTTAATAACAGCCAGACATTTTAAATGAAAATAAGAAAGAAACGTATTTCTTTGTGCCCCCCTCTCCCTGTTAATGCCCTACCTGGCTCCCTGGCAAAACTTTGCTAGATCCACCCCTGCACAGTTACCAGCTGTCAGCTACTTAGAAAAGGATCCTGATGTTATTTGTCTCTCAGAAACAGTTCATAACTTCCTTTCAACTCATTCATGTCACCTAAAAGGTAAACCTGTTTCTTCATTACCTGTTCAGCTCTGATGATTCAGTAAGGACATCTCCTGGTTTCATCTTCATGTTTCCCTCTCACCAAACTGATATCATGACCAGCAGCTTTTACAGCTGTTGGCTCCAGCAAATATCAGCTGATACTAGAAATTAATATTAAATGAATTCTAACAACAGCTGATCAAGCTTAAACCTGCTGCTGTTGTTTAGCGTGACATCTGCCGGTTTCCCCGTTCTGGTGCAAATTGGGCGATAAACAAGAGAGACGGGACTTCAAACCATTCAAAATCACAAAGCTAAAAAAAAACAATCAATATACCTACAATATTGATCAGTTTCCCTGCACGCAGTCGATCTAGGGCCGTTTCTTCTATTAAATTCAATTCTTCTTTTAAAACACTAAAAAAGTCCAACGACACACATTAAAAATGGGCCCCTACAATAACAAATGATCCAAACAAAATGGCAAAAGACTCTTACCAACAGTATACCCCATGCCTATTCAACTACGAAGTTAGTTTGGCCAGATTTTTCAAACCGAGGAATTTATCTGGGCCAGATATTTTTTTTTGAAGCCAGTAAGCAGCAGATCATGATCAATTTCAAACCCACACAACTGTATTGAAAAACAAGTATTTTTTTTTATTCCTATTCCCCTGTAAATCTGGTGACCTCTCACAAATGCACACCAAAAGGTCCATTTTTAAAAAAGGGAGCTATAACTAAACTATTTTTTGCACATTTGAAATAATAATAATAATAACAAAAAAACATTTTGATAATTCCCTTTCAAATTAAAATAAATATTTCGCTGACCACTCACTTTTCCTGCCATGGATGGAGCCCCATCCGTCACAAGTATACAGACACGCTTCATATCCAGACCATTTTCCTCAAAAAGAGCTTAAATCTTCTCAAACATCATTTCGCCAGCTGTGTGTCCCTCTAACGGTAGCAAGTCGAGCAATTTCCCATCCAAAAAACGGACATATACACACAACTGTGCATTATCAGTTCTGTCAGTGATCCCCTGCTATAGACATTACATCAGTTTTCTTCAGGTCATCTAACAGCATTTCAAACTCGTCTGATGCCAGAACTTCAACTCTACAAATATTTGAACTGTCCTACAGGGGTACGTTTTTAATAGCAGATGTCACACTTACTTTAATTTTTTCATCACTTTTCACCGCATCCACCACGGCCAGCATGCAGTATTTCATTGTTTCAGAATCTGTGAAAGGCCTTTTCTTCTTTGCCAAGAAGCAAACACGAAGGGAAGATGCTGCCGCTCTCTCTTGGGCTGTACAGGACCCTCACCATGGTAGTACAACTCCGGTTGTAAGATTATTCAACTCGGTAAAATGAATAAGTGTCAGTCCAGGCAGGGTTAAACCGACAGTTTTCATTGTCAATTTTGCGCTTTTGGAGTGAGAAAGACATGCTGTTGTCGCATCATATATTACGATGATTGTTTAATATGTTTACATCACGGTGCATTGTGGGTTAAATATTGCTAGGCTACTAGGAGTGTTGCATTCACAGTCTACACTACGCTGTAGGAATTTTAAATTTTTTTTTAAATTAACTAATTTTTTGCGTTTTCTCTGTGTTTCTGCCAGGACCACAGGCAGGGCCACTCGCAGGTTGCTTCTGGGCCGCCATTTGAATAGGCTTGGTATACCCACTCACACCCAAGCGAATTAATCGCCTCTGGTTTTTTTCCACAGAAGAGCACTGACTTCACCGCACACACCCACTACCTTTTCACAGCTCTTCAGCCAATCACCTGGCAGAGAGCAACAAACTGCCAGGTGACACTTGTTACATATAGATTCAGGGTAAGATGGGGTGTGGTTGCTTTTTGGACACTTGGAAAAATGACTGATTCACCTTTTCCTGCAGGTCTGTGTCCTTCGGACTACTGGGAATTATGACTATACTGTGTCCTGTGGTCCTCCTCCTACTGCTTTGTGAGTCTCCCACTGTGATTAAGTTGTAAGGGTTAGATGGGGGTTCTCTTGTAGTTTGCTCATTGCATATTAGGAAGTGAACAATGCTGCATACAATAGTGTAGGTATACCACACATAAAAGCACTCTGTGAGCTCTGATTTTGAATATGCCTGCTTTTTGTTGCAGTCCTAGTCCTTGCATTTTTCTGTCTAAAAAAGAGAGAGAAATTGCAGCTTTATGACTCTGGAGACACTGGAGGAATCCCACTCAAATCTAACACGGAGGCCCCAGAGGACAGCATGGTAAGGATAGCAATGTGTAACCAATGTCTCCGTTTCCAGGTCTTCTAAAAAAAAAAAACACACACACACACACACATTTACTTTGTTTTACAAGAAAAATCTTCTTGAAAAATGGGTTTAAAAACATAAACAACTATGGGATACTGTTTGTTCATGATTTGGACAGGGGGAACAAATTATGGAATTATATATGTGTAAAGTGTAGAAGTAAATTTAAATCTACTTTGATATACAAAGAGGTGTTTACAAAGGTTATAAAACTAGTTATGTATTTGGTGGTTACGTGTTTTGATATTTACATGTTTACATGTTTGAATGTTTAGACTGATGCTAAACTTCTTCAAGCGGTTGAGGAGCTCACGCTTACTGTAACCGGCCTGAAACATGAAATACAGCAGTTACGGGAGAAACAGAGTTACCTTGCCCAACGTTTGGACTCCAGTCGTGATAGATCCTCCTCTTCCAATGTTCAGTACAGCACCAGCAGTGCGTCCCCGTCGCCTTATCATGCCAGACAACATTCCAGAGACTATTGCTCGCCTGAGAGGCGTTATCATCGTGATCCAGAGTCTCACCGTGAACGTCCTTCTTCCCCTGTTCCCCAGAGGTTCAATGAGTGGGACAAATGTGAGAAACACGATCAACGCACATACCCTTCCCAACAGCCCCCCCAGTATTCCAGGTACAATTACCCTGACAATAACAGATACCGACGCAGTCCCAGTCCTGCTCCACGTAGAGCTAGAGATGCTGCGTCCTACAGTAGGACCGGTGTTCGTTTCCAGTCCCCGGAAAGGCCTGCACATTTCACGTCCGGCCCACAGGGAAACTTTCATTAGCTGCTGTTGAGGGGCAAACATCAGCTACAGTATCAGGGCCCCAAAACCACATCCCCCAGTTCCCCTCAGAATCTGATGGCTCAGTCTCCTCTAACGTCTTGGCTATTGTCGAGGGCATTGAAGTGTGTGCTCTAATTGACTCTGGTTCCTTTGTCTCCCTTGTGAGTGAAGATTTTCGAAACGCTCATCCAGCTTTGAAAAAACAGCCTATGGTAGCATCCTCTGTGCCAGCTCGTTCGGTCAATGGAGAACGTCTGGAAATCTTAGGCAAGTTAACCGTTGGTATTAGGCTTGGGACTCAGGTATGGCAGCAGGACTTTGAAGTCCTCAGAGGTGCTTACCAGCCAGTCATTCTAGGTTGGGATTTTCTGCAGAGGCACCATGCTCTTCTCGACCTCAAAAACAAAGTGCTGCAACTGTGGGACATGAAAATTCCCCTGTTGCCCAAAGGACATGAGGTGGCTGCCTGCTGTAATGTTTCCGTGTTAGCACCAACCAAAATTCCAGCTATGAGCGAAACTCTGATCACAGCCTGTGTGTCAGCAGCCACACCGGCTTCTCCTGTTCCAACAGACTACTGTGGTTTCTTGGTCCCTAATCCAACATGTGACATTGTTGTGGCTCACACTCTCAGTGAAGTTCAGAATGGTACTACAGTGGTTCGAATGCTTAATCCCTCCAGTGATGAAATTGAACTGTACCCTGGACAGCATCTTGGTGAGTTTCATTCAGGCTCATCTGTTGATATCATTCCACTGGAGCAGACATGTTGTGCTACTTCACCTGTGTATGATTCGACTCTGCCGGTAGAAATAGATGAAACAAACTTGTCACACTCCCAGGTTCAGTCCCTGAAATCACTTCTCCAGAAGTATTCAGGAATCTTCAGTAAGCACTCAGAGGACAGAGGTCACACAGGCATAATTAAGCATCATATTCACACAGGTGATGCTACACCGATTAAACAAAGAGCCTATAGAGTGACACCTGAACAGAGAGCTGAAATACAGACTCAAGTTGACAACCTTTTAAAGGCAGGTGTCATCGAAGAAAGCTACAGCCCATGGGCCGCCCCAGTGGTTCTGGTGCGAAAGAAAAATGGTACGTGGCGTTTCTGTCTCGACTATAGGAAACTCAATGCAGTGACAATCAAAGACTCTCATCCTCTTCCAAGGGTTGATGATGCACTGGATGCGCTGTCAGGTTCTGCCTGGTTCTCCACAATGGACCTTCAACATGGCTATTGGCAGGTTGAACTGGAAGAGAAGGATCGTGAGAAAACTGCTTTCACAACCGGCAGTGGACTTTACCACTTCACTGTTATGCCCATGGGACTCACAAACGCTCCAGCCACATGTCAGCGGTTAATGGAGATGGTACTTCGTGGCCTTCCCTGGAAAACCTGCTTAGGATGATGTCCTCATTTACAGCCGCTCTTTCGCAGAACATCTCCAGCATCTGGAAGAAATTTTCGGCAGATTCCGGGCAAGTGGCTTGAAGCTAAACCCCTCAAAATGCTGTTTTGCCAAAGATCAGGTACAATTTTTGGGCCACATTGTATCAAAACATGGCATCCAGCCTGACCCCAGAAATGTGAACAGTGTGCAAGCCTGGCCTATTCCACAAACAGCGACAGAAGTAAGATCATTCCTTGGACTTTGTTCATATTATCGCAAGTTTATTCAAAACTTTGCGCACCACAGAGTCCCCCTACATGCTCTCACTGAGAAGCATGCACCTTTTCAATGGACTTCTCAGTGCCAGGATGCATTCATGTATCTGAAACATGCCCTCTCAAACCCTCCAGTGGTTTCATTCCCTGACTTCACATTGCCATTTTCTCTGTATACTGATGCTTCTAGCACAGCTACTGGCAGTGTACTAGCTCAAAAACAGGGACAGCAAGAGAAAGTCATTGCCTATGCTAGCCATGCGCTTACAAAGGCAGAAAGAAAGTGGTCGACTTATGATCGAGAACTCTGGGCCATTGTTTGGGCAGTTAGACATTTTCGGCACTACCTCTATAAGCAGCCATTTGTTATTGTCACGGATCACAAGCCCCTCCTGGGTCTTCGGAAAATACCCATTGACAGTGATAGAACTGGTCGCCGTGCTCGCTGGGCTCTTGAACTTGATCCTTTTGAGTGGACTGTGATTCATAAAGATGGCCACCGCCACCTCAATGCGGACGCACTGTCACGTCGCCCTGTCACTGGTGAAACCGTAGAGCAGGACACAGTCTGCACTGCTTCTGCTACCTTGAAACCTGAAGAGAGGTGCGTGGGTCCTGCAGGCCCGCCCAACCATAGTCCCTGCAGTACTGACCAAAAACACATTCCATGCAATGACCTTCCTGATCCACGACTGCAGTGTGCAGCGCTATCTGTTTCATCCACATTTGTGCTTGAGCTGCCTGAAGATGATCTCAAAAGTGAACAACAAAAAGATCCTGTACTGTCAGAAGTCATTGGCTGGAAAGCTAAGGGTCAGAAACCACCCTACTGGCGTATGAAAAAATGCCCACCTCAGGAAAAAGTGCTATGGCACGAGTACTCTAGACTTACCTTTCACAATGGCTTACTCTGTCGTAAAGCTTTCAACCCGTCCCAAAAGTCAGTGTTGCATCAGTTGGTTGTTCCTGAATCTTTAAAAGACACTGTCCTACAGCTGCTGCATGGCAACCCAGTGTCCGGTCACCTATCAGCAGATAAGGTCCTGAAACGTGCTCAGCAGCTATATTACTGGCCATTCATGTCACGTGACATCAGAATATGGTGCACACAATGCACCCCATGTGATGCCAGACGGAATCCCACACCTCATCACAGAGCTCCAATGAAAACAATTGTTGCTGCGGAGCCATTTCAAAAGGTGGCAGCTGACATACTTGAACTCCCCATTACGAGTCGTGGCAACAGGTACGTGCTCGTTGTTCAAGACTATTTCTCGAAATATGTCAATCTCTATGCTATCGCAGACCAACGTGCCACAAAAGTTGCAAAATGCCTGTTTGACAACTTCATCTGTCAGCACGGCGTCCCTGAAATGCTACACACAGACCAAGGACGTCAGTTTGAATCTGACCTGGTGAAACATCTGTGTCAGCTGCTAGGCATCCAGAAGACACGGACCAGCCCATATCACCCTCAATGCGATGGGATGGTCGAGAGGTTCAATCGAACACTTATTGACCAGTTAGCTAAGTTACTCCTTCAGCAGCCTGGCGAATGGGATGACTGCCTCAATCAAGTTGCTTTGGCTTACAACACCAGTCCTCACTCTACCACGGGATTTACGCCATTTTTTCTCACACATGGACATGAGGCACGGATGCCTGCTAATATGCTGTTGCCTACCAACATGTCAGCATCATCTACTTCTGTTTCTCCTGCTGACTACGTCACCCAGTTGACTCAGAGACTTCAGTCTGCCTTCAGCACTGCTGCATGGAACAGAGATTGTGCCCACAACCAGCAGAAACAATTGTACGATAGGGGCATCAAACACACTCCTTATGTTCCGGGTGACTTGGTGTGGTTAAATGACCCCACTACAGCAAAGCAGAAACTGGCTCCACATTGGAAGGGCCCCTTTGAGATATTGGAGTGCCTTGGAACAGATGGAGAAAACCCTGGTGTCACGTACAGGATTCGCTACCTCCTGGACCAATCAGACAAGACTCAAATCGTTCACTACAATCGTCTCAGGCCGTACAAAGCACCTGTTCCTAAAGGTGGAACCAACTCACCTGCTGGTGACATACCTGTACAGCCCCAGATTCCACAGTTGACTGCATTATCAGGTGCGTTGCCCTTCACAGCTTCAAAATCTGCAGCTGAAGGGAGCTGGAATGTTCAGTGCCGCAGCCCTGCAACCTCATCAGACCCTCAGGTTTGTCAGCCACCACCTCTAAACCAGTCAAGACCCCATTCCCACTCTCCTTTGTCCCCTTCTCCTCGGTCTGAGACTGTAACGACTTCCCCCTCTGGCCATGTGGTGATACACCAATCAGACATTGTCCCTTCAACTCCTCATCGTGTATCTGGTGTTTCACGGCGATGTGTGAGACGTCAAGTTGTGCCTCCCAGATACCTCAAGGACTATGTTTTGAACTGAACTTGTTTTTGGTTTTGCTGTTGTTTTATTGTTGTCCCCTTTGCTCGCAGCATGTTGGGGTTTTTTTTTCTTCCTTTTCTGTAGGGAAACGGGGACGTTTCTTATGTGAGGGGGGGAGGAAAATGTAAAGTGTAGAAGTAAATTTAAATCTACTTTGATATACAAAGAGGTGTTTACAAAGGTTATAAAACTAGTTATGTATTTGGTGGTTACGTGTTTTGATATTTACATGTTTACATGTTTGAATGTTTAGACATGCATGTTCAAACCAGTAATAAGTATGTGTTATATCTACCTGGTTGTTTTCCCTGTTTTGATCTGAGTATAAGATTTCCTGGCTTCTGAGAGGCCAGTGAAGTACTCATGAGGGCGGCACACAGGAAGTGTGGGTTATTGTTGCAGTGTGCTAAAAAGTAAAGAGGCTGCTAAAAAGTTATCCGTCTCCGTCTTGCTGTACCTAATTATTCAGAGAGATTCCCAACCATCTAGTGAACCCTCACGTTACATATGTATATCTATTATCCCTTTAAAGCCGGTCGGAGCGGACACGCTCCATTTTGCGTAACTATTTTTAAATCCCAGTAGCGCTGCAACCACGTAAGCTAGCGCAATAATTTTTTTTGCATATGAAAGCGGAGGAGTTGTACTTACATCTTATGCCATCAGCTTGTCCTCGGTCACAGTTTCCTTACACATATAGCTTTGCAAAAACTGCATAAAAAGCACTTGCAGCAACAAAAACATAATATTCCAGAAACACGCTTTGCCGATCCGATCAGCTGTTCATAACACTTCCTACGTCCATCAGCGTGAACTATCACATGTCCGGCATGACCTGTCCGAAACCGGAAGTGACGCCATTTTGCGGAAATGTAGTTTTTTACCATCGTGGCCTCATGAGACTATACTTGTGTTTTTAAAAGTTATCTTTGACTTTATGACTTTCTGTGTCGTTTCTGGGATGCTTAGGACTCATATTGCACTGCTGGAAATATTTTTATTTTGATGCATATGCTGTTATTTTGCAAATTTGCACTATAATATATTTTTTTGTTTTTCCTGCAGTATATGAAAATTGGTGTATCTCAAAAATAAAACTATGAAGACACTTAAAATAATTTTCCTTTGGTGGGAAACTACAGTGGGGCAAAAGAGCCACCGATTGTGCAAGTTCCCCCACTTAAAATGATGACAGAGGTCAGTAATTTGCACCAGAGGTACACTTCAACTGTGAGAGACAGAATGTGAAAAACAAATCCATGAATTCACATGGTAGGATTTGTAAAGAATTTATTCGTAAATTAGGGTGGAAAATAAGTATTTGGTCACCTCAAACATGGAAAATCTCTGGCTCTCACAGACCTGTAACGTCTTCTGTAAGACGCTTTTCTGTCCCCCACTCGTTACCTGTATGAATGGCACCTGTTTGAACTCATCATCTGTATAAAAGACACCTGTCCACAGCCTCAAACAGTCAGACTCCAAACTCCGCCATGGCCAAGACCAAAGAGCTTTCGAAGGACACCAGGAAAAGTATTGTAGACCTGCACCAGACTGGGAAGAGTGAATCTACAATAGGCAAGCAGCTTGATGTGAAAAAATCAACTGTGGGAGCAATCATCAGAAAATGGAAGACATACAAGACCACTGATAATCTCCCACGATCTGGGGCTCCATGCAAGATCTCATGCCGTGGGGTCAAAATGATCATGAGAACGGTGAGCAAAGATCCCAGAACCACACGGGGGGACCTGGTGAATGACCTGCAGAGAGCTGGGACCAAAGTAACAAAGGTCACCATCAGTAACACACTACAACGGCAGGGAATCAAATCCCACAGTGCCAGACGTGTTCCGCTGCTGAAGCCAGTGCATGTCCAGGCCCGTCTGAAGTTTGCCAGAGAGCACATGGATGATACAGCAGAGGATTGGGAGAATGTCATGTGGTCAGATGAAACCAAAGTAGAACTTTTTGGTATAAACTTAACTCGTCGTGTTTGGAGGACGAAGAATACTGAGTTGCATCCCAAGAACACCATACCTACTGTGAAGCATGGGGGTGGAAACATCATGCTATGGGGCTGTTTTTCTGCCAAGGGGACAGGACGACTGATCCGTGTTAAGGACAGAATGAATGGGGCCATGTATCGTGAGATTTTGAGCCAAAACCTCCTTCCATCAGTGAGAACTTTGAAGATGAAACGAGGCTGGGTCTTCCAACATGACAATGATCCAAAACACACCGCCCGGGCAACAAAGGAGTGGCTCCGTAAGAAGCATTTGAAAGTCCTGGAGTGGCCTAGCCAGTCTCCAGACCTCAACCCCATAGAAAATCTGTGGCGGGAGTTGAAAGTCCGTGTTGCTCGGCGACAGCCCCAAAACATCACTGCTCTCGAGAAGATCTGCATGGAGGAATGGGCCAAAATACCAGCTACTGTGTGTGCAAACCTGGTAAAGACCTATAGTAAACGTTTGACCTCTGTTATTGCCAACAAAGGTTATGTTACAAAGTATTGAGTTGTATTTTTGTTATTGACCAAATACTTATTTTCCACCCTGATTTACGAATAAATTCTTTACAAATCCTACCACTGCAACTCCCCCTGACTTCTGCTCCGCGGCTGCTGGGCGAGCCCTCATCTGGGACTCTCCTCAGCTCTTACTGGAACAGTGGCGCGGCTGCCCCTTTGTTGGTCTTCCATGGTCTCTTGTGTTCTGGGGGCCTCTGGATGTCTGGAGTTTTGATCTCCTCCATACCCGCTTCACACCCTGGAGGACGGGGCTGTGGCCCCCCCACACTCCCTAGCAGATCATTACATGGAGAAACCTTTGGAATGCAAGCATGCTGATCCACACAGGTATGCACACATGGGTATTCACAGACGCGGACTAAAGCTTTCTTGGCTGCTGCCTCAAAGCACACTGTGCGCTGTCTATCTTGCGTGCTGCACAATATCGTTTATTATTTAGTAAATATTGATATCTATGACTAGCTAGTTTATTGTGATGGTGCTTTGTTTTCTCTATTATTATGTTGCTCTTTGTTGTTTGCTGTCTCCTCTGTTTGTTTTTTTTGTTTGTTTTTTTTTTTTTCTCCATACAGGTGACCCAGGAGTTCTTTTTTTTTTTCTCTCTCTCTTCCCCCCCTTCTCACCGTCTCTTCTCCCCTTTGGTTTTCTTTCTTTCTCTCCCCCTCTTTCTCTCATTCATTCCCCCTGTCCTATTTATTATAAAAAAAATAAATAAATAAAAAAATAAAAAAAAAATCCTACCATGTGAATTCATGGATTTTTTTTTTCACATTCTGTCTCTCACAGTTGAAGTGTACCCCTGGTGCAAATTACTGACCTCTGTCATCATTTTAGGTGGGGGAACTTGCATAATCGGTGGCTGACTAAATACTTTTTTGCCCCACTGTAGTTTGTACAACTTTTTTGTATTTACAGTTTTGAGGGATAAGCCTCTTAAATTTCTCTAACTACAAATATATGTTAAAAAAACAAAAACGATTTTAAATTTTTTTGTAGTTTATTGCACTTTTTTGCAATTTATGTATGTACTATGCACTTAATGCAGACATATTATTAAAATCTGGGCTATAATGGTTGTATTGATGTATAGCAACTTGAAATGCTCCAAAGAATGGCTCCACAGCATGTAAAAATATAAAGTAAGCTCTGGCGTACTTGGTTCTATGGTAGGTGTTAAAGGGTTAAATATATCATTAGATATCTTTTTCCATGTGGCTTATTATATCTCCAAAAGTATTACAAATTATCTCCAAAATTTCAGGAGTACTTACGTTTAGTTGCATTTCATTTATATAATTTTTTTAAGGGATCTTATATCTGTTTTCACTCTTGTATGCTTTTCATACAAGTTTCACACAAGACAGATACAAACTTTATAAGACGCCCCATCAATAACCTGTCAGTTATGCTAGCAGTGTCCAAGCATTCTTTTTTTTTTTTTTCATACCACGCATCCCTGCAGTGGCTCTTGGGAACCTCTGTTCTTTATAATTGGGAATCAAATGGCCACTATCTCCATTATGCAATGTTGTTTATTATTACAAACATATTATTTGTTTGTTTTTGATACATCCAACAAAAATGTCTTGTGGCAGACCTTTGCAAAAAAAATTCAAAAATAAAATAGCAGAAGTTTCTTTTTCTGCAGTAAAATAAATATCTGTGAATGTCTGTAAAAGATATTATTTCTCTAACTTGTTGGTCATCTGTTTGCTCGATGTGTAATATATATATATATATATATATATTAGGGGTGCAACGATATTCGTATCGATATTGAACCGTTCGATACAGTGCTTTCGGTTCGGTACGCATATGTATCGAACAATACAAAATTTTTAATTTATTTTATCAACTTTCCTTCTGACGATGCTGTCTGTGTTGAGCGCTCAGTGGATCTGCGCTCGACAGTGCAGCCTAGGCGGAGTAGTCGAACGCAGATTCACTGAGTGCAGGGCAAGCTAGCAGACAGAAGTTAAGCTCTCCTTACAACATGGACCCCCCCCCACCCTCATTCAGATCTGGTGTTTGGAACTATTTTGGTCTTCATGTGACATATGACCCTGAAGGTAAGCGCGTCATGGACTAAAGGAAAACAGTATGTTGGATGTGCCACGCAATGCTCAATTACATGGGTGGGAGCTAGTGTGTTAGCGCAGTTAGCTCGTTAACGTGTTGACGCCGTCCAGCCCCACGCACGGGCGATCCGCGGTAGCTCGTTAACGGAGATTTGCCGTGTTGTGGCGTTAACGTCATTTCAGATTAACGCTGACAGCACTAGTGGGAACACAACGAATATGACTGCACATTTACTCCGACATCATCCTTTTTTTTTTTTTTTTTTTTTTTTTTTTGGGCCTGTCCCGTTTGGCTCTTTTGCCATCAGAATTGTTGTCTAAAGGCAAAGAAAGATGCCCAACGGATTTACTTTACCAAACTGACCATCCCAGCCTTACCGTAATGGTCCATTTGATTCACCTTTTATTGTTTATTTTATTTTCACTTACTGAATACGGGACAGACTTGACTGGGGGAAAGAAGGGGAGAAAGAAAGAGGGGAAGAGAAACAGCTGAGAAGAGACATCATCCTAGTGCAAAGACAAGTGGAAGCAAACAAAAACAACAAACACGCATGCTACAAACTTTACCCGAGTCATTTAGACAGCTGTTAGCACATGATTTTCCTTATGGGGACCTGATATGTTTAAAATGCTGCGTATAGTATAGCTTTTATTTTGTTACAGAGCCATTTCTCTGTAACAAACTCTCTTTTCCAAAGATGAATGTTTTCTCGATGAGATAGATTTATTTTTTTATTACTTTGTTGTTTCATCAACATTAAATATAAAAACTGTACTTTTGAGTTAAAATATATATTTATAATTTTAATAAATGACAAATTAAAAAGGCATGAACATTTTTTTTTATCAAAAAAATATCGAACCGTGACACCAAAGTATCGAACCGAACCGTGAATTTTGTGTATCGTTGCACCCCTAATATATATGTGACCTTCAGTCATGTCCTCAGCAGCTTTGAAAGTGTTGTATGCTTCCTCCTATTATCCAGGCTTGGGAGTAATAACAGGTAATAATAACAAACTACCTGTGTCTTCCAAATGGGAACAGAAGAGGATGGGCAGCATTCAGGGGACGTGGCTCTGTAGCTGACTCAGAGGTCACGGTCTGAACGCTTGGCTTGTTACTGGGGTAACAATGTAAAAACAGAACAATCAAGTGGTGCAGGTGTGTATCTGCTATTCTTTGTTGCTTTATTTTGTTGTTGTTGATGTTGTTGTGTTTTTTATTTTTAAGCAAAAGTGGTTTGCACTAAAAACTATGAAGATGCAATATTTTGGAGCTTTGTACATCAGCAATCAATTCTCTAAAAAAATTATATCTTTATTTTTGGAGGGTAAATTTAAATTAAAACAAATACATAATGAAACAAAATAACAATTACCTAATATTTCAAAATATGTAATGTAAAATTACACCTTCATAATAATCTATTTTAAGCACAGTTGATTTACTTCTGCAGAATTTCCTAAAGGCACAGAAATTGTGTGTAACCATGTTTTACTTCAACTCGGAGACTGTGAGACGGGTGCAGTTTGAACTCACTGTAAGTCAGGTTGTTGAAACATTTCCAACAGTAGTCGTGTTACAATCTGCACGAGGGCAGAACTGGAGCACTAACGTGTTACTGCCTGAAACTAAATACAACTGGCTGCACAGGAAAAAACCCAGTCAAAAGACAGTGTATACCCTATATGTATTTTGCATTGTTAAGTTGTTATTTGACATTAGCATTAAGGGGTTGTGTTTAATTTTTGCTGCTGTAGCAGTTATTTGTGGTTTGTTTTTAACATTTAAAGGAACGTGATTATAAAACAGCATAATCAACAAACATACAATAAGCAGACATGCACCCATACAACTTGTACTTTTAGTCTTTACTGTTTATTTGTTTAAGTTTTTGTCCAATATCTTTTAATTTGTAATTAAAAAAACAAAACAAATGTCCTTGTGATTTTTCTGGTTGTACTGTATATAAAGGTCAGATCCAAAATGGTTGTTTATTGTGTTCAGGTTTTATGTGCACTCTAGTGTTTCACAGGGTGGAGCCCACATACACATAATACACTATGTGCAGTGTTCCAGCATCTCAACTCCTTGGCTTATAATTACTTCAGTCCTCTGCAGATCTAATTGGTGCACTGATGTTATTACTGACAAACAGCCCTGACCCACTGAGGTATAGACCCCACTGGACTTCTGAAGGTGTGCTGAGATCTGAGGAATTTAAAGGCCAAGTCAACATCTCAAATTTGTTAGCCTCCTCCTCACATGAACTGCAATACACCATGCATTTTGACACCTTTCTTTCAGAACCTTTTTGGGGTTGTTTGAGCCACAGTCAATTTTCTGTTCGATGGAACCACACAGACCACCCTTCACTCCCTGCGTGCATTAGTCGTTGGTTCACCACTGTTCCTTACTCTAGTTCATGTCACAATGAAGGTCAGTAATTATTATCACAGACTCATTAGACCAAGACATGTATTTCCCGTCTTTTGTTCTTAGTGAAACTTGTGTGGTCTTCTGGTTATTTGAGTCCCTTTTGCATTCTGGCAATTCTCCTCTGTCGTCTGACATCAACAAGGCATGTTCACGCTAACTGGATATTTTCTTTTTTCCAGACCATTCACTCTTACACATGTAAGATGAAAAGTTAGATGAAGGTATGGAACGCCAGGACTGCCATAATGAATTAATTAAATACACCATTAAATAATTAATTAAATGTGGCAATAATTAATTAAAATTGGAATTAATTAATTAAATAAATAGTTATGACACATGTAATTAATTAAATATTGACACATTTAATTAATTATTTATGTATTTCACATTTTAATTAATTATTGACACATGTAATTAATTAATTATTGACACATTTAATTAATTATTTAATGATATATTTATTTCATTTTGGCAGTCCTGGCGCCTGGCTCTCATCATGAAATAATTTTATCTGTCAGCCTCACCCATCAAACTCAGGGGCGGGGTTACTACTACCACCACTACCACCACATCTACAAACTCTTAACTTTTAAATCACGCCTTAAAACCAATGTTTTAAAAATTGCATATCCTTCATCATGATCATAGTCTTTTTTTCCCCCCTTGGTCAGCTTTTATGCTTTCATACTTGCGTTCTTTTATTTTTACATGTTTCTATTTTGTTCTACTTATTTAAGGTGACCTTCAGTGTCTTTAAAGGCACCTGTAAATAAAATGCATTATTATTATTATTATTAGTCACTGCTGAGCCAGTTTGTCCAGGATGCAGATATGTAGAAATCCACATAATGTTGAGTAGCGTAAAACAGGTCAAAGTTTTGTCTTGTAAACCAGGTTAACAAGGAAATAAAGGTGCACTTGTTGGTGGCTGTTTGGTACAGAGGTATCTTTACTTTTGGATTCTTAACTTGATGTATTTCATCTTTTTGGTTTTTAGTTTTTAAACCTTTCAATTTTATTTAACTTTTCACTTGGAATCAATCCTTTGAACCGATTAAAAGGCAACAGGATAAATTAACCTTATACAGTTTAGTTAACCTGTCAGTGGATAGTTTTCGGAGATCCTTCAAAACAACAGTAAGTCTTTAAAATGATGTCTTTCAGTGTTTTAGCTAATCCGACAGGTTGACTGAAGTCGGTGAGCTTCAGTGGATTAGCAGATTGTTAATGTTAATCCATCTGAACTAGGATTAAAGCTTCACTTTTCTGGTGACAGATGAATGTCATGTGTAGTTAGTGTGAAGCATTTGATTTACTGTTGGCTGGTTTCATCTATGAAAACACATCATATGAAATGAATTCAATGCGTTTTATCATCTGGGGCGATCGTAGTATTTTGTGTGAAGGGACAAATGCCTATTAGGGGCGATCGTGGCTCAAGAGTTGGGAGTTTGCCTTGTAATCGGAAGGTTCGAGCCCCGGCTTGGACAGTCTCGGTCGTTGTGTTCTTGGGCAAGACACTTCACCCGTTGCCTACTGGTGGTGGTCAGAGCCAGTGTCCGGCAGCCTCGCCTCTGTCAGTGCGCCCCAGGGTACCAAAAGCTGTCAGATTTTATCTGACACAATCTAAAAAAGAAAATCACATCAATCACAAACAGGAAATGTACTGAGTTACTCTCCTGTACTCTGATTACTGTTGTGAATGTTTTCTCTGTGTGTGTTTCTGCTGCTTCTTTGTCCTCACTGTAAACAGATGTACTGAGAGACTCCTGCACTGATGTTTCATAGGAAAGTCCAAACAGCCTCACTGGTTCTCCATAAAGAACAAAGATTTGCTGTCTGTGGCTCCAACACAACTTAAAGACAATCAAAGGTGGACAAAGTTCTCCAGAACAGCTGTGGTTTGATGGAGGCTACAGCTAAATGCTGCCTCCTCCATAGTACTATATACATTTTATACAGTGACGTCATGCTGAAGTCCTTTGGCTGATGAGTGTAGCCAAAGGTTATGTTTGTGTTGTTCTGTGGAGATCATTCAAGAACTGCACCTGTCCTGCTCTTTAAAGATGACACATGTTCTGATCCTCCTCCATGCTACCAAACATCACTCTAATGTGACTTCTTTAAGAGAACTGATACAGAAGCGTCAAGTTTGAGCGACTATATTATAGACAAATCGTTCAGCTTTATTTAATCCTTAAATTTAATCTCATGTAGTCAGATTTGAAACTCAATTTCTGTTATTCTATCATAGAAAATACCAACAGGCTGAGACATTTATGACACTCAACGTGTTGGATCAGCAGACCTGGACAACATGGAAATACCTGCTGTAACTGCGTTGGCTTTGCTGTTTGTCGGCGTCTTCACATTTGTCACTGCAGGTGAGATTTATAAACCGAAGCATGTTCTTAGTAAGAAAAATAAACAGTATCTGCCTCGTTTACACATTACTTCCCAAATAATTATTTTCATATTTCATATTAAGTTTTTTTATGTCTGTGAAGGCATCATGAGGTCTGGTGGCATCTGTGTGGATGTAAGTGCTTGGTCAAGTGCAGCTTTTACCACAGAGACAAAGATGTCTGCGTCAGTGTGATGTGTTGTAGTTTCAGGGGTCAGTATACAGCTACAAAGCTTTTTCTTCATGTTCTACAGTATAAATTTAACCTGTGCAGTTGCATGTAAAACAACAATTGTATTTTTTGTAGATATTGTCATAGAAAGCTCTGCATCAACCCTGTGAGGTACCCAAGGGGAATCACAGTTACTGCTCAGCCTGTGCCCAAAAGAATAGAATAGAATAGAATAGAATAGAATAGAATAGAAAAAAAACTTTATAATCCCACAGATGAGAAATTTCGGTGTTACAGAGCCTTTAAAGCAAAGGAAAATAAAATATAAAAGGGGGGGGGGTCCTATAAACATAAGCAACCGGAGTTCGTATATACAGGTAACAGTGTACAGAATATGTAAAGCAAAATTTTAGAAAATTGTTCGGAGATATGTATAAAATGTACAGGGTAATGTATAAAATCTATAGAGCTATTTATAAAATGTACAGTAAACAAACAAGCTGGTGAGTAAGATGACCAAAAGAATGTTAAACTGTATTATAGAGTCTGACAGCTGCTGGTAAGAATGACCTGCGGTAGTGAGCACTTGACATATTTTACCTACATAATTCAGGCCAGGAGGTTACTGACGTCCATTCATTCATTTGCTGATCAGAGAATACAAATGATTGAATCAGTGGACTGATTAGTTATGATGCTTCCTGTGCAGAGAACAGAAACTGTGTACATGGCGGTTCTGTTCTCCTAATCTTAAGGAGCTTCATTATTCCTTTATTGGGCAGTGTAGTACAGGGACTATCAGTTGTTTATCAGACCATCTGTTCAGTTGTACGATACAGTTTGCATTAGTTATGGCCTTTGCTTTATTGATTATCATAAATTTATGTGTGTGTGTGTTTGGGGGGGGGGGGGGTTACAGAAAAACATGCATCACAAATATATAGCAAACGAGCGCAACGCCCCCTGCTGGACATAGAATAGAATAAACCTTTAATATCTGACCTGCAGTCAGCTGAGACTGAAGAAGTCACTTGGATGAGTGACGAAACATTTCTCCCACAAAACGCTACGTCCAGATGAACAGAATCAACAATATCCCGCGAATGAGAAATTTGGCCGTCGCACAGCTCTTATAGCAAGATGAATATGACATTTAGAAGGAAGGCACAAAGTGGTCTTATATACATAAGCAACCGTATGCACAGATAAAAATGTACAGAGATTTGTACATGTAAGTGTGGGGGGTGTATGGATGCTCCTGGTGAAATAAACAGTGTACAAACAAGCTGCAAATAAGTAGCAGCAATAAAAAACATGGGATCCGTCAATTAAACAGGTGATGAGTAAGATAACAGTGTTAAACTGTGTTATAGAGTCTGACAGGTGCTGGTAAGAATGACCTGCAGCAGCGCTCCTTCCTACACTGTGGGTGTAAAAGTCTCCTGCTGAACGAGCTGCTCAGAGCTCGTACAGTCTCATGCAGGGGGTGGGAGGTGTTGTCCATGATGGATGTTAGCTTACACAACATCCTCTCTCCCCAACCTGCTCAATGGACTTCAGCGGAAAGTCCAGCACAGAGCTGGCCCTCCTGACCAGTTTTTTGAGTTTCCTCCCATCCCTCTCTGCCATTCCACCACCCCAGCAGCAGCATAGAAAATAGCAGACACCACCACAGTGTCCTAAGTGTCCTTAGGAGAGTCCTGTTCACCCCAAAGGATCTCAGCCGTAGCAGATGGAGACGACTTAGACCCTTTTTGTAAAGTGTATGTGTGCTTGTAGACCAGTCCAGTTTGTTATTGAGATGAATACCCAGTTATTTGTACTCCTCTACCGTATCAAACCCTGGATGTTTACTGGTGTAATAGCGGGTGGCTCCTTGCTGAAGTCAATCACCAGCTCCTTCGTCTTGCTGGCATTGATGCGAAGATGGTTCTGTTCTGTTAATCTGGACGTAGCATTTATAGATGAACAGAATCAACCTTTTGGGATTTATTTACCTGGATGATTGAGCATCCTTCAAAACTCTCAGCCTGTGCTGTCAAAGTGTGACATTTTTGGCTTTTTAAAAAATGTTCTCCAAACTAACTAACAAAAATTCTTGCACATAATTAAAAAAAAAAAGTAACTACAGGTTGTCCTTTAACAAGAAGAGAATACTTCACTGTCAACAGGACTACAGTATCAGCAGATCTGCTGATGCAAGGAGGTCGGGGTGCCTTTGCACTGCAATGCATTGGTAGCATTTGCCCTGATGCTGACAGTCACAATGAACAATTCACATTTTCTCCTCTTTCTACTTATTTCCAGTCTCGAGTCCTGGCACCTCCTCTTTATTACCTCACCATAGGCACACTCAGTGCCATCAACTATCTCATGCGTTAAAGAGAAAGCCTCCCAAATAAGTTAGAATTAAAAATAAATGATTAGTGATAACAGAGAAAAACATAGTCTGCAACTCCACTCTTTGTTGTTTCCACCTTGTTCAGGTGAACAGTTGTACTTCGACCTTTAACCTCTCTGCTCTGTGTTGTTTCCTCTTTCAGAACAGAAAAACATCAAAGCTGAGTCTGGACAGGACGTCACTCTGCCATGTCGAGCTCCAAACAACAACACCATAGTTGTGGAGTGGAGAAGAGCTGACTTGGATGAGTATGTCCTTTTGTACAGAGATGAGGGGTCTGTACTTGAAGAGCAGCATCCATCTTTTAAGAACCGGGTGGATCTGCTGGACAGATGGATGAAGGATGGAGACGTGTCTTTGATTGTGAAGGATGTGACGATTAATGACACTGGAACATACGAGTGTCATGTCGTCCAGAGAGAACCCAGCCTCAAGAAGAGACTCATTAACAACAAGCCTATCTGTATCATGGACGTGAGAGTTGTTGATCCTCCAGGTGAGTGAGTAGAGTTGAGTGTGTGTGATCAGAGGTGAAGCTGCTTCCTGGTTGTTGATGTTTGTTTCTAAAGATGTTGTTGATGAGACTTTGTAGAAAGCAGCTGGTCTGAGTGATGTGATCAGAGTGCAGTAGATAATGTCTGACAGCAGTTTGAAGAGGAAATGGATTCTGTTCTGTTCTTTACTCATCACCTACCTGACAGCTGACACCTCACACCTGTTTCTCACCTGCAGGTCAGACAGGAGGAGACACAGAGGATGGAGGGAAGGAGGATGGAGGGAAGGAGGATGGAGGGAAGAAGGATGGAGGGAAGGAGGCTGGAGGGAAGGAGGATGGATCTGTTGGACTGGTCGTTGGTCTGTCAGTTTCTGCTGTGCTTCTTGTTGCTGCTGTTGTTGGTTTTCTCATCTACAGAAAACATAAACAACAGCAGAGTCAGGATTCATACCAGCCTCCAGTTGAAATGCAGCCTGTTTGAAATCTTTGGAGAAAATGGATCTGGTAACGTCTTTCAGTTCTTATGATTATGGTGATCTGTGATGGTTTAAAAAACAAACAAATCAACAAGAAAAAAAACTGCCACTGTGATTCAGAATGGCAAAAATCCAAAGTAATTAAAAAGAATACTATTGCCATAGTAACTAAGATATGTGACAGTCTAAATTAAGATCTAATAAAATAAGTATGTCTATAGGAGATATGGTTCATATTTGCTGAACTGACAATTTTTGCCCCAGTAATGTTTTTGAGTTTTAATTATTTTCACAGCAAAGAGTATATCTATGTTTACTGTAAACCTTTAAAATAGATGATTGCTGACAGTTTTTATATCAGCTATAAAAAGAGATATCATCATGATCATATCACTGACTATTTTGATGAGTTTCTCATCCCTAAAATTATTTTTGTCTAAATTAACATTTATTTCTTGACTCTCAACATTTTTTTGCAATTTGCTTCCTGCAAATTTGTGATTTATTCTCAGAAATCACCCCTCATTCCCTTTAAGTGCATCATATCAGTAAAGTCGTATCTAAAATAAAAGTGCTGTCTGCTACACAGACACACATATGTGTCAATTGATGCATTCAAATAAAATCTTACTAGCAGACTTAACAAAACTGGAGCAAAGAATCACATTTAGTTGATTTTTTTCTGTTTAATCAAAACATGAAATTACATTTTCATGCAGCTTTCATGCTGAATTAACATAAAAAGAAAAAAATTGTATAGAAATATTATGGATTTTATGAATCACATTCCTGGTTTGAAAACAGTGAAAGCTGCACATATTAATCTCTGAAGGTTTTTGAATTATTATTAAAAAAAATTATTTTAATTTTTTTGTGGTACATCTATATTTGATCATTAAAGCATTGAAGAAAAACAAGTGAAAACACTCAAGCACTTTGACAATTTTGTTATCGTGATTTTCTGCTGGCTGGGTGCAGCCATTAAAACAGAGAAGCAACACTGCCACCACGAGGTCAAACTTGAACATGACACCTGACAGCTCTTATCAAACAAACTGCCATTAAAAGAAGACATTCACACATTTTTTTAAACATTAAAAAAGACCAATGTGTTTGATCTCATGCGTTTTATTGTAGCAGGAACTGAGAATTATTCATTCTTTAATCTACTCCCGTGCATTTTTTGTGAGTCAGTGAGAAATGTAACCTCAGCTTCCAGTTAGCTGACAGGAGTGGAACCTGCTGTGATCTACTGAAAGGCCACTCTGAGCTCAGAGTAAATGTATTATGCTTTGTAGTCAAAATCCTTTTGACTACACACTTCCACCACATACATATGTAATTTAGAATCACCAGTTAACCTAACATGCACACGTGTGAACTGTGGGCCGAAGATGAACACGTGAGGAAGCACACACAAAAAGACCCCAACTGACATTTTAACCATCGCTAACTACTCCACCAGCATCCCAACCAGTTACAGATCTTTTCTTTATGTCAAGGCCCTCTCTGACCTCTGCTAGTATGGCCTCTGCTCTTTCTATGTACAGTATATGATCACTCATATGCTGTTTAATTGTTTCACTGGCTGTGGATTCCCCCATGGTCCTCCATGTGCACGTAATACATTATTTTATATTTAAGTAAACTTTGTGTGTGAACTCCCCGCTTGTCACCTACTTTCAGACAGCTTGTTACACGCATTTAAGACTCAAACTATTGATTCTGGTCTCCAGCCAAGCCTTTCAACCCGGACTATGAAGTTTCACTGTTTAAAAGTGGAAAATGTCATTTTCTGTACATTAACATGAAACAGTACATCTATAAGAGCTCATGTGGAAAATAGTGTTCAGAGAAATCACAATAAGGGATCAAACTCTTGTCTGGAAACAGAAAAAAATGGAGAAAGTGTGTTTGCAACGTGAATCAACAGATTAAAAGTCTTGACTGTGTAGTGCCTCTACTCAGGACCAGTACAATATCAATTCAAATAGAGACCCCAGACATTTACTGAAGCTAGGTTCAGAAGGTTTTGATTTCACACAAGGGGCTTAAGTGAACAATTAAGGACCAATTTGTCTCAGTAAAACTCCTAAACACTCACAATTGCACAATCAATTGTTTGCACAGTAATAGTGCTTCTTTAAAAAAAAAAAAATACAATAAAATAAAATAAGAAGCTAATGAAAATACTTAAATTGGTGCTCCCTTAACTGAGTGCCAATAGAAGCAAATTAAAGTTTTCCCATCCTGTAGTATGAATTGTCCTTTAGAGTAAACCCAAACTATTGTCTACTACCTGGGTAGGACTGATAGGGCTCATTTGATATCCAAGGTATGGCTTGAATCATTTCTTCAAAGACTTTCGGATCGCATGGTTGGCATGGTCACCTTCCGGATCAATTACTGCAAATCTCTTCTTTTTTGTCTTAGTCAAAAGTCCATCCATGAACTTCAACGTGCCCACAACTCTGCTGCCCGTATTATCACCAGGACCCCTTCTATTCACCACGTCACCCCTGTACTGCAGCAGCTCCATTTACTTCCAGTCAGATATCACATCAATTTCAAGATACTTTTGTATACATTTAATGCTATTCATCATCCCTTCATACCTCGCTGATCTGGTTCAGATCACCATTACTTCTCAGTGTTTTAGATCCTCGTCCTCTCTTTCTTTTTCCATCCCGTCCCCTCATTTAGCCACCATGGGGTGCAGGACTTTCTGCTTCCTCAACTTTGGAATTCCCTTCCTCTTGATATAGGAAAATATCACTTCCCCCTCTCTTTTTAAGTCTAAACTCAAAACTCACCTGTTCATAATAACCTATTAATGACTGCCAGCCCTGGCAGTTGCCGTTGTAGGGCCACTTCTTAGATGCACATTCTCATAAAAAACTCGGCTATGTGAACTGGTGGTCTTCAGGGATGCTGCGGTGTATAAGGAGAAGCTGGATTTGGAGGAGTATACATCTGCTGTCCTAGGCTACATTAGTAAGTGTGTGGAGGATGTTACCACCATCAACCAGAAACCCTGGCTGAATGCAGGAGTCCGTGCCCTGCTGAAGCCGGGGACGCCACCTTCAGGTCTGGTGATGCACAGAGACTCTGGTTAGCAGAGAACTGACTGCAGGTGTAATAAGAGCCAAAGCCACATCCCAGGACCCACAGTATGTGGAGGGGTATCAAGTGCAACACTGACTACAAAACCAGGGACGTACAATGCCCCAGGACCCTTCTCTGCCTGAGACTCTCAACCGCTTCTACGCCCACTTTGAGGATCCTATCCCGCTTTAAATACAACTAACTTGTTGACAAATTACTAACCCTGGGTCCTCAGCACTGGCTCCCCTCAGGGCTGTGTGCCAAGTCCCCTCCTGTTTACACTGCCTACATGTGACTGCTCACCCAACCATCCAGGCTGTCATATTGTAAAGTTTGTGGACGACACAGCTGTGGTGGGATGCATCACAAACAATGATGAGACCGGCTTCAGGAAGGAGGTGGAACTCTTGGAGGACTGGTGCAAGCAAAACAATCTCTGACAAAGGAGATGATTGTGGACTTCAGGAGGGGAAGACACACACACACACAATCGGAGGATTTGTAGACAAAGTAGTACCCAGCTAGAAGTACCTGAGTACGTACCTGGATAGCAGCCTCACCTGGAAAAATAACACTTTCAGCCTGATCAGTAAAGTTACTTCCTGAGGAGGTTGAGGCTTGCGGGAAATGAGAGCTCAGTCCTCATCTCCTTTTACAGCAGTGTGGTGGAGAGTGTTCTGTGCTCTGGCATCAATGCGTGGCACGGAAACTGCACCGTGGCAGAGAGGAAAGCTCTACAGAGGGTGATGAAGGCTGCACAGAGAGTGGACGGAGGCAGCCTCCCATACATATACAGCTCCAGATGCAGGAAGAGGGCCACCTGTACCATGAAGGACCTCACTCACCCACCACACACACTCTTTGTCCCGCTCCCCTCAGGCAGGAGGCTGAGGAGCATTAAATGCAAACCCACCACTTCTCAATGCATAAATGGACAAGAACTGATATTGTAGCACCTTAACCATTATTGACACTTATTATCACTTTATCAATGCAGGTCACCATGCCCTTTGCTGCTAAAGTCTTTCTTTACACCTATATTTATATCTACACTCTATACCCATACTCCATACTGGTACTCAGGTTGTTACACTCTACTTATAGTATTATTTATTGTATTGTTTTATTACTTGTCATTTCTGTTTGTTCAAAAAAAAAACAAAAAAAAAAAAACAACTATTTATTTATTACTTAAAAAAAATCTTTTTCGTCATTATTTTTGTTTCTTTTCACTCCGGGACCATGTGTACACAATTTTGTTCCACCTCATGTTAACATGTGATGCGAATGTGTTGAATCCTTGAACCTTGTTTATGGGTGAAGCAAAAGCTGTAAAAAACTAGTTTACATAGTTTTAGCTACTTGCAGGATGACATTTAAAGTCTGGAATGAAACACCTGAGTTACAAGTGAAACAACATTTTTCTCCACAGCCCTTAACCGACTCTAACCAGGAAACAGGCTATTCGTCTTAGTAAAGACACACAGATGATCAAACTGAGTTCAGACAACACTATCAGCTTCCTCTGAGTGAGTCCAGCTAAAGGACAGAAAAGCGGAAAACTCCAACACTGCTGCTTGAAGCTGTTGACGGGAGAGGAGCCAGGACTGACTGTACTTCCTATCTGCTGTTTTCAGCTTTACTCACAGAATGGCTTCCAGATCAGAGGAGGATCTTTGCTGTCCAGTGTGTCAGGAGGTCTTTACAGATCCTGTTATTCTGTCATGTAGCCACAGCTTCTGTAAAGACTGTCTGAAGAGATGGTGGAAAGAGAGACCAACACACGAGTGTCCAATTTGTAAGAGAAGGTCTTCAAGGCCAGAACCACCTTTAAACCGGGCTTTAAAAAACCTGTGTGAGTTGTTCTTACAGGACAGAGATCAGAAAGCTCCAGAGGCTCTCTGCAGTCTGCACTCTGAAAAATTCAAACTCTTCTGTCTGGACCATCAGCAGCCAGTGTGCGTTGTCTGCTGTGCTTCAGACAAACACACCAACCACAGATTCAGACCCATCGATGAGGCTGCACAACAACACAAGAAGGAACTACAGGAAAATCTGGAGGCCTTAAAGAAGAAGTTAAAGATTTGTGAAGACGTTCAAGTGAAGTTTGATCAAACAGCAAAACACATTAAGGTCCAGGCCCGACACACAGAGAGGCAGATTAAGGAGCAGTTTAAGAAGCTTCACCAGTTTCTAGCAGAGGAAGAGGAGGCCAGGCTGGCTGCACTGAGGGAGGAAATGGAGCAGAAGAGTGGGATGATGAAGGAGAAGATGGAGGCTCTGAGCAGAGAGATAGCAGCTCTTTCAGACACAGTCAGAGCCACAGAGGAGGAGCTGAGAGCTGAAGACGTCTCATTCCTGCACAACTACAAGGCTGCAGTGGAAAGAGTCCAGCGCTGTTCACTGCTGGATGATCCACAGCTGCCCTCAGGAGCTCTGATAGACCAGGCCAAACACCTGGGCAACCTGACCTTCAACATCTGGAACAACATGAACGACATGGTCTCCTACACTCCTCTCATTCTGGACCCAAACACTGCTCATCCACAACTCATCCTGTCTAAAGATCTGACCAGTGTGAGACGACGAGAAGAGAGGCAGCAGTTTCCTGATAATCCAGAGAGGTTTGATTATTACATCTCTATCCTGGGCTCCGTGGGCTTTACCTCAGGGACTCACAGCTGGAATATGGAAATTGGAGACAGTACAGGGTGGGTACTGGGTCTGTTAGCAGAATCTGATGAGAGGAAGGGAGATAAACTGTCTGGATTATGGGGAATACGGCACATATTAGATAAATACTACGCAGTCTCACCATTGGCTCCAAAAACTCCTCTCTCAGTTCAGAAGAAGTTCCAGAAAATCAGCGTGAATCTTGACTGGAACAATCGAAAGATGTTGTTCTATGATCCTGACACTAACACACACATACACACCTTCAATAACACTTTCACTCATAAAATAATTCCATACATTTACACTAATGGTAAAGTGAAGGTGTTGCCGTTGAAGGTGTCAGTGTCAGTGGAGCAGATGAGTTAAGGATGATTTTATTTCTAATCTTGTTTCATGTCAGTGAATTGAATCTGTTAAAGTGCAGCTGTTGTCCTGCTGGTTCTGTCTGAGGGTTTACTAGGGAGGGGTTTCTTGGGTGATCGTTGTCATGACCTGTCCTGAACAGAGTAAAGCAGTGAGGGAATGGTACGCAGTAGGGGGCAGGTGACTGTCCAGGGTAGCTACTTCAGCCCTGCCACTGACAGCCAATTCCAGCTGCAACTCCACTTCACAGTAATTATAATACTGCACATTCAGATTCCATTACTTGTTGAAGTTACTTGTACCTTCATAAATACCAGTCTGGAAATGTACAAAGCTCAGCTAATAAAATCATATATTTCACATTTGTATTTGGAAATGTTGTCTTCATCGTCTTCTACGTTTAATCTCTTTATCCCTGGAACATAAAGGATTTTATGTTTTATGTTGGATCTTATGAAAATAGCTGGATACATGGATGGGACTGGAAAAAAGTGAAAAATCTGCTAATGTCCAAAGAAAAAACTGAAAAACCTTTAGAAAGCCTATAAATGTCACTCAAGAGCACTTTAAAAAATTACAAAAATGCTGTTTGGAAGATGACAATTATGAAGTGAGAGGAGGCTCAAGAGTTTTGCACCGCACTGTATGACTGTACGTGTTGTTGCTTGGCATCAAAACTACACGAGTTACAAGGAGTGGAACATCAGGCTCTGATTTGACTGATTTGTTTGCAGTGCAGCTGTTAACAGAACGACAACTACCAGTTTGTAATAATTTTATGATTTGGCAGATTCTCCCTTTACATTGGCTTTATGCTGGCTAAGAGCTCCTAAGCAGCCACGATTGCAGTTCTTGGTTAGTTCACACTGCAGTTCGACTTTTAACTTTAGTTGCAATAGTGAAACCAAAGCTGTAGGACTCATGAACCTCATAAAGAGGCACAAACTGGTATTTGTAGCACAGTGTCTGTTGTGCCACAGCCAGGCTGACAGATGATTTGTTCCATATTCTTCGCTTTAAGTTCAATAAATACCACACATATATATTACACATACAGCAGGTGAAAAGCAGGGTTTCTGCACACAGTGCTACTGCTCACTTTAGCACGAGTAAAAGGAATGCACCCCTGCTCCAGGAATCGTCGCTGACTTATCACTGAAGCATCTTCAGAGCGACAGAATGCTGCCGCTCAGGTCGTCACAGTGCTTGGCAGGTTAAACTTTTCATAATACGGGTAAGGGTTGGAAATCTGCCAAATCCCACTTTAACTGTGATTACACTGACGTCTGATGATGATTTGAGATCTGTGATCTGAGATGCCTCCACCCATCCCATCCTGGGCGTGAACAAAGGCGAGGACTTACATAAACAGAGCTGTCCTCGCAGACATTCCTGCCCAGCTGCACCAGGATCGCCTTCTGAACAGCAGCCTTCATCAGAGCCAAGGTAAGATGAGCTGCAATCTACTCCTTTGGTGGGAAGCTGGACTGTTGGCAGCAATATGACGGGAGATGAGTGGGGGTTGGTGGATCCTGCTAACTTCTTTTTTCTTTTCCCTTCTTTTTTTGATCGCCTCTGTCAGTGCGCCCGAGGGCGGCTGTGGCTACAATGTTGTAGAGGAACATAGATACTTGCAAGAGAAAAAAAACCCAGAAGGGTTGGGACCAATGATGAATCAAACCAAGCAAAGGGACAGGTACTTTCCTTTCCCCCAGACGACAGAAGTAAAGTTTGGTTCAGAGTGGAAACTTATTCCAGCATTCAGTCTGATATTGGTGGAACTACATGTAATGTATAAATGAATGCTGCCACATTTTTGCCACTTCCATGGATTTTCCTGTTTCTCCTGGTCCTCTGTTCAGCTGCTTCTGGAGGTGACATCTGAATTTTTTTACATTCTATTTTAATTTAAGGTGTTTTGTTTGTAATTCAGTTGATGTTTGACTATTAAAGTTTAAGTGTGCCACATTTTTAACCACTTCCCATCAGCTCATTTTAGATTGCTTTTAACTGATTTCTGTTTTCTTATGCCTCCCAATTTATACTATGTATGATACAGGGAATATGTGATATTACAGTCGGCAAATTCTAAATCTTTACTCCAGAGTTACTTCAAAAACTCTTCATCTGTAGTGAGTGCATCCTTTCTAATCTATTCTAATCTAGTCCTGCATCCTTTCTCTGTTGTGCAGGCTGCATGTCCACTTTTTCATCTCAGCTGTCTTTGTTGGTGTTCCAGATTAACTGTTTTTTTTACATCAGTAGTTTACTTGTTCACGTTTGTTTACTTTGCAATCTTTGGTCTGCTATTTCCAGTTCATGTGAATGCATAGATGTCGATATTATCTCTAGATAATAACGCAAAATATTTTAACAAATATTTTAAGAAAGTTATAATCAATGTGTTTCTGTGACATCACAAGCAACTATCTTCCATCTGATATCACCGAGCAGCTCAACCCGAGTTGACCTGCATGCTGATGATTTAGGAAACACGTACATGTTATCTGATGAATGTTACAGCAGGCTTAAATTAACACTGATGGTGATAATTTGCCATTTTGTCATTGCATGGCAACTCTGCTGCTCTAAGAAACTGGAATTTTGCATCATAAACATGAATCAAAGTCACTGTAGTGATCTGGATTAAAAATGCTCAAACATTTTAAAGACATAAATGTTTAACTCCTCTAGCAAACTTTTATTGATGAGATTTTTACAGGCGTGTGTTGTGTTACTGCTGAACTTGAAGGAGGTGGCCCAGTTTTACTACACATCAGGCTGTAACTACCGATTGTTTTCATTTGCCGACTGATTTTTTATTCATTCTTTGGTTTATAAAAATTCTAAATTACATCTACTCTAAATTATTTAAATGACTGACAAGAGTCAGTAATAAGAGTAAGACAGTAATAAATGTTGCTCACCTTAATCGGCTGCTGTAGTGAAAATTGTACTTTGGCCTTCAACCTCTTTGATCTTTTGTACCGTGATGAAGGGTCTTTACTTGATGACCAGCATCCATCTTTTAAGAACCGCGTGGATCTGCAAGACAGATGGATGAAGGATGGAGACGTGTCTTTTATTATGAAGAATGTGACGATTAATGACACTGGAACATACGAGTGTCGTGTCATCCACAGAGTTCACAGCCAGGATCATTAAGAATCTATCTATCAGCATCATCAGCCTGAGTGTTGTTGATCCTCCAGGTGAGTGAGTAGAGTTGAGTGTGTGTGTGATCAGAGGTGAAGCTGCTTCCTGCTTGTTGATGTTTGTTTCTAAAGATGTTGTTGATGAGACTTTGTAGAAAGCAGCTGGTCTGAGTGATGTGATCAGAGTGCAGTAGATAATGTCTGACAGCAGTTTGAAGAGGAAATGGATTCTGTTCTGTTCTTCACTCATCACCTACCTGACAGCTGACACCTCACACCTGTTTCTCACCTGCAGGTCAGCGTATTGGACTCAAGATTGTTCTGCTAATGGCCACCGCTGTGCTGCTTGTTGTTGCGATCATATTAATCTACAGAAGATGCAAAAAACAGGATCCAAACAAACCAGACGACTGTGACTCACCTGACAAGAGTTTGTTGTCCTGATTCACTGTTTTTTGTTATCAGTAATTTTTTCCCAATTATTATTATTTTACATGTCTTTTTCTGACACATGCCACACTCATTAAGCTAGCCCACTTGTGATTAGCTGAGCTGTGTTTGGCATGTTGGATTCAAGGCATGTCCCCCTCCTTGAATTGCCACCTTATCGTGGTGGAGGGGTTTGTGAGCTCAGACGATCCTGGGAGCTGAGTTGTCTGGAGCGTTCAGCTCTTGGTAGGGTCTCCCATGACAAACAGGTCCCAGGTGATGAGCCAGACTAAGGGCAATTCAGTAACATTTAACCATGATCAAATTAGGCTTTCTGTAACGTTGTTTTTGTACATTTTGGTTGTATAGACAGGTTAAAATACAGCCATTTCTCTCAGCCTGTTACCTTTTATCTTTAATGTGATTGTATTATGTCTGAGTAAGGGTCTGTGTCCACAGGAAGCTGTTTTTCATTTTAATAGCTCCTCTCTCAAACACTTATTGATGCCAGCTGCCTGTTAGCATAAGCTTATACTCCTTCACAGTTGACACAAAGTCTGGAAACCAGGGTAAAAATGGCTGATTTTTTTTTTCATAGTTTGTCCAAAAACTAGAACAAAAACAGGTTCCTGTTGATAAAAACCTTTAATCTGCAACTCCACATGTTTGTAGTCCACCTCAGACACCTCACATCTGTTTCTCACCTGCAGGTCAGACAGGAGGACACACAGAGGATGGAGGGAAGGAGGATGACTGATCGTTGGTCTCTCAGTTTTTGCTCTGTTTCTTGTTGCTGTTGTTGGTTTTATGATATACAGAAAACATAAACAACAACAGAGTCAGAATTCATACCAGCGTCCAGCTGAAATGCAGCCCATTTAAAATCTTAAATGGCTTTTTCCAGCTGGTCTGTGAGTGTCGTCCTGCTGTTTCATTTATCAATGTTATCACTGAACAGAAACAGCCATTGGGTTTTTAGGTAATAACATCCAATAGTGAAATAATCTGCTCTGTGTTCGAACCTTAACTTTGGAGGTGCAAAGATTTAAAGTAATTAAATAGAAAAACATTCTCATAGCAAATAAGATATACGACAGTCTAAATTAAGATGCAATTTATCTAAAATAAGAGAATGGCTTTAGACTTATGTATTATATTTGCTGAACTGACAGTTTTTGCCCAAGTAATGCATTTGAGTTTTGATTATTTTCATTACAAAGAGAATATCTGTGTTTACTGGAAACCTTGATATTAGATGATAACTTACAGTTTTTATATGAGTGTTTCTTGGGTATGGTCTCTGGCAGAGATGGGCAACGCGTTACTGTAATCTGATTACTTTTTTCAAGTAACGAGTAAGGTAAGGGATTACTATTGCAAAAACGGTAATTAGATTACCGTTACTTTACCGTAAGAACGCTGCGTTACTGCGTTACTAAAACCGTGATTTTTTTGCAAGAATGTCTCATGACAGTGATGTAAGCGAGTGCACCGTTAGTGACAACAGCTGTGTGCAGATCAACAATGGATCACATATCGATTGTGGGAGAGAGTATGAGCGTGCAGCGTTTAAAGCGTGGAAGCACTGACCTTACTTTGAGTTTGATTCCATAAAAAGTGACAAAAACATTAGCGTCCATCGTGCGTGAGAAGAAAACTTCTTTTTACAGTGAAAAAAACCCCTAAACTTCCAAGCAAGCACCGAGTGCGCAACGACGTAATGGGAAATTCACAGAGAAACTCGCGGATTCTTCAACTGACCGCAGCACACCTGCACCAGGGTAAACCTCCGCCTACCGCAGTCCTGCTTTACAGGTGAAAATAGAGCAAAAGGACCGCTAGTCTTTGGCTTTATTTATTTTCTGCTGTGTTTTACTTGCATCTATTTGAAAGAGTGAGTGTAATTTATGTGCTGGAATGTGTAGAAAATAGGTTTAAATGTTAAACTAATTTATTCAACTCAGAGAATGTTGCATATAATTAAATTTTTGCTTGATGCATAAAGTTAAAAGATTAAAACGAATAAAACAAGTTTTAAAAAGGGACTTTACCAGTAAAGTCCTCAGCAGCTTTGAAAGTGTTGTATGCTTCCTCCTATTCCTCCTATTATCCAGGCTTGGGAGTAATAACAGGGAATAATAACAAACTACCTGTGTCTTCCAAATGGGAACAGAAGAGGATGGGCAGCAGTCAGGGGACGTGGCTCTGTACCTGACTCAGATGTCACGGTCTGAACGCTTGGCTTGTTACTGGGGTAACAATGTAAAAACAGAACAATCAAGTGGTGCAGGTGTATATCTGCTATTGTTCTTTGTTGCTTTATTTTGTTGTTGTTGATGTTGTTGTGTTTTTTGGGGGGGGTTAAGTAAAAGTGGTTTGCACTAAAAACTATGTAGATGCAATATTTTGTGTTAGAGTTTGTATTGTTGATTGTCATTTATGCTTAGAAATATTTAACCATAGATTCTTAGAGGTGTATAATCAATTGTGTAGTGATAAGTTGTGTGATCTTTAACAGGCTACAGAGGCTTGGTGTGTATTCCACACTAGAATGGGAGCATGGGAAAGTTCGTACCTTGTCGCATCTTGTCTTAATTGTTTTATGGTAGGATTAACGTAGTTACGTCTGTTCTAGTCTAAGTGCTTTTTTGTAAAGATGAACTGCTTGACTTCCTCACCGGGGGGGTCTAGTCTACCCTCTTCCTGACCAAGGATGTTTGACCCTTTGATCAGCAACACACACACACACACACACACACACACACACACACACACACACAGGCAAGGTACTCTTGGTGTGTATGTAGACGTCATATGTTAATGAACCTATGCATATTCATGTAACCACAATAAAAGGAGTGCTGTGGGGAACCTGGCTGAGAATCTGACAGAGGTCAAGTGGTGGGACGACACCTTGTATTCCTTGCAACATGAGATGGTGCATTGTGATTATGTTGCAGAAAGTATGGTTCCCATGATTCCAGACTAAAACATGACTCCACCACCTCCTTGCTGATGTCACAGCCTTGTTGGGACATGGTGGCCGTCCACCAACCATCCACCACTTCATCTATCTGGATAATCCAGGGTTGCACGGCACTCATCAGTTAACAAGACTGTTTGAAAATTAGTCTTCATGTAGTTCTGGGCCCACTGCAGCCATTCTGCTTGTGAGCATTGGTTAGAGGTGGCCGAATAGAAGTTTTATGCATAACTGCAAGTCTCTGGAGGATCCTACACCTTGATGTTCGCAGGGCTCCAGAGGCACAGCAGCTTCAAATATCTAACCATAGTGAACCAATTATCACAGGTGTCCGAGATTGATTTTAGTGATCTAAAGAGCCCTGATACTCAATGCCATCCATGGCTTTAATTGAAAAACAACATATTTCATCTTTACGACACTTAAATACAATTTGCATATTAATTTGGAACGCAGTGTAATTATTGCACTTTCAGGTTCTAACATTGACAGGGTGAGGCACACATACACATTAAGACCTGGAGAGTGTGGAGGAAATTTGAGTACAGTGAACTTGAGTACAGTGTCTTGAACTCACGTTCATGTCACAATGAAGGTCACAGCAGAAATCATCATCAGAGACTCATTAGACCAGGACATGTGTTTCCCATCTTCTGCTCTTAGCTTACAGGAGTAAAACTTGTGTGGTCTTCTGGTTATTTGAGTCCCTTTTGCATTCTGGCAATTCTCCTCTGTGGTCTAGCATTTTCACGTGTTAAGGTTCAAAATATTGGGGATGGAGACAAGAGAAAAAAACACAATAACAACACTGGTCCGGCCGGGTTGAGTCAAACGATGATTTTAATGAACACACGCGTGGGAGATGGACACTGATGCAGACAGCCTCAAAATCTCAAAATGGTGGAGCATTGCTCAAACTTTTATAGCCTCTGGTGCCTCCACCTTATCATAAAAAGCCTAAACATTCACATGCTTTCCCTCACACAGCGCCTAAGCTACGACCTTGGCTCCCCGGTTATCTGCTCCTGCTGAGATGGGGCAGAAAACTCCAGCATGTTCCGTTCTCTTCTAATCAGACAAATAAGGCGATGACTTTCTGCGAACAGTATTTCTTATAACTCAGCAGTATAATGCATCATAAAACAATATCATTCATTCACAATAAATCAACAGTTTAATGTAATGCAAATCAGTTTAACTAATGTAATAGTTATCAGCTTCTTCTAATTCAGGAGAATAATGCAAACTAATACTACATAATAATTCACAATCTTTAATTCGGGGTATAACATGGCATAAACTAACACTACAATCCAACAATTCCCCCTGATGAGGTCATTAGAATAATGACCTCACAAACACCCTTCAATTCAGTATGGCCGGGTTCATCTCTTCTCACACCTCAGGTCCTTTGTCCCCCTGAGGCGCGAACCATATGTGGGATGACCTCTGTGTTTGCGCAATTCAGATGCAAGAAAAACTATGATTCCAACAGTAGCAGGTCCAGATGACACTCTCCTTGTCTCCCACAGCTTTCAGCCTTTATTTTATTGCTGCAGCTACCAGTGTCGTCCAGTTGGGTGATCCTCTGCTCTTCATTCTTCAACCTTAGGGGTTAGACAACCCTTCAGTCGTGGCACAGATCAGGGGATTATTCTGCCCCGATTTCAAACAACGATCTGTGTATCCTCCAGAAAAAGGAACAGGAAGGTGTCCCCTTTTTGCCCAAAAGCCTCTCGAACTTCGTTGGTCTGGTGTTCCCGGATTTCCGCCAACCCCTTCATGGTTATTGCTGTGTTTATGGGATCCATCCTTTTGTGGTGACTAGCTGGAGCCCAAACGCCATGACCCTTGGACCCAGTTGATGTCTCGGCAGTCACTGTGTCTGTCTCTGCTACGGAGGATCCTCGCATATCTGTGACCTCGTCTGGTGTCTGTTCCTTTCTCTGTAAGAGACAGAAAACCAAAACACCTCTCTTCCTAACCCTAATAATCTAATGTTGTTATCTACTGACCTTCTAGTGATTCAGAATTGGTCTAAAACATTCAGAATGTCCCAGGGACTTATTCTAATCATATCTTATGTGTGTGTAAGCGTGTTTGCATTTAGCCCTCTGCACTCAAAGTCAATACCTACAATATATCAGTCCGGACAGTCACGCCGAACGAAGCTTCTGACCTTCAAAAGACCAAGTGCCAACTCGTTATAAGCACATTTGCAAGGTGTGTCTGAAAATTATTGAAACCCTCTCTTTTTAACAAAGACAAAGAAATTAACAAATCTTCTAAACGCTATTCAGTTCATTTCAATGAGTAATGATTAAACATGAAAGTGATAGTTTATGCTTTTTCACTGATTCTCTAAAAGGTCCGTCTTCTCGGACCGCTATTAGCTTAAGCTTTACCATTCCTAAATTATTAAAGACACAAATGAAGTTATAAAATGTTCAAATAATCCTTGTTTGATGTTAAAGCTCAACTTTCCCCCCCTTTTTTGACACATTCCAATGTGTCAAATCAACGGAGCTAGAACATTCAAAAAAAAGTTAGGCAGCTACAAAGTTTCCCAGACTCTTAAGGTGATCCGCGTGTAACGTTCTGACTCAGGTATTTAATATTTTAATAAATGTCGTCTAATTAACTGCCGCTATTTAAACTAACCTTAAAGACATAATTGAAGCAAAGATCACAAAGAATAACATGATATCAGTGTTTTGTAAGCGCGTGCGGCCTTCTATGCTCGAAGCCTTTTCCCTCAATAGATCAGTCAGACATTCACGCTGACTGTAGCTTTTAACCCTTATTAACTTGAGCACAACTCTACAATGAGCAACAAGTTGCAATATGTATAAAATGATCATGGTTACACCTGCAATGAAAAATTATATCATTATCCTAACACCTGTAAATGGAAGATTCATCAGAAGTTATAACAATCACAGGAACACAGATGTTAGTATAAGGTCAAAAGCTTCAATAAATGATCATCGATGCAATGCTTGTTGCATGATTCTCATACAATAATAATGCTGACATTGAAATAACAGTAAAACACCCCCTTTTATCCCGTTTCACTTGACACCTAAACGTTTATAAATACCTCTTTTATTTTTAATTTTATTTCCCCCTTTTCTCCCCTTACTGACCACAGCAGGGGGATCTTAGTTTCAAATCAGCCATGAATCCAGCTCACCTGATTCATCAGTGAGCTCCACCATCACTGGCGTCTGACAGGGTGGCGCTGCATACTCTTCCTTTAATGTCACTATTTTCAACCTGTTAATTAGAGTGTTTAAACCTGAAGTCGACTACGTCCACAACAAGTCAATACAGCTGTAAATGTGGCCAATTATCAATCTATTACCAATCAATAACAACAGATAACTTCTATTTTATGCATGCTTTTAATCAACCACTCACCCAGAGGATCTCCAATCCCAGGAAATGCCTTCTCCTCCTTCAATGAGTCTGTCCTCCTTCCATGCCCTGGTAACTGGTCCATCCAGAGCCACATGATCTCAAATATACATACAACAAGCCAAACCACACCTTGGTCACACCAACCCTCCTCCGCCCCGAAGATGTCCAATGCCATCCTAGTATGGACTGTCAAAAGTGGCTTTAACGCTGACTGTCCTGACAATCCATCTCATACTTTTCCTGGTCAGATTTGCCAATCTCTGCACCAGGGTTTTAAACGTTTCGCCATTTTCATTAGGTTTTATTTTTTATTTAGTTTCGACTCCAGATTTTCAATTTTTTGCCAGTTGTAATTAGTTTTTACCAATTCTTTGCTAGTTTAGTCTAGTTTTTATTTTCTGAAAATCCTTAGTTTCAGTTTAGTTTCAGTTGTGTTTTGCAGAAATTAAGTGTAACAAAATCTCAGTTCCATCATATCAATCATGCTCTTCTGGTTATCCTTGGGTGTCGAGACTAATAACTATTAACTCTTGCCGCACCGTGTGGTCCTAATTTTGGTTAAAGTTAATTGATAACCTTTTGAAGGCGATTGTTTCACACCTTTATTTAGATGTCCCAGTCCTGTTATCTCGGGATACATCACGCTGTCTTATCTGGGGTTAGCTGTTTTCTTGGGATGCGAGTTAAGTGGGGGAGCTCTTCAAGGAGGGGGAGTGTGCTCCCCCTGATGAGGTCTTCTAGGTAAGCTAGGTTAACCTTCTTGTGTGAGCTTTTCAAGTGCACTTTAAGGTTTGTGGGATTTTTAGTTTTCTAAATGTCCCTCATGACCCCCTGATGGCCCAGTAATTCATTTTTGCGCACTGTAGTACACATTTAGTTTTTTGCTTGTAGCTCTCATACTCTACTTGCCACTCCTCTAAGTCCTGATGTTTCTTAGAGAGGACAACAGAACCTTTAAAATTATATCACATGTGTGGGGGTGTGGCCTTGCCAATTGTTTTTCCCACCTTTTCAAAATGGCTGGCGTGCCCACAAGCACATTTTATGGAAGAAAGAAAGGTAAGCTTGATATTTACAATTAAAATGTTTTGTTAAACTCAGATTTTTATTTTATTCAAAAATAAACATCTAGTAAATAATTTCAGGGGTCTTTAAGAATTAGGCTCATTTACTTTCACAGGGAACATGACTAATTTATTAATGTGTGCTCTACACATTGGGACTTTATATTTATATTTATTTCACTTTTTCCTAATAGACAACTTTTGACAAAGGCGGAGAGAATTCTTAACAGAATTATTGAGGGAGATTCAAACATAGATTTTTCAAAATATGAGAGGGTCAGGACCCACTAGAAGCCACACAAAGATTATCGAGATGCAGTGGCAGATGTAATAGAGAAAGACACAGGGCCACCTGAAATCTGTCGTCCTATCTGGTGCAAAACCAACATGTAGGAGAATCTGGAATTTTGATTTTGAGTTAAAAATAAAATATGGGTAAAATGCAGAAATCTTTTCCAGTAAAGTTTAAAAAAAATAAGAGTCGCAATTATAGTTGAATCCATAACACCTAATTGTTTCTACAAGATCACGTCGTTGCTGAAAGTTATCAGTGATCTCAATGTGTGAAAAGAACTCACAGTATCTGGGGTTTAAGCTCCTCTTACCTGAGAAACCCTGGGGCAAACATGTGAACAAGACCTGAATAATACCAGTAATGAAGACTTCTCTCCAAAGATCAATAAAAGGAAGCCCCAATCTGATGAGAGTCTAGCAAAATATGGTTCACTCCACCATAACAGTCCAAGGCATTTCAGTTGTAGAATGATTGGGTGCAACAATGAAACAGATGTGAGATGAGGGAAGTGCCAAATGTTCCTTTGTGTCTCCAAATAAAAATCAGTACTTCCTCAGATATCCTAAATAAATTGACTTTTGTGAAGTAGAAAGTTCAGTGCCATCACTTATTCCTGAACCAATAGTTTACAGCTAGTGAAGTGTCAGTGACTTCTAAATTGATCCCTGATCTATATTTTTTGATATTGTTATTTTAATAACACTTGATTTATTTAAAAGAAAAAAGAAAAAAAAGAAAAAAGAAAAAACGAAAATATTTACTCCCTGTTTTTTTCTTATTCTCTGGGTCTCAGGAGGACATTATGTCCCTCTCCACTACAAGACTCTTGTCATGTCTACAAAACAGTCATATTAAAATCATCCTCAATTGTATTCTGGCGCTGTCTCCCGACTTTTCCTGACCTGATTCTGCACGTGGACGGAGCAGCAACACAGACGACTCGACTAACGTACTGCCTTAACTTTACTATTGCAGGACACGCACACCTCAATGCAACCAAACACATTTTGCTATAAATCTAGTTAATTTTAGTTAGTTTTGTGAACATTCAGTACAGTTTTAGTTAGTATTCCTTTTTGTTTTGATTTTATTACCGTTAACGCAAATTTTTTTCCACTTCTAGTTTTCGTTATTTCATTTGTTGTCTTTAATAATAATAATCTTCTCTGCACCCTTGAATAAACATAATCAACATGATCAACATTTTGCTGCTTGTTATTTCACCATCTTATTGAATCAAATACTTCATCCTTATGTGGTTTACGACATTATATTTATCTAAATCTCCACTTTGTGTCTAAATGTTTGAAGAATTTATTCGAGTTCGGGGTCAAATTTTGAGAATTTGACCATAAGTGAAAGTTATGGCGTTATCACCCCCTTTGGGGATTACCTTTTTCCAGTTTTGATGATATTCCTCCCCGTTCTTTATTTTTTGCAAGTACCCCTCCTCGGTGGCGAGAAACTGTTGGTGTGATCAAGCGGGTGCAGTAAAAAAAAAAGCTCAGGACAGAACAGTCACCAGTCATGTACTTCATTCAAAATTAACAAATATCAAGCTTCATATTGATCCTCTGAGTGTAATGGTACATTTTAATTTGCACTTCTCAAAACTAAAAACAATATTTTCTTTATTTTACTCTTGTTCTTGTGCAGCACCACCCCTCAGCACATGCCCCTGTTATTTTATCCTACTTTTAAATTGTTGACTACTTCAAGAAAGCGCCCAAAAGACGGGGACCAGTGTTTATCATTACATATCTCCATTTTGAGTGTGGCTGTCTATCATTCCCCTGTTATTCATAGACCTCGATGGAGGTTTTTTTGTTTGTTTTTTTGTTTTTTCTCTAAAATTAATTGACTCTCTACATTGACCCACTATGGTTAATAATAACATGCTCAGTCATGAGTGGGATCAAACCTTTTCTTCACTTTAGCATTTAACATTCCCAACAATATAATGTGATCCATTAATTAAAACACAGCTAATAAAACACAATTTTCTTAATGCAAACATCAGTGACTCAACATTAGCAACCAAAGGGTTCAGTCTGCAGTTCATACTGCTGTGAAGCTACAGCTCTTTAGTCTCTGTCATTCTTCTGTTCTTGGAAACAAAACAAAGCAAAACAAAACATCCACCCTTCTTTTACAGACTGGGTGAATTGTTGTGGACATTTAATAATCCTAAAGTCGGCACCGTTTTTGTCTCAGTATCAAGTCAGTTAAAACTTTTAGTCGTCAGTCCATGACAGTCCAGTCACATGCATACATCCACACACATTCATACCAGATATTGCTGATAATGGAGTCTCACGCGCAGCCTATTTGAGGCTCCATCACCAGCAAGATGACGTCATCATTTTAAAGGAAACAGTTCCTTGTTATGTTTTTCCTTCTTTGGACTGGATTGACTTGCTGCAATCCTTTTAGGCTCAGGACTTCTCATTCGATCAGTGTCCCATATAAGTGAATGTTTCTCCCAAGCTCATTATAATCATGGAGAAAAATACTTTGCGACTGTTTTCAATAAGAATATTTTATAGCGCTTTAAAGTTCAACCTCTCAGGCCTGGATTAAAGAGCTGATTTGTTAAATCAGGAACTCACAAAATACCAAAATATCACCACCGGTGGATCACACCTCTCTGATGTTCTTATCTCAGTGCACTGTAACAAAAGAAGAAAACAAACGTAAACAATAAAACACTCATATAATAACAGATACTGGGGCCCATTGCAAACATGTCCAAAGTTCAAACCATCTTTCTCTCTCTTAGAGAAAGAGAACAATCCAAACCTCACTGATAGAATCAACCTAGTGTCAAACAAAACCCAAAAATCAACCAAAACTTCACACACTATATTGTGTAGGCCTACAGGCACCGTAACTCCTTTTTTTTTTTACTGACAAAGACATGTTGGATTGACTTGATTCAATAGTGGACACTGGTTACACACAAATGTTTTGCTTTGGCAGAAACTTAAACCACTAAGTCAAATCAACACAACCTTTTCATATTCTCTCCGAAATAACCCTCACATCATTCACTCATCATTTTCACTCTGTACCACTGCTCCTTATCAGGCTGTGTGAAGCACAGTAAACAATTCAGTGGAGGCCTTAAGCCATAAACAGACATCACGCACAGACATTGTTTTCACAACCAAACTACTTTAGACCTTGTCCCCTAAATCTACACAGATGCCCTCTGTGTGGCATGAAATGCATTTAACCAATAAACAATCAATGAATTCTTATTGTTGTAACCGACTCCATATTCGGATGTTTGTGTGCAGCATTTGTTAGTAAAGCATTCTTCATTGCATCAGCGTGTGTGTGTGTCACTCTTTATTGCACAAGCTTGTAGATGTGTGTGTGTGGATCACTTCTCAGTGAATTGAATCAGCATTTTGATTTTTTGCGGGTGTCTGTGTCATTTCTCACTCAATCAACGAGTGCATATGTTCGTATGTGTTTCTCTTCATTCTGAGTCAATGCATGTAGATGTGTGTGTTTGTGTGGGTGTCTGTGTTCATCACTTTCCTGTTCTGGTGTTCTGGGTAAACCACGGCCTGAAGCGTGCCCTGGGTCCTGCCCTCCTCCTTTTCAGTCCGTTTGCATCCGTTGGTGCTGCTGCTCAAAGTTCTGTCCATACTGGTTCTGGCCCCAATTGAGGCAGTGCTTTTCTCCAGTATCCTGCATCTTCTCCTTATTCCACTCCTCCTTAGCTTGACCCTTTTGCTTCTGTAGCTCCTTCAGGGTTTTAATACGCAGCTCAACCGTCTGGATGTCAGTGTCAAGCTCCAGTCTACGCTGCTGCTCCAGCTCTTCCTCTGTTTCTCCCAGCCAATTCAAGATTTTGTTCAGGTCAAAGTTCAGCTGCTGTCACTGCTGCTCGTTCTGCTTTGTTCTCTTCTCCTTGCTGAGGTCCTGAGCCTGATTTCAAGTCGTGTGTCTGGGACTCCAAGTCTGATGGGTTCGATAATCAGCCAGCTCCTCCTGAGCCATGCTCAGTTTTCTGCTCTGATGCCTTGAGCTCTTACTGAGGGGCAGAAACCTCACAATATTTTCCGTCCACTTCAGATTGAAGTCCATCGATGTTTTCCTTGCTTTGCTCCACGGCCTTTTGCGGCTCTGCTTTTCGGCTCTTCTCAGAGGTCAGCTCCTGGCCTCAGAGGTCAGCTCCTGGCCGAGCCCCGACACCTGTGCCTTCAGCTTATTTTCTCCTGGTGTTTTATCCATTCTGACCTCAGTTACTCCTCCTGTTTCTGGCACGCCCTTCTTGCTGCCCGATGGTCATTGTTGGTCCGTCACTGTCCTGCACAGTTTTAATGCAGAGTGGTTAAGGTCAGCATGGTTTTGCTCGGCCTCACTTTTCATTTGGGCTTAATGGGCGTCTCGTCACAGCTCTGTCAGCTGAAGCTGTCTTTTTCCATATGGCAAGAATGTAAAGAGTGTGTGAGAGGGGTGTGTCCGATCAGGCACAATGCTGGTGGCTTTGCAAGTGCCTCGTTTTCCAAATCCAGATGTTTACTTGTCATGTACACAGCAACAGAGAGAACAGTCTGTTGTTGGGATGGCTGAGGTCCTTCACGATCTTCCTGGCCTTGGTCCAGCACCGCCTGCTGTAGATTGCGTGCAGGTCAGGGTGCTCGGAGCGAATGGTGCGCTCAGCTGATTGCACAGCCCTCTGTAGAGCTTGTCTGTCCGGCATGGTGCTGTTCCCGAACCAGACAGTGATATAGCTGCTCAGGATGTTCTCAATAATTCCTTTATATAAGGTGGTCAGAATCGGTGGTGGGAGGCGGGCCTTTCTCAGTCTTCTCAGAAAGAAAAGACGCTGACGGATATCTCCCCGTGTAGTGAAACGGGCCTTGGATTACCGCTCTCCGTCTCTGCTGCATGAGATCATTTTCCTGCAGCACTGTTGACATTTTCAAGTTGTTGTTGCGGGTTCAGCTGCTTTAGCATTTGGTCAGGGTCACATCAAAGATGGTAGAGGAGAGAGCAAAGATAGTAGAGGGGAGAGCAGGAGTCCAGGGTCAGCTTCGGCTTCCCGGGCCGACAAAGCAGCCTGTAATCAAGCATAAAGAGAAAAAACAAAACAAAACAAAACAAAGACAAACAAAAACAAACGAACAGGAAAATCATGTTGTATTGGCTGTGTTACTCAGAGGGGGAGAAACAACGGGACCAGGCCCTGTGTCAGCCTTCTCTCCCCCTTTTTTTGTTTTTTCTCTCTGTATAATCCACTCATGACCCACCAAGCTGACAGGACAACACAGGTACATGTTAAAATTCTTAAGATCATGTTTAAAAGCACAAAAATTAGAATTTTCTTTCATTTAGTAATCACTTGTATTAATCAATCAGAAGAAAACATGTCACAATTTGAATTTTATTAACCACTAAATTTGTCGTGTTATCACTGGTTGTGATTTTTTTTTTTTTTTTTTTGAAGTTAAGTTGTTGTCCTGCAACCCAGAGGGTTTATTTGTTAGTAGTGGATAAACTTTATTATTTAACGGCGGATGTATGTTAAGTTTCACTGTTTTACTTGCTGGAAAATCTTCACGTGTTCATGGGTGTAAGCTGTTTCTTCATTGCGTGTATGTGCATTTGTACATGGGCTAATTTAACGTTCTTTTCTCAAACGAGGCATTTCTCTAACATGTGCCTCTCTCTCACATTTCTCTGCTTGTGTGTGTTTTGTTTCACCTTTTTGTTGTGATGCTCCAGGCGCCTTCCCAACCTCCACAAGTTTGTTGGCCGCAATTTTATGTGTTAAAACTTCTCTTAATTTCTCCTCTAATTCTCTGCTAGCTGCTGTCTTTTCCACAGCTGCTGATCCTTGCTGAGTTTGGTTTCCATTACTATAATTTGCTTCGGCCGCCGTGCTTGTGGGGGCAGTTGGTCCAGCCCCGTAGCCACCTGTATCAACACACTGAGAGATTTATTTAATATCATTTTCATCACTGTTAAATAGACTAGCAGGCAAGACTCCCACCTTTGCACTGCAGACTACATGCCAGTCTCCCAACACACTCCTCTCTGAGTTTCAGCTTTTTAAAACCCAACATCATTCACACCCTAGTCATTCAACACCTTATTTGTAGTATTATAATCAGCAAAATCAGCGTTTTAATTACAGGCATGTATCATTGTTTGCAAATCAAAATTATAAAACTCAATAACACGCTAAACAGGAAGCAAAGTCCTCTGTGCGCGTCACAGCTCATTTGCATGTTCACACACCGTCTAAAAATAGCTCGCAGCGCTGCAGCTGCACGTCACACAGAGTCTCACACAAAGCTCAGGCAAAACTCTATTATTTTATATTACAAAAGACGTCTTATATTTACAACCACTGACAGGCCTGACAGATTCAGCACCTAACAAATTTCGACAAATTTAAAATAACGGGTCTCACCGAAGAAAGTCTCACTTTTTTGTAATCAATCAAACAGTATCTGTTACTTCTGGGAACAGTTTCTGACCTAACTTCTAAAATCCCTAACTCAATTTAACTTTGTCCAAACAAGCACATAACACCGTTTTAAACGATGAGGAGACTCGGTAACTCCTAGCTTATTTCAGGATGCCCTGTACCCCACAGATAAGCCAAACTGAACTAACCCTGTTCGCCGACAGGTCAAGACCGCGCGTCCACGGCCAGGAGGAGGCGTAACCCCCGGGCTATGTGCTTCTTAGCAGACTTCTGGGCTGCCGTCCTATAATAATTTTCACCTAACCGATTTTGAGAAATTTTACCATAACGGGTCTCACCGAAGAAAGATAACTTTTTTACGACCAATTAAACATATTGCATATTAATTTGGAACGCAGTGTAATTATTGCACTTTCAGGTTCTAACATTGACAGGGTGAGGCACACATACACATTAAGACCTGGAGAGTGTGGAGGAAATTTGAGTACAGTGAACTTGAGTACAGTGTCTTGAACTCACGTTCATGTCACAATGAAGGTCACAGCAGAAATCATCATCAGAGACTCATTAGACCAGGACATGTGTTTCCCATCTTCTGCTCTTAGCTTACAGGAGTAAAACTCGTGTGGTCTTCTGGTTATTTGAGTCCCTTTTGCATTCTGGCAATTCTCCTCTGTGGTCTAGCATTTTCACGCTAACTGGATATTTTCTTCTTTCCGGACCATTCAATTTAGACGATAATGGGTGGGAAAAAAGTGAAGACATTATACATTATTTACATGTAGGATGAAAAGTTAGGATCTTTGCAGCTTGTCTGTCTAAATTAGTACGAGTACAATGAGGCTCATGAAAGAGGTGCAGATTAAAGAATTGTTCAGGTCCTAGTGACCAATAAAAATAAAGTTCTGAATCTCTCCGTACTCATATAATAGCAGCCGTTTGTTAGACTTGGTCAGACCTTTGACATCGACTTAACCAAAGCATGTATCTAACAGAGTTTGTAGTTTTTACAGGCATAAACAGAAAGACGTTGCAGAACAGAAATGAAAGAAGAAATGACCTGCTGACATTAAGTAGATAAACCTGTTAATAATCTCCGAAATTCCACTTTTCTAGATTTTGCTGCAATTTCACAACACGAATCATGGATGAGCTACAGAAGTGCATCAAACAGAAGTGTCAACGCCAACTCATTTCTTTGTTTGTGTGGACAGAGAGTCGTGATGAGGATCAGAGGAAGTGTAGCTGAGATATAATGACCTGAATCAGTTGTAATGAACTTCCTCAAAACTATATTTTATTTATTCATTTATGTATTCATTATTTTCTGTTGAATTTTTTGTAACGCAAATGCCCTGGGGCACACTGACAGAGGCGAGGCTGCCGGACACTGGCGCCACCGGGCCCTCTGACCTTGTAAACCTTCCGATTACATGACAAACTGCCAACTCTTGAGCCATGATCGCCCCACCCATGTTTCATTGGGCTAAACAGGAAGAGAGGCCTAAATTTGTGTGTGTCCACTGATTTGGGGTATATTGTGATTTTTTATCCTCTACGATTGCAAATTATACTTTCAGGCATTTTGGAAACATTTATTTTTCCATGAATATGTGTTTTGTAACTGATTTATCTTACTGGGTATTTAAATTTTGCCAGTTTTGCAAACAAACGACACAATACTTTATCAGTGCAATGATTTCTTTTAGGCTGACAACATTATAAGCTTCAAAACAAATCTAAAGAGTCGGAATCATTGGACTATAAAGATAAAAAAAAAAAATTCAGTTAGTTTATTTCCTATTACAGGATTTTACAAACATGCAAGTGTAGTGAAAGTTAAAACATCAGAGTCTGGCAACAGCTTGCTGCTTTTACACTGTGACTGTCACAACTAAATCCATGACACAGGCAAGTTCTGGTAGGTGAAGCCTCACACCTGCATTCTTTTTAATGACACTTATTAATGGCAGTAAAACATTCACCAAGGTTGTTTGGCTTAAACACTTGATGAAAATGTAATGTAGAAAATAGAGCTGTGTTGTGATTATGCTGTTAATATGTGATGCTCTCTTTATCATTGCAATAACTGTCAAGTGTTCCTCTGACTGTGAGGTGTCCACACTTGAAAAAGACCAGACTTTGAATTTCACTCAACTTTATTTAGACCAACTAGTTTGATAGCTGGTAGGTAGCAGCAGGTAAAAAACCTTTCAACACAAAAATAAAGAACATTTCATTAACCATTCAGATAAATTACACAGAAGACAGATGAAATAACAAAATACACTTCAGTAAAGCCATTTACCATGTGGTTAACTGTGTTAATTTAACTGTGGTTCTTAAATAAAATATACACAATGTGTCTTCTTTGCATTTAACACTTTTTTATAAACAATTGTATTTTAAAGTATACATTTTAGAGTTCAAACATTTTAATAGACTTTAACTAAGGATTTTCTTTACAAAGAATTATTTTCTTTAAATCAAAACCAAACATTTATTCACTAGTTTTACGATCCACCCAAGGATTTGGGGTAACTATTTTTAATATTAATTAACATAAATATGTGGGAACACTAACTGCACAAACAATTTATCCAAACTTAAACATTCATTTTTGTCAATATAATTAAACTTAAATGCAGCAACTATTTCCCTAAGCGTAAAACATTTGCACAACTGAGCTTCCATAGTTCCAAATATATGTGCAGCAAATGTGAGCTCAAGAGCTTACCGATAGCCCGTCTTGTTCAAAGTCTTCCTCACAGTGGAAAAGTGCTTTGTTTGCCGTCCTCTCAGTATGTTGCACACGGGTCAAATGACTGCTGCATGCATTTTAAGGTCTACTAGGCACGCCCACCCTTGATTGCTCTAATGTGGCTCACCTGGCAGGGCGGCGCACACCAGGCCGTGCTTAGTTGTTGATTGCACCCAAGGTCTAATCAGCGGCCATGGGTAAGCAGCAGCACCGAACAGGTAGAGGGCAGGAGGAGGAAAAGAGGAATAACAGCCACACCTACTAGGTCAGCACGACACCTCCCACTCGATCTTTGCTCAGCACTGTCTGGAAAGATCGCACTCAGGTGGGCTGGTCCCTCGCTTGATCTTCCACCGGTAAAAGGACCACAAGACGCCGGATGTCCCGATGTAAGGTGGTGCCCAGCTCAGGACTTGTGGTAGCGGGTTTTGGACTCTTGATCGCAATGCTGGAACTTGGAGTGACCCTCACATGCACATCTCGAACGATCCCTTTAGAATCAGGATTCACGCTGATGACTTTTGCGAGTCTGAACTGCCCTCTAAGGGCATTTTGGTCGCAGAGCCAAACTATGTCTCCAACAGCAATGTTTCTCTCTGCAGTATGCCATTTACTGCGGATGAACAGGTTTGGTCCAGCGAGTTGGCTCCAGGACCTCCAGAAGTTGTTGACTATGGTTTGTATTTCCTTCAGCCTTTTGAAAGGATAATTTGTGAAGTCAACAGTTTTGAAGTCCCCACTTTGTGTGGCTCGACCAAGCAACAGATTATTCGGCGTGATGTAGTCAATGCGATCTTCTCGGCTCTGAAATCTGGCATCAATGGGTCTCTCATTTGCAAGGTTGGCGGCTAGCTGGAGTGCTGTCAGAAACTCACTAAAGGTAAGAGCCTCTGTATTGCCGAGAGTATGGAGGGCTCTCTTGGTAACTCTGACAGCAGCTTCGGCGGCCCCATTTCGGTGAGGTGAGTCAGCGGGAAGAATCTTCCATGCCCAGATGGTCTCATTTTTGGCAGAGTATTCTTCAAGCGACTCCTTGTTTTGTCGTCTCAGGTAAGCATACATTTCTTCCAAGACAGGTTTGGCGCCGACAAAGTTTGTGCCAGGATCTGACCAGATTTTCCGGGGATGGCCTCGGACAGAAGTGAACCTCTGGTAGGCAAGCAGGAAGCTCTCTGTTGATAGTGTGCTCGCTAGTTCGACATGAATGGCTCGGCTTGCCATACAGCAAAACACAACTCCCCAAACTTTCATGGTCACTCTTCTCTTGACATCATCCCTCACATGATAGGGTCCAAACAGGTCAACAGATGTAAATTCGAATGGTGCAGCAGGATTTGACCTCTCTTCAGGTAAGTCCCCCATTACTTGCTTGCAGGTTCTTGCCTTTGCCTTCTTGCAGATGATGCACTGGTCAACGACCTTTTGGGCAATAATTCTTCCTCTGACAACCCAAGCCTTCATTCTCATCCGCAGTAAGGTTTCTGCCACTCCGCCATGTCCCTCGCTGTGTGCTTCTCTGGCAAGGAGGGTGGATAGCCAGGCTTGGAATGGTAGAAGGGGAACGGCTTTGCGGTCTTTTTTGAAGGTTTGGATTCTGCCACCACAAACTAGAAGTCCACTTGTTTGGTCTCTGTAAAGGACTAGTCTGTCTGTTGTGGTGCTTGGGAAGGTGACGCCCTCTTGTGCTGCTAGGCAAAGGTCTCGAAAAGCATCTCGTCTTTCGCTGATTGTGAGGACACCCGAAGATGGTACTACCTCCCACTTTTCTTGGTCTCTGGTCTTTGATCTCATGAACTTTTTGGCAACCCTCCAGACCCACGCCACGGTCCCAATCAGCCTTCTCAGGTTGCTGAATCGCCTTTCATCGATTAGCTGTTGGGATGCTACTCCTCGTGGTCTTCTCGACTCTACGTGTGCTGAGTCCTGAGCCGCCTTGATGTGCATTCTGGTAAGGACCGCAACAAAAGTCTTTTTCTGTAGCTTTGTGACCGTTTCTCGAGCTTGGGCAGCGACTTCTCCGACGGATTTCTTCAGCCACTCATCTTCAGGAAGTTGGAGAAACTTTGGACCCGACTGCCACTCGGAGTCCTCGGTTAGGGCATCTGGACTGGCCCCTCTGGTGAGAATGTCTGCAATGTTTGCTGACCCAGGAATCCACCACCAATCTTGGACATCAGTGCTACTCTGGATTTCACCAACGCGGTTTGCGAAGAAGGTCTGGAAACCGTAGCTCTCACGCTGGATTGCACCGGAGACTTGGCTTAGCAGTTCTCGCCTGGTGAGTGGATCAGGTGTTTGCGCTCTGACTTCTTCTCTGAGCAGGTCTTGACCAAGGCGCATTTTCCTCCTTTTCTTTGAGAAGTTCACTGCGACCATGACATGAAGCTTGTCATCATTGATGGTGTAGCCAAGGCCAAGGGCTTTGTTGTCATCTTCCATCAGCTGGTTTGGCAGGATCATAGTCTTTGGCTCTGATCGGGGTAACTCTTTCTTTGACTCCTCCCTCCCACTTTGACTGGAGTAGACCCAAGGCTTCATGTAGAATCCTCCAGCTCTCAGGATGTGCTCGATGTTGGTTGTTAGGAGTCTCAGATGGTCGAGGTCATTGTGTGATGTCAGGATGTCATCGACATAAACATCTTCTTCCAGCACACATTTCTCTTCTGTGAAGTGACTGAATGAAGGTAGGTTTGCAGTTTCTCTCATGGCGACTTGGGCTATGCAACCAGCAGGTTTGTCTCCAATGTTGACTCTTGTTATGGCATAGTCTTCTATGTCTTCATCTTCTGTGTCACGCCACAAGAATCTGTGCAAGTGGACTTCTCGATCTTCCAGCCAGACGGAGTTGTACATCTTGCGGACGTCACCAAGGGCGGCGTAGACACCAGCTCGGAACCTCAGCAGGACAGCTCTTATCGGGTTCAGGACATCAGGACCTTTGATGAGGATGTCATTCAGGCTGAGGCCTCTGTACTTCTGGCTGCTGTTCCACACCAACCTCACTGGGGTAGAGACAGAGTGTGGATTTGGCGCGATGAGGTGGCTTATATACCATACTGGCCCAGTCCAACTCTGCAGGACTTCTTTGGACAGCTTCACTGCAGCTCTGCGGTTTACCATCTCATGAACTTGTGCAGCATAGGCCTTCTTCCATTCAGGTTCTTTAGATAGCTTAATCTCGGTTCTGATGAATGTTGCTTCTACTGCTTTCCTGTTATTTGGCAAGGTTGCTGGATCTTCTACCCATGGGTATTTAGCATGCCAATGCGGTTCACTGTTGTGGGCATCTCCAGTTGAGTAAGTCAGGCCATTCCTCACGATCTCCATCTCCCTCTCTTCTGCAAGCGTCATTTCTTTACCCCCTGGCTGGCAGCTCCCACAACGACACCCTCCACATCTCGGCTGGCAAGCGGCTCCGATGCTTTCCCACCTCCACCACTTCAGAAAGTCTCTGCTGCTGGTAGCTGTGGTGGATGGAGTCTCAGGGTGATCAGGGTGCTGACAGGAAGCTAGGTCTTTAGTGAACTCTTGGTACTTGAATGCAGCAGCTCTCATTGATCTTGCGAAGTGAGTTTTGGAGGTGTGGGCCATCAAAGTGACTTCCTCAAAGAGGTCTGGATGCGTGCCCCCGATTGTTTTGCCAAGTGGACCGTCCCAGAGAACCAGGTCACCGATGGAACGGATCTTTTGGGGCACCAGCTGGCCTTCTTTATGGCTGATTAGAAGCTGGATCTCTCTGGGTCTGATGAGGTCTTGGGGAGGGATGTCAGGGAAGATCTTCTGTAGCTTTTGAGGTGGAACATGTCTTGTCACTTCAGCAATCTTGTCAAGACCATAGCAAACTAACTGGTGAGGCTTTAAAGTTCCTCTTGAGGTGTTGACACGGATCTTGAGAAGGTAGCGCTTGGTTGCCACAGACACCTTCATACCTCCGATACCCTGGATGACAAGCATGACGTCTTCACTGCGAAGGTTGAGCTTACTTGCGGCTTTATGGGTTATGTAGTTTGTGTCAGATGCTAGATCAATTAGTGTCCCAATTCTCTGCCCATCATTGGCGATGATGTCAAGGAGCATCAGGATCACAGGGTACTCTTTTAGACCAGTCTCCTCCAGTAGACCTCTCTCTGCTGCCATGGAGTTGAAGGCTCGTGATGAGACGTTGCAGAAAGCTTTCCGACACTCCTGCGCTAGCTCTGGTGATAGTTTAGAGATGAACTCTTCTTGAACCTCTGTATACCTCCTCCCCTCAGCTCTCGCCGGACCAGACTTGGGCCTTTGTGATAAGGGTCGTGGCAAGGGACAAAGAAGGTAATGATGCTGGTCTTTGCACTCTGGTTTTCCACACAGGTAAGTAGTCTTTCTGCAGGGTTCATCGTGGATCTCGAGGCATCTCTTGCAGGCTCCAAGTTGCTGCACTGCATCCTCTTTCTCCTGTAACTTTGTGTTGGTTCGAAACCGTCTGCAGATGTAGAGCTTTCTCTTGTGCTTTGGGTCCCCACAGATGATGCAGCCTGCTGGATCAGTACTGGATTTGACTGACTTCGTACGGGCGTACTTTATTGGGAACTTTGTTCTCTCCTTGGCAGGGTCGATGTCTCTCAGCTGGTCTAACTGCTCGTAGATGGACTCTTGAGATTGGAGGTATGCGAGCAGCTTGTCAAACCGGTTCTGATGAGTCACAGCGTTCTTTGGATCAGCAGCGTGGGTGAGCCAGTCTTTCTTTAGGGACTCAGGCAGCTTGCTTTCGATAGACTTTATTACCAAGAGGTTCTTTATGGCATTTGCTTCATCCAGCTCACTCAAATCATAGAGGGCCTTCTCAACTGCGTGGATAAGCTCTATAATTCTTCTAGGCTGGTTGCTACGAACAGGAGGGATAGCTTGAAGCTCCTCAAGGATTTCAATGGCGATGGTGGCTTGATTTCCATAGCGGTTCTCGAGGACTCTGAAGATCTCATCGGCTGAGGTGTATGTGGACAGGCGCAGATCTTTGGCCACTTTATCATCGAGGCTATCGAGAAGTTGGAATTTCTTTACTTCCACGGACCCGGTTGGTTCACCTTGCTTTTGCAGAGCCTCCCATTCCTTCCGCCATCTGTAGAACTCACGCTGGCTGCCGGTGAACTTTGGTAAAGCTGTGGCTTTCAATTTTATGGCTGCGACCGAGGCTGCGTTGCGGACTGTGACAACTGCTTGGTCGGCATCTCTTTTAATCCTCTCTGCTTTGATCAGGACTGCCTTCCCTGACACCAGCTTTGGAAGGCAGGTTTGGAGCTCCATCAGTCGACGATCACAATCTCGCCTCTCAGCAGGTGGAGCCCAGCGGTTCCATGTCTGGTGTGCCTGCTTAGCTTTCTTCACCAGTTCTTCTAGATGGTGGAGCATAAAATCATATGCCTCCAGCGGTGTATCAGGCTGAGTGGATGTGACGTTCTCACACGCCATTTCTGCTGATTTTAGAGCAAGGGTCAGTTCTTTTTCACCATATGATGTCCACAGTGTCTCTCTGATCAGGTGCTTCACCTCCTTCAACTTCTGCTCACATTCTTTCTCCGTTTTTTCGACGTCTGCTCTCTGTTGGCCCATCAGCTCCGGTGTGCCCTCTGCTTCACACTGCGTGATGTAGGCGGCCTCAAGCTCCTCGTTCGCGTCAATCACTTTGGAGCCCTCTACTGTGAGTCTCTTGAAGGAATCCTGCAGCTCCTCTACAGACATATCCATGTGGGTCCTTATTATATGGTTGGTGAGTCTGGAAAACAGCCTCTTTGCAGTGGTTCGCTCTATTTTCAGCTCTTGAAGTGACTTGGACTCAGCCATTCTGTTTTCTCGGTTGTTGATTGAACAGGCAAACGGTGTGCGATTTCCTCCAGGCCCCCAGGTGGAGTCTTCTCCGTCTTTGTGGTGAGCTTTTGTGGAGTCTTCACTGGTCAAGGCCGGTTTCTCTACTGGCCAGGCCGGTTTTTTACTGTCAAGTGTTCCTCTGACTGTGAGGTGTCCACACTTGAAAAAGACCAGACTTTGAATTTCACTCAACTTTATTTAGACCAACTAGTTTGATAGCTGGTAGGTAGCAGCAGGTAAAAAACCTTTCAACACAAAAATAAAGAACATTTCATTAACCATTCAGATAAATTACACAGAAGACAGATGAAATAACAAAATACACTTCAGTAAAGCCATTTACCATGTGGTTAACTGTGTTAATTTAACTGTGGTTCTTAAATAAAATATACACAATGTGTCTTCTTTGCATTTAACACTTTTTTATAAACAATTGTATTTTAAAGTATACATTTTAGAGTTCACAAACATTTTAATAGACTTTAACTAAGGATTTTCTTTACAAAGAATTATTTTCTTTAAATCAAAACCAAACATTTATTCACTAGTTTTACGATCCACCCAAGGATTTGGGGTAACTATTTTTAATATTAATTAACATAAATATGTGGGAACACTAACTGCACAAACAATTTATCCAAACTTAAACATTCATTTTTGTCAATATAATTAAACTTAAATGCAGCAACTATTTCCCTAAGCGTAAAACATTTGCACAACTGAGCTTCCATAGTTCCAAATATATGTGCAGCAAATGTGAGCTCAAGAGCTTACCGATAGCCCGTCTTGTTCAAAGTCTTCCTCACAGTGGAAAAGTGCTTTGTTTGCCGTCCTCTCAGTATGTTGCACACGGGTCAAATGACTGCTGCATGCATTTTAAGGTCTACTAGGCACGCCCACCCTTGATTGCTCTAATGTGGCTCACCTGGCAGGGCGGCGCACACCAGGCCGTGCTTAGTTGTTGATTGCACCCAAGGTCTAATCAGCGGCCATGGGTAAGCAGCAGCACCGAACAGGTAGAGGGCAGGAGGAGGAAAAGAGGAATAACAGCCACACCTACTAGGTCAGCACGACAATAACAGTGGCTGCTGAACATCATTCTTTGGGATGAGGACACTGGGATTAATTCTTCATTTTCTGTTATATGGGCATCACAACAAAGAGCAAACCCATATGGAAAAGAAATAGAAAAAACTTATAAAAGACTTGCATAAAATGTGGCCTACTTCATATAGTCAATTATATAAGGCTTGCTGTTTATATAAGGCTACTCATGAAAGTGGCCACTTTCTCATTACTTTCAAATATTGTTTTAGTAAGTATCCAAAACATACAAGTTTGATTTATATAATTTTTCAAGGGATCTTATATCTGTTTTCACTCTTGTATGCTTTTCATACAAGTTTCACACAAGACAGATACAAACTTTATAAGATTTATACATATCTTTTCCATATGGGAAACCAGGAGGTACCAGTCCAGTTCCTGCTGTGAACACACATTTGTCCAATTCTTCAGACTCAAACACACACATATGTGTGCTTGAGTCTGGGGTGGTTTTGGCTCAGGTGGTAGAGCAGATCAGCTACTGATTGGAAGGTTGGTGGTTTGATCCTTGGCTTCCCTGGTCTGCATGCCCCATATCCTTGGGCAAGATACGAACCCCAAGTTGCCCTCTGATGAGTTCATCAGAGTGTGAGTGAGGTGAATGAGGCATGTTGTCAAAGGAGCTTGCAAAGAAAAGCGTCTGGACTTCTTTAAGTTGCTTGAAGACGTGTCATGCGAATTCCTGAGGTCAGATGGCCCAGGATGTGAGTGGGCGTTAAGGCGTCTGGGAAGGGATCTCAAAACTGGATTATAGATGGCAGAGAGTTGGTGTCGTAAACCCCCGCCTCTGTTCAAAGATGGTCGCTCACAGTGGACATAGATGGCTTCTTTCACTCCTCTTCACTCAAATCCAAGATGGCGGCGCGTGAACAACGCGAGGCTCAGTGTCTCTCCAGAATCTGCTACTTAGCGGTTTTTTATCTACTTTTAACCGGATAATTCGTCCAGAATTGCTGTGCGTTGCTGACCTACAGCAGACAAGAGCTTCTGGACATCTGGACTCACAACTCCAACAGTTTTATCGCCGATCTCCGACTCATCCCAGAGATCTCCAGAACACCGGAGGCTGCCCACTCTCCCCGGCCGGGCGGAAGTGCACGCAGACGGCGCCGAGATCGTAAACAAAGGCGAGGTAGGCGCGGAGGGCTACGGGCTAAGCTAAAGCTAACACCACACCGGCTGCCTTTACCCAGTATTTTCCTCGCCAATGTCCGTTCTCTGGCAAACAAAATGGATGAGATACGGCTCTCCATCACTAACAACAGACGGATTATGGACTCAAATGTCATGTTTTTCACCGAAACATGGTTGAACAACAGCTGCCCGGACAATGCTATCGAGTTAGCAGGACGCCACACACACCGAGCCGACAGGCTAGCAGATGACTCCGGCAAGACCAGAGGTGGAGGTTTGTGCATTTATATTAACAATGCTTGGTGCATGAACTCCACTACTACTGAGAGTCACTGCTCACCTAATGCGGAGTTTTTAATGGTCAAATGCAGACCTTATTATCTCCCCAGAGAACTCACTTCGATCATACTCACTGCCGTGTATATCCCCCCCGACGCTAATGCTAGGTTGGCCATGAAAGAACTTTCTGCAGCCATTAACAAACACCAGAATAAACACCCCGAGGCTGCTTTTATTGTTGCTGGCGACTTCAACCACACCAACTTAAAGACAGTCCTCCCCAGATTCCACCAACATGTCTCCTGCCACACCAGAGGAGACAAGACTTAGACCTTGTGTATTCCAACCTGGCTGGAGCCTACAAAGCCACACCCCTCCCCCACATTGGACAATCGGACCATCTCTCCCTGTTCCTCACACCTAGGTATTCACCACTCATCCAACGTGTGAAACCTGCTGTGAGGACAATTAAAGTGTGGCCAGAGGGGACAGGGCAGTGCTCCAGGACAGATTTAAAAACACAGACTGGAATATGTTCACCCACACAGACCTGGACCAGTACGCCTCATCTGTACTGGATTACATCTCCGAAACCACAGACAGTGTCACTACCCAGAAACGGATCACCATGTACCCCAACCAGAAGCCTTGGATGAACCGGGATGTTCGTCTCCTCCTGAAGGCCCGCAACACCGCCTTTAGGTCAGGAGATGCACACGCCTACAGCACAGCCAGGGCTAATCTAAAGAAGGGCATCAAAAAAGCCAAACACCATTACAAAAAGAAGGTAGAAGAACACTTCTCTAACTCCAACCCCCAACGCATGTGGCAAGGACTCCAGACCATTACAGACTACAGGACCACCAAACCCTCCCCTGCATCCTCTGATGTCTCCTTCCTCAACGAGCTCAACAACTTTTATGCTCGTTTTGAGCGAGGGAACCCCACAACCACAAACAAAGCAGACGTGACGCCAGACCACCAACCTCTGACTCTCTCCCCCACCGATGTAGGAGCGGTGCTGAGCAGGATCAATGTCCACAAGGCTGCAGGTCCTGATGGCATCCCCGGGCGTGTTCTCAGAGCGTGTTCTGGGGAGCTTGCAGGAGTGCTCACAGACATATTCAATCTGTCCTTGGCCCACGCTGTGGTACCGGCCTGCTTCAAATCCACCTCCATCGTCCCGATACCCAAAAACTCCAACCCATCTTGCCTCAATGACTACCGCCCAGTAGCACTCACCCCCATCATCACAAAGTGCTTAGAGCAGCTGGTCCTAGCACACTTCAAATCCTGTCTCCCCCCCACCCTGGACCCCCACCAATTCGCATACCGCCAGAACAGGAGCACAGAGGATGCAGTCTCTATCGCACTGCACTCTGTCCTCTCACACCTGGACAACAACAACACCTACGCCAGAATGCTGTTTATAGACTTCAGTTCAGCATTCAATACAATCCACCCCTCACAACTCATCAGGAAACTGACAGACCTGGGCATCAGCTCCCTCATCTGCAAATGGTTACTGGACTTCCTGACCAACCGCCCCAACATGTCCGGCTGGATAACCACTGCTCACCAGCGCCTCTTCTTCTTGAGGACTCTGAGGAAGAACCACCTGTCCTCAGACATCCTGGTGAACTTCTATCGTTGCACCATCGAGAGCATCCTGACCAACTGTATAACAGTCTGGTACGGGAACTGCTCTGCCTCGGACCGGAAGGCGTTGCAGAGGGTCGTGAAAACTGCCCAGCGCATCGCCGGAGCACCACTTCCTGCCATAAAAGACATCTACAGGAAGCGGTGTCTGAAAAGGGCTGGGAAAATCATCAAAGACCCCAGTCACCCATCACATGGACTCTTCACCCTCCTGCCCTCTGGGAGGCGCCACAGGAGCCTCCGGACTAAGACCACCAGGTACTGGAACAGCTTCTTCCCCACAGCTGTCAGACTCCTGAACTCTGCCTCCTGACATCTGACCCACGTTAAACTCATGGACTGAAAATACACACACCCACAATGGACAACTGTACCCTCAAACACACAATAATAACATGGACTGAACCACCACTCACAACCACTAGCACTTTATATAGCCTCTGTAGAAACTATCTACACCCTCACTTATCTTAACTGCACTACTGTATAGCTCTGCGTAAATAATCATTCTACATTCGATAATCTTTAAACCTACAATTGTTTACCACTTGCATAGTTCCCATTTCTGTATAGCTGTATATCTCAGATTTCTGTAAAGTTATTTATTTCATATTCTGTATAGTTTTTCATATTTATATCCTGTTCATAGCTTGTACTCACTACAGCCTGTACATACTTATAGTTATAGAATATTCACAACATACTTCATACCGTGTACATTATAACATACCATAATAGACCCATTTCTGTAATATACTCACATATCTATATTATTGCTAATATATATTGTAATATATCTATATAACTAAAGCACTTCTGGATGGATGCAAACTGCATTTCGTTGCCCTGTACCTGTGCATGTACAATGACAATAAAGTTGAATTCTATTCTATTCTATTCTATTCTATTCTATTCTATTCTATTCTATTCTATTCTCTTTCAAACCATCTGTCCTCTCTGTCCAAAATGTGAACATTGGCATCCTCGAAAGAGTGTCCTTTATCCTTAAGATGCAGATGGACTGCTGAGTCTTGTCCTGTGGAGGTGGCTCTTCTGTGTTGTGCCATGCGCTTGTGAAGTGGCTGTTTGGTTTCTCCAATGTAGAGGTCTGAGCATTCCTCGCTGCACTGTACAGCATACACCACGTTGTTAAGTTTGTGTTTTGGCGTTTTGTCTTTCGGGTGAACCAGTTTCTGTCTGAGTGTGTTGCTGGGTCTGAAATACACTGGGGCCAGGTTTCACAATGAACACACCCGAAACTCTGGCTGATTGGGTCCCACACCCAATTTCACACCTTGGCTCAGGTGATTAGAGGATCATCAGGGGGTCCTTTTGTCCCTCTGTGGGGGGTCACTCCCACTAGGTTTATATCTGGGACTCTCCACCATTTGACCTTAGAACTGAAGAAGCTTCTCGGATGAGAGGTGAAACGTCTTCAAGCAACTTAAAGAAGTCCAGACGCTTTTCTTTGCAAGCTCCTTTGACTACGATGACCTGGATGACTGAGAACCTTCACAGACAATGAGGCATGTTGTATACAGTGTTTTGAGTACTCTGGGAGAGTAGAAAAGTGCTATATAAGAATCAGTCCATCTACCATTCACTATGTCCTGACAACCCTAATAGATGAATGTTGGTTGTCAGGAAATATTGTTGTCCATGGTCTCAGCCCCACTTTACAACTGTGATATTGTTAACTGGAGCTGCTTATGCTGGAGGGTGGGGCCTGGGTGCAGTACAAGCATTAAAAAATAAAAAAGAATTACATAAAAAAGAAGCTATCTTTCCAGCAGCTGGTGTGTACTGACCTCAGGACACTTACATTTCATTGCATGGTTCTCTTTGTTGTGTAGTGGGAGCTCAGTTGGATGTGTAGCAGTTCTCTGGGGCCTGGGGTCCCATCGTAGTCTCGCACTGGGGCCATCCACATCTGCCAGGTGTAACTTTTTAGATTGATGTATAACAGTGGACAAATTCCAGCAATAAAGCTGCCGCTACTAACCATGTGGATATTTAAAATTAAATAACTTATTGTTGTTAAATAGTAATGAGATATAATATCCAAAAAGTTGGGTAATTGCTCTTTTTGCTGAGTTCAATATAGTGGTGGTCTTCTTTCAGTCCTATTTGTTTTTGTTTTTTTACTTACTTCGACAGCTGACAGATAAGAGTCACTCCACATTGGTCACTTTTGGTAGCTAAAACAAAGGAAGCGGCACATAAGGACGCTGTCAACAACTTTATTTAGCTGCATATATACAAATGTAAACCGCATTATTGGCTGGAGCAGCCAGCCAGTCACCGGTCACTTACTGACTCATACTGCATAACAGCACAGAAAGAATTGTTACGTATTTATTTTAATTTCAATGCAGGTTAGATTTTTTTGGTGCGCAGCGCAGATTTTCTGTTCGCAGAGACCAGCACTGCGCACACTTAGAGGTTAGAGGGGACATTGTTGCAGTTATGCTCATAGTGTCTTTTACAATACACATGGACTCTGACTTAAAAATTAGTGCCTAAAATAAAAACAGGGACTCTGGTCATCATTTCATTGATCATTTTGTGTATTATGATTATGTTCTGGAACTTAAATGTGCATGTTTTTCACAGCTCATGGTGAGTGTTTTAATGTTCTGTAATCCATTCTTTCACTGTTTAAGTTTACACTGAACACACAGAAATGGAAATATTAAAAAATGGAAAATAATATGATGCCTTTGATCCATTTAACGTTTTCCCTGGCACAATGGAGGTGGTCTTGAAGCATGCTGGTAATACTGCCTGGCAAGCAAGAGGTTAAAGATGTCTGTATAGACCCCCTGCTGAGCAAGTGCTCGAAGCACACATTCAGGAATGTCGTCAGGGTCAGCACCTTTGCGAGTGTTGATTCTGCTCAGTGCATTATGGACATCTGTGATGGTAAGAGTGAGTCTGTGACTTCATGGTGGCTCACAGTTTTTGGGGTTAGTGTTTTCAGGAAGTCAGTGGTGGTCAACCTGCCTGAAGCCTTTCAGCCATGACAGCACATCAGTGGTTAAAGCAGAGAGATGCAATCAGTCAAACAGCATCCGTACCACCTCCAACTCACTTCCTCTCAGCTGAACTGTGGTCAGCTACAGGAAGATGCAAGTTGATTCCACGAATCAACAACACGATCAACACAACCAATGTCTAAGATAAAAATTAAATAAATCATTGATGATGATCATTATTGAGATAAGAATAGTTTGCCCTGTAATGACAAAGACATAATCCTGTCAGTAAAGGCACCATGCGGGCGATCTATAAATATCTTTTTTTTTGTTATTTACATGTTTTTGGTGGGGATTTGTGTGTGTGTGGTTTCCTGACTGACTTCAGCCACTCACAATGTTTGTTTGTTTGTTTTTTAAAGTCAGTGAAGGGATCTGTTCCCCTTAATGTCAACTAAATTTGTTGGGGCCCATGTCTACAGTCACTTAACAGTCAGTTTGACTATTTTAAAGCTTTTTTTTCTCTTGTATTTGTTGCAGTCAGACAAAGAAACGTTGCTTCCACTAAAAACCACAACACTTACATCCTGTCACAGAGCAGAGGATTACGGTTTGACTTTAACTGACTGTGAACTGGTTAAAGTGTTGACCTGATATCACAGAGAGTAGGATGAAGAACACATCTCTGCTGTGGCTGCTCAGTAAGTACACTGAAATTATTATATATGAAAATCTGTTATTTCTTCAGGAACATGCATTCAGGTTGGATTAGAATAGGATGGCAGTAGATGAGTTTTTATCAAGGACACCAAAAAGAAGGAAGAGGGTCAACAGGAAATCAGAATATTTCATAATAGATTAATACAGTGCAGATAATTGACATGGATACACTGATTTACAGTTTTGTGTACATCCGTCATACAGATGCATGACATTTAGTGTAGTTTAATGTGGTTTTTGTTCAACAGCAATTTTAAAAAATTCTAAAAGAAGCTACTTTCATAAATATCAGAAGGTATAAAGGTACAAAGATTTCACTATCCAAAAAGTAAAATTCCTCTGTTTGAATTTCTCAGTTTTTTGTGTATTTGTATCTTGGTTCTGTATTTTGCACTGTTGACATTTAGCTTGTTATTATTTCTTATGGTTCATTGGTCTTTATATCAGGTTACCTGATACTAGTTCCTTTTGCTGTTATTTCAGTTCTTCTGTCCTGATGCTCATTTATTCTGGTGCTTCTTAATTTCTTGTTATGCTTCCAGTTCCTTGACATTTTATGACGAGCCTTTTGTGTTCTTATTATTACTTATTCTGTTCATTCAGTCTTGCCTCCATGTTTGTCTTCTCTCTCTATGTTAAATTCACATATGTGAGCTTATCATCTGTTACTTGCTGTTGTATTTTATTTTATTTTGGTTGACTTTTGTCTCTTAAGTCTCTAGTTAATTCACCCTGTTTTTGTTATTCCTGATTTATTCCCACCTTTATACTCTCCCCTTGTCTGTCATCGTGCCTGCAATGCAGTGTGCTCCTGTTTTTTGTGTCTTTCCCTAGATTCCTAGTTTTGTACTCCTGGGGTCCGTTCTTCATACCTCGCTTATCGCGATAACTTTGAGCTCGCTATTCCGGTTCTCCGAACACACCTGTTGTTGACAATTAGTATAGCTGGATGAAGTAATGTGAGATCACTGGGTGGCTTAACAGGGGCTACGCATCGATAGTAGAAACATTGATCGGCAACCCTTTGATTGGTCGGCGAAAATGTCGAAGGAGCGCGCTCGGTATTTTTCGGCAGCAGAGCAAGAAACAAGAAGCAAGAACTTTGAGCAAGAACTCTTGATTGAGGGGTTTCAGGAGTTTCAGAGTTTAATTAAAACGCAAGGGAACACTGCAAAGGCTGCAAAAGCAAGGAGAGAGGGCTGGCAGAAAGTTGCTGACAAATCAAACTCGTAAGTAATTCAATAATAACAATAATAATGGAGTGGATTTATATAGCGCTTTTCAAGGCACCCAAAGCGCTTTACAATGCCACTATTCATTCACTCTCACATTCACACACTGGTGGAAGCAGCTACGGTTGTAGCCACAGCCGCCCTGGGGCAGACTGATAGAAGCCAGGCTGCCATATCGCGCCATCGGCCCCTCTGGCCAACACCAGTAGGCGGTAGGGTAGATCTATCATATGACACGATATTATCCAATATTATATGGCATTATATTATATTATAATATGTTATATTATATCCCCTTTCACATTAGAGCCACAACAGGACCCACAAGAACATGGGAACAAGTAAAAGTGAAATATAAGAATATTCTACAGAATGGTAATATTTATCACTTATATTGCTTTTAGTCTCTTGGAAAGAGGCCCTGAAATAATCTGTTTGTTTGTTCATAATAGCAACCAAGAAAAGGGCAGAGCAAAAAAAGACAGGTGGTGGTCCTGCACCCCCTCGTCAACAAGTTGGTTAAGTGAATAATACCCTCACGGGAAAATCGATATCTCTCAATGAGCACACTGTCGCGCTGAGCTAAAGGATCCTGTCTGTCCCGCAATATACGATGAATTCTGAAAACTCTCCTTATCAATCTTGCACCTTCCGCAATGGGTGGCTCGCGTATACGGACAGGACATGGCTGCGACAGACTTCCCAAATCCACCTTCGCTTTTATAGCTGTGGTCTCTCATCTTGATTACACGAAGTAATTTACTATTACTACTGTGAAATATGAATTACATCTGTAATAATCAAATACATGAAATAGAATGTTAATAGTACATTTCCCTTTTTTTAGGAAATGACCTGTATGTATCTGTGTGACATCAATAAAAGGATCAAGTGCTGCATTATCTTTAGTTACATTGATGTTATTTATTTATGGTGAAACAGTGGTAAAATATCGCTGTTGCTTTCGTATAAATGAAGCGGACATACCTGCGTGGCCGCGATCTAATCCTGTTTACATAAAGTAAACCTGCTCCCGAGCAGGTTTACGCTTACGGCTCTGTTGCTATGACAGCAAGTCTATGGAATCAGAACGATGCCACCTTGAAACGAAAGCGAAAAAAAATATTGAAAGCGAAAAAAAATATTGAAAGCGAAAAAAAATATTGTAACTGAAATAAATGTACTGAAAAATCTTGTATTGAAACCGAAAAAAAAATTGATAGTGAAAAACATTTAATTGAAACTGTAATTTTTTTGTTTTCGCTTACAGTTTTTTTTTTTTTCGGTTTCAATCCATTTTTCGGTTTCAATCCATTTTTTTTCGGTTTCAAACCATTTTTCAGTTTCAAACCATTTTTCAGTTTCAATCCATTTTTCGGTTTCAATCCATTTTTTTTCGGTTTCAAACCATTTTTCAGTTTCAATCCATTTTTTTTCGGTTTCAAACCATTTTTCAGTTTCAATCCATTTTTCGGTTTCAATCCATTTTTCGGTTTCAAACCATTTTTCAGTTTCAAACCATTTTTCAGTTTCAATCTGCTGGCACTGTTTGGCGTCCGGGGGCGCGCTGGGGGGGGCGGGGTTTCCGGCCCGCATGTATTTGCATACATTATAGAGGCCACTGGTGCTGACCAAGCTGCCATCTTTCTCTTTTCTCATCTTTCAATGGCTGCTTCGATTTCAGCTTGAACCTCCAAACCGCAAGTAAGTAATCATTTTTTGTCATCTTTCCTTGCTGTCCCACTGGGCTGGACATTAGTTTAGTTTTTTTAGCTACATCTGGTGAAGTTGTGGTAAAATGCTGGTATTAGCCTATTCGTCGTAGCAAGCTAGCCTGAAGCTAATATTTGCTAAATTTAGGGACACCCGTGTCTCTTCAGGAGTTGGAGGCCGGTGTTCTAGGAGCGGATCTCAGGATCTCAACAGGCAGTGTTGGGCAGTAACATAATACATGCACCGGCATTACGTATTTAAAATACAAAATATGAGTAAATGTATCCGTTACAGTTACTGTTCAATAGGTGATACTGAGAATACAGTTAGTTTGTTGAAATAAATGGATTACATGGCGGTATTTTTCTGTTTCATATGTTAGGCTATGGTCTCTCTATTTTTGGTAATTCCACGCCGGTGGAAACCCAAACAAAACACGCAATAAGAGCCTCTAAAAATTATTATACAAAACTTATTTAATATGAAGGCAATAGCAGAGTGTTACAGGCATCGCCCTAAACAATGTAGCCTCATGGGCAGTGTAGTCCGTGCTGCAGGGAGAATGGACTGCCATACCCGTTATGTGTCTGTGAACGAGGGAGGGAGAAAAAGGAAAAGTACGAGCTGTCACGGAGCAGAAACGGGAGCTGGAAGCATGTAAATATAATAATAACCACTAAAGCCAAAAAGAGTGCCTGACGAGCCCAGCTGTAAGTAAGCTGTTAAGACTCGACTGTACACAGTGTTCGTGTTTTTCTCCGAAACAATAAGCAGCCTTTCAACGCCTCTCTCTGTCTCTTGCTAGCAAACTTGACCCAGACAACAAAGTAAAGCTAGTTTTGAGCCCAACACAAACCGGACGTATTAGCCAGAGGTCCCTTTACTACGGTTCGGAGCCGCTGACCTGTTTTCTATATGCGCTGAATAGTTTTCTACACGAGATCGCTGCAAAAAGTGCAGCCTTACCTAATGTCCACCTACTGTTACTCATTTATATTAAGATTTTAACATCTAGTTGGTATTGGTATGGCGAGTAGCCTTCAGTAATAGTAATAAATCACACAGCAATAGTACATTCATGTAGTTGTAAAGTATTCAGAATACATTACTTCTATAATCTTTGGTGGAATACATTTTAAAATTAACCTTCCCAACACTGTCAACAGGTTAGCACCTTATACCACAGTGCAGCAAAGCAGTCTCATGAGCGCTGGGAAGGACGAGCCCAGAGCCCAAAACAGACAGTGCAGGAGATGACAAGGTTAGTAATTGTATGGTGAAAATTATACTTTGTTATCTTGATTGGCAAAAGAAAAGTAAATACAAAATCTGCTTCTCACATTTAGGGCATTTCCAAGATTTTTTTTTTTTTTCCAAACTTCTTCAATTTCTTTCATTACAGCTGTCCTGTGCCAGAAGTTCTGTTGACCCACAGTGAGAGGCATCATTTCAGAAACACCAGGAAGACTGAAACTCGTCGCCAGGATCAAGCAGGGCTCGTGATCTTCACCAGCAGCTCCCTCACAAGAAGGATAAACCCAGCATTTCATGAACACTGATGGAGACCTTTGCTTTGTGTAATGTTAGAAGTACTCAGATAATCCTCAGAGGGTCTGGACTTTTACATAATATAATAGAATAGAATTCAACTTTGTTGTCATTGCACATGCACAGGTACAGGGCAACGAAATGCAGTTTGCATCCATCCAGAAGTGCTTTAGCCATGATATAGATATATTACAATATATATTTGCAATAATATAGATATGTAAGTATATTACAGAAATGGGTCTATTATGGTATGTTACAATGTACATGGTATGAAGTATGTTAAGAATGTTCTATAACTATAAGTATGTACAGGCTGTAGTGAGTACAAACTATGTACAGGCTATGAACAGGATATAAATATGAAAAACTATACAGAAATCTGAGATATAAAGTTATACAGAAATGTGAACTATGCAAGTTATAAACAGTTGTAGGATTAAAAATTATCATATGTACAGAATGATTATTTACACAGAACTATACAGTAGTGCAGGTAAGTAATAGCTATAAGCTATAGTAATAGCTTTAAGTCCTGTAGAAAGTTAAATATATGTTGTGCTCACTGGTTACTCTGGTATGAATGACTCTGAATTACTTTATGATAAATAACACTATTGTCAAAAAACAGTGAAAGAATCCCAGATCACAAGTTTTTAGTTCAAATACAAGTAACAACCTTTGACTTTAATCAGGTTTTATTTAATTGTGTCAGAGAAAACATCATGTGCTCTTCATGTAGCTGAGTACATTCAGTGTTTAAAACAGAAGTTGTGCAGGTCTGAGATCAGCAGTTTTCTGAAACACCAAACTGAGGTACTGTTAATGCTGATGTATAGTGACACAGTTACAGGGGTGATTAATCCTTTTGACTTTTTGTCTTTAAATTTATCAATAAAACAGCTGCAGCTTTCACTGACAGCACATGTGGTACTTTAACCTTTGTACTGTTTTCTTCAGTTAATTTTGGAGTTACTACAAAGATTGAAGATATAGGATGATCTGTGCTGTCACTGGGTGGTGCTGAGGTCTGAATCTGAGGACGGCTCCTGTAATCACAAACAGAACAGAATCATCACCAGTGTTGGGACTAACGCGTTATTAAGTAACGCGTTATAGTAACTACGTTATTATTGTGGTAACGAACACGGTAACTAGTTATTATGCCAAAACCAGGAACGCGTTACTCGTTACTGGGATTTAGATAGGCTCGTTATTCGTTACTTCGTGTGGTGGCTATCGCGGAGCTTCCACAGATTCAATAACATTAGCAAGTGGTGGAGGCCAGCAGGTGGATGAAGGAAAAGGGAGGCAAGAGGAGAGACCCGAAGCGGCCGCTGGTCCGAGAGTGTCAGGTGAACTGAACTTCAGGTAAGAAGTTATAACCTGCAGTCCATCTGGGTCAGATATGAACCAAGTTTAAGTGGAGTTTATTTTCGTTATGCTGACTTTTTCGTACTGCGTGCTAGCTAGCATGACGGAGTTTCTATACAGCTGGGTGGTGCTATGTTACTGATGTTGAACTTTATTTTGTTCATAAGGTTAGTTATTAGAGTTGCCAACCATCCCGTAAAAAACGGAATCGTCTCATTCAGAGAAAATATTATGCGTTTCGTATTGAGCTGAGAAGGAACAGTCCCGTAATTCAGCTACAATGAAAAAGACACAAAGCTGGAGTTATTCTGTGTTTACGCTGCACAGCTGCCTCTTCTTCTCTCATCCTCTCACCCTCCCTCTCCTGTTTCTACTTCAATCATGAAACTGATCAATGATCAGCTGATCGGCTTTTCTCTTGTTTATTTATCGCCCACTTTGCGCCAGAAAGAGGAAACCAGCAGATGTCGCGGTAAACAACAGCAGCACCTTTAAGCTTGATCAGCTGTTGTTAGAATTTATTTAATATTAATTTCTAGTATCAGCTGATGTTTGCTGGAGCCACAGCTATAAACCTGCTGGTCATGATATCAGTTTGGTTATGTGATGAGAGGGAAACATGAAGATGAAACCAGGAGATGTGATGATTCATCATCAGAGCTGTGATGGAGAAACAGGTTTACCTTTTAGTTAACATGAATGAGTTGAAGGGAAGTTATGAACTGTTTCTGAGAGACAAATAACACTAGGATCCTCTTCTAAGTAGCTGACAGCTGGTAACTGTGCAGGGGTGGGTCTAGCAAAGTGTTGCCAGGGGTCCATGTAGGACATTAAAAGGGAAAGGGGGGCACAAGGAAATACTTTCTTATTCTCATTTAAAATGTCTCACTTTTAAAAAAATAATTATCTGAGTCTTACAACAAACAATTGATAGATTGATACATATACCATCAGAACAGTGTACATCACTGTCACAACAGTGTTTATTTTCATTCAAAGGCTTTATGATTTTTCCTATAATGGTGGGTCGGTCTCTAGTCAAAATGCCCGGGACAATTTTTTTTGTCCCAGTCCAGCCATGTATGCAGCTCATCTGCAGTCTGGTGTTACCTACATCTTCCTATTCAGAAGGCAGAATTTCCGAGTTCTGAGTACAATCGAAAGCACCACGACTGCAGTTTTTGTGTTGGATGTAAAAAGCAGGCTAGGATAGAATCGGGCGTGGGATTTCTCTCGTGGAAATGTGCACATTATTTTTTCCTTTCTATTGGTAGGTGGCACAGTGCGCTTGTGGCAAGTAAGCAAGCTAGAAGACTGGCAATCTTGCTGGGTATCCAGTTACGGAAGCAACACATTAACAAGAGAATTCTGAGTAAAACCAAAGTTACTTTCCCTAGTAACTAGTTACTCTGAAAGTAACGAGTAATTTGAAGTAACTGAGTTACTTTTGATAGAAGTAACTAGTAATGTAACTAAGTTACTAATTTAAAGTAACTTACCCAACACTGATCATCACAAACTGAAATATAAAGTTTATCTCAAATCTGAAATAGAGCTGATCCTTCTCCGTCCTCACACACTCGGGATCTGAAGTTGTTCAGTCTACAGTTCTGCCGACAGCTGTTTATTTTTTATTTGTTTTAAAGGCCTTACTAACACATTTTCTAATATTATGTTTACCTTTGAGTTGTTGATGCTTTATAAATGGACATCTGCAAAGATGAGATGATGGAGCAGGTTTCAGTCGAGGTTCAGTCTGCTGCTGCATCCTGGTCACAACATTCAGAGGTGTTATCAGCTCAGTATTGAACAAGAAATATTAATGTTTCAAATTATTTGTCCTAAAGGATGCAAGCTGTACAGAGTACTGCACATGTGACTTTGTGAACATAATTCATTAAATTTGGACAGTTTAACCTGAATATTTGTAACAAACTCAGTTAAAAAAAAAAAAAAGCTAAAAAAAATAATCAGAGGAAAAATTTAACATTTTAACTTAAGCTGACAAGCGGAAGTAGTTGGTTTCAGTACGGGCTTTGCTATTTAATCCGTAGCTATTGACTAATGATGTCAGGTTTCGTAGATCGGACTCACGCGCAGACCACTAGTGTCTTCAAAAGGTGCATTTATTTACAGTGTCTCCTACAGTGAAATTCATATATACACATAAAGGAAAAAAGGGGCAGGGGTTCCAGGGTCCAGGAGTGAAAGAGACAGGAGTCCAGGAAGGGAAGGTTTCCATTCAGTCCTAGCACATCTCCTCTCCTCTATCTCTCTTGCTCCCGTTCAGTCGCCAGACACAGAGGAAGAACAAGTCCAGAGGCAATCTATGCACAGGCAGAAAAAAACCATTAGTCTCCTGGTTCAGACATGCTCACAAACTGATTCTACGAAATACAGGACGACTGACGCTGATGGCTCAACGATCCAGCGACGAGTAGAGCAGACTCGCCCTCTTAAGAAGGGTTCCAATCTTTCATGATCAGCAACAGATGTGCTGATGACCTCCAGGTGCGTAGGCCAGGGGCAGGAGCCCATACTGAGCTCCGCCCCGGCAGGAGAAAGAGAGAATGGAAGAGGGCGAGAGAGAAAGAGAGAGCGGAGGTGAGAGAGAAAGGTAAACAAAAACAAAGCACCTGACGGCTGTCAGCTGACGAGGAGCAGAGACCATGACAGTACCCCCCCCTCAACGGGAGCCTCCCGGCGACCCACCAGGCTTGTCCGGATGCAGGCGGTGAAACTCCCGGAGCACGGGCACGTCCAGAACGGCCGCCCGGGGGACCCAGGAGCGCTCCTCCACGCCATAGCCCTCCCAGTCAACCAGATACTGACAGCCACGCCCCCGGCGCCGTGAGTCCATTATGCGAGTGATGGAATAAGCCGGCAACCCGTCCACGAGCCGGGCAGGAGGAGGGGGTCGGGAAGGAGGGCACAGAGGACTAGACCGGACAGGTTTGAGTTGAGAGACATGGAAAACATCATGAATTCTCATATTGCGAGGGAGTTTTAACTTCACAGAGACGGGATTGACTAAGGCGGAGATTTCAAAAGGGCCAATGAAGGTGGGTGTAAGTTTCTTGGATTCAGTCCTGACCGGAACAAAGCGGGTAGAAAGCCATACCTTCTGGCCGACAGAGTATTCGGGTGCCGGAGTCCGGTGCCGGTCTGCGATGCGTTTGTTGTTCTCCTTCGTGCGCAGTAGGGCCGCTTGAGTTGCCTGCCAAACTCTGCGACACCTGCGCAGATGAGCCTGGACGGAGGGTACAGAGTGCTCACCTTCCACAGCAGGAAAAAGAGGAGGCTGATATCCCAAGGAAGCTTCGAATGGAGACCGGCCGGTGGCAGAGGCAGTCAAGCTGTTATGGGCGTACTCGATCCACGGCAACTCCTCACTCCAGATGGTTTGATTGGTGGAGGCGACGCAGCGCAGGGCGGTCTCCAGTTCTTGGTTGGCCCGCTCGGATTGGCCGTTGCTCTGAGGATGATAACCCGAGGATAGACTGACCTTTGCGCCCAGGGAGTTGCAGAACTCTTTCCAGACCCGAGAAGTAAATTGAGGCCCTCTGTCGGACACTATGTCTTCCGGGATCCCATGCAGGCGGAAGACGTGAGTGGCGAGTAGGCGTGCAGTCTCTAGAGCTGTGGGAAGCTTAGGCAGAGAAATGAAATGAGCCACTTTAGAGAAACGATCGATTATGGTGAGAATGACAGTGTTACCTGCTGATGGAGGTAACCCGGTGATGAAGTCCAGTGCTATGTGAGACCATGGCCTGGAAGGAGTGGATAACGGATGGAGCTGACCCGCCGGGAGTTGGTTTGATGGTTTGTTTCGGGCACAGACCGTACAAGCAGTGATGTATTCCCGAGTATCTTGGGTGAGTGAGGGCCACCAGAAGTACCGCTGGAGAAACTTGACGGTGCGATGTATCCCTGGGTGGCATGAGAACCGGGCCGTGTGAGCCCATTGCAGAACCTGGGATCTGACAGAGCGCGGAACATAGAGTCGGTGGACGGGCCCTCCTCCCGGATCCGGTTCGGCTATCTGAGCCGCCCGGATGGCCGCCTCGATCTCCCAGGTGATGACCCCAATAGTACAGGTTGCCGGCAGGATGGAATCCGGATCCGCCTTTTCGTCAGCAGCAGAAAACTGACGGGAGAGAGCGTCCGGCTTGACATTTCGGGAACCGGGTCTGTAGGTGATTGAGAAGTGAAAACGGGTGAAAAACAGGGCCCATCTGGCCTGTCGAGCGTTGAGACGTTTCGCCGTTTGAAGGTAGGCCAGGTTTTTGTGATCGGTCCAGACCACGAAGGGTTGAGTGGTGCCCTCCAGCCAATGCCGCCATTCTTCCAGGGCGAGCTTAATCGCCAAGAGCTCCCGATCGCCCACGTCGTAGTTACGACGAGAGGCGAGAGGCGAGAGGCTATAGAGGCGGCTGGTCGGTAAGGGAGCTCCCGGCAGCAGGCCTATGGCGCAGTCATAGGGCCGATGGGGTGGCAGCGACTGGGCTCGGTCCTTCCGAAACACCTCAGCGAGATCGTGGTAAGCAGACGGCACATCTGCTAAGTCGGAAGACCGCGGTGGCTCTGGGCCGGTGACAGATTTGTTAGGAGGTACGGCAGCCTTAAGGCAAGTCATATGACACTCCTCTCCCCAGCCCGTAATGCCTCCTTTCTGCCAATTAATCGTGGGGTTGTGTTGCTGGAGCCAGGGATGACCGAGAACTAACGGCGTCTGAGTGGAGTGAAAAACAAAAAAACTAATCTCCTCCGAATGATTGCCAGACAGTGTGAGGATGAGCGGTTCAGTGATGTGTGTGATGTCGGGGAGGCGCTGCCCTGATAAAGCCGTGACGCGTAAGGCGTGGGGAAGTGACTCCACAGTCACACAGAGTCGTTTAGCTAGTTCCGAGTCAATGAAATTTTGTTCTGCTCCAGAATCAATAAGCACAGAAAGTGAATGACACTCGGAATGGACCAGAAGCTTAGCCGGCAGGGCTAACCGTGGAGGAGATTTATCCTGATTCAAACCGCCCACCAGTACTCCTACCATCACTGGCGGGCGCGGCCTTTTGCTCGCGACGGACAGGAGGCAATCATGTGTCCCTTATTACCACAATGCAGACACTCACCGGCCGTGATGCGTCGCTGACATTGTGCAGCAGTTAGGTGAGAGCTGCCGATTTGCATGGGCTGTACCTCTCCGTCGGCGCCCCCTGATGTCCGGGAGGACCGGTAATCGGCCGAAGCCTCCGCCCCTCGCGGCCCTGCGGCCCTGCGGCCTCCTGGGAACTGGAGTTCCGTGCTTGCCGACGAGCTCGTAGCCGCTCATCCACCTTAATACATAACGACATCAATTCGTCAAAAGCAGTGGGTAGGTCCCGCATAATCAATTCATCTTTCAGATCTTCCCGGATGTTATTTAACAATGTGCTCCTGAGCGCCTCCGGTCCCCAGTCGGTTTCTTCTGCCAAAATCCAAAAGTCGATTGAATAATCTGCCATACTCCGCTTACCTTGCTTAAAGTTAAGGAGGCGGAGCGCCGCAGCCTCGACTCCAGAGCCCTGATTAAACACAGTCTTAAAGTTAATCACAAACCTCTCAAAAGAGATCTCCGGGTTGGAGTTTAACACGACCTGGGCCCATTTCAAAGCCCGGTCACGAAGCATCTGTACCAAGAACGCAATCTTTGCCCCGTCATTGTTATGAAAACGCCGCTGTTCGCGGAAAATCAATGAACACTGGGCCAGAAAGCCAGGGCACTTCTCTGTCTCCCCCGAAAAGGGCTCAGGCGAAGGCAGAGGACCGTCAGAGGATGGGGTGGCTGCCGATGAGGGACCGGCCGTAGCCGCCGCGAGTGTCTCCTGCGGGGCAGGGCGAGCCGGCTGGGAGGTCCCTGGCTGTACTCCTCCTGGCGTAGTCAAACCGGAAACAGCTTGAGTTAGTGCAGCGATCTCACCTCACAGCTGATGTAACATTTGTTCGTGGCGAGTCAGCGCCGCTTCTTGGGCAGCCAGTGCCTGACCGATGGTATTCTGATCTGCTGAATCCATGTTGTGGCTGGATCGTTCTGTCAGGTTTCGTAGATCGGACTCACGCGCAGACCACTAGTGTCTTCAAAAGGTGCATTTATTTACAGTGTCTCCTACAGTGAAATTCATATATACACATAAAGGAAAAAAGGGGCAGGGGTTCCAGGGTCCAGGAGTGAAAGAGGCAGGAGTCCAGGAAGGGAAGGTTTCCATTCAGTCCTAGCACATCTCCTCTCCTCTATCTCTCTTGCTCCCGTTCAGTCGCCAGACACAGAGGAAGAACAAGTCCAGAGGCAATCTATGCACAGGCAGAAAAAAACCATTAGTCTCCTGGTTCAGACATGCTCACAAACTGATTCTACGAAATACAGGACGACTGACGCTGATGGCTCAACGATCCAGCGACGAGTAGAGCAGACTCGCCCTCTTAAGAAGGGTTCCAATCTTTCATGATCAGCAACAGATGTGCTGATGACCTCCAGGTGCGTAGGCCAGGGGCAGGAGCACATACTGAGCTCCGCCCCGGCAGGAGAAAGAGAGAATGGAAGAGGGCGAGAGAGAAAGAGAGAGCGGAGGTGAGAGAGAAAGGTAAACAAAAACAAAGCACCTGACGGCTGTCAGCTGACGAGGAGCAGAGACCATGACAAATGAGGGGAATTTAAAAGTTGGCGTTAATGTCGTTCCACATGTGGAAAGCGACACAAAACATGCTGCTGTTTGCACATATTTAATAATCAGCTCTGCACAGGAGCAGAAGCAGAGTCCACCCTGTTGCTCTTACAGTATAATACTCATAATAAAAGTACAGTAACCGTGGTTAGTCACTGAGCAGCCCGGTGCGTTTCTCTTGATTTCTTTAGTCAGGGAAAATTCATTCACCTGAACGGGTTAGCTAAACGAACTTTACAAAACAAGTTTCCCCGACAGCCGAGTGCTCATTTTAGCTAGCTAGGTCCTTAGGTAGCTAGCTAAGGACCTAAATTACGGATTAGCTTACAAACACATTTAACTTACCAAAAATAATGCGGTGGGGCCTCAGGTCCTCCTGTCCGGTAGTCCAATTTACTGAAGAACACCTCAGGCTGTCACTTTGAAATAGTCGGTAATGTAAACGCTGGACCTCTCGGCATCTGCCATTCCCGAACAGACACGTGCGAGTTTGTCCGTGACCGCAGCCGCGTCGTCAGTGTTTTCTCCAGTCATTGGTCAGCATTATAATATATGCAAATACATGCAGGTCGGAACCCCCGCCCCCCCCAGCGCGCCCCCGTACGCCAAAATGGTGCCAGCAGAGTGAAACTGAAAAATGGTTTGAAACCGAAAAGTGGATTGAAACCGAAAAATGGATTGAAACCGAAAAAAAAAAAATTGTAAGCAAAAAAAAAAAAATTACAGTTTCAATTAATTGTTTTTCACTATCAATTTTTTTTTCGGTTTCAATACAAGATTTTTCAGTACATTTATTTCAGTTACAATATTTTTTTTCGGTTTCAATGTTTTTTTCGGTTTCGTTTCAAGGTGGCATCGTTCTGATTCCATACAAGTCCCGGATGAGCTTCGGAGAACCGAAAGATCCAAGATCACGCGAAATCGTCAACAATCTAATCCAGCTAACTTACTTAGCGAGGTACGAAGAACGGGCCCCTGGCTCCAGCACTGCCTTGTTTTGTTTTTTGTATTTTGAACAATTTCAACATTAAAGCTGTTTTGAGTTTGTTTCCCTTGTTGTGAGTCCAGCATATGTGTCCAACCAACTGTTTTAATGAAAAATCGACTTAATATATACTGCTCGGTAAGTTTATCTATAATAATATAACAACATATGGTACTTAAATCTTTAAAATATCTGGTGTGCAGTACAATGTTTTAATCCAAGATGCAGCTGAGCTGAAGTTGAAAGGTGCAAAACAAAGAATGCTTAAACATAGTATAAAGTATGTAGAATTTCCATTAACTACTCGAGTAAATGTACTGCTTTACACCGTGTCCCTGCTGATATTAACAGATTATCAGCACTATAGTCCAGCACACATGCCTCTGTGTAGGACACGAAAGAGAAAACTGTTTCATCCTTTCTACGCTTATCAGTATCAACTCAGACTGTGTTCTTCACAGTCTGGTGGATTTGTTTTTACTCCTGTTTAGTTAAATGTCAAACTCAAATTAAACTAAGTGTCATTTCTCTTTAGTTCTGATCTCACTGCTGAGCTGCACAACAAACCAAGGTCAGTAACCTTCTTCTGTCACAGTTTAAACCTGACATGAACTGAACCTCACTAAGTGCCTCGTCCTTTTTTGAGCTTTCTTGTAGCATGACATGACAATCATGCAGAAACAGATCACTTCAGCCTGCTAAATACTTAACCCTCATAGGTATAAAGGAAGTAGAGTCACATCATTTATTTTTTGTGATATAAATTACTAAATATTCTCTTCACAGCTCGTCTGACTGTGAGTCCCAGCAGTTCTCAGTTTTTTATTAGAGACGTTGTGTCTCTGAGCTGTGAGGAGGACGACAGCTCTGCTGGATGGACTCTGAGGAGAAACACAAGCAAACAACAGAGGACTCAGTGTGGAGATGGGTGGGGAGAAGCAGCTGGTTCTTCCTGTAACATCAGTTACATTTACACATCAGACAGTGGAGTTTACTGGTGTGAGTCCAGAGAGGGTCCCATCAGTAACATGGTTAACCTGACAGTCACTGGTAAGCTGAGTGTGTGGAGTTAGTGTTGATGAAGCTGTGTGTAAATGGATGAAATGCTGTAGTTTGTCTCTGTGTTGAGGTGGATCAGTGATCCTGCAGAGTCCTGTCCTCCCTGTGATGGAGGGAGATGACGTCACTCTGCTCTGTAAAACAAAGACCACTCCCTCCAACCTCCCAGCTGCTTTCTATAAAGATGGCGTCTTCATTGGGAATGACACTACAGGTCACATGACCATCCAGCATGTTTCCAGGTCTGATGAAGGCCTCTACAAGTGTGACATCAGCGCTCATGGAGAGTCTCCATCCAGCTGGATCACTGTCACAGGTGAGGATTTTCACTCTGATTTCACCTCTTATTTTGTCCATATATTCACTGACCAGAACTCTCTGCAGGGAGACCTACAACCACAACCTTGCCCACCACCTCTACAAATATGTACCCTACCTCTGCTTTGCCCCCTTCCTCCACCACCCTCCCTCTAGTGATCAGGCTGGTCTGTCACCTGGTGGTGTTCTGTCCATACTTCATCTCCACTCTCCTCTTGGTGTCTTTATATCAACACAGAGCCAAAGGTAAGACTCTGAGTATCCTTGATTATTTATCAAACTCAATTGGTTTTGCCACAAAAATATCTGATGACCTCATGTTACAGGAAATGACCCCACCGTCATCTTGGCAACAGCAGCCAATGCTGAGCAGAGAATGTCTGAGGACTATGATGATATTGCGGCGGTGACCTCTGAGCATCAGTTCTGAGCTTATGCTCCATCAAATTGTGGTTTTGAGTGAATTTTATGTGACTGTGTGAATTTTATGTGACATCACAATGCGAGTCTTTGTTTGTGTGAACTTTATGAGTACATTTTGATTGTTCTGTCAGCTTTTTTTTACATGTCAGTATGACAGAAAGAGCTTGTTGACATCTAATGTTGCTGTGGCACATTTTTATATTATAGGTTTTATGTTAGCACCAGGCAGGCTTGATCAACAACAACACAAGTACATGTCAGCAGTTAACATGACGCCCGTATCTTTATACTGTGGTAGTAAATGCACACAACCTGTGTTGTTTTCCACAGACTCATGTACATCACAGCCTGCAGACTCTTGTTTGACACTTCTCTGTGTAACTGAAACTTTGACTGTGTCTCTATTTTAGCCATTTGTGGTGTGTTTGCTCTCAGCTTTTTCTGTAGCTCCACCACTTACACCTAACCTCCTCTCGACCTGAAGCACCTTCCAAAGCTGTGACCTAGACTCCCCTGGGACCCTAAAACATTTATATTTTAGTAAATCAAAATACAAAGCAGAAGTAGAAAACAGTGTTCTGTGGGAGAAAATTCCTTATTGATGTCATAGGTCTGACGTGAGTGATCTGATTGCTTTGATGGCACAGTAGGTTCATAATAACTCAGATAAGCACTTGTTACAATCAAAGTATGCAGGATAGCATCTATGACAACGTTTACACTACAACAATGTTATAAAATCATGTATCCTTCCTTTTATCAGCAGTTCAGGTTGATGATGGTCATGGTGTAGAGGTGTGGGCCATATTTTCTTGGCACACTTTGCACCCTAACTCTGGCAAAAATGTCAACCCCAGAGTTTTGCAGTCTGAGTATAAGATGAGTATAATTTTCTTTGAGATTGCGTCCATCATATTTTACACAAATTTGCATAGTTTCGTGACTTTGTGGTGGCTCACGGTCTGTTTTGCATGAGCTCAAAGTGTGGTCATAAATATTTTGTAAAAAACTGAGTGTAAAACTCTGCCTAACACACCCCTCCAACAGCCAAACCCATCTGTTCTCGGACTGGATTGTTAAATTTCTGATTGACATGACATTGACCAATCAGCTAAAAGGAAGAAAAATCAAGTCAAAATTTGTACGTGTAAGTTGAAAGCCACACGCAGCCAGGAAACCTGAGCGCAGATGTTTTACATGCAGGTTTTTGCTTTGTATCTGTAACCAGACCTTAAGCAAAAAATGTGTAACTCGTGTAAATATTTTTTACAAACACACAAATTCTCATCTGTAGACACACAAACATTGAATTTTCACATATTTTGTTTTACGAGGTTACAAAACAAAAATATGCATTTGATTTACAAGTACAAAATATTTATGACCCAATTTGAGCCCATAGTTTCTTTTTTTTTCTGTGTAGTGTTTGCAGGAAGACTGCTGCAGGTCAACCTGCATGAAGCGTTTCCTGTTTTCTGGCTAAAACAAAGACTTTAGAAATGTGTTTCTCCCACACTGATGGCAAGATCCTGTCACAGTTTTGGTCTTTGTCTCAGTGTCTCAGTTTTTCTAACAGCAAGTCTGTGGTTAAAGCAGACTGATTACTGATGCAGTCACTCATCAGTAATCAAACCACCTCCAGCTCACTTCCTCTGTGCTGAACCACAGTCAAGTAGAAAAAAAATGTGTTAAAAATGTGCAACACAAGAAAATACTAAGACAAAACTTAATCAAAGTAACTAATAAGTACTGTTGAAATTCTCTTATATTAAAACAGAAAGGTTTGCTATCAAATAGTGAACATAAAGAACTGCCAATGAAGGCATCTTACAGGTACTGACATGTTTTCATGTATTTAATTTCGTGTGCGGTCTCCCAACTGACTTCAGCCACTCACCCACAATGTGTTTTGGTTTGTTTTTGTTGTCTGGCAATAATTTCTTCCTAATACCTAATGGCAGTCAGGTTATCTACCTTTTAGAGATCTGTTTTTTCGCTCCACTGACTCACCACCAAATCTGTTACGTTGAGCATAAATTAGCTGTAATAAATCCTAAAGTTTGAAAACTTTACCTGCTTAACAAAATGCAATGGACCTTCAACAGACAAAGTCAAAAACATGGTGCATTGCAAAAGAGGTGTTTAGTCTACAAGTGTTTAATGTCTTCTTGCTGTAGAAACATATCTACTAACATTACTCCCACTTCTTTCTCTAATATTACTTTAAAAAAAAAAAACAAGGCAGGCACCTGATTAGTGGAAAAGAAGCAAGAAGCAATACTGAGCACATAGTTTCTTACAGGAGCCTATTCTCTGTTATTGAAAGAGTTATTGAAAAAAAATATTCAATTAATTGTGAAAGACAAAAATTACACAGAGGTCCAAATTATTATTTTTTAACCAACCTACAAATATGTTTATGTCTGCTGTGCATTTGGACAGTTTAACTCACTGGTGATATTGCCTACTTAGATAACGAGTGAAATCTGAGTCTGTGTATTGAGGTGAAAAATGTACACGTAATAATGAGAAACAATGTCATGGTCCTGGGCCATGTTGGCCCAGTATTCTTAGTTGTCGTGTGTTTTGTATTTTGTTCTTTATTCCTGCCTTGGTTGTTCTGTTAAGATGTTCCTTATTTGATTACGCCCTGTGTGTATCTGTGAGCCCTCGTCTCTCCTTGTGTTTTATTCCATGTTTTCCCCAGCCCTTGTGTCTGTGCTCTCCCCGTGCTCTCTCGCCTCCTGTCTGAACCTCTGTGTACTTCCTGTTTTACTTTGACAGTCTCTCGTCAGTATGCGTCATGTTGTGTTCACTCCTGCCCTGTCTCGTTACGATTATCTGTGTCAGCTGTGTTCCCCGTGTGCTCCCACTTCCCTCGTTAACCCTCTGAGTATTTATGTCCGCGTCTCCCTCAGTTCAGGGTTGTGTTCTCCGTCATGACTGTGTGCCCCTTCATGTGTTTCCTCGTGAGTCCTCCTTTATGACTTCCCAGTTTAGTTTCATATTATTTTGTATCGCCTTAACTTCCCTCAGCAATAAAACTGTGTTTTGAGTTCATTCCTGCCTCCGTGAGCTTGTGTTTGGGTCCTCATCGTGCCTGCACACAGCCTAATCATGACAAACTCTGTAAGTTCACAATGACCACATGTAGTTCATCTATTCCCAGGATACAGTGCTGCACCCCGTGACTTAGTTTAATGCAACTTCAGTATCAATGAAACCCCAATGCATTCTTCATGTGGCAACAAACATTGCTTTTTTTAAATAGCACCACTGTCAGGACTGTAAGTCAAGGTAAGAACTATTACTGAAGACCACTTAAACAAATCTACTAGAACAGCTGGCTGCTTGGAAAAAATTAGAAAGACACAAACATGAGCTTTAGACTTTTGTCTCCTGTTGTTCTCTTCAGGAAAATAGAGCAAATGATGGCAAACTGAATTCCAGGAATGAGTTGTCCCCCCACTGACTTATCTCTGAGTGACTGAATGCTGCCACTCAGAGTTGACAAAGTGTACAAGCTTGGCATGACATAGTTCGTGTTGCACTTTGTTTTGGTACATAGCACTGAAGTCAAATGTTTCACCCAGGAAGAATGTACAGCAAAGAAATGCACAGTAGTGTTCAGTGTTCTTGATCCACCCCTCACTTGTCACTTCTTCATCTTTTCCTACCAAGAAGCCAGACATTCTTCTCTATGTTTTCAAGTAGTGTTGATAAGTAGTTCCACCGGGTTTCTGGAGGTCTTTCAAAGTGTTTCTTTGGATATCATCTGATTTATTTTATTAATTTTCCATATCATCCTTCTACTTGATCATATTCTTAATTTCTTTTTTTTCCTTTTCTGTTAAAGATTATATTATATATCCTCCTGAGAACCAGCCTACACTTGTATTTATTAAATTTGTTTTTCAAGCCTGACACTTCTTTACTCCTCCACTGGTCATTTTTTCTCAAAGTTCTTTAGGAAATCCTGCACACTATGCTGTGATAGTCTTCAGCTCTTTAGGAATCAACTTGTGCACCTTCCTGCCAAACTGTATGAAACAGTCTTCTGAAAATAGCTGGATACATGGATGGGACTGGAACAAAGTGAAAACCCTGCTAATGTCCAAAGAAAAAACTGAAAAACCTTTAGAAAGCCTATAAATATCACTCAAGAGCACTTTAAAAGTTACAAAAATGCTGTTTTGGAAGATGACAATTATGAAGTGAGAGGAGGCTCAAGAGTTTTGCACAGCACTGTATGACTGTACGTGTTGTTGCTTGGCATCAAAACTACACGAGTTACAAGGAGTGGAACATCAGGCTCTGATTTGACTGATTTGTTTGCAGTGCAGCTGTTAACAGGACAACAACTACAAGTTTTTAATGACTTTATGATTTGGCAGTTTCTCCCTTTACATTGGCTTTATGCTGGCTAAGGGTTCCTAAGCAGCCACGATTGGCTGTGCAACCAATTTCATACCACTTTAACCCATGATCACACCCACATCAAGTGCAACATTAGAGTTTGGGGGTGGGGGGGGGGGTTGGCTTTACATACTGCAGTTCTCAGTAAATCACACTAGTGTGCATCACTTAACTACGTTTAACTTTAGTTGCAATAGTGACACCAAAGCTGTAGGACTCATGAACCTCATAAAGAGGCACAAACTGGCATTTGTAGCACAGTGTCTGTTGTGCCACAACCAGGCTGACAGATGGTTTGTCAGCCTGGCTTTATTAAACTTAAAGCCTTTGCTTTAAGTTTAATAAATACCACACATATATATTACACATACAGCAGGTGAAAAGCAGGGTTTATGCACACAGCGCTACTGCTCACTTTAGCACGAGTAAAAGGAATGCACCCCTGCTCCAGGAATGAGCTCTGTCGTCGCTGACTTATCACTGAAGCATCTTCAGAGTGACAGAATGCTGCCGCTCAGGTCGTCACAGTACTCGGCAGGTTAAACTTTTCATAATACGGGTAAGGGTTGGAAATCTGCCAAATCCCACTTTAACTGTGATTACACCGACATCAGGCAAGACTCACAGTACTGTGAGTTATAGACGTTTCCCAGCTAACTCTGTTGCTACCATTTCAGGCAGTGGTGCAATTAATTATGCTCTCTGATTGGAGCAGTCAAGGCCTCGTTTTTACATAATGAATCATCAGTGGGAGGTTCCCATCAGGCAGCTCAACTGTGAACGACACCTCCACCCATCCTATCCTGGGCGTGAACAAAGGTGAGGACTCACATAAACAGAGCTGTCCTCAGAGACAAATCTGTCCAGCTGTACCAGGATCGCCTTCTGAACAGCAGCCTTCATCAGAGCCAAGGTAAGATGAGCCGCAATCTACTCCTCAGCACGCCGGCACCTGTACTTTATTTATTCTAATTCAGTTTTAACATGAATCTCATTTCAATATTGTCTTTTAATTTGACACTTTTATATGTGAAATATGTGAAAAGCGTTATTTAAATAAACTTTACCTACTTACTTACATCCACATTGCAAAGTTCTACTTGAAACACATCAGGACTGTAAACAAGCTGCACAAGCAAAACAATAAAAACACAGAGATCCAAAGGCAGCTCTGTGGTGTCATCTGGAGAAATAACAGGAAGTGACTTTTTAAAAACACTTTTAAATAATGAAAATACTTTACTGAACTCCATCCCTCTGTGTAAAAGTATATTTTAATGATTGCCTGAAATTAATCTGTGACTTTTAACAGAGTCAGTAAAGGTATATGTAGATCTTACAAGAACATACAGCCAGTTTAGCATTTTAGTTCAAACACCAGTAGAGCAGATAATAATGGTTCTTTTATGCATTGTTGCCGTAATGTTAACGTAGTTAACCATGTGATGATAATGATGTAAAGTCAGGTGAATGTAAAATATAATGTTATTAAATGTACAACCTTCAAATGCAACTTATTCAAAATGTTATTTTGTAATGTTCCTGCAAAAGGAGCCTCGGGCTGCTTACATCTTTATGTTAGTTTTACTTAATTATAAGCAAATTATAATTTTTCATAATTGCTTAATCCCAGTTTTGTTTGTAAGGAAGGATGGCATTAAAAATTATTGTTTGCTCTGCAAAGACTGAAACTCCAGGAGATTTGCACTAAGTGACCCATTTAAAAAATGCAACTTTTTTTTTATCCATGTTGTTTTAGGCAGAATCAAGAAGTGACTTCTTTACCCACAACATAAGTGTGTTTATCACAGACACACAGCTGGTTATATTTGAGGTAAACTCCAAACTCTACACCCCAGAAATGAAACATGCCTGGTATTTATTGAAAAAAATCTAGTGACTGTGTGACAGACTATTTATAGTAAATATGCTGGGCGAGGAACACTTTAAACTTTTGGATTTGATTATTAAATAAAAACAAAAATAGCAAACTGAGTTCTCTTCCAGTCTAGAGAAATGTGTGAAATATAAGTGTGAGGAATCAGATTTTAGAGATGAATTACAATCATTACACTTTCTTTGTTCAAACACTGAGTCTGTTCGCATGTTATGATTTTTTTTAATAATGTGCACTGTTCAGAATGTGTCTTTAACTTTCTGTTTAGTGGTTTCGATCTTTGTTGTCTTATAGTTCCCTATCCGCTAGATGGCTCCCTACAAGATGCTCCACCCCCTGCTCTTCCTGTCTGCTCTCATTACACTTTCAGGTAAACACATGCACCAGTCGTTTTGAATGTGTCCTTACAGAGAAAAGAGGAAAAGCGAATCAGGAGGGTTGGATTATGATTTAACTTTCCATTGAGTTACATGACTTTGTCTATATCCTTGTTTACTTTTTTTTCCAGAGTTATTCAGTCTCATTTTTTCTTAATAATCTACTCTCAGTATCTCATGATGACAAACTGTAATCAAAATGAAATAAATGAATTGATCATTGCTATAAGATGCTTCCAAAGCTTGACTGGAGTACACCTGTGGACCAAAACTGATTAGACATGATGTGGAAAAGCATACACCTCTTTATAGAAGGCTTCACACCTGATTATCCACATCAGAGCAAAAATAAGGCCATAAAGTCAAAGGAACTCTATGCAGAGGTCAGAGATGAGGTTTTACAATGCAAAGCTCTGTGCAAGGCTGCAGAAAATGTTCTGCTCTACTGACGGTTCCCAAGAGTGTAGTGAGCTCCATAATTTTCAAATGGAAGAGGTTCAGCACAAATAGGACCCTTGTGAGAACTATTCAGCTGCCCAAACTGAGCAGTTGACATAGACTGGCTTTAGTGAGAACGCTGACCAAGAACCCGATGACCACTCTGAAATCCAAAGATGCTGTGTGGAGAGGGGAACAAGAACCCACTGTGACTACAGCCCTCCAGCTGTTCTTCAAACAAGAAAAAAGCTTTTGTAAAACAAGAGTAATTTTTTTTTCTTTATTTTCATAAAATTTTTGAATATATTTTGATTCACATATTTTAGGGTTATGTTTAGCAAAACCAGATTTTTGTTATTAAAATACTGCTGTTCCAGTAACACAGTTATGTCAAAGGTGTATTTATGTTAATGAGGTGGGATTTAATAAATGGCCTCATTGTCCCTTTAAAGTCCTTATAAACTGTTTATTTTGACCTTGTGAACCACATATTTGCCCAAATTCAAAATGTCCAGTTGGTGTGTTTTAGATTTTATTGACTTCCACACACAGTGTAAGAGGTCTGAAGTGACTTTTTTCCCCATACTTTTTAGAACAGCGCAGCCATACGTTCAGGAGTCCAGGACCTGTGGAAAGACTACTCCATCTAGACCAACGATTAGCAGGGTTTGAGAAAAGGGCAAAGCATACCACCCATACCAGTATGTGTGTGCGTATGTATGTACGTGTATGTGTGTGTGTGTAGCAGGCAATCTTTTGTAAAGTTTCCTTTTTTCCATCGTTTAATGATTTTGATAGTCTGCTAATTTGATAATGTCCTGATTTAATCTTTGCTACAGAGCTTGCAGCACTTTTCTCTGACGATGCTCAAGGTAAGAAGTTGTTTTCTTTCTCTTTTATAATATATAAACTATCTGCACTCTAAGTTACAATTAAAGTTACATTTTCTCTGTATTTATATTGTACATATGTAACAGTTAACTCTATGTACCTTCACTGTAAGATGAGTTGCTTGTCTCAAATTGCGGTTGCATGAAGAGTATTTTTAACACTGGCTAAAGTGTCCTATTATCACAAAGACACCAAAAGCCGCTGGAAAGACCTCTTCCTGTCAGATAAAAACTACTATTGGGCAGAGGAAATATGAAAAGAAAGAAAAAGATGAAAGAAACCTAGTACAAAATAAAGACTTTAAATTTAAGTTGTCTTAAAAAAGGTAAGACAACAACACATGCATAAATAGTGACCCAGCTAGCTGTCTTGCATTTATTCTTATGTTATAAAGACCAAAGTTTTTTTTTGTTTTGTTTTTTATCTCCTAAATGGATATTTTAATGTAAACAGTTCATATTCAGTTTATTGAGGTCTTAGACTCATGATAAAACAGCCACTGTTATATGTGGTGCTAGGCAAAGCTAACAAACTCAGAGTTATACATACATACCCCTAGCATCCGAATTTGGACAATTTCAATTCAAGTTATTATTTTAGCAGAATAAGTTGAACATTGTGTTTTATGCTGCTTTTTCACACTGTTTTGTTTTTGTGGTGAAAATAAAATAACTGAAACAACAGCTTTTAAAACAAATCTCTCTCTCTTTGCTTTTCTCTAAATACTACTGGAAAAGTTAAGTACCCTTTTGACACACCCACTGCCACACTGAGACCAACGAGGTATGAGATACCACTAGGGGGCAACGTGACACTGAGCTGCTTTGTGGACGGCTCTGACAACTGGACCATTTTGTGGTACAGAGCTGCCACATATGGCTCTAAAGACGAGCCTATGACAGAATATGAAGGGAAGAAAGCTATTAATGTGTCACAAGGAGGTATCTACCACTGCAGAGGAAGAAGCGATTCAGGTAGCATCACACACCAAAGTAATGCTGCCATCATTGAAGATACTCGTAAGTTCTCCTATTTATCTCTTAGTTATGGAAGTTAAAGTTATGAGATTATGTGATCTGTCCTTTTTTTTGTCTTCCTCTCAGCCAGACAGATAGAGAGACTTTGTGTGTGTGTTTGTATATATATATGTGTGTGTATATATATATATATATATATATATATATATATATATATATATATATATATATATATATATATATATATATATATATCAGGGTATTTACATCACAATATAAAGAGCCTTGAGGCAATTGTTGGCATCATTTGGTGCTATGTAAATAAATTTAATTGGATTGAATTAGATGATGCTTCTGTGTTTCTTTTAATTTCATATTTTATGTGAACAGTTCCTATTACGGCCATTTTGACCCTGAAGCCCAACTGGACTAAGATATACATGGGTGAAACATTCACTGTCAGATGTGACATCCAGGGAGGTGAAGGAACTTACTGGAGCTATGATTGGAGACCAAAAAGGTTTACCACATATTATACAACCAATGAAAGAACATTCTACAATGTTGGTTGGGATGACAATGGAGATTATCAATGCAGAGGCAAAACGGATCTTTCCTTCACACAGTGGAGTAATGTCATTCCAGTAACTGTATCATGTAAGTTGGGCATCTTTCATCCATATAAACTGCTTCATTCAAATTAGTAAAAAAACAAAAAAAACCAAAAAAAAAGACATACGATAACTTGTCTGTGCAGATTCTCATTCATCCAGGCCATGGTAACCTAAGGAGCTTGGAAAGAAAAGCAACTCGTCACTTGACTGATTAATTAAATAATGACCCAGTATTTTGAGTTTGTTCTGAACATGTGATTCTTTGCCTTGGAGTTAAGAAATTATTTATGTTCTAGTTCTAGAATGTGTGTTTTTTTTCTGAATTTGGTAGCTATAGCACTGGATTTCTTGTTTTATGTTGGCTCCCTTTTTCATGCCTAGTCTGTCCTTGTCTGATCTCCATGTTCTGTCTTCAGCATCTTTGTGCATATTTCCCTTTTTTTACTCCCTCTCACTCTGTCACATCTAAATGTCGTGTTTTTCCAGTTGTATCTCAGTGTCTGTTATTGTGTTCTCCAGTGTGTTACTTTATGTGTGCCACACACAGCGTATTGTGACATGGTGTGGTTCAAATGACAACAATAAAATTAGTATTATGTATGACAGTGGTACAGTTTGTAATTCCACTGTCAAGATTTGGTGATATTTATTTACATGTTTTCATCCAGTTATTTAAATGTTTTTGCTCAAAAGGGCAGAGTGAACCTGGCCTGATTTGTGGACCCATCATATAGCAATTTTATTTAAAAAAATACATAAATAAAAAAGCCTAATCTAAAAATCTTGTTTCAACAGTTAAACTGCATCCTGTCCTCACTCTGTCTCCCTCATGGCTCAGTCCTGGAGCCTCAGTAACTCTGAACTGTGAGGTTGAATATCCTTCTGAAGGATGGAGCTTCTCCTGGTATAAAGCTGTTCCTTATTATAAAATAACAGAGGAGCCCTACACGTATGAGCTGCTACCTGATGGCAGCAAGACTGCTCAGAGTTTGTACATCATTACTGGGCAGACAAGCACAGCAGCATATGTGTGCAGAGCGGAAAGAGGAAGCAACTACTACTACACCTACTACAGCGATCCAAAGTTTGTCTGGTCTGCTGGTCAGTTTCTTTCTGTCTCTCAATACTTGTAATGATGCTTAGTTTTTATGTGTTCTTCCTGTGCTTTCACTTATTGATCCATGTTGTTTTTCAGATGCTTCATCAGCAGCGTCTCTCACAGTCGGCCCTGTAGTGCAAAATTTTGGCTCTGACTTTGTCAAACTGACTTGTAAGGGAAACTCTTCTTCATGGAGAGTGAGGAAGTTCCCAGAGAATGGCCGGCCATATTGTAGCAACTTTTGGCTGTCAGGAGAATCTGTATGCACAATCGACACAACATATTCAGATGACGGAGTGTACTGGTGTGAGTCTATGTTAAAAGAGTTCAGCAATGCAGTCAACATCACTTTACAGGGTTTGTAGAATGGTTTTTTTCCCCTTTTGTGTTATAACGTTTCATGAATATTTCTATCACTATGTATGTTAAGCAATTCTTTCATGGAAAAAGAGGCAGAAATGTAAAGATTATTTTATTTTTGGAATCTCAACTCAGCAGCATAATACTCTTCGTTATTAGTTTTATTTCATTCCATGTTTTATAAATTAATTTACCAACATTTTTCAAGAACATATATATATATATATGATTATGATGTAATTGTACTCCCCATTCAGCTGAGGCTGAATAGCATCTCGCTGAGACACACTTGACAGTTGAAAGGGCTCTATGAGCTAAAAGAAAGGACGATTTTGTTGTTTTTTTTATAAGTCACATATCAGATCTTTAGCTATGAGCTATAACACATTTGATCAATCAGTAATTATTATTGCACATGTTTTTTTTCCTCTTTTTCATTTTCTAAAATCCAGCACCAGCTGATCCATTTGAAATAATATTTTCTGTATGTTTTGCAGACTTTTATTCTGGTCCTCTCATGGTGGTCCCTGTTGATCCTGTGAATGAGGGAACTTTTGTTAGTCTTAGTTGCAACTTGAGAAGAAAAAAAATCTTTCCCAATGTGGCTTTTTATCACAATGACAAACTTGTCCAAAATGATTCCCGAGAGGAGCTGAACTTCTTGGCAGTGTCAAAGTCTGATGAAGGTTTCTACAAGTGTCAGTACTCAGGAAAAGAGTCACCATCGCGTTACATGACGGTTAAATGTGAGTAGCATTTGAAAATGTGACTTTTTTTTAAATAATCGTAATCTTTGAGAAGGAACTCACTTGTCATTTGTTGTATTAGCACATATATGAGCATCGAAATAATCTTGTTCTTTTTTGGGAGAATGGTTTTAAAATTGTATTTTGAAAAATGTCTCATATAGTGTCACTTAATACTGTTTAAATGTTTGTTATCACACTAGCTACTGTACCACCTGAAATCTTCAGCCAGAATGAAAGTAGTGAAAACAGCCCCCTTCATCCTGGTCAGTACTTAAATTTGTTATTATTAAATTTTTAATTTTGATTGAGGCTGCGTTACAAGTCAAATTTTTATGTGACATGATATGGTGTCAAGAGAGCAACTGTGGTTCTGCTGGAGGAAGTCAGAAGTGACAGAGAAGTTTGTGAGGGTGGAGCAGGACATGTTTGACAATGTGTTAGGGGTGATTTGTGATATTAAGATTTTCATTGGGAGTGACCAGGATAGACAAGAGTAGAAATGAGTACATCAGAGGGGCAGCTCAGGTTGACAAGATTGAAGGTGAGACTGAGATGGTTTGGATATGTGCAGAGGACAGTGGGCATAGTGGACAAAGGAAGTTGAAGATGGAGCTGCCCTAGAGGAGGTAAAGCAGACAACCATAGAAGAAGATTAGTGTGTGTATAGCTTTAAAAAAAAAATCATATGACTGAGCCAAATTGACTGCAATTTCCAAATCACCAAGAGGAGAGGTGCTAGCTTTTTATCCTCCATTAAACAATGCAAGTAGACAGAAAACATGATTTTCTCCAGTCTGGTATCATCTGGGATCCCAGTAGCCTGAAATGTTTTGGGGGGTTTTTGTTTTGTTTTTTACAATTCAGCACATATCGAGTAACACGCCAACACAGTATCGACACAGTAAGGGGGATAAGGTGCATAAGGTGTCATCTATCCATAACTAGTCGAGTATGTAGAGGGTTGGTGTGACTGTGGAGAATGACAGGAAGGCTGAGATGGAGTCAGATAATGTGTTGTGGTGACCATGTGATAATGTGTTGGCAGCCGGCAGCCAAATGAAGAATATTTTAATTTAAAAAGACTCACAGTATGAAAATATTTTGAATTATGAAAAATTGCATAGTTCTGGATTTATTTATACCATAAAAGTTGTTGTTGTTGTTTATTCAGTCTAATGACTTTAAAATAATTGTTGCTGGATTTATTTATTTTTTTAGGTAGTGCCGCTGTCTATGAATCAGCAAACAAAAATGGAAGACACTGGAAATGGTACAGTACAGACACACACAATATATATATATATATATATATATATATATATATATATATATATATATATATATATAAGTATTTTTGATTAAAGGATTTCAGGTTTTGGCTCATCATGGCATCATAAAACTTTCTATGTCTTTATGTGGATGTTTTACAGGTTAGTGAGGAGAGCCGTAGCTGCGAAGCAAAAAAGAATCCTTTTGTGAACCCACTGTTGCTCCTCTGCTACACAAATATCAGTAACGCTTCAGATTTTCCACAGTTAGTTTGTTTGAAGATAGCACATTAAATACAGACCTCATACTCTATACACTATTATCTACAAATATGGCACAAAAAAGGAATTCCAGCTCTAGACTTGCAGATCATGTCTTTATTGGGTCCGTCGGTCAAAGACTAATTCTGTACATCTATACACAACCAAGCCCAACCGTGACCCAACTTGAAGGTCAATATGATGTTCAACATTTGGATTTTAACTGAGTAATCTTTTGGATGTTATGGATGTCTATTACAGGTGCAGGGAATTTACATGATTAATAAATGTATTTTTATTAATTTACAAATATAAACATTAATGTGGTGTTATCAACATGATGCATATGAATGTGGGTTATGTATAAACAAACATGATTAATTACGTGTTAGCCTATATATTTAATAATTACATGTGGGTAATTGTTTTGGTTATTTAACATTTTCTTGCTTTTCTTTGACTGGTTTGTTTATGTTAATTAATCAAGTTATTTGTTTGTAACCAGGTTGAAATTGTCATTTATTAAAATGTGTTGAAAAGACGTCCACAACCACTACATTTGAACAATAATAGCTCGTAAACGTAAAGATCCTAGCAATAACAACACTAGATGTTCAGCAGATGTCGAAAAAAAGACATTGCCTGGTGTTACAAAACAACCCTTCCAATGGACCAAAATTGGACCTCCAAAAATGACTTATAAAAGATGTCATTCAGACATCACTCAGTGTGATGGCCCATGAAGTAAGAAAAAACTGAAATAGATGATCTTAAGTGACTTCAGCTTTTTAACTCCACATAATCTCTGAATAGATTGTGAAAAATTATATTACACAATCTGAATGAAAAATCACCTGTAGATGTTATAACAATCTTGGGAACTATAGGCCGATCTCTAAGCTTCTATTCCTGTCCAAAATACTGGAGAGGATCGTTCTTTCACAACTCCGGCCGTATTTGGATGTGAATGCCATTTATGATCAATTTCAGTCTGCTTACAAACCCTGCTATAGTACTAAAACGGCCTTGCTCAGAGTCCTCAATGATCTCCTTCTGAATACTGACTCTGGACGCTCTTCATTCTTGGTCCTACTAGATCTATCCTCGGCCTTTGATATGGTAGATCATAACATCCTATTAGTGAGGCTTGAACACACAGTTGGCATTGGAGGTGCCGCCCTAGATTAGTTTAAGTCATACCTTTCTAATAGGTCCTTCTCGATCAATTTTTGCCCTTATTTCTCCTCTGCTGCACCTAACCCTAACCCTGCAGCGTGCCTCAAGGATCTGTCCTTGGCCCCCTGCTCTTCTCACTGTACATGCTCCCCTTAGGCGCAATCTTTGAGAAGTATAACATTGCACATCATTGTTATGCCGACGACACACAGATGTATTTCAAATTAAGTGATTAAGGTTTGAGAAAAGGGCAAAGCATACAACCCATACCAGTATGTGTGTGTGTGTGTGTGTGTGTGTGTGTGTGTGTGTGTGTATAGCAATCTTTTTTTTTAATTTTCTTTTTTTCCATCGTTTAATGATTTTGATTGTCTGCTAATGTGATAATGTCTTGATTTAACAATTGTTATAGAGCTTGCAGCACTTTTCTCTGACAATGCTCAAAGTAAGATATATATATATCTTACCTTGAGCATTGTCATAGATATATACATATCTATTTATACATATGTAACAATTAATCTCTGTACCTGCACTGTAAGATGAGTTGCTTGTCTCAAATTGTGGCTGCATGACGATATTTCTAACACTGTCTAAAGTGTGCTATCATGACAATGACACCAAAAGCCTCTGGAAAGACCTCTTCCTGTCAGATAAAAACTAATATTGGGTGCAGAGTAAATATGAGAACAAATAAAAAGAAGAAAAAAACCTATTACAAAATAAAGACTATAAATTTAAGTTGCTTACATAATTTTTTATGCAGTTTTTACAGTTTGTCTGTGACCCAGCTAGCTGTCTTGCATTTATTCTCACGTTATGAAGACCAAAGATTATTTTTTATCTCCTAAATAGATATTTTCATGTAAACAGTTCATATTCAGTTTATTGAGGTCCTAGACTCAGCTGGACTCACGATAAAACAGCAGCTGTTATATGTGGTATTAGGCAAAGCTAACAAACTCAGAGTTATACATACATACATCTAACATCCGAATTTGGACAATTTCAATTCAAGTTATTATTTTAGCAGAATAAGTTGAACATTGTGTTTTATGCTGCTTTTTCACACTGTTTTGTTTTTGTGGTGAAAATAAAATAACTGAAACAACAGCTTTTAAAATAAATCTCTCTCTTTCTGCTTTTCTCTAAATACTACTGGAAAAGCGAAGTACCCTTTTGACACACCCACTGCCACACTGAGACCAATGAGGTATGAGATACCACTAGGGGGCAACGTGACACTGAGCTGCTTTGTGGACGGCTCTGACAACTGGACCATTTTGTGGTACAGAGCTGCCACATATGGCTCTAAAGATGAGCCTATGACAGAATATGAAGGGAAGAAAGCTATTAATGTGTCACAAGGAGGTATCTACCACTGCAGAGGAAGAAGCGATTCAGGTAGCATCACACACCAAAGTAATGCTGCCATCATTGAAGACACTCGTAAGTTCTCCTATTTATCTCTTAGTTATGGAAGTTAAAGTTATGTGATCTGTCCTTTTTTTCCCTTTCTCTCAGTAATATTGCATTAGCAAAGTATGGCATGAATAAGAGGATGTTTATACAGCCACAAACAGATAGAGAGAGTGTGCTGTTTACATCTTTTACTGGTTTTACGTAGTTCTTTTGTAATTTGAAAGATATACATTTAAGTAGTTTACATGACCCTTTTTTAACTGTGTCTGTAAATATATGTTACTGCTCAGAATTCCAAACAATTCATATCTGTGAATCAGCTGGCTGTTTTAACATTGTTACTATTACCTTACAAATAGCAGATTTCTTATACTTTAAACCCTAAGTTTCTTTTCAGTACTGTAGCCAGGCTGACAAAACATGAGAAGTTTGTTGACCAAGCATAACTTTAACATTAACTAGTAATGACTTTATGAATGTCTTCACAAACAGAATTGTAACCATTAGATTATTTTATATAACCACCTAAAAGACATCACTATCTACAGCTGCCATTGATATTTATTTTAAATCTTTCCCCCCAAATTATCTATCAAGTTAACTTTAATAATTCCTTCAAAACATCAATGTGTATCTGAGACTCCATTCCTACAACACTGTTTAAAAAAGTCAAACCATTGCTTAATACTCCAGTCTTAAATATTACCAACCCATCTATCAAATTGGGCTACATATCACTGGCCTTCAAGCTGGAAGAAATTAAACCACCAGTTAAAAAACCATCACTTGGCCCAGCTTGCTTAGCTAATTATAATTATAAAAACGATCTGTCAACGCAAGGGCGTAGATTTGGTTTTGGCATTGGGGACGGGTGTTTCAGCCACCGAACTCTGCCCTGTTTCTTTTTTTTTCCTTTTTGTCTTTGCTTCTTGATAAAAAAGGAGAAATATACTTGCCTACATATGCTATTCTACCTGCTATTAAACCATTTAAAATTACAATTCATAGTTTTATATGTGAATTATATAATGTTAAATTACTATTAAACAAATGACTAAGTATTTTAGACTTTAGTTTACTTCAGCCATATTCCATATAAATCAGGTATCATACAAAAATAAAAACAGCTTCAAATACAGTCAAGACAATAGAAGAATATGACTTTAAGGACTTAAATGTGGGATGGAGCGATTTCGCAGGTCTTTCCTCCCCACTGCTGTCAGACTCCACAACAAAGATTTTTGCAGCTGATCACACACAAACCCACACATGTGCAATAAGACTAAGTGCAATACTCTTTTCTGAGTATTTTTGTAAGTTGTATTTTTACTCAGTTGTATATAACATTTGTATTCTATTTTTATCCTAATGTATATTTTATTCTACTATTTTATTCTATTCTATTCTGTACAGTTGTGTACAGTATATTATTCTTATTGTATTCAAATTTTTGCTATATAACTTTGCACTGTCCACTTTCTGCTGTAACAAAACAAATTTCCCACGTGTGGGACTAATAAAGGTTATCTTATCTTATCTTAACAAGATTACTTCAGTTATAGTATACCAACTTCTCTTATGCATTAGCACTAAGGGAACACTAAATGAACTGGTGGTTTTTGTCCATAAAACTACTCATCTAAGATGACCACAAAATTATTATTATGTGCTTGATATGCCTGACCTTTGGCCCTGGATTTCCCCCTCTGACTGCACTAGGACATAGGCTGGGCGAGTCCTCTCACCCACCTCAGCTCCAGAACCCTGCATTATCTACTGCGTGAGATTCATCGGATCAGGGATCAAGACGTTGTTTGTCAGAGAGCTGAAATCAGCTTCCTGTGAAGGAGTTTGGTGGGCCTACCGATCAAAAGCACACAAAGTCTCTTCTGGGTCAAATTTGTTTTGTAGCTATTGAGATCAGCTTTAGATGAACCAGTGTGGCTCAAATAAAAGAAGATGGGGGTTTGAGGGAGTGTTGAAACTATACATGCCATGTCTGTGTGTGGTGACAGAAGTCAAGGAGACCTGGATTCAGCTTTGAAAACATATTCTGAGACATGTTTGTCAGATGGATGGAAAGATCATCGTCACGTGGTTCTCAGTGACTGATCGTGACTCATGCTTTCGGGTGGATTGAGCCATCTGGGATGTTCCTGTGAGTCAGTAACAGAGAAAAACAGGAGTGGGCCTCTCAGTGTGTCCACAGGCACACTGCATTACACTGAGTGATAAATTCACCTACTCTGTGAACATAAAGCAGAAACAAGAAGAAACTTCTATCCTGTCACAGAGGAAGCTCTCTGTCAAACCTTATTCCTGCTTCAGACTGTGGTGGCAGAGCTGTAGCAGCTACACTCTTCGATCAGAGCTTCATGTTGTCTCTGATTACAGTAACAGGTCCAACGTGAGAGACTGGGTGGGTTTTCCTTTTTAATATATATTACCAACCCCCAAGAACATCCCAAATCTCTCAATCCACCTGAAAGCATGAGTCATGATTAGTGGGTACCTGTGCCTGCGTGACGATCCACTACAGTCGGTGGAGTACAGTGGTTTTGAAAAGTATTCCCCATTTCCAGAGTTCTTTTAAAAAAAAAATTTTTTTTATACATTTACATTGTTCGGAACATCAGATAAACGTAATTATTAGACAAAGATATCTCAAGGAGCACTTGGTTTAAATGCGGTTTTTCTGTACAATCAGAAAACAATTTTCAAATTGACTCCTACAGAATCGACCCCAAGCATGAAGGGTGCTAACAAAGACAACAAAAAATAACACATGAAGCAGAAGCAAACCAGTCAAGTGATGATTGTCACATTTATTCTCTTTATTCTTTTACATTTTGAATGAAAAACATGAATAAAATCCTAAACAAGTAATGAAACAGTCTCATCAAAGCTTCAAGCTGCATTCATCAGCAAATGTGCATCATAAGTGTCTCAACCATTCATATTTGATTTAAAAACACAACTTTTACATCACGATGTGAAAGTATTCCTAAAGGAGTTGCTGCAGTTTGTCTAATACTTTAGTTACATTTGACTTTATTGTGAAGGAAAATTTGATAATCCACAAATAATCATTTACAACAATATATTCTGCTTTAAATCTTTACAACTCACAACAGAGAACACAATAAAACTAATAACTGCTGCACACTGACACGTTCGTGTAATTTCCTGGGTTATCTGACAGTTATTGAATCCTTTAAAATGGAAAATAACAAAGTGGTACAAATAAATAATAATCTGAAACCGAGAAACTGATGTTTTACACATTAGTGTAGAAACATCGGGATTATCAGCCTGCAAAGACAAATAATCAGCTGGACTGAGTCAGAGAAGAGACCTGCTGATGTTTCCAACATGAAGCTTGTGTTGGACAGAACAGTTCATTCTCACTGAGGCTGGGTTCAGTAACAGCTGCTTAAAGTTTGGCTCAGCTGAGTACTTTCTGCTCCTATTGGTCAGTCTCATAGACAATAGGGGAAAAATATTTACAGTAAATGTACTCGTCAGCCCGCGGGATGATGAAGTCCTTCCTGTAGTGTCAGAGTGAAATCAGTGGTCTGTGTGGAGTGTTGCTGAATGCTGTCTGTCTCTGCTCAGCAGCAGGAGACTCAAAGTTCATCTGCAAAACGCTCTGAGACATTTCAGACAGTCTGCAGTTCAGCAGGAGGACGCTCTGAATCCTGACTCTGTCCATGTGTTCTGTAGGTCAGAAAAGCAACAACAGCAACAACAACAAGCACAACACAAAGTGACGCGCTCGCTATCAGTCCAGCACGTCCTCTTCTGACTCCGTCCCCTCTCAGTCCTCCTGGTTGATCTTCTAGCAGAAACAGGTGTGAGGTGCAGATAGATTCCCACGAGCGTGTTTCTTCCATGAAGACGCGACACTCGTACGTTCCAGCATCCGCAGTCGTCACATTCTCCAGAATCAAAGACACGTCTCCATCCTTCATGTGTCTGTCCTGCAGAGCCACCCGCTTCTTAAAAGATGGATGCTGCTTGGTGGTATCAAAGTGCTCGTCCCGGTACAAGAGCACATATTCTTCTCCCAGATCAGCTCTGCTCCAGTTCACAACTATGAACTTGTTGTTTGGAGCTCGACATGTCAGAGTGACGTTGTTTCCAGACTCAGCTGGGACTTTTTTGTCACGTGTGTGTGAAGAACCGCTGAGCTCGCCTTCAGCAGTGCAAGCCAGGACGCATGCGCAGAGCATGCCCCCGAACAGTGACGTAATTCGGAGTGTAGCCATTCTAGCGGAGAGCAAAGAGGTGTCTCATACATGCTGCTCACACATGCAACATTAATAAACGGAAATTTCTCGGGACCGCTCAGCTTCGGGAATAGCGGCTTGTCTGTTTTGCCTCACACGAAGCTGAAAACACTTCAGCAGCCTGTCTCTCAGCTTCGGTGTGGACACATCGGCTCTTATGTGCCCAAGTTTTTCTTCAGCCTCTGACGGTAAGTTGAAACCTCTTTACCCACTGAGAGGCTGTGTTTAAGGGCTTCAGCAGACTTGTTTAGGTATTGTTCTCTAGTCCTGCTGAACCCTTAAACACAATTCTTTTCAGATGGGTTCCACTTCGACTTTTGCTCATTTCACTGTAGTTAGTGTCATTTTTGGTTTTCAGTCTTAGCTTGGAGGCCCTAATTAAAAATCGTATCCACACCAAAGACAGAGACACGACTTTGGCAGCTTTCTTCCCGTTTTGCCACACAGATTTCGGTCTTTTTTGGGGGGTGGGGGGGTTCTCAACCTAGTTTTTTCACTTTTTCAACTTTTCTGGATACGGTTCTTACAGTTTTCTCAACCTTTGATTTCGTTTTGGACATTTTCCAATATTCTGTCTCTTTTTGGGCAATCGCTTTACACGTTTTTGTTTTTGCTGTTGTTTTTTTGTCTGTTTTTTTTACAGTTTTTACACGTTTCTAACCTTTTTTCTATTTTTGGAGAAGCATTTCACACTTTTGCTGTTTTTTTTAAACACTGTTTTTTCACTTTTTGAACAGTTTTTACGCTTCTTCACCTTTTGTGAACAGGGATTTTAGACTTTTTCCAACTTTTTTTCTTTTCTTTTTTCTTACGTGTTTTAACGATCTTTTCCGGGTTTTTTTTTTAAACAAAGTTTTTCCTCTTTTCTCCCTTTCAACAGTTTTTACACTTCTTCGCTGATTGTGGACACAGATTTTCCTGAACCTCTCTGTTTTTGCGCTCTGGGTTTTACAGTTTCTTGTGTGTGTAAAAAGCAAATAAAAAATGTGTTTGTGAACCGAATTTCCCAGAGGAACCCACCCGAGGAATTAATAAAGTTTTATCTTATCTTATCTCTCTCTCTCTCGGGTTATTGCAGTCTGAAATGTAAAGTGAAACTTTATTTGATTACATTGTGTGAATGTTCAGGCATTAATACTTTTTGGAAAGCTGAATTGAAAGAATAAAAAGTAAATGTGAAAAGTGTCACTTATCGTGCTGTTTCTTCTTACATTTAGAGTCTCTTTGTTGACGTGATCAAATAAACTGCTGAAGTCTGAGTAGTTTTAAAAGGGAAAAATTGGTTTTAAAGGGATTCTGCTAAAGTGAATGAAATGCTAATGAACCGAATAAAGGCATGAAATGACCTTTGTCTTAGTTAAAAGTGGGTGAAAGGTCAGAGATGGAGAGGATAATAAGGTGGGGCTGAAGATCAGTGAATCTTATGTCAAAACCTAATTGGTTGACTTGATATTAGAGGGAGAGCAAGAGAATGGGATGTGAATGGGGTAAAGTATAAACTTGGATGCCCAGAGGTGTTCATCATCATCATCGTCACGATCGAGAGGGGAGCTGCCATAAGAGGTGTGACTCAGAATTGGCCTGCAGGGCTACTCAGGTTTCTTCGTATCAGGCCAAGCAGCAAAGACTCCTGTGCAACAAGGCAGTCAGGCTGGGTGAGTCCTCTCACCCACCTCAGCTCCAGAACCCTGCATTATCTACTGCGTGAGATTCATCGGCTCAGGGATCAAGACGTTGTTTGTCAGAGAGCTGAAATCAGCTTCCTGTGAAGGAGTTTGGTGGGCCTACCGATCAAAAGCACACAAAGTCTCTTCTGGGTCAAATTTGTTTTGTAGCTATTGAGATCAGCTTTAGATGAACCAGTGTGGCTCAAATAAAAGAAGATGGGGGTTTGAGGGAGTGTTGAAACTATACATGCCATGTCTGTGTGTGGTGACAGAAGTCAAGGAGACCTGGATTCAGCTTTGAAAACATATTCTGAGACATGTTTGTCAGATGGATGGAAAGATCATCGTCACGTGGTTCTCAGTGACTGATCGTGACTCATGCTTTCGGGTGGATTGAGACATCTGGGATGTTCCTGTGAGTCAGTAACAGAGAAAAACAGGAGTGGGCCTCTCAGTGTGTCCACACGCTGCTGTCTGCATTACACTGAGTGATAAATTCACCTACTCTGTGAACATAAAGCAGAAACAAGAAGAAACTTCAACATATTATCCTGTCACAGAGGAAGCTCTCTGTCAAACCTTATTCCTGCTTCAGACTGTGGTGGCAGAGCTGTAGCAGCTACACTCTTTGATCAGAGCTTCATGTTGTCTCTGATTACAGTAACAGGTCCAACGTGAGAGACTGGGTGGGTTTTCCTTTTTAATATATATTACCAACCCCCAGGAACATCCCAAATCTTTCAATCCACCTGAAAGCATGAGTCATGATTAGTGGGTGCCTGCGTGACGATCCACTACAGTCGGTGGAGTACAGTGGTTTTGAAAAGTATTCCCCATTTCCAGAGTTCTTTTAAAAAAAATTTTTTTTTTATACATTTACATTGTTCGGAACATCAGATAAACGTAATTATTAGACAAAGATATCTCAAGGAGCACTTGGTTTAAATGCAGTTTTTCTGTACAATCAGAAAACAATTGTCAAATTGACTCCTACAGAATCGACCCCAAGCATGAAGGGTGCTAACAAAGACAACAAAAAATAACACATGAAGCAGAAGCAAACCAGTCAAGTGATGATTGTCACATTTATTCTCTTTATTCTTTTACATTTTGAATGAAAAACATGAATAAAATCCTAAACAAGTAATGAAACAGTCTCATCAAAGCTACAAGCTGCATTCATCAGCAAATGTGCATCATAAGTGTCTCAAAATTCATATTTGATTTAAAAACACAACTTTTACATCACGATGTGAAAGTATTCCTAAAGGAGTTGCTGCAGTTTGTCTAATACTTTAGTTACATTTGACTTTATTGTGAAGGAAAATTTGATAATCCACAAATAATCATTTACAACAATATATTCTGCTTTAAATCTTTACAACTCACAACAGAGAACACAATAAAACTAATAACTGCTGCACACTGACACGTTCGTGTAATTTCCTGGGTTATCTGACAGTTATTGAATCCTTTAAAATGGAAAATAACAAAGTGGTACAAATAAATAATAATCTGAAACCGAGAAACTGATGTTTTACACATTAGTGTAGAAACATCTGGATTATCAGCCTGCAAAGACAAATAATCAGCTGGACTGAGTCAGAGAAGAGACCTGCTGATGTTTCCAACATGAAGCTTGTGTTGGACAGAACAGTTCATTCTCACTGAGGCTGGGTTCAGTAACAGCTGCTTAAAGTTTGGCTCAGCTGAGTACTTTCTGCTCCTATTGGTCAGTCTCATAGACAATAGGGGAAAAATATTTACAGTAAATGTACTCGTCAGCCCGCAGGATGATGAAGTCCTTCCTGTAGTGTCAGAGTGAAATCAGTGGTCTGTGTGGAGTGTTGCTGAATGCTGTCTGTCTCTGCTCAGCAGCAGGAGACTCAAAGTTCATCTGCAAAACGCTCTGAGACATTTCAGACAGTCTGCAGTTCAGCAGGAGGACGCTCTGAATCCTGACTCTGTCCATGTGTTCTGTAGGTCAGAAAAGCAACAACAGCAACAACAACAAGCACAACACAAAGTGACGCGCTCGCTATCAGTCCAGCACGTCCTCTTCTGACTCCGTCCCCTCTCAGTCCTCCTGGTTGATCTTCTAGCAGAAACAGGTGTGAGGTGCAGATAGATTCCCACGAGCGTGTTTCTTCCATGAAGACGCGACACTCGTACGTTCCAGCATCCGCAGTCGTCGCATTCTCCAGAATCAAAGACACGTCTCCATCCTTCATGTGTCTGTCCTGCAGAGCCACCCGCTTCTTAAAAGATGGATGCTGCTTGGTGGTATCAAAGTGCTCGTCCCGGTACAAGAGCACATATTCTTCTCCCAGATCAGCTCTGCTCCAGTTCACAACTATGAACTTGTTGTTTGGAGCTCGACATGTCAGAGTGACGTTGTTTCCAGACTCAGCTGGGACTTTTTTGTCACGTGTGTGTGAAGAACCGCTGAGCTCGCCTTCAGCAGTGCAAGCCAGGACGCATGCGCAGAACACGCCCCCGAACAGTGACGTAATTCGGAGTGTAGCCATTCGAGCGGAGAGCAAAGAGGTGTCTCATACATGCTGCTCACACATGCAACATTAATAAACGGAAATTTCTCGGGACCGCTCAGCTTCGGGAATAGCGGCTTGTCTGTTTTGCCTCACACGAAGCTGAAAACACTTCAGCAGCCTGTCTCTCAGCTTCGGTGTGGACACATCGGCTCTTATGTGCCCAAGTTTTTCTTCAGTCTCTGACGGTAAGTTGAAACCTCTTTACCCACTGAGAGGCTGTGTTTAAGGGCTTCAGCAGACTTGTTCAGGTATTGTTCTCTAGTCCTGCTGAACCCTTAAACACAATTCTTTTCAGATGGGTTCCACTTCGACTTTTGCTCATTTCACTGTAGTTAGTGTCATTTTTGGTTTTCAGTCTTAGCTTAGAGGCCCTAATTAAAAATCGTATCCACACCAAAGACGGAGACACGACTTTGGCAGCTTTCTTCCCGTTTTGCCACACAGATTTCGGTCTTTTTGGGGGGGTGGGGGGGTTCTCAACCTAGTTTTTTCACTTTTTCAACTTTTCTGGATACGGTTCTTACAGTTTTCTCAACCTTTGATTTCGTTTTGGACATTTTCCAATATTCTGTCTCTTTTTGGGCAATCGCTTTACACGTTTTTGTTTTTGCTGTTGTTTTTTTGTCTGTTTTTTTTACAGTTTTTACACGTTTCTAACCTTTTTTCTATTTTTGGAGAAGCATTTCACACTTTTTTGCTGTTTTTTTTTTTTAAACACTGTTTTTTCACTTTTTGAACAGTTTTTACGCTTCTTCACCTTTTGTGAACAGGGATTTTAGACTTTTTCCAACTTTTTTTCTTTTTTTTTTCTTACGTCTTTTAACGATCTTTTCCGGGTTTTTTTTTTTTTTTTAAAACAAAGTTTTTCCTCTTTTCTCCCTTTCAACAGTTTTTACACTTCTTCGCTGATTGTGGACACAGATTTTCCTGAACCTCTCTGTTTTTGCGCTCTGGGTTTTACAGTTTCTTGTGTGTGTAAAAAGCAAATAAAAAATGTGTTTGTGAACCGAATTTCCCAGAGGAACCCACCCGAGGAATTAATAAAGTTTTATCTTATCTTATCTCTCTCTCTCTCGGGTTATTGCAGTCTGAAATGTAAAGTGAAACTTTATTTGATTACATTGTGTGAATGTTCAGGCATTAATACTTTTTGGAAAGCTGAATTGAAAGAATAAAAAGTAAATGTGAAAAGTGTCACTTATCGTGCTGTTTCTTCTTACATTTAGAGTCTCTTTGTTGACGTGATCAAATAAACTGCTGAAGTCTGAGTAGTTTTAAAAGGGAAAAATTGGTTTTAAAGGGATTCTGCTAAAGTGAATGAAATGCTAATGAACCGAATAAAGGCATGAAATGACCTTTGTCTTAGTTAAAAGTGGGTGAAAGGTCAGAGATGGAGAGGATAATAAGGTGGGGCTGAAGATCAGTGAATCTTATGTCAAAACCTAATTGGTTGACTTGATATTAGAGGGAGAGCAAGAGAATGGGATGTGAATGGGGTAAAGTATAAACTTGGATGCCCAGAGGTGTTCATCATCATCATCGTCACGATCGAGAGGGGAGCTGCCATAAGAGGTGTGACTCAGAATTGGCCTGCAGGGCTACTCAGGTTTCTTCGTATCAGGCCAAGCAGCAAAGACTCCTGTGCAACAAGGCAGTCAGGCTGGGTGAGTCCTCTCACCCACCTCAGCTCCAGAACCCTGCATTATCTACTGCGTGAGATTCATCGGCTCAGGGATCAAGACGTTGTTTGTCAGAGAGCTGAAATCAGCTTCCTGTGAAGGAGTTTGGTGGGCCTACCGATCAAAAGCACATGTAACAGGTATTACAATTAAACAACATGAGATATGCATTAAATTATTGTCTCGACGACTTTGGACCAGTATCAGAAAGTTCTAGGTAAGACTATGGAGCCTTGAAAGGATCAGCAGAGAAGGAACCACACAATGATAGAATAGATGTGATTTGAGTAGAAACTGTATTGAAAGTTGTAAAGTTTACAAACCCTGCCTGTCTAAAGCCGGCTTCCTACAGTGCACAAGCGCACATTAAAGGGCCCAAAAATAAAATCAAAACAACATCCTCTTTAAGGAAATTCTCCAAAGAGTTTCAATTAAAGAGCTTCCGCTCCCGTTGCTCAGTCCACTTCTCTTTAGAAAGAGAAATTAGAGTTCCTTGTGTGTGTGTTTCTGTCCATTGGTTCGAACACTACCCGGGTAGATTTTTAAAGTGTTAGTCTTATCTGTATCAAGGAAGGTAGTAATAGTCCTGAGGTTCGCTGAAGATGGATCCCACGGCTGGCCACACCGCACTCGGGTCCGTCGACAGTCACTCTCTCGGGATTGGCTCGCCACTGAACCCACAGGGTTCAGATCTCAAATGATCCAGTCCTGGTCAAAAACCAATCTATGCACACAGTGCAGAGTGCATACATTACTATTTTATCTATTCTTCTTCCATCACTCATCTTTCAGTCAAGTATTGCTCAAGTATAACAAATTATTTTAGTTATACAATGTCTCAACCATCCTAAAATAATTTGAGTTACATCACACAAGGTCTTAGTGCAACAGAAAATATTCCTTATATTTACCCTTTTGGGAATAAATAAACTTATAAGATTCACTCTCCCATATTTATCCTTTTAACAGCTTGCTTTTAACTGTTCTTCTTTTTTCAGATATTTCAACCTGAATTATTTCTCAGAAAAATATATCAACTTCTTTAAACATTAACACATTCAACAGAGTAATGAGATCCCTCACATTTTATAATCACATTTTATGAACTTTTTGCATCTTCATCAAATGAATTAACTTCTAAGTCAACAAAACTGAAAGGGTGCATTTAAGCACTACATGACAATATTACTGCTTCTCCAACGTTTTGGAAAGCTAACAAACTCAGATGAATCACAGTAATGTTAGAACACAGAGATCGCTAAGCAGTAACTTAATACTAGCGGTTAGCTGGGCACATTCTAATGTATACTTTAGCACTTAAAATTAAACATCTGCACATCAGTGATCTTACAGTACTTTAAACATAAATATCACAACTCCGACTGGTTTTGTTTTTTAAAGCAGAAAATATATTAACAGCAGTCAACTACATGTCTTTATGGTGCTAACATTCATGTAGCATCCCTTACCGGAGCTCGTGGTGAGATAGCTCGTCCAGCTGACGCAGCTTCCCACGGCCGTATTTCACAGATCTCAGATCCTAATAAATAGCCATCTGTTAACAGCTAGTATGTGAAGATAAATTGCGAATTTAACTTTTATTCCAGTTTTTCTTACCAGGATCTTTCAGCTAATTTGGCGGTTGCCTCGTGAGTAATGGCTTCCACAACAGGAAATGTTGACTAACAGAAAGTCATCTCAAGGCATACTCGCCTCCTAGCGGCGGGGAGGGAAAATTACACCTCCAACCTTATGCAGCAGCACAACCCACAAATCTGATGTGGGTTACACTCTCCCCTCCTGAACTCTTGCACGTCCCTGTGCATGACAAGGTTCACACAAATGTTTCTTGGGGGGAAAGGCAAGGGAAGAAGCAGGTGCTTCACCTTCATTTACCATGTCATTCCACACATCGGTCAACCCTTGGAAGAAAGACTTCACCACGGTGACAATTGGTTTCCCCAATTCAGTGTAGTCGAGCCTCATTGGTGGTTGACGATCCCGCTCAGACCTCCTGACATGGATATCAGCGTTAGCTCGTTCCTCTACTTCACCACTCTCCTCTTGTCCTTCAGTTCCAGGATCATTCATCACATCCTCCAACCTGTCCGGGAGGACTGGGATCTCTTTAGGTTGGTCCTCACTCAAATCCTTGACCTCGTTAAACAACTCATCTTCTCCTGAACTGCTATCCAGCAGCATCCTTTGTCCCTCAGATTCAGTGGATGCACTATCATCCATCTTTGCTTCTCCCACAGATTCATGGAGTTCAGGTGCTGGTACGTCCGCAGCAGGAGGTGAGGTCTGACCATCATCTGGAGTCTGCTCATCGCCACATTGATCTGTTTCATGGTAAATTGATGTGGCATCAGGCATAACATTGGCACCTTCCGGAACATCCGTTGACTCAGCGGAGATTGATGTCAGGTTATTCTTGGCGTGACTGGAACCTAGGTCTCTTGGGACATTTTGCCTTGCAGCACCCCCAGTCGTCTCAGAGACTGGTTGTGTTTCGAACCAGGCAATGGGAACAATGTCCTCCTCGTCTGAAGACTGGTCAAGCTCCGTTGTCCTGTTGGGAGTATTCTGACGTGTCCTAGACTTTCTAGCTCGTTTGGGCTGAGCACGCTCCTCCGTTGGTGCGGCAAGAAATCCGCATGGGAGTAAGAGGTCACGATGCAGCGTGCGCTTGGGACCCTCGCCGTTCTCTGGTCTAACTGTATAGACTGGGAGGTCTCCAGCTTTCTTTACTACCACATGGACTGTGGACTCCCACTTATCAGCGAGCTTGTGCTTTCCTCGGATACGCACGTTTCTGACGAGTACTCTGTCGCCAACGCCTAAAGCAGAAGGACTCACTCGCTTATCAAACCGAATCTTATTCCTCTCAGCTACCTTGGCAGCAGTTCTTGTGGCAACTTTGTAGCTCTGCTCAAGGCGAGATTTAAGGTCTTGTACGTATTGGGAATGTGACTTGTGTCGCTGTTCTTTCACTGGTAACCCAAATGCGAGGTCGACAGGCAACCTTGGCTGGCGTCCAAACATTAGTTCATATGGTGTGAACCCAGTCACCTCACTTCTGGTACAGTTGTACGCGTGGACCAACGGCTTTACAAAGTCCTTCCAGTGAGATTTTTCTTGACTTCCCAGAGTGCCAAGCATGTCTAATAGAGTGCGGTTGAAGCGTTCCACTGGGTTGCCCCTCGGGTGGTATGGTGTTGTTCGCGTTTTGCGGATGCCCGCAATCTGACAGAGTTCCTTGATCAACCGCGACTCAAAATCAGGACCTTGGTCACTGTGCAGCTTCTCTGGGAATCCATAATGGATGATGAAATTGTCCCACAACCACTTTGCAACTGTTCGAGCCTTTTGATTTTGTGTCGGTCCAGCTACAGCATACTTGGTGAAGTGATCAGTGATCACGAGGATGTCCTTTGTGTTGCTTCTGTCTGGTTCAACAGACAAAAAGTCCATACATACTAATTCGAGTGGTCGCGTCGTTGTTATATTCACCAGAGGTGCAGCTCTCTCGGGTAGAGCTTTCCTGCACACACACCTGGTACACGTCCTTATTTTCTTCTCAATGTCCAAAGCCATTCTTGGCCAGTAGAATCTAGCTCTGACTAGATCCACTGTGCGTTCCTTTCCCGTGTGACCCATGTCGTCGTGCAGACTGGTCAATACCACGTCCCGAAGTTCCTCAGGCAAGACTAACTGATGTTGGGGGTGTCCCTCTTCTAGGCGTGTTCTATAGAGGATGCCATTTCGGAGCTCAAACTTGTTCAATTCTCTCAACAAGAGAGGCAGATCTGGAAGCTCGGTTCTTAGACTAGATGGTGGTTTCACTCCGTGCTCAATCTGGGAAATGACATGCTTAATGCACTGATCAGCTCGTTGCTTGTCTCTGAGGTCCTCTTCTGAAAGGTTTGGGATGATGGGTAGTCCTCCAAGCCCATCCTCATGACCAAAACTGTCAGGCACCGCATCTGCAGAAATGGCCAGGCTTTCAACCAGGGAGATACTACCATCACAGTCCATTGCATTGTCGGCGCAATAGACAAGTTGTCTCTCACAAATGGCTTGAACGACCTCTGGATTAACCATTTCAATGTCTCCTGGGTCAGATAGGTGATGTTGAGTGAAACGACGTATCCTGTCCCACTCTTTCTGAGATGGTAGGTCATCACGCAGATTGCCGTGAGGGCGTCTCGACAATGCGTCAGCATCTCCATTTTGTTTCCCAGGGCGGTACTGGAGCTTAAAAGAGAAGGTGGAGAGTGCAGCCAGCCACCTATAGCTGGTTGCATCGAGCTTGGCAGAAGTAAGTATATAAGTGAGAGGATTGCTGTCAGTGACCACCGTAAACTGATTGCCATACAGATAGTCACTGAACTTCTCTGTCACAGACCACTTTAATGCCAGGAACTCAAGCTTGTGAGCCGGGTAGCGGGATTCACTACGTGATAACCCTCTGCTAGCGTAGGCAACAACACGCAGCTGCCCCTCCTGCTCCTGATACAAGGCCGCTCCGAGGCCGGTGGAGCTTGCATCCGTGTGTAGGATGTAGGGCAACGTGGGATCTGCAAAGGCTAGAACTGGGGATGTTGTCAGTTTGTCTATAATCATTTCAAAGGCCTGCTGGCAAGCGGGTGTCCAACGGTCCAGAAATGGTTCTTTTGGGTGGTAGTACTGCCCACTCTTGTCTTTTGACTTGGGATGCTTCTGAACAGGTGGGTACCCCGATGTCAGGTCATTCAGAGGCTTTACTATGCTTGAATAGCCTTTGATGAACTTCCTATAGTACCCGCAGAATCCCAAGAAGGCTCTCAGCTCTTTTAGGCGGTGAGGAACTGGCCAGGTCCTTAATGCTGCTATCTTCTCTGGGTCTGTTTCCACTCCCCGCTCCGACACCACATGTCCCAGATAACGAACCGAAGACTGGAAGAACTTGCATTTTTCTGGAGACAGCTTCAGCCCGTACTCCTTCAACCGGTTGAGAACCTTGATGAGTCTGGCTTCGTGTTCTTCTAAAGTCTTTGAAAAGACTATCAGGTCATCCAGAAAAACTACAACCTCCTTCAGGTTCATGTCGCCCATGCACTTTTCCATCAGCCTCTGGAAGGTACTTGGGGCGTTCGTCACTCCTTGAGGCATGCGATTAAACTCCCAAAAACCAAGCGGGCAGACAAAGGCAGTCTTGGGCTTATCAGCTTCATCAACCTCAATCTGGTAATAACCAGACTTGAGGTCGAGAACACTGAACCACCTGGAACCAGAGAGTGCTGTGAAAGTGTCGTCCATCCTTGGGAGTGCGTACGCATCCTTCACTGTCTGTAGGTTCAACTTCCTGTAATCAATACAGAGGCGAACTTGACCATTTTTCTTCCTGACCACAACAATAGGAGATGAAAATGGAGACTCGCTCTCACGAATCACTCCAGCATCAAGAAGTTCTTGAAGATGTTTTCTGACGGCTTCCACATCGTTTGGGTGGATTGGCCGGGCCCTGTGCTTGAATGGTGTTTGGTCAGACAGCTTGATGTGATGCTTTACTTTATCTGTCCTCCCAAAGTCAATATCATTCATGGCAAAGACTTCAGGCATGCCATTTAGCTTTTCCACAATTCTGTCTCTCCACTCTGGAGAAATGTGAGATTCCCCAAAGTCAAAGACCAGCTTAGGTTGATCAGGGGACTTGGATCCAGGTAGCTTGGTTGGCTCCTGACCCTCCGTCGCACTCTGTTTGTGCGGTAGAATAGCCTGGATTGCATTGAGCTCAGCAATCACGCTCTTGGCCGGAATAGTGATGTCGTGCTCAGACGCATTAGAAATCACAACTGGTAGCCTGCATGGGGATCTGGTCGGTATGTTAAGGAGGCAGGTCTTTACTAGAAGTCCTCCAGGCAGAGATGATGTAGGGTACTCCACAATGGCACACTTCTCCGATTGGAGTCCCTTGACTGCTACAGTTCCCTCTAAAACAACAGTTTCTCCAGCCGGAACAACCTTCTTGTCTTTCCCATGCATCCTCACCACTCCAATGTTACTGTCATGACATTGTTCATGTCGCAGTTGTAATACTTTCAGCACAGTCTTGTAGCCATCTGCTGAAGGGTGGTGGATCACTGGACCTTTCTCTTTGTGCATGTTATATGCCACATCAAGGGTGTTAGTACCAATCAGTACATGAAAGCCAGATGTTCCACCGTCTGGGACCACTAAGGCCAAGGTTGGGACATCACACTCCTTCCCCAGGAATTGTTCTGGGAAGGTGATGGTGATTTTAATGTAGCCCAAATAAGGCACGGGTAACCCATTGGCACCTTCAACTTCCAATAGATCATACAGTGGCTCTATCTGTGTTTTGAACAGATGTTGATCAAAGAAGGACTTGGTAACCGTAGTCACTTGTGAACCTGTGTCCATCAGACAGTTAAACTGTTTATCTTGGATCATCACTTGGCATGTACTCTTTGTACCTATCAGTTTTGGGGAAACCTTCGAAAGGTGTTTCCTGACATTACACTGGTTCAAAGCAGCACTTAATTTAGGTGTAGCGTCTTTATTAACAGGGCGCTGGTGAGCTGCTACAGCCTCAGTTTGCCCTACAACTGAGGCTACATCTAAAAATTTTCATTGGGAGTTAGATGGTCGGTTGCATCCCAAAGACGCTGCTTTTCTCTTAGCTGACTTCTTTTTTCATCAACGAGAGTGGGGTTTGGTTCGTTAGTGCAAGTTGAGGAAATGTGGCCATCCTGACCACACTTGAAACAATACCAAGCCTTTGGCCTTGCATTCTGTTTTGGGTTGGAGGGCTTCCAGCTTGGTGCTCTAGGGTTAAGTTTAGGTGGTAGTGGTTGGCTGGACGTGTGCTCAGCGCTCCCCTTGGGTTTCGAGGTCTTTTGGGGTTTCTTTGACATCAATGCGGTAAGCTGGCTCTGAAGAGATGCGACCTGCTGTTTGAGTTCCGCCAACGTGTTGGACTCGGGTGGGATCACTACTTGCTGGCTGCAGGCACATGTGCTTTGCGAGCTAGTAATGGCCCGCTGTCGATTTGAGCCGAGGTGCTTCTTCATGCGTGTGACTTTGGCTGCATGTCTATCCTCTTCAGTACGGATCTGTAACAGGAGCTCTGCAAACGCTGGAGGGTGACTTTTCTTTTCTTCTAGGTTGAGGTCAGAGAGCAAGATGTTGTCCCAACAACCGCGGCAGAATTGTTTGAGAATATATTTGTCTGCTTCTTCAGCAGCAATTCCTCCCCTCTTAACAGCAAGGTTTAGAACAGCCTGGAGGCGGCAGAGGTAAGACGAAGCCTTTTCACCAGGATCCTGAAGAGTGTTCATAAACTGGGCGAAAAGTTCTTCGCCATCTTCAACAGTTCCAAAGGCTGCATCCAGCAGTTGAAGGTAAGTTTCAGGGGTAGCTTCAGGACTTAGCCTTTTAACAATATCTGCTGCAGGGGAGAGCAAGCTTTCAACCATTTTCCGAGACTTCTGAAGATTGGACAGAGTGGGATCTTTCCTGAGAAGCTCAGCATGTGATCGCCATGTGTCGTAGTCGGTCTCATTACTGGGTCTTGGGGTTTTTCCTGAAAATGGGTGAAGCTTGATGGGAAAATGTGGATATGTGTTACAGTCACTTTTCCTTACAATGTGTTCAACGATGACCTTTTGAACTTCAGGTGGATGGAGGTCACTCTCCCTGATGGGTAGATTTTGCCTCAGGATGGTGGGTGGCTTTGGTTTGGGGCAATCTTGACCGGAATCTGTTAAGGAGGGACTTCTGAACATCCGGTGCTCTGAGGTTTCAACTGTTTCAAGAGATGTGTCGAACGGTTTGGCTACAGATGCCTCATCAATGCTGTCAGTTCCAATTGCCTCACTGATCTCTGACATCATGTCTCTCAGCACTTCTTCGTAGTCTTTCCCACTTAATTTTGCCAATTTCTTTATCTCATTGAGGTAGGTTTTGGTAACATTGCAGCCAACCTTCGTAGTGTAAATGCTAGCCAAAGCTTGAACGAGATACCTGACACTTGGGTTCTCTTTGAGTTCATGTGTGTAAGGCAAAAGAGAAGATAAGGCTTCAATGGCGGCACCATCTTGATATTCAATAATCAGGTTTTTATAAAACTCTGATTCAGCATCAGTTACTGAAACAAGCCTAAAAGAACCAAATTTCTTCAGAAAGTCTATAATCTCCTCATCTTCTGGCGATTCAAGCAACCCACTTACAATCACTGCATTAGGGACTTTGATACCTGAGTTAGCTATGAACTCCATCTTTGGCAATGACAAACAACTTTTAAACAACTTTTTTTTTTATACAATTCCCCAAACTTGAGATATGTTTCACTGCTGACACTTAACTAGGCTCCTGGCTGGCTCGCCACTTTTGTAACAGGTATTACAATTAAACAACATGAGATATGCATTAAATTATTGTCTCGACGACTTTGGACCAGTATCAGAAAGTTCTAGGTAAGACTATGGAGCCTTGAAAGGATCAGCAGAGAAGGAACCACACAATGATAGAATAGATGTGATTTGAGTAGAAACTGTATTGAAAGTTGTAAAGTTTACAAACCCTGCCTGTCTAAAGCCGGCTTCCTACAGTGCACAAGCGCACATTAAAGGGCCCAAAAATAAAATCAAAACAACATCCTCTTTAAGGAAATTCTCCAAAGAGTTTCAATTAAAGAGCTTCCGCTCCCGTTGCTCAGTCCACTTCTCTTTAGAAAGAGAAATTAGAGTTCCTTGTGTGTGTGTTTCTGTCCATTGGTTCGAACACTACCCGGGTAGATTTTTAAAGTGTTAGTCTTATCTGTATCAAGGAAGGTAGTAATAGTCCTGAGGTTCGCTGAAGATGGATCCCACGGCTGGCCACACCGCACTCGGGTCCGTCGACAGTCACTCTCTCGGGATTGGCTCGCCACTGAACCCACAGGGTTCAGATCTCAAATGATCCAGTCCTGGTCAAAAACCAATCTATGCACACAGTGCAGAGTGCATACATTACTATTTTATCTATTCTTCTTCCATCACTCATCTTTCAGTCAAGTATTGCTCAAGTATAACAAATTATTTTAGTTATACAATGTCTCAACCATCCTAAAATAATTTGAGTTACATCACACAAGGTCTTAGTGCAACAGAAAATATTCCTTATATTTACCCTTTTGGGAATAAATAAACTTATAAGATTCACTCTCCCATATTTATCCTTTTAACAGCTTGCTTTTAACTGTTCTTCTTTTTTCAGATATTTCAACCTGAATTATTTCTCAGAAAAATATATCAACTTCTTTAAACATTAACACATTCAACAGAGTAATGAGATCCCTCACATTTTATAATCACATTTTATGAACTTTTTGCATCTTCATCAAATGAATTAACTTCTAAGTCAACAAAACTGAAAGGGTGCATTTAAGCACTACATGACAATATTACTGCTTCTCCAACGTTTTGGAAAGCTAACAAACTCAGATGAATCACAGTAATGTTAGAACACAGAGATCGCTAAGCAGTAACTTAATACTAGCGGTTAGCTGGGCACATTCTAATGTATACTTTAGCACTTAAAATTAAACATCTGCACATCAGTGATCTTACAGTACTTTAAACATAAATATCACAACTCCGACTGGTTTTGTTTTTTAAAGCAGAAAATATATTAACAGCAGTCAACTACATGTCTTTATGGTGCTAACATTCATGTAGCATCCCTTACCGGAGCTCGTGGTGAGATAGCTCGTCCAGCTGACGCAGCTTCCCACGGCCGTATTTCACAGATCTCAGATCCTAATAAATAGCCATCTGTTAACAGCTAGTATGTGAAGATAAATTGCGAATTTAACTTTTATTCCAGTTTTTCTTACCAGGATCTTTCAGCTAATTTGGCGGTTGCCTCGTGAGTAATGGCTTCCACAACAGGAAATGTTGACTAACAGAAAGTCATCTCAAGGCATACTCGCCTCCTAGCGGCGGGGAGGGAAAATTACACCTCCAACCTTATGCAGCAGCACAACCCACAAATCTGATGTGGGTTACACACACAAAGTCTCTTCTGGTCAAATTTGTTTTGTAGCTATTGAGATCAGCTTTAGATGAACCAGTGTGGCTCAAATAAAAGAAGATGGGGGTTTGAGGGAGTGTTGAAACTATACATGCCATGTCTGTGTGTGGTGACAGAAGTCAAGGAGACCTGGATTCAGCTTTGAAAACATATTCTGAGACATGTTTGTCAGATGGATGGAAAGATCATCGTCACGTGGTTCTCAGTGACTGATCGTGACTCATGCTTTCGGGTGGATTGAGACATCTGGGATGTTCCTGTGAGTCAGTAACAGAGAAAAACAGGAGTGGGCCTCTCAGTGTGTCCACACGCTGCTGTCTGCATTACACTGAGTGATAAATTCACCTACTCTGTGAACATAAAGCAGAAACAAGAAGAAACTTCAACATATTATCCTGTCACAGAGGAAGCTCTCTGTCAAACCTTATTCCTGCTTCAGACTGTGGTGGCAGAGCTGTAGCAGCTACACTCTTCGATCAGAGCTTCATGTTGTCTCTGATTACAGTAACAGGTCCAACGTGAGAGACTGGGTGGGTTTTCCTTTTCAATATATATTACCAACCCCCAGGAACATCCCAAATCTCTCAATCCACCTGAAAGCATGAGTCATGATTAGTGGGTGCCTGCGTGACGATCCACTACAGTCGGTGGAGTACAGTGGTTTTGAAAAGTATTCCCCATTTCCAGAGTTCTTTTAAAAAAAATTTTTTTTATATACATTTACATTGTTCGGAACATCAGATAAACGTAATTATTAGACAAAGATATCTCAAGGAGCACTTGGTTTAAATGCAGTTTTTCTGTACAATCAGAAAACAATTGTCAAATTGACTCCTACAGAATCGACCCCAAGCATGAAGGGTGCTAACAAAGACAACAAAAAATAACACATGAAGCAGAAGCAAACCAGTCAAGTGATGATTGTCACATTTATTCTCTTTATTCTTTTACATTTTGAATGAAAAACATGAATAAAATCCTAAACAAGTAATGAAACAGTCTCATCAAAGCTTCAAGCTGCATTCATCAGCAAATGTGCATCATAAGTGTCTCAAAATTCATATTTGATTTAAAAACACAACTTTTACATCAGGATGTGAAAGTATTCCTAAAGGAGTTGCTGCAGTTTGTCTAATACTTTAGTTACATTTGACTTTATTGTGAAGGAAAATTTGATAATCCACAAATAATCATTTACAACAATATATTCTGCTTTAAATCTTTACAACTCACAACAGAGAACACAATAAAACTAATAACTGCTGCACACTGACACGTTCGTGTAATTTCCTGGGTTATCTGACAGTTATTGAATCCTTTAAAATGGAAAATAACAAAGTGGTACAAATAAATAATAATCTGAAACCGAGAAACTGATGTTTTACACATTAGTGTAGAAACATCTGGATTATCAGCCTGCAAAGACAAATAATCAGCTGGACTGAGTCAGAGAAGAGACCTGCTGATGTTTCCAACATGAAGCTTGTGTTGGACAGAACAGTTCATTCTCACTGAGGCTGGGTTCAGTAACAGCTGCTTAAAGTTTGGCTCAGCTGAGTACTTTCTGCTCCTATTGGTCAGTCTCATAGACAATAGGGGAAAAATATTTACAGTAAATGTACTCGTCAGCCCGCAGGATGATGAAGTCCTTCCTGTAGTGTCAGAGTGAAATCAGTGGTCTGTGTGGAGTGTTGCTGAATGCTGTCTGTCTCTGCTCAGCAGCAGGAGACTCAAAGTTCATCTGCAAAACGCTCTGAGACATTTCAGACAGTCTGCAGTTCAGCAGGAGGACGCTCTGAATCCTGACTCTGTCCATGTGTTCTGTAGGTCAGAAAAGCAACAACAGCAACAACAACAAGCACAACACAAAGTGACGCGCTCGCTATCAGTCCAGCACGTCCTCTTCTGACTCCGTCCCCTCTCAGTCCTCCTGGTTGATCTTCTAGCAGAAACAGGTGTGAGGTGCAGATAGATTCCCACGAGCGTGTTTCTTCCATGAAGACGCGACACTCGTACGTTCCAGCATCCGCAGTCGTCACATTCTCCAGAATCAAAGACACGTCTCCATCCTTCATGTGTCTGTCCTGCAGAGCCACCCGCTTCTTAAAAGATGGATGCTGCTTGGTGGTATCAAAGTGCTCGTCCCGGTACAAGAGCACATATTCTTCTCCCAGATCAGCTCTGCTCCAGTTCACAACTATGAACTTGTTGTTTGGAGCTCGACATGTCAGAGTGACGTTGTTTCCAGACTCAGCTGGGACTTTTTTGTCACGTGTGTGTGAAGAACCGCTGAGCTCGCCTTCAGCAGTGCAAGCCAGGACGCATGCGCAGAGCACGCCCCCGAACAGTGACGTAATTCGGAGTGTAGCCATTCGAGCGGAGAGCAAAGAGGTGTCTCATACATGCTGCTCACACATGCAACATTAATAAACGGAAATTTCTCGGGACCGCTCAGCTTCGGGAATAGCGGCTTGTCTGTTTTGCCTCACACGAAGCTGAAAACACTTCAGCAGCCTCTCTCAGCTTCGGTGTGGACACATCGGCTCTTATGTGCCCAAGTTTTTCTTCAGCCTCTGACGGTAAGTTGAAACCTCTTTACCCACTGAGAGGCTGTGTTTAAGGGCTTCAGCAGACTTGTTCAGGTATTGTTCTCTAGTCCTGCTGAACCCTTAAACACAATTCTTTTCAGATGGGTTCCACTTCGACTTTTGCTCATTTCACTGTAGTTTATATGATTTTTGGTTTTCAGTCTTAGCTTAGAGGCCCTAATTAAAAATCGTATCCACACCAAAGACAGAGACACGACTTTGGCAGCTTTCTTCCCGTTTTGCCACACAGATTTCGGTCTTTTTTGGGGGGTGGGGGGTTCTCAACCTAGTTTTTTCACTTTTTCAACTTTTCTGGATACGGTTCTTACAGTTTTCTCAACCTTTGATTTCGTTTTGGACATTTTCCAATATTCTGTCTCTTTTTGGGCAATCGCTTTACACGTTTTTGTTTTTGCTGTTGTTTTTTTGTCTGTTTTTTTTACAGTTTTTACACTTTTCTAACCTTTTTTCTATTTTTGGAGAAGCATTTCACACTTTTTTGCTGTTTTTTTTAAACACTGTTTTTTAACTTTTTGAACAGTTTTTACGCTTCTTCACCTTTTGTGAACAGGGATTTTAGACTTTTTCCAACTTTTTTTTCTTTTTTTTTTTCTTATGATCTTTTCCGGGTTTTTTTTTTAAACAAAGTTTTTCCTCTTTTCTCCCTTTCAACAGTTTTTACACTTCTTCGCTGATTGTGGACACAGATTTTCCTGAACCTCTCTGTTTTTGCACTCTGGTTTTTACAGTTTCTTGTGTGTGTAAAAAGCAAATAAAAAATGTGTTTGTGAACCGAATTTCCCAGAGGAACCCACCCGAGGAATTGATAAAGTTTTATCTTATCTCTCTCTCTCTCAGGTTATTGCAGTCTGAAATGTAAAGTGAAACTTTATTTGATTACATTGTGTGAATGTTCAGGCATTAATACTTTTTGGAAAGCTGAATTGAAAGAATAAAAAGTAAATGTGAAAAGTGTCACTTATCGTGCTGTTTCTTCTTACATTTAGAGTCTCTTTGTTGACGTGATCAAATAAACTGCTGAAGTCTGAGTAGTTTTAAAAGGGAAAAATTGGTTTTAAAGGGATTCTGCTAAAGTGAATGAAATGCTAATGAACCGAATAAAGGCATGAAATGACCTTTGTCTTAGTTAAAAGTGGGTGAAAGGTCAGAGATGGAGAGGATAATAAGGTGGGGCTGAAGATCAGTGAATCTTATGTCAAAACCTATTTGGTTGACTTGATATTAGAGGGAGAGCAAGAGAATGGGATGTGAATGGGGTAAAGTATAAACTTGGATGCCCAGAGGTGTTCATCATCATCATCGTCACGATCGAGAGGGGAGCTGCCATAAGAGGTGTGACTCAGAATTGGCCTGCAGGGCTACTCAGGTTTCTTCGTATCAGGCCAAGCAGCAAAGACTCCTGTGCAACAAGGCAGTCAGGCTGGGTGAGTCCTCTCACCCACCTCAGCTCCAGAACCCTGCATTATCTACTGCGTGAGATTCATCGGCTCAGGGATCAAGACGTTGTTTGTCAGAGAGCTGAAATCAGCTTCCTGTGAAGGAGTTTGGTGGGCCTACCGATCAAAAGCACACAAAGTCTCTTCTGGGTCAAATTTGTTTTGTAGCTATTGAGATCAGCTTTAGATGAACCAGTGTGGCTCAAATAAAAGAAGATGGGGGTTTGAGGGAGTGTTGAAACTATACATGCCATGTCTGTGTGTGGTGACAGAAGTCAAGGAGACCTGGATTCAGCTTTGAAAACATATTCTGAGACATGTTTGTCAGATGGATGGAAAGATCATCGTCACGTGGTTCTCAGTGACTGATCGTGACTCATGCTTTCGGGTGGATTGAGACATCTGGGATGTTCCTGTGAGTCAGTAACAGAGAAAAACAGGAGTGGGCCTCTCAGTGTGTCCACACGCTGCTGTCTGCATTACACTGAGTGATAAATTCACCTACTCTGTGAACATAAAGCAGAAACAAGAAGAAACTTCAACATATTATCCTGTCACAGAGGAAGCTCTCTGTCAAACCTTATTCCTGCTTCAGACTGTGGTGGCAGAGCTGTAGCAGCTACACTCTTTGATCAGAGCTTCATGTTGTCTCTGATTACAGTAACAGGTCCAACGTGAGAGACTGGGTGGGTTTTCCTTTTTAATATATATTACCAACCCCCAAGAACATCCCAAATCTCTCAATCCACCTGAAAGCATGAGTCATGATTAGTGGGTGCCTGCGTGACGATCCGCTACAGTCGGTGTACAGTGGTTTTGAAAAGTATTCCCCATTTCCAGAGTTCTTTTAAAAAAAAAAATTTTTTTTATACATTTACATTGTTCGGAACATCAGATAAACGTAATTATTAGACAAAGATATCTCAAGGAGCACTTGGTTTAAATGCAGTTTTTCTGTACAATCAGAAAACAATTTTCAAATTGACTCCTACAGAATCGACCCCAAGCATGAAGGGTGCTAACAAAGACAACAAAAAATAACACATGAAGCAGAAGCAAACCAGTCAAGTGATGATTGTCACATTTATTCTCTTTATTCTTTTACATTTTGAATGAAAAACATGAATAAAATCCTAAACAAGTAATGAAACAGTCTCATCAAAGCTTCAAGCTGCATTCATCAGCAAATGTGCATCATAAGTGTCTCAACCATTCATATTTGATTTAAAAACACAACTTTTACATCACGATGTGAAAGTATTCCTAAAGGAGTTGCTGCAGTTTGTCTAATACTTTAGTTACATTTGACTTTATTGTGAAGGAAAATTTGATAATCCACAAATAATCATTTACAACAATATATTCTGCTTTAAATCTTTACAACTCACAACAGAGAACACAATAAAACTAATAACTGCTGCACACTGACACGTTCGTGTAATTTCCTGGGTTATCTGACAGTTATTGAATCCTTTAAAATGGAAAATAACAAAGTGGTACAAATAAATAATAATCTGAAACCGAGAAACTGATGTTTTACACATTAGTGTAGAAACATCTGGATTATCAGCCTGCAAAGACAAATAATCAGCTGGACTGAGTCAGAGAAGAGACCTGCTGATGTTTCCAACATGAAGCTTGTGTTGGACAGAACAGTTCATTCTCACTGAGGCTGGGTTCAGTAACAGCTGCTTAAAGTTTGGCTCAGCTGAGTACTTTCTGCTCCTATTGGTCAGTCTCATAGACAATAGGGGAAAAATATTTACAGTAAATGTACTCGTCAGCCCGCAGGATGATGAAGTCCTTCCTGTAGTGTCAGAGTGAAATCAGTGGTCTGTGTGGAGTGTTGCTGAATGCTGTCTGTCTCTGCTCAGCAGCAGGAGACTCAAAGTTCATCTGCAAAACGCTCTGAGACATTTCAGACAGTCTGCAGTTCAGCAGGAGGACGCTCTGAATCCTGACTCTGTCCATGTGTTCTGTAGGTCAGAAAAGCAACAACAGCAACAACAACAAGCACAACACAAAGTGACGCGCTCGCTATCAGTCCAGCACGTCCTCTTCTGACTCCGTCCCCTCTCAGTCCTCCTGGTTGATCTTCTAGCAGAAACAGGTGTGAGGTGCAGATAGATTCCCACGAGCGTGTTTCTTCCATGAAGACGCGACACTCGTACGTTCCAGCATCCGCAGTCGTCACATTCTCCAGAATCAAAGACACGTCTCCATCCTTCATGTGTCTGTCCTGCAGAGCCACCCGCTTCTTAAAAGATGGATGCTGCTTGGTGGTATCAAAGTGCTCGTCCCGGTACAAGAGCACATATTCTTCTCCCAGATCAGCTCTGCTCCAGTTCACAACTATGAACTTGTTGTTTGGAGCTCGACATGTCAGAGTGACGTTGTTTCCAGACTCAGCTGGGACTTTTTTGTCACGTGTGTGTGAAGAACCGCTGAGCTCGCCTTCAGCAGTGCAAGCCAGGACGCATGCGCAGAGCACGCCCCCGAACAGTGACGTAATTCGGAGTGTAGCCATTCGAGCGGAGAGCAAAGAGGTGTCTCATACATGCTGCTCACACATGCAACATTAATAAACTGAAATTTCTCGGGACCGCTCAGCTTCGGGAATAGCGGCTTGTCTGTTTTGCCTCACACGAAGCTGAAAACACTTCAGCAGCCTCTCTCAGCTTCGGTGTGGACACATCGGCTCTTATGTGCCCAAGTTTTTCTTCAGCCTCTGACGGTAAGTTGAAACCTCTTTACCCACTGAGAGGCTGTGTTTAAGGGCTTCAGCAGACTTGTTCAGGTATTGTTCTCTAGTCCTGCTGAACCCTTAAACACAATTCTTTTCAGATGGGTTCCACTTCGACTTTTGCTCATTTCACTGTAGTTTATATGATTTTTGGTTTTCAGTCTTAGCTTGGAGGCCCTAATTAAAAACCGTATCCACACCAAAGACGGAGACACGACTTTGGCAGCTTTCTTCCCGTTTTGCCACACAGATTTCGGTCTTTTTTGGGGGGTGGGGGGGTTCTCAACCTAGTTTTTTCACTTTTTCAACTTTTCTGGATACGGTTCTTACAGTTTTCTCAACCTTTGATTTCGTTTTGGACATTTTCCAATATTCTGTCTCTTTTTGGGCAATCGCTTTACACGTTTTTGTTTTTGCTGTTGTTTTTTTGTCTGTTTTTTTACAGTTTTTACACTTTTCTAACCTTTTTTCTATTTTTGGAGAAGCATTTCACACTTTTTTGCTGTTTTTTTTAAAACACTGTTTTTTCACTTTTTGAACAGTTTTTACGCTTCTTCACCTTTTGTGAACAGGGATTTTAGACTTTTTCCAACTTTTTTTCTTTTTTTTTTTCTTACGATCTTTTCCGGGGTTTTTTTTTAAACAAAGTTTTTCCTCTTTTCTCCCTTTCAACAGTTTTTACACTTCTTCGCTGATTGTGGACACAGATTTTCCTGAACCTCTGTTTTTGCGCTCTGGGTTTTACAGTTTCTTGTGTGTGTAAAAAGCAAATAAAAAAATGTGTTTGTGAACCGAATTTCCCAGAGGAACCCACCCGAGGAATTGATAAAGTTTTATCTTATCTCTCTCTCTCTCTCAGGTTATTGCAGTCTGAAATGTAAAGTGAAACTTTATTTGATTACATTGTGTGAATGTTCAGGCATTAATACTTTTTGGAAAGCTGAATTGAAAGAATAAAAAGTAAATGTGAAAAGTGTCACTTATCGTGCTGTTTCTTCTTACATTTAGAGTCTCTTTGTTGACGTGATCAAATAAACTGCTGAAGTCTGAGTAGTTTTAAAAGGGAAAAATTGGTTTTAAAGGGATTCTGCTAAAGTGAATGAAATGCTAATGAACCGAATAAAGGCATGAAATGACCTTTGTCTTAGTTAAAAGTGGGTGAAAGGTCAGAGATGGAGAGGATAATAAGGTGGGGCTGAAGATCAGTGAATCTTATGTCAAAACCTAATTGGTTGACTTGATATTAGAGGGAGAGCAAGAGAATGGGATGTGAATGGGGTAAAGTATAAACTTGGATGCCCAGAGGTGTTCATCATCATCATCGTCACGATCGAGAGGGGAGCTGCCATAAGAGGTGTGACTCAGAATTGGCCTGCAGGGCTACTCAGGTTTCTTCGTATCAGGCCAAGCAGCAAAGACTCCTGTGCAACAAGGCAGTCAGGCTGGGCGAGTCCTCTCACCCACCTCAGCTCCAGAACCCTGCATTATCTACTGCGTGAGATTCATCGGATCAGGGATCAAGACGTTGTTTGTCAGAGAGCTGAAATCAGCTTCCTGTGAAGGAGTTTGGTGGGCCTACCGATCAAAAGCACACAAAGTCTCTTCTGGGTCAAATTTGTTTTGTAGCTATTGAGATCAGCTTTAGATGAACCAGTGTGGCTCAAATAAAAGAAGATGGGGGTTTGAGGGAGTGTTGAAACTATACATGCCATGTCTGTGTGTGGTGACAGAAGTCAAGGAGACCTGGATTCAGCTTTGAAAACATATTCTGAGACATGTTTGTCAGATGGATGGAAAGATCATCGTCACGTGGTTCTCAGTGACTGATCGTGACTCATGCTTTCGGGTGGATTGAGCCATCTGGGATGTTCCTGTGAGTCAGTAACAGAGAAAAACAGGAGTGGGCCTCTCAGTGTGTCCACACGCTGCTGTCTGCATTACACTGAGTGATAAATTCACCTACTCTGTGAACATAAAGCAGAAACAAGAAGAAACTTCAACATATTATCCTGTCACAGAGGAAGCTCTCTGTCAAACCTTATTCCTGCTTCAGACTGTGGTGGCAGAGCTGTAGCAGCTACACTCTTTGATCAGAGCTTCATGTTGTCTCTGATTACAGTAACAGGTCCAACGTGAGAGACTGGGTGGGTTTTCCTTTTTAATATATATTACCAACCCCCAGGAACATCCCAAATCTCTCAATCCACCTGAAAGCATGAGTCATGATTAGTGGGTGCCTGCGTGACGATCCACTACAGTCGGTGGAGTACAGTGGTTTTGAAAAGTATTCCCCATTTCCAGAGTTCTTTTAAAAAAAAAATTTTTTTTATACATTTACATTGTTCGGAACATCAGATAAACGTAATTATTAGACAAAGATATCTCAAGGAGCACTTGGTTTAAATGCAGTTTTTCTGTACAATCAGAAAACAATTTTCAAATTGACTCCTACAGAATCGACCCCAAGCATGAAGGGTGCTAACAAAGACAACAAAAAATAACACATGAAGCAGAAGCAAACCAGTCAAGTGATGATTGTCACATTTATTCTCTTTATTCTTTTACATTTTGAATGAAAAACATGAATAAAATCTTAAACAAGTAATGAAACAGTCTCATCAAAGCTTCAAGCTGCATTCATCAGCAAATGTGCATCATAAGTGTCTCAACCATTCATATTTGATTTAAAAACACAACTTTTACATCAGGATGTGAAAGTATTCCTAAAGGAGTTGCTGCAGTTTGTCTAATACTTTAGTTACATTTGACTTTATTGTGAAGGAAAATTTGATAATCCACAAATAATCATTTACAACAATATATTCTGCTTTAAATCTTTACAACTCACAACAGAGAACACAATAAAACTAATAACTGCTGCACACTGACACGTTCGTGTAATTTCCTGGGTTATCTGACAGTTATTGAATCCTTTAAAATGGAAAATAACAAAGTGGTACAAATAAATAATAATCTGAAACCGAGAAACTGATGTTTTACACATTAGTGTAGAAACATCGGGATTATCAGCCTGCAAAGACAAATAATCAGCTGGACTGAGTCAGAGAAGAGACCTGCTGATGTTTCCAACATGAAGCTTGTGTTGGACAGAACAGTTCATTCTCACTGAGGCTGGGTTCAGTAACAGCTGCTTAAAGTTTGGCTCAGCTGAGTACTTTCTGCTCCTATTGGTCAGTCTCATAGACAATAGGGGAAAAATATTTACAGTAAATGTACTCGTCAGCCCGCAGGATGATGAAGTCCTTCCTGTAGTGTCAGAGTGAAATCAGTGGTCTGTGTGGAGTGTTGCTGAATGCTGTCTGTCTCTGCTCAGCAGCAGGAGACTCAAAGTTCATCTGCAAAACGCTCTGAGACATTTCAGACAGTCTGCAGTTCAGCAGGAGGACGCTCTGAATCCTGACTCTGTCCATGTGTTCTGTAGGTCAGAAAAGCAACAACAGCAACAACAACAAGCACAACACAAAGTGACGCGCTCGCTATCAGTCCAGCACGTCCTCTTCTGACTCCGTCCCCTCTCAGTCCTCCTGGTTGATCTTCTAGCAGAAACAGGTGTGAGGTGCAGATAGATTCCCACGAGCGTGTTTCTTCCATGAAGACGCGACACTCGTACGTTCCAGCATCCGCAGTCGTCGCATTCTCCAGAATCAAAGACACGTCTCCATCCTTCATGTGTCTGTCCTGCAGAGCCACCCGCTTCTTAAAAGATGGATGCTGCTTGGTGGTATCAAAGTGCTCGTCCCGGTACAAGAGCACATATTCTTCTCCCAGATCAGCTCTGCTCCAGTTCACAACTATGAACTTGTTGTTTGGAGCTCGACATGTCAGAGTGACGTTGTTTCCAGACTCAGCTGGGACTTTTTTGTCACGTGTGTGTGAAGAACCGCTGAGCTCGCCTTCAGCAGTGCAAGCCAGGACGCATGCGCAGAGCACGCCCCCGAACAGTGACGTAATTCGGAGTGTAGCCATTCGAGCGGAGAGCAAAGAGGTGTCTCATACATGCTGCTCACACATGCAACATTAATAAACGGAAATTTCTCGGGACCGCTCAGCTTCGGGAATAGCGGCTTGTCTGTTTTGCCTCACACGAAGCTGAAAACACTTCAGCAGCCTGTCTCTCAGCTTCGGTGTGGACACATCGGCTCTTATGTGCCCAAGTTTTTCTTCAGCCTCTGACGGTAAGTTGAAAACTCTTTACCCACTGAGAGGCTGTGTTTAAGGGCTTCAGCAGACTTGTTCAGGTATTGTTCTCTAGTCCTGCTGAACCCTTAAACACAATTCTTTTCAGATGGGTTCCACTTCGACTTTTGCTCATTTCACTGTAGTTTATATGATTTTTGGTTTTCAGTCTTAGCTTGGAGGCCCTAATTAAAAATCGTATCCACACCAAAGACGGAGACACGACTTTGGCAGCTTTCTTCCCGTTTTGCCACACAGATTTCGGTCTTTTTTGGGGGGTGGGGGGGTTCTCAACCTAGTTTTTTCACTTTTTCAACTTTTCTGGATACGGTTCTTACAGTTTTCTCAACCTTTGATTTCGTTTTGGACATTTTCCAATATTCTGTCTCTTTTTGGGCAATCGCTTTACACGTTTTTGTTTTTGCTGTTGTTTTTTTGTCTGTTTTTTTTACAGTTTTTACACTTTTCTAACCTTTTTTCTATTTTTGGAGAAGCATTTCACACTTTTTTGCTGTTTTTTTTTAAACACTGTTTTTTCACTTTTTGAACAGTTTTTACGCTTCTTCACCTTTTGTGAACAGGGATTTTAGACTTTTTCCAACTTTTTTTCTTTTTTTTTTTCTTACGATCTTTTCCGGGGTTTTTTTTTAAACAAAGTTTTTCCTCTTTTCTCCCTTTCAACAGTTTTTACACTTCTTCGCTGATTGTGGACACAGATTTTCCTGAACCTCTGTTTTTGCGCTCTGGGTTTTACAGTTTCTTGTGTGTGTAAAAAGCAAATAAAAAAATGTGTTTGTGAACCGAATTTCCCAGAGGAACCCACCCGAGGAATTGATAAAGTTTTATCTTATCTCTCTCTCTCTCTCAGGTTATTGCAGTCTGAAATGTAAAGTGAAACTTTATTTGATTACATTGTGTGAATGTTCAGGCATTAATACTTTTTGGAAAGCTGAATTGAAAGAATAAAAAGTAAATGTGAAAAGTGTCACTTATCGTGCTGTTTCTTCTTACATTTAGAGTCTCTTTGTTGACGTGATCAAATAAACTGCTGAAGTCTGAGTAGTTTTAAAAGGGAAAAATTGGTTTTAAAGGGATTCTGCTAAAGTGAATGAAATGCTAATGAACCGAATAAAGGCATGAAATGACCTTTGTCTTAGTTAAAAGTGGGTGAAAGGTCAGAGATGGAGAGGATAATAAGGTGGGGCTGAAGATCAGTGAATCTTATGTCAAAACCTATTTGGTTGACTTGATATTAGAGGGAGAGCAAGAGAATGGGATGTGAATGGGGTAAAGTATAAAGTTGGATGCCCAGAGGTGTTCATCATCGTCATCGTCACGATCGAGAGGGGAGCTGCCATAAGAGGTGTGACTCAGAATTGGCCTGCAGGGCTACTCAGGTTTCTTCGTATCAGGCCAAGCAGCAAAGACTCCTGTGCAACAAGGCAGTCAGGCTGGGCGAGTCCTCTCACCCACCTCAGCTCCAGAACCCTGCATTATCTACTGCGTGAGATTCATCGGATCAGGGATCAAGACGTTGTTTGTCAGAGAGCTGAAATCAGCTTCCTGTGAAGGAGTTTGGTGGGCCTACCGATCAAAAGCACACAAAGTCTCTTCTGGGTCAAATTTGTTTTGTAGCTATTGAGATCAGCTTTAGATGAACCAGTGTGGCTCAAATAAAAGAAGATGGGGGTTTGAGGGAGTGTTGAAACTATACATGCCATGTCTGTGTGTGGTGACAGAAGTCAAGGAGACCTGGATTCAGCTTTGAAAACATATTCTGAGACATGTTTGTCAGATGGATGGAAAGATCATCGTCACGTGGTTCTCAGTGACTGATCGTGACTCATGCTTTCGGGTGGATTGAGACATCTGGGATGTTCCTGTGAGTCAGTAACAGAGAAAAACAGGAGTGGGCCTCTCAGTGTGTCCACACGCTGCTGTCTGCATTACACTGAGTGATAAATTCACCTACTCTGTGAACATAAAGCAGAAACAAGAAGAAACTTCAACATATTATCCTGTCACAGAGGAAGCTCTCTGTCAAACCTTATTCCTGCTTCAGACTGTGGTGGCAGAGCTGTAGCAGCTACACTCTTTGATCAGAGCTTCATGTTGTCTCTGATTACAGTAACAGGTCCAACGTGAGAGACTGGGTGGGTTTTCCTTTTTAATATATATTACCAACCCCCAGGAACATCCCAAATCTCTCAATCCACCTGAAAGCATGAGTCATGATTAGTGGGTGCCTGCGTGACGATCCACTACAGTTGGTGGAGTACAGTGGTTTTGAAAAGTATTCCCCATTTCCAGAGTTCTTTTAAAAAAAATTTTTTTTTTTATACATTTACATTGTTCGGAACATCAGATAAACGTAATTATTAGACAAAGATATCTCAAGGAGCACTTGGTTTAAATGCAGTTTTTCTGTACAATCAGAAAACAATTGTCAAATTGACTCCTACAGAATCGACCCCAAGCATGAAGGGTGCTAACAAAGACAACAAAAAATAACACATGAAGCAGAAGCAAACCAGTCAAGTGATGATTGTCACATTTATTCTCTTTATTCTTTTACATTTTGAATGAAAAACATGAATAAAATCTTAAACAAGTAATGAAACAGTCTCATCAAAGCTTCAAGCTGCATTCATCAGCAAATGTGCATCATAAGTGTCTCAACCATTCATATTTGATTTAAAAACACAACTTTTACATCAGGATGTGAAAGTATTCCTAAAGGAGTTGCTGCAGTTTGTCTAATACTTTAGTTACATTTGACTTTATTGTGAAGGAAAATTTGATAATCCACAAATAATCATTTACAACAATATATTCTGCTTTAAATCTTTACAACTCACAACAGAGAACACAATAAAACTAATAACTGCTGCACACTGACACGTTCGTGTAATTTCCTGGGTTATCTGACAGTTATTGAATCCTTTAAAATGGAAAATAACAAAGTGGTACAAATAAATAATAATCTGAAACCGAGAAACTGATGTTTTACACATTAGTGTAGAAACATCGGGATTATCAGCCTGCAAAGACAAATAATCAGCTGGACTGAGTCAGAGAAGAGACCTGCTGATGTTTCCAACATGAAGCTTGTGTTGGACAGAACAGTTCATTCTCACTGAGGCTGGGTTCAGTAACAGCTGCTTAAAGTTTGGCTCAGCTGAGTACTTTCTGCTCCTATTGGTCAGTCTCATAGACAATAGGGGAAAAATATTTACAGTAAATGTACTCGTCAGCCCGCAGGATGATGAAGTCCTTCCTGTAGTGTCAGAGTGAAATCAGTGGTCTGTGTGGAGTGTTGCTGAATGCTGTCTGTCTCTGCTCAGCAGCAGGAGACTCAAAGTTCATCTGCAAAACGCTCTGAGACATTTCAGACAGTCTGCAGTTCAGCAGGAGGACGCTCTGAATCCTGACTCTGTCCATGTGTTCTGTAGGTCAGAAAAGCAACAACAGCAACAACAACAAGCACAACACAAAGTGACGCGCTCGCTATCAGTCCAGCACGTCCTCTTCTGACTCCGTCCCCTCTCAGTCCTCCTGGTTGATCTTCTAGCAGAAACAGGTGTGAGGTGCAGATAGATTCCCACGAGCGTGTTTCTTCCATGAAGACGCGACACTCGTACGTTCCAGCATCCGCAGTCGTCGCATTGTCCAGAATCAAAGACACGTCTCCATCCTTCATGTGTCTGTCCTGCAGAGCCACCCGCTTCTTAAAAGATGGATGCTGCTTGGTGGTATCAAAGTGCTCGTCCCGGTACAAGAGCACATATTCTTCTCCCAGATCAGCTCTGCTCCAGTTCACAACTATGAACTTGTTGTTTGGAGCTCGACATGTCAGAGTGACGTTGTTTCCAGACTCAGCTGGGACTTTTTTGTCACGTGTGTGTGAAGAACCGCTGAGCTCGCCTTCAGCAGTGCAAGCCAGGACGCATGCGCAGAGCACGCCCCCGAACAGTGACGTAATTCGGAGTGTAGCCATTCGAGCGGAGAGCAAAGAGGTGTCTCATACATGCTGCTCACACATGCAACATTAATAAACGGAAATTTCTCGGGACCGCTCAGCTTCGGGAATAGCGGCTTGTCTGTTTTGCCTCACACGAAGCTGAAAACACTTCAGCAGCCTGTCTCTCAGCTTCGGTGTGGACACATCGGCTCTTATGTGCCCAAGTTTTTCTTCAGCCTCTGACGGTAAGTTGAAAACTCTTTACCCACTGAGAGGCTGTGTTTAAGGGCTTCAGCAGACTTGTTCAGGTATTGTTCTCTAGTCCTGCTGAACCCTTAAACACAATTCTTTTCAGATGGGTTCCACTTCGACTTTTGCTCATTTCACTGTAGTTTATATGATTTTTGGTTTTCAGTCTTAGCTTGGAGGCCCTAATTAAAAATCGTATCCACACCAAAGACGGAGACACGACTTTGGCAGCTTTCTTCCCGTTTTGCCACACAGATTTCGGTCTTTTTTGGGGGGTGGGGGGGTTCTCAACCTAGTTTTTTCACTTTTTCAACTTTTCTGGATACGGTTCTTACAGTTTTCTCAACCTTTGATTTCGTTTTGGACATTTTCCAATATTCTGTCTCTTTTTGGGCAATCGCTTTACACGTTTTTGTTTTTGCTGTTGTTTTTTTGTCTGTTTTTTTTACAGTTTTTACACTTTTCTAACCTTTTTTCTATTTTTGGAGAAGCATTTCACACTTTTTTGCTGTTTTTTTTTAAACACTGTTTTTTCACTTTTTGAACAGTTTTTACGCTTCTTCACCTTTTGTGAACAGGGATTTTAGACTTTTTCCAACTTTTTTTCTTTTTTTTTTTCTTACGATCTTTTCCGGGGTTTTTTTTTAAACAAAGTTTTTCCTCTTTTCTCCCTTTCAACAGTTTTTACACTTCTTCGCTGATTGTGGACACAGATTTTCCTGAACCTCTGTTTTTGCGCTCTGGGTTTTACAGTTTCTTGTGTGTGTAAAAAGCAAATAAAAAAATGTGTTTGTGAACCGAATTTCCCAGAGGAACCCACCCGAGGAATTGATAAAGTTTTATCTTATCTCTCTCTCTCTCTCAGGTTATTGCAGTCTGAAATGTAAAGTGAAACTTTATTTGATTACATTGTGTGAATGTTCAGGCATTAATACTTTTTGGAAAGCTGAATTGAAAGAATAAAAAGTAAATGTGAAAAGTGTCACTTATCGTGCTGTTTCTTCTTACATTTAGAGTCTCTTTGTTGACGTGATCAAATAAACTGCTGAAGTCTGAGTAGTTTTAAAAGGGAAAAATTGGTTTTAAAGGGATTCTGCTAAAGTGAATGAAATGCTAATGAACCGAATAAAGGCATGAAATGACCTTTGTCTTAGTTAAAAGTGGGTGAAAGGTCAGAGATGGAGAGGATAATAAGGTGGGGCTGAAGATCAGTGAATCTTATGTCAAAACCTATTTGGTTGACTTGATATTAGAGGGAGAGCAAGAGAATGGGATGTGAATGGGGTAAAGTATAAAGTTGGATGCCCAGAGGTGTTCATCATCGTCATCGTCACGATCGAGAGGGGAGCTGCCATAAGAGGTGTGACTCAGAATTGGCCTGCAGGGCTACTCAGGTTTCTTCGTATCAGGCCAAGCAGCAAAGACTCCTGTGCAACAAGGCAGTCAGGCTGGGCGAGTCCTCTCACCCACCTCAGCTCCAGAACCCTGCATTATCTACTGCGTGAGATTCATCGGATCAGGGATCAAGACGTTGTTTGTCAGAGAGCTGAAATCAGCTTCCTGTGAAGGAGTTTGGTGGGCCTACCGATCAAAAGCACACAAAGTCTCTTCTGGGTCAAATTTGTTTTGTAGCTATTGAGATCAGCTTTAGATGAACCAGTGTGGCTCAAATAAAAGAAGATGGGGGTTTGAGGGAGTGTTGAAACTATACATGCCATGTCTGTGTGTGGTGACAGAAGTCAAGGAGACCTGGATTCAGCTTTGAAAACATATTCTGAGACATGTTTGTCAGATGGATGGAAAGATCATCGTCACGTGGTTCTCAGTGACTGATCGTGACTCATGCTTTCGGGTGGATTGAGACATCTGGGATGTTCCTGTGAGTCAGTAACAGAGAAAAACAGGAGTGGGCCTCTCAGTGTGTCCACACTATAATTGACTGAGACAGGACTCTTCCAGACACCCTAAACCAAGGCACAATGTACATTCCAAATTCCTTTAATTTTATATATATATATAATGTTCTTCCTCTACCCCCCCCCCCCCCCCCCCCCATTTTTGCACATGTCGAGGAGCGTGTCAGGTTACATTTCACTGTGTGTTATACTTGTATAACTATGCATGTGACAAATAAAGAACCTTGAACACGCTGCTGTCTGCATTACACTGAGTGATAAATTCACCTACTCTGTGAACATAAAGTAGAAACAAGAAGAAACTTCAACATATTATCCTGTCACAGAGGAAGCTCTCTGTCAAACCTTATTCCTGCTTCAGACTGTGGTGGCAGAGCTGTAGCAGCTACACTCTTTGATCAGAGCTTCATGTTGTCTCTGATTACAGTAACAGGTCCAATGCGAGGGAGTGAAAGCCCAGATTATGTGTGTGTGCTTTGTTATGTATGGATGGATGGATGGATAGATAGATTACCAACTCACAGGAACATATCAAATACCACGTGATGATGATTATCTCCCATTTGTCTTGCAGATATATCTTAGCCTATATTTCATGTAGGTCTGGATCTTTAATGGATGTTTATGCCTGCATGTGTAGAGGATTGAAGTATTTAGCAAAGAAAACACAAAGTGACCATATAAGAGGGTTAAATTATTGTCAGTATGACTAAAATCTTATGTGCAAACTGACAGGTGTTTCTTACAATGTCAAAAATTGTATATATTTCACGTAATATGTCTTTTATTTCTTCTATTTTTAACATTTGGGAAAATTTAAGTCTGAAATCCAAATGAAACATATTTTAATAGTGTTTGTGTCCCACACTTTGACTGGATCACTGGCAGCTGATCAAGGTCAGTTTTCAGTCACACACATATTTATTTTACAGCTCCAACATATTGACACTGTTCCTGCAGTCCTCTGTAGGTGGCTATGGTAGCACTAAGACAACACTGCCACCTAGAGGTCAAACTGAAACATTTTTGTTTCTTCTTCTGCAAAGTTTGTAAGATTCAAAAGAAGATTAAAAAAAGTAACGTTTGTTTTGTAAGATGAACAATGTTACTGAGGAAGAAAAGTAGGAAAAAACAGCAGCTGGTGATAAACTGGACTCACTCAGACTGACACAAGTGCAAAAATATAAACAGAATTTTATAGTTTCTACTTGTGGCCACTTTATTAGGTATAAGATGCTTGATACATGTTCGGCGCCTTTTTTGTCACCTGAAACTTTGGAGGCTGTGCGCCCCAGGGCAGCTGTGGCTACAATGTAGCTTGCCATCGCCAGTGTGTGAATGTGTGTGTGAATGGGTGAATGACTGAATGTAGTGTAAAGCGCTTTGGGGTCCTATGGACTAGAAAAGCGCTATACAAATGCAGGCCATTTACCATAATAATTGGATTCAGCCTGCCGAGGCCTGGAGTTGTTCTAGTTGTTTCCTGGTCTAGTTGTTTGTCTCTCTGTGTCAGCCCTGTGAAGGTCCAGGATGTACCATGTCTCTCACTGTGACAGGAAATAATCCAATACTTTGATATGCAGGGCTGACACTTCAGTTTAACCCAAAACTAATTCTATGGATGTGAAGGAAGGTAACAACATGTTACCTGGCCAGTAAAACATGTCAAAAATTATCTTTCACCATCAGATCCTGAGTCGTCTATGTGCTAATGAAGATGATATTATTATGTTCTGTGAAGGCTGTTCGAGGCAACAGGTAGGCCTACAGGACAAAGTCAACGTTACGATTCACACTAGAGTTTTAGCTACTGATCGTTTTATTTATCATTAATTCTATTCACCTTCAGCTTTCGCTTTCAGGCCCATCCACCAAGCTGCTGCTGACTTCCCCTATATGCACTGAGCATTTATTTTCCACTCACCATTTTCACTTTTTCATTCTGCAGATGTTTACATATCTCAACTATGCTAGATAGTCTCTATTTTCTCTTCCACTGTTTGTGTTTGTTTCTTTACACCACCTCAAATATTCGTGCAAGATTGCTTCTCCTCCCTGGGCCTGGTTCCGCCATAGATTTATGAAGGGAGTTTGTCCTCCCCACTGCTTGCAGGTGCTTGCTTGTATATAAATAAACTTTCAATGTGGGATTTTTTTTATTCATGGTCATAACAACAATAACCAGTCACATCAAGAAAGTTTAGTTTGGACTTCATGACTTTTGTTCTGCACAACAGCAAAGCTGTATTCCAGTATTTACATAATCAATAGAGGTGGGAATCACCATACACCCCACGATACGATATTATCACAATACTTAACTCACGATACGATATTATTGCAGGTTTTTTTTAATATATATTTTTGCAATATTCTGGGTATTGCAATACAATATTTTGTGATTTATCACATATTTTTTCTACTGCAGATTTTGTCCATAAAGGTAAACTTAATCAATATTCATTTTATCTAATAATAAAGTCTCACACTCAGTCTTTCTCTCATGTCAGTCAGTTTTATTGCTGACAAAGTGAACGGTTTGTATAACAGTCTAGTAACCAACTTAACTGAACGTAACTATCTGGTACAATTATAGCTTAAAACAAAATATAATTTTACATTAAATAAAAAAAGTTTTAAATTTAAATAAAATAAAACATTTCTTAAATTAAAATAAGTAAACTGTCCTGTTTGTTGCTGCCCTAAAAAGTTAAACACATTTGGACAGTGAAGCAATGTCAGCATTCTTGCTCAGAAAAAGGAGCTGATCAACATGCTCTGAAGTCAGAGTGCTCCGTTTTGCTGTGACGATGTCTCCAGCGGTTGAGAAGACTCTTTCAGCCGAGACACTAGTACCTGGGATACAAAGGTATCTTTTTGCCAGCGTGGCCAGGAAAGGATAGACTTCCTCATGGGATTTCCACCAGCTTAGTGGGTCTTCTGTGAGTGCCAGTGATGTGACCTCCTGGTATCTTTTCACCTCCTCCTCAGCTGTGGCAGATAATGGTTTTGGTGGGGCTCCAACATCACCATAAGTCTGACCAAGCAAGTCTGTTAACCCACAAGACTTCCTCATCTTGGCTGGTATGAGAGGGGGTCTGGGATTTTGTTCAGTCTCGTCAGGTTTCTCATGATGTTCATGGGCTTCTGGCTCACAGATGGGCTGCTGCCTCTTTTCTTCCTGTAGAAAACCCACACACATACAGAGAGAGGGAGAAAATAAATATTTCATATCTTTTAGTATGCAGTAATATGTTAGCAAATTATAATTAATGTATTTAATTGTTAAATAGAATATTACCAATATGACAAAAATATCACCGATCTACTAATATTGTAAGTAAGTTATTTAAATTATAACACCAGAATGTTTGCTTACCTGAAGGGTTATAGCCTCAGCAACCACTCTGGCATAGGTTTCCTGTCTTTCCTCCAGTGACAGGAACGGCAGGGTTTTAAAGCGTGGGTCGAGAGCTGATGCTGTGTAGAGGGTGTTCCTCTCGACTGTGCTGGCATATCTCTTCTTAAGATCTTGACTGATACTTTGCTTGATGTTTCTGACCAGTGCTGTGTCACCAATGTTGTCTTGGGTGTTGTGCAACAGCTGTGCTAGCAGCGGTGCTACGACAGACAGAGTAGGATTCTTTTCCTCAGACATCACAGTAGTCGCGACTTGCATTGACTTCAAGGCCCGGACAATTTCTTCAGTGTTCCCAATATCCGTCTCATTTAGAGTAAAGATATCTGTGCTACTCTTTCTGACTTCGGGAGACAGCAGCGCTGCACAAATCGCAGGTTGTTGTTCAAGGAAACGCTGGAGCATGTCATAAGCACTGTTCCATCTCGTGCAGACGTCTGTCTTAAGCTTGTGAGTCAGGAGCTGTAACATTTTCTGTTTTTGCTCCAGAGCGTGGTTTGCCACTGTGCTTCTATTGAAAAACCCAGTTATGCGCCGCACTCTCCCTAAGACCCTGGCTACTGCAGGCAGGTTTAAGGCTCGTTGTGATGCCAGATTGAGCGTATGGGCGAAACACTTCACATGCAGATATCCCGCTAGCTGAGTGGCAATTGTCATATTAGAAGCATTGTCGGTGACAACCCCCAGATTTTTGTCGGCAATCCCCCATTCCTGTGCTGCATTTTGCAGGAGATTTGCAATGTTCGCTCCGGTGTGACTTTCATGTAATGTTCGAGTTTGGAGAACGTAAGACAGCAGTTGCCAGTCCGCTGTGAGATAATGAGCTGCTATAGTCACATATGAATCTACAGCCCGCGAGGTCCATGCGTCGCAAGTTAATGCAACCCTTTCTGCTGTGCTCAAACTTTCCTCAACTTTACGCTTCACATCTATGTAGATTGGGTACGGCTGTGTCCGCGAAAAAACGTCGTGATGGTATCACATACCTGGGTTCCAGCGTCTTGATCATGTAAGAAAAGCCCTAGTTTTCCACAATGTTGTAAGGACGCAGGTCTTTGCAGATGAAGTACGTGATAGATTGTGTTATTTTCTTAGCTCGCTCTGAATTGGGAGATAGCTTTGCTAAGCTAAGAGTGTCCAGCGTTGGCTGATTCAGAGCTAGCTTTCCCGTCCGTGGTTAATGCTATTTTTGGATGGTGCCGTGTAAGATGGGCCCTCATGTTCGTAGTATTCCCAGAGTACTTTATTTTCATACGACACACCTTGCAAATCCCGTGTGTCATATCCATCTCATTTGTTCCATCCTTGTTAAAAAATCCAAAGTACGTCCAGACGTTTGATTTAAACGCAGATGGCACTTTCCTGATCTCTTTTTCTTCCTCCATCTTTGTTTGATCAATTTTCCCATGTGCTGACCTAACCTCTGCTGACCTCACTAGAGAAAAGGTTCAACCGCACCATCTGGTGGACTGGAAGTTTTTGGAACAAAATATCGATGTCTGCTGTCCCTGTAGCGATACATTATTGGCAAACAAAATATCGTGATACTACGCAGTATCGATTTTTTCCCCCACCCCTAATAATCAAGTATTTATATTTCCATTTCATGGATCAGGAAGATGTGCAAAAGTTGTGATATCTCAGTTGCTTTCTCTTTCTCCTCTCTTGCTTAGCAGAAGTGCTTTAAATCACAAGATTTACTCACGCCCTCCTTCCCTCCCATGTTCTCAGGGCTGTTCGCAAAATACTTCTCTGTTTGGTTCAGACTGCAGACAGTTTTCTCTCCAGAGATAAATTCTCTTAAAGTCAGGTTTTTGGGTCTGATTTTCCAGGTTAGTGAAGAAGATTTTCAGCTCAGGCTACAAATCTGCAATCTGCTCTGTTAGTATTTAGTAAAACATAACTGCAAAAATTCATTGTGTGAATAAGAAGGGAAATTAAATGCATTTGACTCTAAATCACCGTTTAGGCCTGTCACTGTCAGACAGTAGAGAAATACTGAGTCGCCATGATGGTTTTGTGGTTGGAAGCTGTGCAGCAGATTGCAACACTTCCTGCACTCTGGATACAAAACAGAACCAGCTTCCTCGGTCATGTCTCTTCAGTGTTTCCCACAATCCTTTCTTAGAGATGTTTCAGAGTTGAGGCTAAATGACTCTGAAGTCTTCAAGACATCAACAAAATTCATCAGCTATATTTTTTATAATCAGTCTCTTCTTTAAATAGTAAATGATAAATGGTCTGTATTTGTACCCCAAAGCGCTTTACACTACATTCAGTCATCCACCCATTCACACACATTCACACACTGGTGATGGCAAGCTACATTGTAGCCAGAGCTGCCCTGGGGCGCACTGACAGAGGCGAGGCTGCTGGACACTGGCGCCACCGGGCCCTCTGACCACCACCAACTCAAAAACAGAGTCTCCCTGTTTTGCTGTTTTGTAGTGCTAGTTGTTGCACACTTGGATTAAAATGAATTGAAACCAGCGTGGCTTTGTGAGTTCGCCTTTACTGCATCTGCAAATATATACATTGACATAGCACAACTTTACACACTTTTGCAGTCTCACACAACTCTTATAGGCGCACTGCCTTATGGGTAGTCTTTAAACTCACTAATATTTCTTACAGTGTAACAATGAAATAAACATAAACAAAAGATAGTGTGATCCACCAGTCTATATCTGCTGTGATTACAGCCCGGTACAGGTATAAATCCACAAAAGTGCCACGAGGTTTCCGCACAAACTAATGAATTAGATCTAGCTGCTAATCGTTAGCATCACGGCTAATTCACATCGCTACCAATAACTTACACACTAATGACACATAGTGGGGATTAACGGCCAACTTTCCCACATTCTCTGCAACCCCGTGGACTCATCTGTAGATACATTTTAAGTTATTTACTAGTGATGTGACGTTCTGTATCGAGGCTTCGAAGCGTGTGTCGAGTAATGGAGGGGGCGTTTCCGCGAAGCGCGTATCGAGGCTTGCTTCATTTATGGGAGGAGCTGAAAATGATGACGTCCGAAGCCTCGCTGCCCGGCTGTACCACGTGACTGGTTCAGGAAGCGGTTCGAACTTTGCCGCAAATAATCATGTTCCATACTGCCAGCATAAATATACACAGTATACTGCCATCACTACAATATAGATGTTTTACACACTCCTTTTGTTGTTGACATTTACAGGCTGTGTGCAAAATGCCACACTCTTCAAATTCATGCCAACTAATATTTTTACGTCCAGTAGGTGTCCTACTAGAGCAAATGAAGCTTCAAGAAGCTTTGCGCTGGGTTGAACCAATTGGATGAAAAGCTTCAGTGCTTCATGAGGCTTCATCTGCCCATCACTATTATTTACCATCTTGTATCTGCTTACCTGCAAATATATACATGGACATAGCACAGCGTTACACACTTTTGCAGTCTCACACAACTCTTATAGGCGCACTGCCTTATGGGTAGTAGCTGGGCTTATTTACTCCCGCTAGAGCTGCTCATTTTAGGGGATACTCCCTCTTGTGGTATAACGGAGGAATAACTACGCTTCCTGCACTATGTCATTTTTGGAGACTGGGGCACACATTATCTTACCACAATCAAAGAAAATACATATTTGAACAATCAGACCATTTAACTAACTATAATATTGTCTTTCTTGTCCTTACATAGTCTCAACCCATACTCTTTATAACACATGTCCACTTAGATTAATATCATACAACTGCAGTCAAAGCTTCTTCCTCTACGACAGTAGAATTCCTCCTCCTCTTTCCTCCACCCACAGACAAAGCTGTTGATGAAACCTCTCTGTTCAGTTCAGACTACAGTCATGCCACGAACTGTCCATTTGTCATGGATGGATTCTCTTGAAGTCCTCTTGTTTTTGTTTGGGATTTGTGACGCTACATGTGAGTGAAACTGAGCATCTAATGTGTTTCATGTTTGTTTGTGTAAGAGCAGCTTACTTCATCTATGGCAGTGGTTATCAAACTTTTCACAATGAGTGCCACCTCATAAAATATATGGCTCTTGAAGTAACACCCTTATGACCGACATTAACATACAGTAGTATAGGCCTATTTAACACCACATACAGTTTACACGAGACAATTTTATTTCTTATATGAATGTTATTTATTTTAACTGTCATAAGCAGGAGGTGACAACCGATGATAATAACAACTGTACTGCATTAAAACATTCTTAGCAGGTGGAATATCCAATCTTTCAAATCAAATCAATTCAATTTTATTTATATAGCGCCAAATCACAACAAAAGTCGCCTCAAGGCGCTTCATAGATACAGAGAAAAACCCAACAATCATATGACCCCCTATGAGCAAGCACTTTGGCGACAGTGGGAAGGAAAAACTCCCTTTTAACAGGAAGAAACCTCCGGCAGAACCAGGCTCAGGGAGGGGCGGAGCCATCTGCTGCGACCGGTTGGGGTGAGAGAAGGAAGACAGGATAAAAGACATGCTGTGGAAGAGAGACAGAGGTTAATAACAGATATGATTCAATGCAGAGAGGTCTATTAACACATAGTGAGTGAGAAAGGTGACTGGAAAGGAAAAACTCAATGCATCATGGGAATCCCCCAGCAGCCTACGTCTATTGCAGCGTAACTAAGGGAGGATTCAGGGTCACCTGGTCCAGCCCTAACTATATGCTTTAGCAAAAAGGAAAGTTTTAAGCCTAATCTTAAAAGTAGAGATAGTGTCTGTCTCCCGAATCCAAACTGGAAGCTGGTTCCACAGAAGAGGGGCCTGAAAACTGAAGGCTCTCCCTCCCATTCTACTTTTAAATACTCTAGGAACAACAAGTAGGCCTGCAGAGCGAGAGCGAAGTGCTCTAATAGGGTGATATGGTACTACAAGGTCATTAAGGTCAGATGGGGCCTGATTATTTAAGACCTTGTATGTGAGGAGCAGGATTTTGAATTAAATTCTGGATTTAACAGGAAGCCAATGAAGGGAAGCCTTCATTGTATAATATATGATATAAGTATATATATTGATTATTATATTATTATAGTATTATATTGATATTGAGATTGTGGTATCCTGTTTGGTCAGGTTCTGGATACACTGTAAAACAGATTTTTTTTTCTATGAAATTTTATTGAATTTTCCTGTTATTTTTAAATACTTGAAATATAATTACAAAAGTAGATTGTGAATTCATGCATCACATGAGGTCATAATTTGAGTGGAATATATCGATCCAAAATACTTACTCCAGGCAAAGAATTTAAAGAACAAAAATACACCCTCAGTTTCGACACTGTGTGGAGCCCAGATATTTGGATATGTGTATTTTGTATATATTCATTTTGTTTTCTTTTTTTAAATGTTCTTTAAGAAGCAAAAACAAGTGCAGACTGCAGGCTTTTTTGATCACAAGTTTACTTTGTACTTTAAGCACTTGTACATATATTTAAGTTGTTACTTAAACAATTATAAGTTGTTGCTGTATCTGCAAAAATCATGTACACTAAAAAAGTCCCCCATGCCAGCATTATTTTGTGAAAATAAGCATAATTTGTCGGCAACATTTACAACTTTAGAGTAATGTATACTGCATCATGATACTATGTGACACATTGTGCTAGCTAAAGGTTGAAGCTTCATTCTGGCTGGTGTGGGATTATAATATTATTTTATGCCATGTTAGACCCGTAATTAAAGATTGTGAATTATTATGTAGTTTTAGTTTGCATTATTCTCCTGAATTAGAAGAAGCTGATAACTATCGCATTTGTTAAACTGATTTGCATTATATTAGACTGCTGATTTATTGTGAATGAATGATATTGTTTTATGATGCATTATACTGCTGAGTTATAAGAAATACTGTTCGCAGAAAGTCATCGCCTTATTTGTCTGATTAGAAGAGAACATGCTGGAGTTTTCTGCCCCATCTCAGCAGGAGCAGATAAACAGGGAGCCAAGGTCGTAGCTTAGGCGCTGTGTGAGAGAAAGCATGTGAATGTTTAGGCTTTTATGATAAGGTGGGGACACCAGAGGCTATAAGAGTTTGATCAATGCTCCACCATTTTGAGATCTGATGCTGTCTGCGTACGGTGTCCATCTCCCACGCGTGTGATCATTAAAATCATTGTTTGACTCAACCCGGCCGGACCAGTGTTGTTATTTTGGTTTTTCCTCTCGTATCCATCCCCAATATTTGAATCCGTAACACTGGCTACCTGTATGAATGTCTATTAGTCACTTAAGAATAGGGAGAGAGCGAGTAGAGAAGCACTGTATAAGAATCAGTCCATTTAAACATACTGATAATGTCTAATTGTGCCATCAGCTAGGAAAATTAGATATCTATTTTGATTACACATTAAACATTATGTAGGAGCAAGTCATGGATCATAGGTATTGATATGTAAATATCTGGATGTGAATAACTTGAGCTTATAGTACAATATATTTCTAACTAACTTGGCAACTCATCATTCACAGCACTTTCTTTAAATATTTAATTTATATTGGGGTCAAAATGAAAGAAAGACAGATGTTTAATATATATATTGGTCCCCACACTGGCTATAGAACACTTGCTCACAGATGCTTAATATTATTCATATTTTCATTCATATTTTCATACATGAGTAATGATTCAGTGATCCCTCTTTGGTTATATCATGGTGATGAAGAAGCACATGAACACAAACAGCTTCTCTTTCTGTACTTCTTCCACTTCGTGTCAGCTAACCTCGCACACGTTGCCCTGAAAGAAAAACATAAAGGTATGAAATTCACTGTGAGGCAATGTTTGACATTAACTGTTAATACCTTATCTCTGTGATCCTGTCCTTTGGAGGAAATTGATATACATATCAGAATCAGAACAAAACTAGATAAATATGTTGTCAGTGACTGCGAGTAAAGGTAGGGCTCACGATAAAGAAAAAGAAAGAAGTGAGCTTTGCCTTTGTCTAAGATTAAAATTAGCTTCAAACATTAAGAAAATGTTAGTAATACTCATTACAGGTCCTTGTAGTGGTCTTAACATTTAGATTTGCTTTTCATGTATTGACACCAGTTTTATTAAGAATTTAATTGATATGTTTTGTTTGTTGATAACTTGTCACATCTTATTGTGTTGATACTCAATTTCACTTTTCACAGTTTGAATACTAACAAATAGTATTAAATAGTAGTAAATAAAGGGGAAGTTAGGATACAGCATAATAAGACCACACCCTTAATAATAATCCTGTGCATCTAAAATGTTAAAAGTGAAAGATTTCCCTTAAATACCCCAAAGAGATTCAGAACTATAGATGAGAATCGAGAAATGATTTCCAGTTGTTCAGTTCCTTGGAATTGTTTGTCAGCATGTCTGTAGATTTTCCTTATCAGTTCCAGTTGCACTTGAGCTACAATGAGCTGATTTCAGTTCACGCACAGGTGAAGAAAAATAGTGACACAGTCTACAGCTTGGATACAGACATAACATATTTTATATTGCACAAAAAGATGAAAATGCAATAGATTTATATTAGTAAATGGTAGCTATGCAACAATGTGTTTCAGGTCATTTTAGGGAAAAACCCGAAAGTAACATAATGAGTATTATAATAAATTACCTTCTCCTGGGAGTAATTAAGTAATGTACAGCAATACTTTTTTTAAAGTGTTCTGTGTAATATGTGTAATACTATGTGTGATTACTTTTTTTGAGTGACAACAACGATCACTGTCCTACATGGAGAACTATGTCCAACATGCACATATATTTGACCACTCAGCATGCAATTTGCATGAATGTAATGTCTTCGATATGCTGCTTAGTGTGAACCCAATGAGAATAAACAAGGGATCAAATTGTTAAGTGATATTGATAATGTATTCAGAATCACTACATTTTTATCAATTCCATCCCTACTCAAAACTTTGAAAAAATTAAATTGAGATATTAATATGTTTCTACTTTCCTGTAAAACTAACAGTTGTTACTCTCTTTTTCTACTGTGCTTATATTTTAAGCACCATTTGGAAGCAGTCAGTATTTTCAAATACAAAAATAATTACACCCTAAAGTCACACGAAAACATGGTAAATACTGGGAAATTACATTTTAACAGGTAAGCTGCATTATGAAGTGCTGCCATGCTGTATAGTAACTGTATAGTCACACCATCAAAGTCTACTTTCCAGAGTGTACTCTTGTTCACACAGAGCTCACGTTGCTTATAAAATCATTATTGTGAGTGATTTTAAGATCCATGTAGATGGTTAAAATATCAGCCTTAACACAGCATTTTATCTGTTATTAGACTCAATTGGCTTCTCTCAAAATGTATGATGTCTTTCTGAAAGTGCTGTCACTGATTTTTAAACTTTATAAATTATTGTAGGGTCTACCTTTCAACAAGTGCCTTGCGGTGACTGTTGTTGTGATTTGGCACTGTATAAATAAAATGTAATTGAATTGAAAGTCCCTAAGTATGAATAAAATGTTTACAAAGTTATGATGCTGCAATGTAATGTATGTTGTTAGTCAAGTCCTGATGAACTTTCCTTGAACTAAAGCAATGCCAAGCTGGTCCAAATCTTTACCGGAATGTTGGACTTAGCTGAGTTTAACAGTTTGATGACATTGTGTCCTGTATACTGCTTAACCCTCAGGGTCTGTTAAAAATCACCACCCTTTCAGCTTGTTAGTGGCCACAAGTGGCCACCTACAGATTAGGTCTGTAATTTTTTATTATTTTTGTTTTTTTGCCATTTTTTTTTGCATAAAGCTTTTAAGTAACTTCAGTTCTTTCCATAAATATAAAATAATTATTACTTTTTTATTTTTTAACCCTTTAAACACCAGTTTGTTTGTCCACTGCACCAGCTGGACGACAACCTCAAATCTCGCAATTTTATATAATTGCATTGCTACTGAAATTTCTTGTATTATTAACTAGCACCAATATTAATAACTATGTGGAATTAACATCAATTTGTAGTGGGTTTTACTTAAATGTTATCTTGTTGTTTTCTAAAATTACCATTAATAAACAGCTGTACAAGAACAATTTTACTGGATTCTAAATTTTTAAGAGAAATATAGCTGCATATTAGCTTCTTGAGTTGAAACATAATTTTTTCATGTCATCTCACAGCTCAGTGAGGGTAGGGGTATATAAAAACGGCCTTGAGGTGACTGTTGTTGTGATATAGTGCTGTATAAAAAAAATTAATTCATTTGACATTTACTGATGCACTAGCATGGTTTTTATTTCAGTGTATTTACGGTGCTGGGCCGTTCAGATCGCATCTTGCACCTTGATTTGCCTCTAACAATATTTCCAGAACAGCCCTTCACCCTCTATGAAATAATTAATTTTTCTCATTTTACTCACTCAATTTCATCCAGCTCTGATTTCATGGCTTCGTAAGCTTCTTGTATTGCTCCAGCCTTCACTCTCAGGTACCGACTGGCGTCTGTCTCATGGTTGTTCAGATTTTTACAGTTTTCGATGAGCTCAGGAACCGAAAACAGAAGTCCTACTGCCCCTCTGCCAATCTGAAAGTGAGCATTTAAGAATAAGAGCTCCAGGATTTACTGCACTGAGATTAATTTATATTGAAATGTTAGTTCACATCTGAGTATGTTGTTTAGTGCTCTGATTAGTGGTTCTGGAAACACAAACATACTCTGGTCTAGCATATTTCTTAACCCCGCCCACTGTAATGGCTGTCTGATACTCACTTTTCCAACTGCTGTAGTCGATGCCTTTAAACCCAGGGAATTGGCTTTGCTGACCTTATTTTTCATGAGTTTTTCTGAGACCAACCCTGTAACAAAGTCTGAAAGCAGTGGCACCTCCGTTGTTGACTTTTTGAGGAGGTCTGATTCTGCGTCGTTCTTAAAGATCTTCTCAAGAGGCAGCTGAGATAACAGCTTGATTAAACTGTCCTTCTCCTTTAATATCAAACCCTTGCGTTTGGCCATTGCTCTCAAGATTGCCTCCTTCACATATTCTTCTGAAGAAACATTTTTACCCCGTTGCTGTCTGCCTGTTGCTTTTGTTAAGAGGGACTCCATGAGTGCTGTGATTTCTGCTGTAAGATCATCAAGGCTTTTTGAAATATTTTGGGCCTCTTTCATAGTCCTACTTGATAAGACAGCACCAACAACATCAGAACCCACACTAGTAGCCAAACCAAGACCTGATGCCACTGCTCCTGTTCCAGCTAACAAAGGTATCGACAGTCCTCCTGTTAAAACACTTACTACACCTGCTACTGTCATGGCAGCTGCACCACCCACAGACACTGAGCTCCCGACAACTTTAGTGACATTAATAGTCTTCTGCTGTTCCTCCAACTCACTGGCTAGCTCGTTCAACTTGTCTACACTGTCCTTTTGTAGATCCATCCATGAGAAGATTTTATTCACGATCTTGTCTGCATCATCCATCTTGGTGTCACACCTACATCAGCAGCTCTATAAGAGGAAAACATAAGTACAATCAGAAATAAAATTCAAATATTTTGTGACAACATTTTTAAATTAATAACAGAATTGTAGAATTTCCAAAATTTATGAAAATGTCATGTCAATTTTTTAATTTTAAAACATAATTACATTGTCAACCGATCACCACCTGTGTGAGTTAGATCAGGTGGCGGGGGAAGATGCTGGACAGACCTGGCACTCAGGCCAATAGGCTGCCAAGCAGAGCACACCGGCTACCTGAACGCTATTCCAACAGAGTTCCAGCTATCCATCCATCATCTTCCGATGGATGGATGGCCCTTACCCAGGGTCGCATATGCCCTTACCCGGGCAGCAGCACTAAGCAAAAAAGCCCAGACCTCCTTCTCCCCAGCCACTTCTTCCAGCTTGTTTGGGAGAATACTAAGGCCAGCCAAGAGATATAATCTCTCCAGCATGTCCTGGGTCTGCCCTGGGGCCTCCTCCCGGTGGGACATGCCTGGAACACCTCACCCAAGAGGTGCCCAGGAGGCATCTTTGTCAGATGCCAAAAGCACCTCAACTGGCTCCTTTTGATGTGGAGGAGCAACAGCTCTACTCTGAGCCCCTCACGGATTGCTGAACCTCTCACCCTATCTCTAAGGGAGAGGCCAGCCACCCTTCGGAGGAAGCTCATTTCTTGTAGAGATGGCACGATACCACTTTTTTATGTCCGATACCGATATCATAAATTTGGATATCTGCCGATACCGATATGAATCCGATATAGTGTTTTTTAATCAACAAAACTGTTTTTTAAAATATCTTGCTGCATTTTGCAAGTCTGCAAGTTCATACTCAAGTTTAAAACAACAACTACACTAAAGCTATTCTGTTATATCTGTATACAAAAAAATATTTCATAGTTCAGCAATACTGATCAATCTAATAAACTTAAACCTACACCATCCTCCCTATTCTGGTATTTTAAAGAGTACTTAGCGTAAATATTAAGCAACCTAACTAATAGGGTTCCAACTCCCAGCAACAACAAAAATAAATAAATAAAAAATAGGGAACCACCCCTCACGCGCCACCTCATGATGCTTAATCGATGTAATCAACCTTAATTTGATGCAGTGTGAAAAAAAATGCACAGAAATCAATTATTTTTCAAGAAATATTAAATAGATTCAACATCTTTCTTCAACAAAATTGCAGACTGCACACATGGTACCTTCCCAAAGGAAAAAGTACTATAGCTTACTAGGGTATATATATTAGACTTAATAGTCACTATATACAGTAATTGACTTCTATTCATTTTGCATCAAATTAAAACTTTGGGTGTCAGATAATTATTTATTAAAAGCTCGACATTTTAAATGAGAATAAGAAAGAAAAGTACGTCTTTGTGCCCCCTTTTCCCTGTTCATGCCCTATCGGCCCCCCTGGCTAAACTTTGCTAGATCCGCCCCTGCACAGTTACCAGCCGTCAGCTGTAGAAAAAGATCCTGGTGTAGAAAGTAATATTAAATACATTCTAACAACAGATGATCAAGGTTAAACGTGCTGCTGTTGTTCAGCCGCTGGTTTCCTCTTTCTGGTGCAAAGTGGGCCAAAAACAAACAAGAGAGACGGACTCGCGACAGAAAAGCCGATCAGCTGATCATTGAGCAGTTTCACGATTGAAGTAGCAGCCGGAGAGCGAGAGGCAGTCGCTTGTTAAGCTTAACGTGGGAATGCTTTACAAACATTCAGAGATGGACTTACACACTTGCTTTACTTCTCTCGGGATAACTTTGTCGGAGATGAAATGCTGGGTTGCTAGCGAAGCTCCAAATGCTATCCAGACCACAGGTCCCGCATGCCACAGCCGCTCTATCACGTGATGCATACTGCTCCGACGTGCTAACGTTCTGAGGCGAGTTACGGCGTGTTGCAAGTTTTGGGAGGTGCTTTCGTGATATTTAATGGATCGGATTACATTTTTTATTTTTCTCCGATATCCGATCCAGTAATTTAGGTCAGTATCGGACCGATACCGATACGTAATATCGGATCGGTCCATCTCTAATTTCTTGTATCCATGATCTCGTTCTTTTCAGTCACTTCCCACAGTTCGTGACCATAGGTGAGGGTAGGGACGTAGATCGACCGGTAAATTAAAGAGAGAGCTTTGTTTTTACAATCAGCTTCACCAATTAACCTAACAATTATTGGACACTTTCTGTAAATCCAATAAACTTCATTTCACTTCTCAAATATCACTGTGTTTGTCTCCTATATCAGCGGTCCCCAACCTTTTTTGCGCCACGGACCGATTTATGCCCGACATTATTTTCACGGACCGGCCTTTAAGGTGTTGCGGATAAATACAACAAAATAAAACTAGTACCGGTACCGAAAAAAGAAGATTTATTCATAACACATGTGAAAAGACCCAGGAAAACCGAGTTAACGATAAAAACGATAACAACATAACCCTGAAAACTGATAAAAACCCTGAAAACCATACATTTCACACCTGAGCCCCAACTCTCGCGGGCCGGTACCAAACAACTCACGGACCGGTACTGGTTGGGGACCGCTGTCCTATATGATATATTTAACTGACATCTTTTTATTGTAACAACACACGATTTATATAGAAAAATAATGACTGTTAACAAGGTTGCCCAAACGTTTGCATCCCACTGTACTTAAACTCCTCCACTTGGGACAGGAACTCATCCCTGACCCAGAGTGGGCACTTGACCTTTTTCCAGCTGAGATCCATGGCCTCAGATTTGGAGGTGCTGGTCCGTATTCAAGCTATTTCACACTCGGCTGCGAACCGTTCCTGTGCGAGCTGGAGGCCATCACCCGATGAAGGCAATAGAACCACATCATCCGTGAAAAGCAGAGATGATATCCTGAGACCACCTAAGTGCCTTCCGTCACTTGGTTGGCCTAGAAGTTCTGTCCATAAAAATTATGAACAGAATGGGTGACAAAGGGCAGCCCTGACGGAGCCCATCACCAACCAGGAACGACTCCAACTTATTACCGGCTATGCGGACCAAGCTCTTGGAATGGTTGTATGGGGATTGAATGGCCCGTAGCAATGGGCCAGACACCCCCGCACTCCCGCAACACCTCCCACAGGATGCCCCAAGGGACACGGTCAAATGCCTTCTCCAAGTCCACAAAACACATGTAGACTGGTTGTGCAAACTCCCATGCACCCTCAAGTATCCCTGATCTCCTGGTTAGTGGCTTATCTGCTCTGCCACCTGAGCTACAGCCACCCACATCATCAACACTGATTGAAGAAAATAAGAACAATCCTAGATTCCTCTTCAGCACTGTAGCCAGCCCGAAAAAAAGTCAGAGCACCGTTGAGCCAACCATTCCTTTAGCGTTAACTAGTAATGATTTCTTGAACTTCTTCACAAATGAAATTTTAATCAATACTGAAAATAAATTACCCATAATCATCTCACAGATTTAACATTATCTACAGCTACTTTTAGTACCGTTGAAATTTATGTAGACTCTTTTTCTCCAATTTATCTTTCTGATTTAACTTCAGTAATTACTTCCTCCAAACCATCAACGTGTCTTTTAGACCCCATTCCTACAAAACTGATTAAAGAAGTCCTGCCATTAATAAACCTTCTGGGGTCGCGGGACGTGCCGGCGCGTCAAAATCACATGACCAATTTACTACGACACCGCTACAAGATGCAGCACGTCAGAGTCTCCATTTCAACTTGGGTCAAAAGTGCGGACTTCAAACTATATACCAGTTTTTGAATTGTGTCGATGGGCCACGTAAAACCAGAGTTATGATAAAAAATACACGCTATGTTTTTTTCTGAACAAAACACTGGTGTTTACTGCGGGAAGGACGGTAAAAACAGCGTTTTCTACAGACAGCGCTAGCAAACACTCTCCCTTTGCAAGTGAAAAAAGAAAATACACCCCTTCCCTATTGGTGTTAGAGTTTACCATGTCAGCCAATCAAAAAAAATGATAAGGCAACATGTGACATTTGGTTGTTTAGGGAAAAGGGGAAGTTTTTAGGAGTGACACCCACGACAGAAAGCGGGCGAGCGAAAAAGAGAGAGAGAGAGTTTTCATATGTGAGACATTAGGCTTCCACCTCAGCTCTCCCTCAAAACGGAGAGTGGTGCCTGCTGCAACTCATACAGTTCAGATTCGGCTGGTATCATTGCGTGTCGGCACATGAGTTGTCATTTTGTCGGGGGTCGCTGTGTGAATGCGGAAAAGAGAGTACCCAAATGCACAACTCAGGGGTTGGCGAAGGATGAAGATCGTTTTTATTAGGAAGGCAGGATGAACACAACATGAGACTGACTGACTGACTGAAAGAGTTTTGCACCTGATCCAGCCCTAACTCTATGCTTTAGCAAAAAGGAAAGATTTAAACCTAAACTTACAAGTAGAGATAGTCTGTCTCCCGAATCCAAACTGGAAGCTGGTTCCACAGAAGGGCCTGAAAACTGAAGGGTCTGTCTCCCATTCTACTTTTAAATACTCTAGGATTTTAGATTTTTTTTTAACAGACAGGTTTCAGAGGGTGAGAGTGAATGACAGTATTATTCCTACTTCACTGGCTCTCCTCAAGGATGTGTGCTTTTGCACTTGCTAAATGTTCTTTATACCAATGGCCGCAGGAGCTAGCGTGTGAGTAGGCACATCCTTAACCCTTTAATGCCATTTGTATCATATGTGATACATGAGTTTCTGAGAGAAAAAAAAATGGTAATTTCAAAATGTTATGGACAAAACTCTTTCATTGTGTAACCACGGTAACCCCTGACCCCATTTCCGCCAGTCCCTTTATTGTGGCGGGAATGAACCCTGTATAAGTTGCGGGTCAATCAGCTGCTCCTCTGGCTGCTGTGTCCCTGTGGTTGGCGTACTTGTCAGATATCGACAAATTCTACACTACAGACCAGTTGACAGCGTGCAATAACCCAGCCGATTCATTCGTCTTTACACTACCTCACAATCGACTCAACGGTGAGTTATTTGTTTGTTTTGTTTTGTCACAATTAATGTAAATGCGGAGCCGCGATCGCACATCCTACAATGCCGGTAAGCTAATGCTAGGCTAGCGACAGTAAGTGCAATTACTAGATTCGTCTATTGAATATTGTTGTTTTTTGCTTATTCCATTATGGCCGAATGTTGACTTAACGTATCTAGAGTTGAACGAGTGATTTGATTTTTGTAGTTTTGTCCGTTTTGGATGTTTTTTGTTACTTTTCTGATGAAATGCCAAAACGGCCTATGAGATTTTGCATTGAGTTAAATTCCATTTAGATTATTGAATCTGTTGCGCAACACCTGTGATTAAATGAGTTTTGTAAATATATTTGATTAACTTTGGATAATGGTTATCAGCTTTGTGGCTGATATACTTTGATGGGACCCATGAGAATGTTTTTCTATAATAGTATTTTGAATGAAATTCATTATAAGAGATGATGGTTTGTTGATTGTTGTATGAAACATGGCATTAATTACTTGTCTTTGTTATTTATGTATTTATTTTGTCACAGCAGTAGAATGCTGTTTCATTTTCTTCTGTGAATGATAATTTATGTTTTTGACCTTGTTTAGGTCAGGGTTTTTTTTTTTTTTTTTTTTCTCCCGCGATCAGCCCTGATCAGCGCGAGATGGCGAGCCACCCGACCACCGCTACGTTGCGGTAGGAATTGTGAACCTATGGACTGAATCACAAACTGTTGACACATGACCTATCACAGGTCCATGGAACTAAAATAAATCGCATACTGGACTACACCTCATCCCACCTCCTTTTGGAACCTAATAAGCCGTTTTGTATTGTCAACATTATTTTTGGTGTGTGTGCGCGCGTGTGTGTGCGCGCGTGTGTGTGCGCGCGTGTGTGCGTGTGTGTTTTTATTTCTTTTGTACATCCGTCTATACACTTCTCATAACAAACATAATATATATATTTTGAGCTCTACTTTGGTTTCCTGTGTTTTATTCACACCCTCAGGCTCCATAGTCGAAACTTATTCTGATAGCTCATTGTCTATGAGGCTGCAGTCAGGCGCCCTGGTCCTTTAACCGAGTTACAATTGTCAAAAAATTAACACTGTTGTAGGAGCCATTCTTGGGTTAATACCTTAGGTGGTCACTAGAGGTCACCTTTTTCTGTTTTGATTATGTAATGTAAAGGTATTTAAGGTAGATGCACGTAATCGGCGTCAGGTGTGTCATTGAGAAGGCAAACAGTTTGTGACCGTTGCGCTGTTATGCTAAGTCAATACGGAATAAAGACCAAAAAGGACAAGATACATACTGCTGGATTTATTGGACTGTGAACTTAATTCATGCATACCAGTGACATCGCGTCATCCCCGTTAACGACCACCTCAGTGGCTTCAAGCGTAGGCTTAGCCTCTACAACTGTTATTAACAAAAAGTTGCCAAAAACAGCCAATCTATCAAATGTGATAAATAACATTTGTAATAAACAACATGATAATGCAAGGAAAATGTTTGTGGATTTTGTTAGAAGGGTTAAACACAAGTGTTAAAGTAAAAGTTTTTTTTTCCAACAGTCCTCAGGATATGTAACAGCAGCAATAAGTTTTTATTTTGGATGATAAAGTGCTCAGCTGTATTAAATAATAAACACAGCAGTTTGTGAACTTTGTGTCATAGATAACCGTATCAACACTCAGGTTGATATCAACCTTTCAGGATGGGGTGAGTGAGGTCACATTCAGGTGAAATAAATGTTAGTTGACTTCGTTTCTTACTGCTCCTCCCTACCTTTGCACGTACGTGTTATTTTTAGTTTAACACAGGTGACCAAAGTGGTTTTGTGCAGGAAATGTGACTAATACAGAATTTGTTATAGACAGCCAACCAAACCCATATGGAAAAGAAATAGTAAAAACTTACATGATTTACTCATGAAAGTGGCCACTTTCTCATTACTTTCAAATATTGTTTTAGTAAGTATCCAAAACATACAAGTTTCATTGTATAATTTTTTCAAGGGATCTTATAACTGTTTTCACTCTTGTGTGCTTTTCATACAAGTTTCACACAAGACAGATACAAACTTTATAAGATTTATATATATCTTTTCCATATGGGAAGACTGCAGTGGACCCTTACTGAGTTAAAGTCAGGAGAAAGCATAATTACTTACAAATTCAATTCAATTTAAATTTCAGTTCTAATTAATTTATACAGCGCCAAATCACAACAACATCTCCCTTAAGGGAGTTTATATTGTAAACTAGACTCTACAATAAAACAACTGAGAAACCCCCAACAATCATATGACCCCCCCTATGAGCAAGCATTTTGGCAACAGTGCAAAGGAAAAACTCCCTTTTAACTCTGTTTTAAAGTTCCCCAATTGTCTATAAAGCTCACATCATTTTTTGGACACCACTCAGACAGCTAGCAATTTAAGGAGAACATGTGGCTAAACATGTCATGAAGATGTCACTCCTGGTCCGATTGGGGAGGACACCAGAGAAAACTACAGTTTGTTTTGACAAATTTACACATCGATTCAATATTGATTTTAATGACCTCCGATTGATGTAACCAGGTGTCATTACTGCCAATGTGAATTACAGTTTTATGGAATTTCCATTTGTGTTTAGCCAGCAGTTTTAAATTTCCTCAGTTTTGCCTGCTCTGGCCCCTGGAAGACAATTGACTATGGTTGCTGGTGTCTCTAGCTTCACATGTCTGAGAACAGAATCACCGATTACTGGGGTTTGATCCCCTGCAGGCATGTCATTGAGTGGGGAAAAGCAGTTAGACACATGAACAGGCTGATGGTGTACCTGGGGCTTCTGTTTAAGACTACGCTTCCTTAATCCCTCAGATGGGTTTTAAAAATCTCCAAAGATCAGAAATGTTTAACAGCAAATACAACTCGGATTCAAACAAGATGAGAGCTTATTGTTGATCTAGTGATTACATGCACAGAGCAGGACATAAACATTTGAAATGACATTTTAAACTGAGAGAAAAAATTCTATTACTCACTGTGTCTCAGACTTCGTTTTCACTAAAACATCCACCTGCACTCAACTTTACTTCCTCCTATACCCATAATATTGTCAGGCTCCACCTTTACCTGGAAATACCTGAGTGATACCAGGAATAAGGAGCCTGTGATGATTTTCAAAGCAAAGCTGGAAAATCTGAATAACTGTCATTTTTCATGATTATGTCTGTGAAGGTTCTCAGTCATCCAGGTCATCGTAGTCATGATTATGTCCTCCTGAAACCCAGCCTATTCATTGTGTCCTCTGTAGTAGCCAAGTGTTAAAGTGAAAGACATTTTTTCCTTGGTCTTCAGGAGGATATGTAACAGCAGCAATAAGTTTTAACTTTGAATGATAAAGTGCTCAGCTGTAGTAAATAGTAAACACAGCAGTTTGTGAACTTTGTGTCATAGATAACTGCCCACATAGCAAGCAGGTCTGACCCAGTGGTCCTTTGCTGTGCTGCTGTGGAATACAGCCAGAGATAAATAACAGGCATGATTCAGTGCAGAGAAATCTATTAACACATAGTGAGTGAGAAAGGTGACTGAAGAAGAAACACAATGCATCATGGGAATCCCCCCAGCAGCCTACACCTATTGCAGGATAGCATAGCACGGTGGTTCCCAAACTTTTTTTGCTGGGCCCGCTTTTGTTTTACAAGAAAAATGTTCGCGCCCCCCCTTGTGCGCGCACACGCACACACGGACACATCCTCCAACCACACACAACCATATTTTGCTCCATTGCAGTTTATTTCACACCTCAAACATTTAGTAAACAATTAAGCAAATACAAGTAATCTGCAATAAATTACAGGTAGTAAGAAAATAAACGACTAACTCTTTTACGCTACATCCACACCTACACGGGTATTTTTGAAAACGCAGCTGTTTCGTCCACACGTAAACGGTGTTTCGAATCACCGAAAACTGAGATTTTTTAAAGCTCCTTTTTTGCGTTTACGTGTGGACGAGGAATACAGAGTTCGTCACGCAACGTCAAAGGTATGTGCCTTTTTTACATCAGCTGTGCGCCACGTTATTGCTTACATGAGATGAATTGCAGAATAGCAGGTAGAGACAAAATACTGTTAATCTGCAGTTTTTACACACTTACTTACACACATGCAGCTACTGTCCCTCCATTTACAAAGGCAGAGGCGTCACAATGTAATTATTTTACATGTAGTTGTTTTTTTTTCCCTGTGTAGTAATATTCAACATTGCTATCAATACATTTTTCAATCCCTCTGCAAAAAAGGTTCAACAACATAAACAACTGTTGGATGCTGTTTGTCCGTGATTTGAACCGGGGGAATAAATGGTGGCAGGATCAGCCTGATGTTATTTGTATCCCACTGTAACTTTACTGTATAAAGAGCTAACATCTCCAAAATGTCAGGAGTAGTTAGTGTTTGTGAACTAAAACTCAAGAATGTACGATACTGTTTGTCCGTGATTTGAAGAGCCCAGCGCTGCTCCCGACGAAGGGAAAACCAAGCATTGTTTTTTTGTTTTGTTTTTTCCTTTTCATATCCCCCCCCCCCGCAATGGCTCTGGGCCCCCCCTAGGGGGCGGGCCCCACACTTTGGGAAGGTCTGGCATAGCACATCTAGAGGTCTGTTTCACCCAGGTTCCCGACAACATCCTCCCAGTGTGCAGTGTGTTGGTTCTGCTCTTCAGCACACATGCTACAGAGGGGGAACATCAGTTTTCTGTGGCACCTGTGGGGAGGGACTGGGTGAAACAGACCTCTAATTAGGAGTACTGAGCATTTAACAAAGCCAAAATAATTTTCTAGCCTGTCAAAGTTGTTGTAAATGATTTGTGGGTGTCCTACAGGATAAGGTTTTTTAGACTGCACTGTGGGATAGAGGCTGGTAAAGTCATAGTAAAATATTTTTTCATCACATGTAGTCTTGTGGTATAGTTTCATGGCATCCACTTTATCACAAAATATGCGATGCAGCAGTCCATAGGATGCCTTGAGAAACGTGTGCAGCCATCATTGAGTTGCATAAAATGGCTACACAGGCAAGTATATTGTGGCTACTAAGGAAATAGGTTCAATTCATGTTAAAAAGGCTTCAGGGCGTCTAAGAAAGTCCAGCAAGCGCCAGGATCGTCTCCTAAAGAGGATTCAGCTGCGGGATTGGAGTGCCACCAGTGCAGAGCTTGCTCAGAAATGGCAGCAGGCAGGTGTGAGCGCATCTGCATTCACAGTGAGGAGAAGACTTTTGGAAGACTGCCTGGTATCAAGAAGGGCAGCAAAGAAGCCACTTCTCTCCAAAAAAAAAAAAAATAAAACCCATCAGGGACAGATTGATCTTCTACAGAAAGTATGGTGAATGGACTGCTGAGGACTGGGGCAAAGTCATATTCTCTGATGAAGCCTCTTTCCGATTGCTTGGGGCATCTGGAAAAAGGCTTGTCCGGACAAAAAAAGGTGAGCGCTATGTGTCATGCCAACAGTAAAGCATCCTGAGACCATTCATGTGTGGGGTTGCTTTTCATCCAAGGGCCCAAAACACAGCCATGAATAAAGAATGGTACCAAAACATCCTCCAACAGCAACTTTTTCCAACAATCCAACAACAGTTTGGTGAAGAACAATGCATTTTCCAGCACGCTGGAGCACCTTGCCATCAGGCAAAAGCGATAACTAAGTGGCTCGGGAACCAAAACGTTGAAATTTTGGGTCCATGGTAGGGCTCTAGAGTGCGATAAATTTGGACACAAATGCAACTCTCCATGTAGTCAACAACAGACACACATTATGCCTCTATGGTGGACTAAACAAATTAGAGATAGTCAGGGGCGGGACCTCTCTGATTGGCCGTGGTCAATTTGAAATGCAGGTGGAAGAGGGAGGTGAGTAGCTTGAATAAAGCGAAATCGATTCATTAAATCCTGAATTGACTTTTAAATATAACTGTGTTTTGCCAGAAACGGCAGATTCTCAGATTAAAGCTCACAAAACTATTTCAACAACCGCCAAACAGCAAATGAGAGCAGGTACACGGATTCCACACAGACGTAAACACGGAGCAGACCCGACCAATCAGAATTAGCTCTCTCTTTCTCGGCTTTCTCACCCGACGGCCCGTACATGGACACGCTGTCGGAACTCTGTGTTTACATCTTTTTGCGCTAGATTCTGAGCTGCAGGTATTAGCTGTGTCCGAATTCAGAGGAAGGATGCTTAAAATGCCATATTTGGAGGTAATGACGTCACAGTGACGCGACGAAGGCTGTCCGAATTCAAAGATTACTCAAAATGTGGCGACAAATGCGTCCTACTTTGCCCCGAATTGTAAGGATGGGTCCGATGTATCCTTCGTGTCCCACTATATCCCAGGATTCATTGCAGGTCATAGAGGAGATTTGTTTCTAATAACGATGGTGGTCAAAGTGGGAGAGGAAAACACTTTCAAATGTAAGTATATGAAAATCTGGGTGCACAAAAGCTAAACTGTTATAGCGGTTGTGTTGTTAATCTTCGGGCATCTGCATAGACATGTTTTTTTTTTTTTTAAATTTAAATAACCGTAAACCAGCTTGTATGGTATGGTGGGTCCTACGATTTTTCATGTGTTGCTTCTTACATACAGCTTATTTAGATTTCGTGGAATTGGTGATATGTTGTGTGGAACAAAGACCAAACAGCTTAATTTATTAAAACGAAGAGAAAATGATCACCTCTTCACTGGGGTGAAGAATTGGGCCGCTACGGCGTGGATGTACAAGAATAGATCAATTTACACATCATATTCATATGACTGCGGTCCTATTAACCTTCATGATGTACAGCAGCGGTCCCCAACCTTTTTTTGTGCTACTGACCGGTTTATGTCAGACATGGAGCGGGCATATATTTATATGTAAACATATATAAATAAACCCACTTTTTTTTACATTAGTAATTCCTTTTGTGCATAATTTTATATTGTTGTTAATAATAAATTAATTAAAGCAACAAAACAACCTAAAGAGTCGGTTCGGAGCCGAAAGAGCCGGCTCTTTTTAGTGAGCCGAGCCAAAAGAGCCTATTCTCTAAAAAGAGCCGGAAATCCCATCAGTACTGTGCACAGCCTATCTGTTGTGTTGGGCACTCATTGTTTGTTAAATTTCTATGTTCAGTTTATATGGAGAAAAAAAGGGGCTGTCCACAGCCCCTCACTTCCTGACTACCCATCTGTCTAAGGACACTACCTTGTGACGTAGGTAGGTAGTGTCCGTATGAACATCCTTTCCCTGAATTTGGACACAGCATTTATCTCTCTCCAACCAAAATTCACTGAGCCAGCAGCAAAAGAAGCGGCAAACTACGCTTCATATTTGATAAATGTCGTCATGAATTCCCTTTTGCTGTTTTGCTTCCACCATGATAAAAATCACACTTCATGCACAGCTCACGTATCTCTCTCTCTCTCTCTCTCTCTCTCTCTCTCTCTCTCTCTGTGTGTGTGTGTGTCTGTGTGTGTCTGTGTGTGTGTGTGTGTGTGTGTGTACTTCAAGAACAGTTTCCCGTCTCAAATCTGTTTTCTACATTTACTTATCACCCACCAGTCTACCGTTGTTTACTGTCGGCCGCTGTCTTTTTTTTTCTTTCTTCTTTTTTTTTTACTTAAATGACCTCGGACAAAAATTATGCAAAATTTCAGAATATTTTTAAGGTTATCTGCTATAAAAAGCCAGGGCAGGAAAATCTCCTTCATTTTTTTTTCCTGTGTTTTATTATCAGTTATTTTGACACTAAGGCATCGGCTGTGATGCTCACATGTGTCAGTACTGATAAATGATCAGAATTATAATATTTCTGACTGTCTGAGGCTAAATTGAATCAAATCAGGACTTTGAGAACCTGAATCGAATGGATTATAGAAATCAGTGATGATACCCAGCCCTAGTGAGCAGCCTTGGCCCGACAGAAGTGAGATGTGGGTAATAAGGAAAGATGAACAGAACTATTGATAACTTTTTTGTTAAGTTAAGGCCTGATCCGTCTGAAATTCATAGGTAGTGCTCTGACACAGTGCCATCAATCTTTGAATGCTGAAAAAGCACAATGTATTCAGAAAACACATTATATGCTGCAATAAATGCACTGCCCAAGTGTCCCCTCTCCCCACTGACTTTCAGCAGCAGACAGCAGCAAACAGGTCGTCAGAGGAGGCCAAGATGATGATTAAGTTTAACATTTTCTACAATATTGATGAAGCAATATTTAAGCACAAGATTGTTAGTTAATCATTTACAAATCAATATTGTATGTGTGGATTGCAGAAAAAAAAAGAAGTGCACATGTAAAACTGCGGTGTTAAGCGGTGCGGTTGAAAAATTGGAGTGTGCCTAAGTCTATAAGTCTACTTACTTTTATGGTTTAAATGGAACAATATAAAGATAAAACTAGTCTTGTCAACCTTTACCTAAAAAATAGCCTTGGACCTTTTTCAATAACATGATATTTCAAAATTTTTAGTGTCTGGCACTAAAATACATTTTCTAATCAACACAAACAAACATACTAATAATGTAACTGAAGCATGCGGCATGCTGTCAAAAAAAGGTTTATCCCTTGATTTTTATCGTCACTCAATGGCTTGATCTGCCTCAAGTCAGCCGTCAACTGCTGGTGATCGTAAGAACGATGTCTGAAGTGCACTCGACTGAGCGGTCTGTGATGCTGAGGAAGTTGCAACATTCCAAAAGTCCACATCTGCACGGAGGGGCTAGAAAGAGTCTCTTATAGAGTCGTGAGATAAAGAAGAAGTTATTCGACAGCAAGACGGGCAGTGACACACAAACTGCTATACAGACATGTCTGACCAAGAGCTTCTACCGGGTAAGGACATTTAAACTCACTTTTTCAATGTACATTCAAATATGACACAAAAAATGATATTTCCAACGTCTAGTTGGATAAAAAAAAATACACCAACACAATCTTAATGTTCAGGAGAACATAACTCTATATGTCAACTTCATGTCAAAATCCCAGAAAGTTGATTTTGTTGATCCGGACATAGTGTTTTTGTCCAGATGAACAAAATGAACTTTTGGGGATTTCCTTACCTGGTTGATTGAGCATGCATTAAGAGAATTTGGCTAAAATATTAATTATTTTCTTTCACAATGACTTTTTGAAAGCAAAAAACTAAAACTAGAGAAAAGAACGTTTTAGCACTTTGAATAGAAAAACTGAAAACAATATTCGTGAGAAGAACTTCTGTACAGGTTTCATGTTCACAGTTCAAACAGGTAATAGCAAGCATGTATGTTATCCAAATTTCATTTGATACACTACTACATGGAAAAGGAGTTCATATTAGTTTCTCTGTAATAATTAAATAAATACATATTCCATAAAATTCCCCTCGTGCCCCTGCGGGTGGTCTGTCCTTCAAGCTCGGGTCCTCTACCAGAGGCCTGGGAGCTTGAGAGTCCTGCATAGTATCTTAGCTGTTCCTAGGACTGCGCTCTTCTGGACAGAGATCTCAGATGTTGTTCCTGGGATCTGCTGGAGCCACTCTCCTAGCTTGGGAGTACCACACCTAGTGCTCCAATTACCACTGGGTACCTCTTATCTGAACACTTCGTACCAAGAATGTGTGCTTTATAGATCATTGGGAATGTTTCTCAGAAAGAAATGTCTGATTAGGAGAGAGCCATTCCAATTAGGCTTATTTCCAAAGATGTAGCTGATTCTATTAAACCTCCCAAAATGAAATGATTTAGAGTTTATTTTAACATCTAATGCCTAAAACACATGTGTCAAACTCCAGGCTTCGAGGGCCGGTGTCCTGCAGGTTTTAGATATGTCCTTGTTACAACACAGCTGATTTAAATGGCTAAATGACCTCCTCAACATGTCTTGAAGTTCTGCAGAGGCCTGGGAATGAACTAATCATTTTATTCAGGTGTGTTGACCCAGGGTGAGATCTAAAACCTGCAGGACACTGGCCCTCGAGGCCTGGAGTCCGACACCCCTGGCCTAAGTGTAGAAATGCAGAAACCTGCAATTTCTCTCTCCACCACAGGGTCAAAGACTTTCTCTCAGAGTTTTCTTTTTATTTATTTATGTATTTATTTATTTGTTTGTTTATTCAGTGACTTAAGCCCTAGTCTGGGCTGCAAAACAACTGAGGGAAGCTAACAAATATTTGTTTTCAGATTTTCATGTGTAAAAATGTTAATTTTGGAGAAAGAAAATAGTAAAATGTGCCTTTTACACCAACAACAGTAAAATGTTCATAATATTTTTCTGCAGAGCTAGAGGAGCCAGAACAACAAGAAGAACCAGATAAACCAGAGTACAGGATTGTGCTTCTTGGAAAAACTGGAGTTGGAAAGACCAAAATTGGAGATGGCATTTTAGGAAATAATAGAAATGGTTTTGAGTCAAGGTCATCTTTAGAGTTTCAGAAGAAAACACAAGAGTTCGGGGGTCAGATCCTGACTGTAGTTGTTACTCCAGATCTGTTTGAGAACAGACTGACTGACGTGGATGTGAGGAGGGAAATCCATAGATGCATCTGCTTTGCTGCTCCTGGTCCCCATGTGTTCCTGGTTGTGTTTCAAACTGGCAGCTTCACAGAAGAAGATAAAGAAATAGTGAGAAGAATTCAGCACATGTTTGGAGAAACAGCAGCACGTTATATTATGGTCTTGTTCACCTGTGGAGATGATCCAGAGGCAGACAGTGTTACCATAGATGAATTTATTAGTAATAACCCACCTCTGGGTAACTTCATCAGTCAGTGTGGAGGAAAATATCATGTGTTTAACAACAGAATGGAGGATCCCTCTCAGGTCAGAGAGTTACTGAAGGAGATCAACAACATGGTTCACAGAAATGAAGGAAGCTACTACACCAGTGAAATATTCAGACAGGCTGACTTCAGGATTGTGCTTGTCGGAAAAACTGGTGTTGGGAAAAGTGCATCAGGAAACACCATCTTAGGACAAAAAGTATTTATGTCTACACCAAATGCTTCCACAGCAACAGCAAAGTGTCAGATGAACACAGGTCAGTTTGATGGTCAAATCCTGGCTGTAGTTGATACCCCAGGTCTGTTTGATACCAGTAAGACTGAAGAGGAGGTCAAGAAAGAGATCAGTAGATCCATCCCCTTTGCTGCTCCTGGTCCTCATGTGTTCCTGGTTGTGATTCAGGCGAACAGATTCACAGAAGAAGAACAAAAGACAGTCAGGCAGATTCAGAATGCGTTTGGAGGAGATGCAGCACGGTACACTATGGCCCTGTTCACCTATGGAGACAATCTGGAGTATGATGGAGTCACAATAGAAACATTCATAAAAAATCCAGCTCTAAGTGAGTTCATCCGTCAGTGTCATGGAAGATATCATGTTTTTAACAACAGAAGTGAAGACCCTGCTCAGGTCAGTGAGCTCCTGGAGAAGATAAAGAACATGGTTCACGATAATAAAGGAAGTTGCTACACCAATGAGATGTTTGAAAAGGCAGAGAGAGCATTTAAAAAAGTGGAACCAGACCTCAGGATAGTTCTTGTGGGAAAAACCAGAGCTGGGAAGAGTGCAGCAGGAAACACCATCTTAGAGGGAAATGTATTTAGATCAATATCATCTACTTCCCCAGTGACATTAGAGTGTCAGAAGGAAACAGCTCCGTTCGACTTTCAAAAACTGGCTGTAGTTGATACTCCAGGCCTGTTTCACACCACGTTCACCTTAGACCAGTTCAAGAAAGAGATCAATAGATGCATCTCATTGGCTGCTCCTGGTCCTCATGTGTTCCTGATTGTGGTCGATCCAGAAGAGTTTGAAGATAAAGAACAAGAAACATTGAGAATCCTTCAGGATGTGTTTGGAGACAAAGCCGCTTGTTACACCATGGTGTTGTTCACCCATGTAAATGATCTGAAGGTCTCCATAAAGGAATGCATCATTGAAAATCCAGCTCTCAGTGAGTTCATCAATCAGTGTGGAGGAAAATATCATGTTTTTAACAACAGAATCAGAGATCCTGCTCAGGTCAGAGAGCTGCTGGAGAAGATCAACACCATGGTGAAGGAAAATGGAGGAAGCTACTACAGCAATCGAATGTTTGATAAGGCAGAGGAGGCTATAAAGAAAGAGGTGGAACGACTAATAAACAAAGAAAATATGACACCAGAAGAAGCAACATACAGAGCAGAACGGAAAAATAAGTTTATTCAAGACAGCAAGGTTGCAATTCTTATAGGATCTGCTCTTGGACTGAGTCTTGGAGTTGGTGCTGGAATTGGTATTCCAGCTGTTTTCACAGCTGCTGCTGCTGGAGCTACAGTTGGACTTGTAGGAGGTCCAGTGGGAGCTGCAGTAGGAGCTACAGTTGGAATTGTAGGTGCTTCGGTGGGAGCTGCAACAGGAGGTTTAGTAGGGTCTGGAGTGGGAGCTGGAGTTCATTATATTCCTGCAGCTAAAATAAAAAAGAAGGCTTGTGTTCTACAGTGATATGCAGTGTTATTTGGCAGCAGCTCATTAACATAAACATGAATATACAGAGTGGAAATCAAATTTTAGAATTATTATCTTATTTGACTGTGCATTTATTGATTATTAAATGTATTTTGATCAAATATATTTTTTAATTTTACAGAAAAAAGGAAATTAAAAATTGATTATGTCATTATGAAGACATTATTAAACTGTAAAACAATCAGCATTTAAGATGATCTAAACTCTGTTTTAAAGCTGTCCAAGTCAGTAGAACAAACATTTTTTAATAATGTATCATGAATCAAACATTACTGATGGAAATTATTTTCTTGTGTTGTTAATCAGAATCAGAATACTTTAGAAAACGTAGTCTTTGTTAATATGAGAAAAAGAGGAGATAAAATGAGGAAAATCAATCAAACAATTCAGAGAAAAACATTTACTGTCAGTTTTTTTTTTTTTTTTTTATTAAAGTCTGACATTAAAGAACAGCAGAGATATTTGATTCATGTTTCCTCTGGGCTTTACCTTTGTTCTGATCTGTTAATAAAAAAAAAAAAAAAGCCAAATGAAATGGTGTAAAAGCACTGTAATAAATATATCTGAAAACTAAAAACTTTAAAAATATGTTTCACTGGATATGATTTTTTTCTGCTAATCTACAAAATATCATCTGTAAATTCAAAACAAACAGCTAATATCTTTTCTTCCTGTTTGATTAAAAAAATGTGATCAAAAAATTTTTAAGCCGCAGTTTATGATCTGAACCTGTTTTCTGCAACCGACCCAGGACCTCCACTGATTTTTACTCTCTTCCTGCAGTTTAATACTAAACACAGAAGGTCTTTTTATTTTATTTTATAGATTATTGATCACTTCAATTCAGTTTTATTTCTACAGTGATAAACCAACTACCAGTTGCCTTAAGGTGCTTTGTATTATAAGGTAAAGACTCCATAACAGAGGTCACTACCAGGCACTCCACGGTCCAGGTCCAGACACAGAAGCTGTCCCATATATTTTTGGTCAAAGTAATGTTTTTTAGCAGACTGAAACCATTACCCTCCATCATGTACAGTTTTTTTGTAAAACATGAAGAGTTTACATTAAAAAAAAAAAGCAGAACAGCTATGAAAAATTCAATATTTTATACAAATAACTATGCATAATTATTCTGAGATTCCTCACCTTTCACTATGAGCAAAATAAACCTGTTGGGACATGATCATCTGAGTTCCTCACACCAACAAACCCACTAATATGAAGGTTTGCTCTTGTCCACACAGAAGTGGGTTCTCCCTGAAATATGAGCCATCAAATGAGCTACGACACCTCAAACGACACCTACTCTCTGAATTGGAGCAAAGTGGACTGAGGCTGTGCAAGGAATCAGTTACCAATGTTATATTGTCGTCATCAATGTTACCACTGTGCTGCCTTAATAACCTTCTTACTGTATACCTGTTTAGAATCAAAGTGCCAGTTCTATAAAACTCACTGATCTCCACCTCAGTTCCTTTGATGATGAGAGTGGGCCTGTCAGCTTTGGACGGATGGTATTAAAAGCTGAACTCTAGTCCAGAAAAAGCATCCTGGCAGATGTTCCGCTACACTCCAGATGTTGCAGAGTGTGGTATAGGGCTATTGTTACCATGTCATCCACTGATTGAGCAGATTGGTAGGCAAACGGGATCGAAAATGTCTGGGACCATGTCGTAGATGTGCGTGAGAACCAGTTTTATCAGGCACTTCATGGCAGTAGGTGTGAGCGCTGCTGGCCTGAAGTCATTGCCTGAGATACTGACAGGTTAGTTATTCCCCACAGGCCTTCAGAACTCTGGGAGAACTCTGTGGTGGTTCGCCTTGTTCAGAGCTTTAGGGACTTGTGTGTGTGTCACCTGGAAGGCAGTGTCCGTGGGGTCTCTTCGGGCCTTTGAGGGTGTTTCTGTGTTCAGTCTGTCAAACCTGGACTAGAAGGTGTTAAGGCTGTCTGGGAGGGTGGCATCTCAGTTGTCTGTGGTAGTTGTGGTTCTCTTGTAGTTGATTGAGTAGATTTAATCACCTGCCACATGCTATGCGTGTTGTGGTTGACATAGTAGCCTTCAGGTTTTTGTGAGTGGGCCCTTTTTGCTGCTCTGATGGACTTTTGCAGCTCATACCCAGCTCTCTTATACTCCACTTGGTCTCCTCACTTGAAGGTCTCCCACCTCTTCCTGATTTTCATATTTATGTCCCTATTAAAATACAATTTTTGGTTGGGGAACATACGCACAGCCTTGGAGGGGCACATATGGATGTGCAACAGCTAATGCAGTAAATTTCAGTGTGAAATTCCTACAGGTTTTGAGGGGTAAGGCAAAGATATATGTCAAATGTCATATTTGTCAATGTCAAATTACAGAGTTGCATGCTGCTACCACTCCAAATACTAACGTAAAACTCTAAACTGGATGTGAAAATGTTCCTGTGGTTTCCAGTTCCTCTACAGAAACTTCAGCAAAGAAGTAAAACAAAGGATGTGGTATCGAAGGGACGCTGACACACTAAAACGTTGTGTGTTTGTGGTGTCTGCTGCATCTTCCTGGCTTTTTTGGTTCTCAAACGTACGTTGTGGAAGTTTTCCATTTAAAGCCGCAGACGAGCGGTGAGCGGTAGTTAATCCAAACACACAAAGAACAGACAACCAAGCTTGTGGAGAGCCTGCATGATCATGGGGCAGACAGTCAGCAGAGTCTCCTGAGCCTAGCATGGCTCTCAGTTAAATACCTTCTTCAGGAACAAAAGGCAGTACTCAGCTGTTTCACACCTTAAGGTTCACACTCCCTTGCTACCTCCCAGAGTTCTCAAAGAGACAAAAGATTCTTCCTGTGGAGTTGTCTGCTTCCACCCAACTACTACACCCCCACCATTTGTCTTAATGTCTGAGTGTGAGATTTCTTAAAATCCAGTGGCACCAAGGCATTATACAATAAAATAATGTGATTAATACATAAGTAAAAGAAATTCCTATACAAGTATCTCCTATCAGGTGCTTAGTCTGAGCAGAGTTCTTTTTTACCCTCCTTTTCCCTCATGTATTGTCAGTGTTGGGACTAACGCATTATTAAGTAACGCGTTACAGTAACTACGTTATTATTGTGGTAACGAGCACGGTAACTAGTTATTATGCCAAAATCAGGAACGCGTTAGTCGTTACTGGGATTTAGATAGGGTCGTTACTCGTTACTTCATGTGGAGCTTCCACAGATTCAGTAACATTAGCAAGTGGTGGAGGCCAGCAGGTGGATGAGAGAAAGCAACACGTTCTCGGGCTGGAGAAAGGGGACGCAGAAGGAAAAGAGACCCGAGGCGGCCGCCGGTCCAAGTGTGAACTGAACTTCAGGTAAGAAGTTATGACCTGCAGTCTATCTGGGTCAGATTTAAACCAAGTTTAGGTGGAGTTTATTTTCGTTATGCTGACTTTTTCCGTACTGCGTGCTAGCTAGCATGACGGAGTTTTTATACAGCTGGGTGGGTGCTATGAAGTTAATGATGTTGAACTTTATTTTGTTCATAAGTTATTAGAGTTGCCAAACGTCCCGTCTGGTATTCAGAGAAAATATTACGCGTTTCTTATTGAGGTGAAAAGGAACAGTTTGTCCCGTAATTCAGCTACAATGAAAATGACACAAAGCTGGAGTTATTCTGTGTCTTTGCTGCACAGCTGCCTCTTCTCCTCTCATTCTCCCCCCTCCCTCTCCCGTTTCTACTTCAATCATGAAAACTGATCAGTGATCAGCTGATCGGCTCTCTTGTTTGTTTATCGCCCACTTTGCGCCGAAAGAGGAAACCAGCGGATGTCGCACTAAACAACAGCAGCACGTTTAAGCTTGGAGACTCTGTTGTCCTGCTGGGAGACTTCAATGCTCACGTGGGTAACGACAGCGAGACCTGGAGGGGTGTGATTGGGAGGAAAGGCCTCCCTGATCTGAACCCGAGCGGTGCTTTGTTATTGGACTTCTGTGCTAACCACAGTTTGGCCATAACGAACACCCTGTTCGAACATAAGAGTGTCCATAAGTGCACGTGGCACCAGGACGCTCTAGGCCGTAGGTCGATGATCGATTTTGTAATCGTATCACCAGACCTGCGACCATATGTTCAACAGCATTCCGAGGGAGACTGGGGACATTGAGTCCGAATGGACCATGTTCAGCGTCTCCATTGCCGAAGCTGCTGCATTGAGCTGTGGCCGCAAGGTGGTTGGTGCCTGCCGTGGTGGTAATCCCCGAACCAAATGGTGGACACCAGAGGTGAAGGGAGCCACCAGGCTGAAGAAGGAGTCCTATCGGGCTTGGTTAGCCTGTGGGACTCCGGAGGCAGCCGACAGGTATCGACAGGCCAAGCGGAATGCGGCTCGGGCAGTGGCTGAAGCAAAAACTCGGGTGTGGGAGGAGTTCGGAGAGGCCATGGAAAAAGACTTTTGGACTGCCTCGAAGAGATTCTGGCAAACCGTCAGGCATCTCAGAAGGGGAAAGCGGTGCTCTACCTGCACTGTGTATAGTGCTGGCGGAGCGCTGCTGACGTCGACTGAGAAAATTGTCAGGCGGTGGAAGGAATACTTCGAGGACCTCCTTAATCCCACTGACACGTCTTCCGAGGAGGAAGCAGAGTCTGGGGATGAGGGGAATGACCCGCCAATTTCCGGGGGCGAGGTCACTGAGGCAGTTAAACAACTCCTTGGTGGCAGAGCCCCTGGTGTTGATGAGGTCCGCCCGAGTTCCTGAAGGCTCTGGACGTTGTAGGGCTGTCCTGGTTGACACGCCTCTGCAATGTTGTGTGGAGATCAGGGGCAGTACCTGTGGACTGGCAGACCGGGGTGGTGGTCCCCATCTTTAAGAAGGGGGACCGGAGGGTGTGTTCCAACTACAAGGGGATCACACTCCTCAGCCTCCCTGGGAAAGTCTATGCCAGGGTGCTGGAAAGGAGAGTTCGTCCGCTAGTCGAACCTCTGATACAGGAGGAACAATGCGGTTTTCGTCCTGGTCGCGGAACACTGGACCAGCTCTTTATCCTCTCGAGGATACTTGAGGGTGCATGGGAGTTTGCCCAACCAGTCTACATGTGTTTTGTGGACTTGGAGAAGGCATTCGACCGTGTCCCTCGGGGTGTCCTGTGGGAGGTGTTGCGGGAGTATGGGGTGTCTGGCCCATTGCCACGGGCCATTCGATCCCTATACAACCGTTGCAAGAGCTTGGTTCACATTGCCGGCAATAAGTCGGACTCGTTCCCGGTGGGTGATGGGCTCCGCCAGGGCTGCCCTTTGTCTCCGGTTCTGTTCATAATTTTTATGGACAGGATTTCTAGGCGCAGCCAAGTGGCGGAGGGCTTTCACTTTGGTGGCCTCAGAATCTCATCTCTGACTTTTGCAGATGATGTGGTTCTGTTGGCTTCATCGGGTGAGGGCCTCCAGCTCGCACTGGAACGGTTCGCAGCCGAGTGTGAAGCAGCGGGAATGAGGATCAGCACCTCCAAATCTGAGGCCATGGTTCTCAGCCGGAAAAGGGTGGAGTGCCCACTCCGGGTCGGGGATGAGTTCCTGCCCCAAGTGGAGGAGTTCAAGTATCTCGGGGTCTTGTTCGCGAGTGATGGGAGAGGGGAGCCGGAGATCGACAGACGGATTGGGGCTGCAGCTGCAGTAATGCAGACACTGCACCGGTCCGTCGTGGTGAAGAGGGAGCTGAGTGTAAAAGCGAAGCTCTCAATTTACTGGTCGATCTACGTCCCTACCCTCACCTATGGCCACGAGCTGTGGGTAGTGACCGAAAGAACGAGATCGCGGATACAAGCGGCAGAAATGAGCTTCCTCCGAAGGGTGGCTGGCCTCTCCCTTAGAGATAGGGTGAGAAGTTCGGCCATCTGGGAGGGGCTCAGAGTAGAGCAGCCAGCTGAGGTGGTTCGGGCATCTGACAAGGATGCCCCCTGGGCGCCTTCTGGGTGAGGTGTTCCAGGCATGTCCCACCGGGAGGAGGCCCCGGGGCGGACCCAGGACACGCTGGAGAGATTATATCTCTCGGCTGGCCTGGGAACGCCTTGGTATTCCCCCGGATAAGCTGGAGGAGGTGGCTGGGGAGAGGGAGGTCTGGGCCTCTTTGCTTAGGCTGCTGCCCCCGCGACCCGGCCTCGGATAAAGCGGAGGAAGATGGATGGATGGATGGTGGGCCGGTCTCTAGTCAAAATGTCCGGGCCAATTTTCTGTCCCAGTCCAGCCATGTATGCAGCTCATCTGCAGTCTGGTGTTACCAACATCTTACTATTCAGAAGGCAGAATTTCCGAGTTCTGAGTACAATCGAAAGCACCACGACTGCAGTTTATGTGTTGGATGTAAAAGGCGCACATGACGCTGTGACGTAGGCTAGAATCATGGCAGCAGTCAATGACGGTCCAGGCGTGGGATTTCTCTCGTGGAAATATGCACATTATCTTTTCCTTTCTATTGGTAGGTGGCACAGTGCACTTGTGGCAAGTAAGCAAGCTAGAAGACTGGCAAAGTTATGGAAGCAACACATTAACAAGAGAATTCTGAGTAAAACCAAAGTTACTTTCCCTAGTAACTAGTTACTTTGAAAGTAACGAGTAACTTGAAGTAATGAGTTACTTTTGAGAGAAGTAACTAGTAATGTAACTAAGTTACTATTTTAAAGTAACTTACCCAACACTGCGTATTGTGCACTTTCATTATTTTTCTTACCATCATACATCTCTCTGGCCTGTATGGTCATATTTCACTGCATGTAACATGTAACTGTAACATTGCTAGTGGCAATTTATAAGCTCAATCAATCAATCAGATTCTTCACTTCCCCATCCACATTTATGCAGCCCAAGATATACAGTAAGAAAGCCAGTCTGAGCATCCACTTTCCATAATGTTTTTTGTATGTTTTTGGTAGCTGGCGGGTTCAGAGGGAGGAAGAGATGGATGCAGGTGTGAAGTTCGTGTGAGAGCAGGGAGTGAATTCAGCATCCTGACAATCTGATAGACAAAGCTGTCTGTCAGTCTTAGTGATGGGTCGTTCGCGAACGAAATGGCTCTTAGAGCCGGTTCTTTGACGTGAACGACGCGAGCCGGCTCCTTATCGCGAGCCGTCACGTGTTTTTTTTTGTTTTCTTTCTCTCAGCCTCTCTCTCTCTCTCGCACTTTTTTTCTGCTTCACTCACCATGCAATCCTTGTGCTTTATGCTGGGCAGAGGGGGGAGGGGCGGTAGTTACACTCAGTAGCACAGGAACAGAGCGGGAGGGAGAAAGAGAGCCAGGGACAATAACGTCACATTAGAAAGGTATAGTAATCATCCACAACTATTTTCAGTTGCAGATGATAAAGGATTCAGAAAGTTTATTCATGCAGGCCCATATGAAAGAGAATATGCATGTTCTTTTTGTTTTCATATTTTAATTTATATTTAATTGTGTTGTGGTTTGCAGTGTTTTGTGTTGTTTCACTTTAAATTTGTGAAAGGAAAAACATGAAAATTTAAATAGTTAAAAGTTGAAATGTGAATAGTTGATTTTTGTATTATATGATTTATTTATTACATTTTATGTGAAGTGAATAAATAAAAGTATATTTACGGTGGCCCCTAGAGATAAAGCACATACAAACTTCAAATCACGTAAAAACTCCAAAACACATAAAAACACGTACAAACTCCGAAGCACGTAAAAACACATACAAACTCCAAAACATGTAAAAACACGTACAAACTCCAAAACATGTAAAAACACGTACAAACTCCAAAACATGTAAAAACACGTACAAACTCCGAAGCACGTAAAAACTCAGAAGCACATAAAAACTCAAAACACATACAAAAGACAACAGAAGTGCTCCAGGATGCTAGGGCACAGTGTTGAGCTTTTGTTACCTAGTGGCTACACAAGCCAGCAAGTACCAACGACCAGATTTGGTGTGTGGTAAACAATAAACAATACACACATGCTTTCAGTTGTGTAATTTAAGTGATCTAGGTAGCTCTGCTTTGGAAGTTCAGTTCATGCTAGAAATGTGTTTTGGAGTTAGTACGTGTTTTGTCTCTAGGGGCCACCGCATATATTTATATATAAACATATATAAATAAAACCACTTATTTTTACTTTAGTAATTCCTTTTGTGCATAATTTTATATTATTGTTAATAATAAATAAATTAAAGCAACAAAACAACCTGAAGAGCCGTTTCGGAGCCGAAAGAGCCGGCTCTTTTTAGTGAGCTCTCTGCAGGTCATTCACCAGGTCCCCCCGTGTGGTTCTGGGATCTTTGCTCACCGTTCTCATGATCATTTTGACCCCACGGGATGAGATCTTGCGTGGAGCCCCAGATCGTGGGAGATTATCAGTGGTCTTGTATGTCTTCCATTTTCTGATGATTGCTCCCACAGTTGATTTTTTCACACCAAGCTGCTTGCCTATTGTAGATTCACTCTTCCCAGTCTGGTGCAGGTCTACAATACTTTTCCTGGTGTCCTTCGAAAGCTCTTTGGTCTTGGCCATGGCGGAGTTTGGAGTCTGACTGTTTGAGGCTGTGGACAGGTGTCTTTTATACAGATGATGAGTTCAAACAGGTGCCATTCATACAGGTAACGAGTGGGGGACAGAAAAGTGTCTTACAGAAGACGTTACAGGTCTGTGAGAGCCAGAGATTTTCCATGTTTGAGGTGACCAAATACTTATTTTCCACCCTACTTTACGAATAATTTCTTTACAAATCCTACCATGTGAATTCATGGATTTTTCTTTCACATTCTGTCTCTCACAGTTGAAGTGTACCTCTGGTGCAAATTACTGACCTCTGTCATCATTTTAAGTGGGTGAACTTGCACAATCGGTGGCTGAGTAAATACTTTTTTGCCCCACTGTACACTGTGCTCATGTTGTCCATGAAACACAGCACCCAGTGAAAACGGCAGTAGGAGACAGTGAGAGGTTCCAACCACATTTGAAACTTGGGCAGACCTAAAGTTTGGTGCAGAGTGGAAACTTTTTCTCTACTTGAGAATTATTCCAGCATTCAGTCTGATATTGGTGGAACTCAGGGCATAAATGAATGCTGCCACATTTTTGCCACTTCGATGGATTTTCCTGTCTCTCCTGATGCTCTGTTAACCACTTGTCATCAGCTGATTTCCAATTGGTGTCAACTGATGTCTGTTTTCTTAGCTCTCACAATTTAGTGACAAACATGTTTTAGTCAGACAAAAAGATAAAAAAAAAAAAACCATAAAAATGTAAGTTTAAGTGCTCCATATAAAAGTGGCATCGTGCCAGTGTGTTTTAACTATTGTCTGTGTTTTTAAAAAAGAAAGAATTAAGAAAAAGAAAAAAATGTGCACACTATATTTTAGCATATTTTAATCATCCAAACACATGGCAAGTCAGGAAATAAAAAAATAAATAAATAAACAAACAAATTTGTAAATTAACAGGGAATATGAGATCTTGCAGTTGGCCTATTTTAAATTTTTATCCCAGAGTTACTTCAAAAACTCTTCATTTGTAGTGAGCGCTCCCAAAGCCTTGCATCATTTCCCTGTGGTGTAGGCTAAGTCCACTTAATTGTGTTTCAGATTAACCTGCTTTTACATCAAATGGGTGACTTATTCACATTTGTTTTCTTGCAATCTTTAATCTGCCATTTCCAGTTCATGTGAATGCAGAGGTGTTAACATAATCTTCAGATAGCAATTTAAATAATAACTACAAATGTTTTAATAAAGTTATAATAAATGTGTTTCTGTGACATAAATCACAAGCAACTATCTTTCTTCTGATTCCACCAAACAGCTCAACCAGAGTTTACCTGCATTTTGCTGATTTAGGAAACACATTTGGTGAATATTACAAAATTCCAGAGTGATAAGTTGCCATGCAATGACAAAGTATCCTTAACTTCTGTAGAAAACTTTAATGATGACATTTTTAAGGGTGCGTGTGTCGTGTTACTGCTGGACTCGAAGGAGGTGGTCCCACATCAGGCTGTAACTGCTGATCGTTTTCATTTGCCGACTGAGTTTTCATTGATTGTTTTGTTTATAAAAATTCTAAATGACATCACTGCTTAAACTGTCAAAGAATCATCTAAATTATTATAAATGACTGAAAGGTAAGAAATAAAAACTGTTCCTCACCCTAATCGGCTGCTGTAGAAGTGAACAGTTGTACGTTTGAATCAAAAAACATGAAATTACATTTTCCTGCAGCTTTCATGCTGAATCTAGTTGTAAGATAAATAGAAACATTTGTATAAAAATATAATGGATCACATTGTGATTTGTTGAATGTTAACAAAAAACAGTGAAAATTGTACTTCTTAATCTCTAAAGCTGGGGCATCCAAGTCCTTAAGGCCCGATGTCCTTCAGATTTTAGACGTGTCCTTGATCCATCACAGCTGATTTAAATGGCTAAATTACCTCCTCAACATCGCAAATATTCAACAAAATCATTTTATGAGTTACGATAAGGGTGTCATCTGGAAACTTCAGTATTTTGTTATCTTTGGGTTACACTAACTAGTGGTATTTTTTTCCCTTGTGTGTGTGTGTGTGTGTATTTCTATCTACACTCAACAAAAATATAAACGCAACACCTTTGTTACTGCTCCCATTCCCCATGGGATGGACGTAGAGACCTAAAATTCATTCCAGATACACAATATAACCATCCCTCCCAAACAGTGGTCACAAATCAGTCCAAATGTGTGGTAGTGGGCACATCTGCCATATTGAGATAATCCATCCCACCTCACAGGTGTGCCACATCAGGATGCTGATCTGACATCATGAGTAGTGCACAGGTGTACCTCAGACTGCCCACAACAAAAGGCCACCCTGGAATGTGCAGTTTTTTGTGCTATTGGGGGTCTGGGGACCCAGAACCAGTCAGTATCTGGTGTGACCACCATTTGCCTCATGCAGTGCAACACATCGTCGCATGGAGTCCATCAGATTGTCAATTGTGGCCTGTGGAATGTTGGTCCACTCCACTTCAATGGCTGTGCGAGGTTGTTGGATATTCGTGGGAACTGGTACACGCTGTTCAAGCACATCCCGAACATGCTCAATGGGTGACATGTCCGGTGAGTATGCTGGCCATGCAAGAACTGGGACATTCTCAGCTGCCATCTGCCCTGAACAATGTGAACCATGATTCATCCGTGAAGCGCACACCTCTCCAACGTGCCAGACGCCATCGAATGTGAGCATTTGCCCACACAAGTCTGTTACGGCGACGAGCTGGAGTCAGGTCAAGACCCCGATGAGGACGACGGGCATGCAGTTGAGCGTCCCTGAGACGGTTTCTGACAGTTTGTGCAGAAATTGTTTGGTTGTGCAAACCAATTGTTCCAGCAGCTGTCTGGGTGGCTGGTCTCAGACGATCTTGGAGGTGAACCTGCTGGATGTGGAGGTCCTGGGCTGGTGTGGTTACACGAGGTCTGCGGTTGTGAGGCCGGTTGGATGTGCTGCCATATTCTCTGAAACGCCTGTGGAGACGGCTTATGGTTGAGAAATGAACATTCAATGCACGGGCGACAGATCTGGTTGACATTCCTGCTGTCAGCATGCCAGTTGCACGCTCCCTCATTGCTTGTGGCATCTGTGGCATTTTGCTGTGAGACAAAACTGCACATTCCAGGGTGGCCTTTTGTTGTGGGCAGTCTGAGGTACACCTGTGCACTACTCATGATGTCAGATCAGCATCCTGATGTGGCACACCTGTGAGGTGGGATGGATTATCTCAATATGGCAGATGTGCCCACTACCACACATTTGGACTGATTTGTGACCACTGTTTGGGAGGGATGGTTATATTGTGTATCTGGAATGAATTTTAGGTCTCTACGTTCATCCCATGGGGAATGGGAGCAGTAACACAGGTGTTGCGTTTATATTTTTGTTATCCCTGTGTTCTGCAGGCTGGGTGCAGCCATGCAAACAGAGAGACAACACTGCCACCACGTGGTCAAACTTGAACATTACACCAGACAGCTCTTATCAAGCAAGCTGTCACTAAAAGAAGACCTTCACACATCTTTTTTAAATATTAAAGAAAGAGCAAAGTGTTTGATCTCATTTTGTTTTATTTTATTGTAGCATGAACTGAGAATTATTTAGACAAGATAAAATACTATTAATTTACTGTGGTCCTTTTTTGGGAGCTCATGAGCTCATTGTAGTCTTGGATTCTTAGCTGACAGCAGTGGAACCTAATGTGAGCACCTCAAATGCCACTCTGAGCTCAGAGTAAATTGACATAGTCAAAGTCCTTGTGACTACACACTTCTACCACATACACACGTAATTTAGAATCACCAGTTAACCTAGAGGTGTCAACCTCCAGGCCTCGAGAGCCGGTCTCCGGTTTTAGATGTGTCTTTGATCCATCACAGCTGATTTAAATGGCTAAATCACCTCCTCAACATGTCTTGAAGTTCTCCAGAGGCCTGGTAATGAACATATCATTTGATTCAGGTGACCCAGGGTGATATCCAAAACCTGCAGGGCACTGGCCCTTGATCCCTGGAGTTCGACACCTCTGAGTTAACCTAACATGCATATGTGTGAACTGTGGGACGAAGATGAGCACCTGAGGAAGCACACAGAACGACCCCAGCTGGCATTTGAACCATCCCAAACATCTCCACCACCATCCCACCCAATTACAGATATTTTCTTTATGTCAGGGCCCTCTCTGACCTCTGCTAGTATGACCTCTGCTCGTTCTATGTACAGTATATGATCACTCATATGCTGTTTAATTGTTTCACTGGCTGTGGATTCCCCCATGGTCCTCCATGTGCACGTAATACATTATTTTATATTTAAGTAAACTTTGTGTGTGAACTCCCTGCTTGTCACCTACTTTGAGACAGTTTGTGACACACATTTTTAAGACTCAAACTGACTCTGGTGTGAACGTCTCCAGCCAAGCCTTTCCACCCAGGAATATGAAGTTTGACTCTTTAAAAGTAGAAAAATTCATTTTCTGTACATTAACACGAATCAGAACATCTATGAGAGCTCATGTGAAATATGGTGTTCAGAGAAACTACAATAAGGGATCAAACTCTTGTCTGTCAGGGACCCTGGATCTGAGCGACCCAGGGTCCCTGAGCAGTTATGGACTTGTATTATATTATATGTGTTTTGGTGTTGCTGTCCCTCGTTCTCCCTGGTTGCAGGTATGTGTGTGGGTGTGTGTGTCTGGGTGTGTCTGGGAGCACCTGTTTACAGGCACCTTCAGGCCTGGTAGGTGGTTGGCCACACCTGAAGACCATCACACAGCTGATGAAGCCCCGTCGGAGGAGCTACTTAAGAGTGTGGTGGAGCTCTCTCCGACACTGGGTCATTGCGTGGCTTCACGTTAGTCTTTTGGCTCGTTAGCAAGTTCAGTCTGCCGCATTGTGTGTGTATTACGACTGCATCTTTGTTATTTTCCCCGGGAGAAGTGTGGAGACGAGAGGGCAGCGAGCACGGGGTGCTCAGACACTGAGGAGCGGAGACAAGGAACACTAACACTGGGAAAAGGACATGTCACGGGAGTCGGGAACGCACTGAGGATTTATTGTTATGTCTTCCATTCACTGTAAATAAACGCATTGCTTATATTCAGAGCTCCGTGCCTGGGTCCTCCTTTTCCTCCCATCCCTCCGGTTGGCCAGCGTCAGCTGTAACAGAAACCAGAATAAAGGAGGAAATTCTTGTCCGGAAACAAACAAAAAAAATGGAGAAAGTGTGTTTGCAAACTGGAATCAACAGATTAAACGTCTTGAGTGTGTAGCGCCTCAACTCAGGACCAGTACAATATCAATTCAAAAAGAGCCCCCAGACATTAAGCTAGGTTCAGAAGGAAGTTTTGATTTAGGACTAACACTGTGAGTTGGCTTGGAAGTGAACAATTAGCTTATATTGACTGAGTACCAATATAAGAAAATTAAAGTTTCCTGAAGTCTGAATTATCCTTTAAAATTTGTTGAAACCCAAACAGACCCTATGTTATATTACCTGGTAGGACTGATAGTGCACAGGGCTTATCTAATATCCAAGGTATGGCTTGAATCACTTCTTCAGAGAATTCCAAAAATCTGATCGCATAGTTGGCCTCACCATTTCACAATCATCCATAATTTGGGCGGGGCTCATGATCAGTGGTTCCCTAGAATCCTTTATAGCAGTTCAAAAACCAGTCTGGATTTTCCAACACAAATAACTCGATAGATGTTATTTTTTTTGTGCTCAGGGCCAAGATATTTTCCTTTTGCACTCCAACACATTTAACAGCCATTAGAGGGAAGATCTCACAGGAAGGGAAAGACAACGCTTCCTGGGCACAAGACACAAGGTCATCACAAACACAAGACAGCCTCATAGCGCCCCGTGTGACAATAACAATAGCGTAAAATGACGAAAAGGGGTTTAGTAGCCGTGTATTTCACATGGGTTACACCTGTTTCACAGAGTAAAGACACGGCACTCATATGTTCCAGCATCTGCAGTCCTCACATCCTTCAGAATCAAAGACATGTCTTCATCCTTCTTGGTTCCCGCTTCTTAAAACATAGATGCTGGTTGGTGGTATCAAAGTGCCCGTCCTGGTACAAAAGCACATATTCTGACTCCAGGTCAGCTCTGCTCCAGTTCACAACTATGTTCCTGTTGTTTGGAGCTTACAGTACTGCTCCATTTGTGACAGCAAGTCAAAGGGAGGAACCTGCAGCCTATATTCAGTTTGAATACAGAAATAAATGGATCTGGATCATTTTCTTCCTTTAATTAGGTTCTGTTTCACTTTTTGATCGAACTCTTGGCGACCGGGAGAGGAGGATCAAAACAGCAAAGAGAAAGAGAGGCAAAAAAAGAAACAGGTAAGAGTCGATAAAAAATGATCAATCCAGTGTAGCAGATGGGATTTGGGTACACGATGCCCTGTGCTGATTCTGCACATTAAAAGGGAGGGTATGTTTGAATTTAAAAAAAAATCTTTAATGTAAAAGCACCGTTCTCATCAGTTTGCTTGTGGTCCAGGTGTTAGGAGTGGCAGTGGCACTGTTTGTACTGCCTCTTTGTGAATAAGAGTCAGGAAAAAAGGACAAATCTGTGTACATGTTCCTTTTCTTATCTGCTTTACTTCAAACACTTCTTTAACTTACTTTTTACTTTACTTTACTTACTATTTTTTGGTGTATTTTGTCTATGTTATGAGAAATGCTTTAACTCTTTTAAAAACTCCTTTGGGAGTGCTGAGAATGATGTTTCTGATGTAAGAACTGCATCAAATAGTCAAAGTGACGAACGTCTAGCCAAGAAACAAAGCTGGCAGCTCTGCAGCTCTCCCTTTTTAATTCTCTCCCTCTCACGTTTACATTTTCTCTAACAATTCATATGTCCTGGAAAGTCTCACGTTATTTGCACAAAAGCAGGTGCACATGCCTTTCAGACAAGGTAGGATTTGTTTGCACATCTTTGGGATGTGCACCAGCAGCTGTGAAGCCTGTCGCCATAGCAGACAGTCTATAGTGCAGCGTGACAGAGTAAATGGGCTGTAGGGTGGATTCTGACAAGTCCTTTTACTTTTACTTCTGCTTTTAGAATATTTGAGCTAAAGTTCACCATGATGCATCAATGCTCCCTCGAGTGTGTGTGTGTGTAGAAAGAGATGGTTCTCATTTTAAAATACAAATACCATCATACCTGACCAGATAAGTCATGGTGAAGAATGCATCCACATGCTAATGAGTTTCAAACTGTTTGTTGCACTCACAGGTAAACTTCCTAAAGTGCTACCACTCTGTGAAGCACGTTTTGATGTGAGTTTGAAAAAGATCATTAGCTTTGGGAATATAAACAAAGATAAAGTTGGAATGCAACTAAGTTTGCATTTGTGGTAAAGTAACTTAGGTGAGCTTTTTAGATTCATCTTCAGATCAGTGCAGCGCACAACAACAAAGTATGTTGCTGCCAGAATAGAATATGTAGTATAAACTAACAACTAAGACAGAAAAGTAATGAGACTGTGTGGCTGAGGATTAAATTTGTCCCGAGAACTGAGAACAAACAAACTAAACGAATTTAACTGAATTCAGGGAAATCCCATAAATTCCAGATATTTTCATATTTTCTGTGATTTTAATTATTTAAAACCTTTTAATAATATAAAGTTCGCTGTGTGTGTGTGTTTCTGATTGATCAGTACAGGGTTTGCTGTTTATTTTTTCTTTGGTAAATATGAGAATAAAAAATAATATTGTCTACACTGCTCCACCTGCAACCATCCACCCTCAGGCTTGTTTGTGTAGGCCATGAGCAGACCTCCCCCCTTTTCAGGAGTGTAAAGTGTGTTTGTGTTGTCCATGAAACACGGCACACAGTGCAAATACAGCAAGAGCAGATGGTGAGAGTTTTCAAAGGCATTTGAAACTTAGGCTGAACTAATGTCCTCGGGAGTTTGGTTCAGAGTGGAAACTTTTTTTCTACTTGGGAATTATTTCAGCATTCAGTCGGATCAGTGGAACTCACAGCATAGATGAATGCTACAACATTTTTGCTACTTTACTGGATTTTCCTGTCTCTCCTGGTCTTCTGTTCAGCTGCTTCTGGAGGTGAAATCTGAATTTATTACATTATGTTTCATGTTTAAATGTTTTGTTTTTAATCTAGTGAATGTTTGACTATTTCAGTTAAAGTGTGTAAAATTTGTCACCACTTCTCATCAGCTGATTTCAGATTGGTGTCAACTGAGTTGGCTGCAATAGGACAAACATGTTTTAGTCAGACAAGAAGGATACCCCCCCCCCCCCCCCCCAAACATTAAAGCATCCAATTTAAGCTACACCCCAGGGAGACTTTCAACAGTTGTCTGTGTTTTTAAAAAATAAATAAGTAAATAATAATAATAATAACAATAACAATAATAATGGAAATTGTGTGCACAATATGGATAATTATCATGGATAATCTCAACACATGGCAATAAGTAAAAAAAAACATTTAGGTTTATTAACAGAGGATTAGACATTTCACAGTGGGCCCATTTGAAATTTTTACCACCGATTCACCTCAAAAACACCTGCAGTGCGTGCACCAAACACCAAAGTGACTCCAGCCCTGCAGCTTGTCTAGGCTGCAAGGTCACTTTTTACCTGAGCTGTCAATGTTGGTGTTCCAGATTAACTGGTTTTTACATCAGATGGTTGACCTCTGTACATTTGTTTAGCTCACTTTGTTTAGCTCATTTGTTTAGCTAGATCTTTAATCTGATATTTCCAGTGTCAACATTACACTTCAGATAACAAAGCACATTATATTGATTAAAAATATTTTTAATGAAGTTAAAATAATGTGTTTCTGTGAAATAAATCACAAGCCAACATCTTCCTTCTGATACCACCGATCAGATCAAGAGAGACCAGAGTTTAATCCTTTTAGTTCTTTATTAAAATCACTATAGTATGCATTGTAAACATGTCAAAGGAGCTTGCAAAGAAAAGCGTCTGGACTTCTTTAAGTTACTTGAAGACGTTTCACCTCTCATCCGAGAAGCTTCTTCAGTTCTAAGGTCAAATGGTGGAGAGTCTGAGCAAAAACTGGTTCACCCGAAAGACAAAACGCCAAAACACAGACTTAACAATGTGGTGTATGCTGTACAGTGCAGCGAGGAATGCCCAGACCTCTACATTGGAGAGACCAAACAGCCACTTCACAAGCGCATGGCACAACACAGAAGAGCCACCTCCACAGGACAAGACTCAGCAGTCCATCTGCATCTTAAGGACAAAGGACACTCTTTCGAGGATGCCAATGTTCACATTTTGGACAGAGAGGACAGATGGTTTGAAAGAGGAGTGAAAGAAGCCATCTATGTCCACTGTGAGCGACCATCTTTGAACAGAGGCGGTGGTTTACGACACCAACTCTCTGCCATCTATAATCCAGTTTTGAGATCCCTTCCCAGACGCCTTAACGCCCACTCACATCCTGGGCCATCTGATCTCAGGAATTCGCATGATAAGGTGGGGCCAGGTTTCACAATGAACTCACCCGAAACTCTGGCTGATTGGGACCCACACCCAGTTTCACACCTTGGCTCAGGCGATTAGAGGATCATCAGGGGGTCCTTTTGTCCCTCTGTGGGGGGAAACTCCCACTAGGTTTATGTCTGGCACTCTCCACCATTTGACCTTAGAACTGAAGAAGCTTCTCGGATGAGAGGTGAAACGTCTTCAAGCAACTTAAAGAAGTCCAGACGCTTTTCTTTGCAAGCTCCTTTGACTATGATGACCTGGATGACTGAGAACCTTCACAGACCCATTGTAAAAAGTTACTGTAGTCATCCTGATTGAAAATGCTGAAACATTTTATGAGACAGAAATTCTTAACTTTTTAAATAGAGCAATGATGAACAGTGAGGTTCAGTTGTACTTTGACCTTTAACCTCTCTGATCTGTGTTGTTTCCTCTTTCAGAACAGAAAAACATCACAGCTGAGTCTGGACAGGACGTCATTCTGACATGTCGAGCTGCAAACAACAACAACATATTTGTGGAGTGGAGAAGAGTTGACCTGGATGACTATGTCCTTTTGTACGGAGATGAGGGGTCTGTACTTGAAGACCAGCATCCGTCTTTTAAGAACCGGGTGGATCTGCAGGACAGACAGATGAAGGATGGAGACGTGTCTTTGATTCTGAAGAATGTGATGATTGCTGACAGTGGAACATATGAGTGTCGTGTCATCCAGAGAGGACACAGTCACAAGAAGACTGTCATTAAGAACAAGCCTATCTGTATCATGGACCTGAGTGTTGATCCTCCAGGTGAGTGAGTAGAGTTCAGTCTGTGTGTGATCAGAGGTGAAGCTGTTTGATAGTCTCTGATGAGATTTTGAAGAAAGTAGCTCACACCTTTTCTCACCTGCAGGTCAATCAAGAAGAAATGAAGAAGATGGATCTATTGGATGGAAAGTTGCTCTGTCAATTTTCTGTCTACTTCTTGTTGCTGCTGTTGCTGTTTTTATGTACAGAAAATGTTAACAACAACAGAGTCGGGATTCAGAGCAAACTCCTGTTTAAAGAAATAATGTGACTAAAACTGAAACCTCTGATGAGCCTCTCATTGGATCTTTGTGAAGAGACAAGCTAGACGAACACTTGTTCACACCACTTATTATTTTTTAATGTTTTGTAATTAATAGTGAACTGCAGCTATAATAAGTTGAGTGATTAGTGCAATTATTTTGACTGTTACAAAACCACAAACATCATAAGCCCAGTTTCTACATGTCAGAAAATAAATCAGAGCAAAGCAGGAAGAGCTTGCTTCAAGCACATGCTCATTAACACTCCAGCACTTTGACACAGTTTTTATCACAGTCCTCTGCAGGCTGGGAGCAGCTATGAAGTGAAACTGGGAAACAACACTGCCACCATGAGGCCAAGCTGGAACCAGACAGCTCTCATCAAGCAAACTGTACTTAATGGAAGATCTTCAACATGTTTTTTTAAACATAGTATAAACATAGGCCGGCATAGTATACAGAAACATCTGTGCCGAATATGGCCTGGAAGTTCCAAGGTTAAAATGGGAGACGCCCCCAAGGGTGGTGGAGAATGACCGAGCTAAGATCCTGTGGGACTTCCAGATACAGACGGACAAAATGGTGGTGGCTAACCAACCGGACATAGTGGTGGTAGACAAACAGAAGAAGACGGCCGTAGTGATCGATGTAGCGGTTCCGAATGACAGCAACATCAGAAAGAAGGAACACGAGAAGCTGGAGAAATACCAAGGGCTCAGAGAAGAGCTCGACACGATGTGGAGGGTGAAGGTGACGGTGGTCCTCGTGGTAATCGGAGCACTAGGTGCGGTGACTCCCAAGCTAGGCGAGTGGCTCCAGCAGATCCCGGGAACAACATCGGAGATCTCTGTCCAGAAGAGCGCAGTCCTGGGAACAGCTAAGATACTGCGCAGGACCCTTAGGACCCTCAAGCTCCCAGGCCTCTGGTAGAGGACCCGAGCTTGAAGGATAAACCACCACCCGCTATATATATATAGCCAAGTCCTGATCGGGAGGTAACGTCAGATTCCGATCGAGTCTGAAACCAAGTGATTGGGCAGATTTCCGATCACGTGATCGGATCTGGATATCCCTAGTCTCCAGTGGCCCTGCTAGCTCAGTCTCCTGTGTTCCCGCTAGCTCAGCCACCCATTTGGCCACCATTCTCGCAAAGTCATTCCATACAGGGAAAAAATTTCACATTAACCTTTGGTGTTTCTCATGAACTGGCTACCTTTGAGACTATAACTCCCCCCAGGGCCTCCCCAGAGGCTACGTCTCAGTCCTCAGCTGATTCTGGACCCCTGGAGGCTAAGAAGCCTATTGAGGATTGCACCGTGTGTGCCTTTGGAGCTCCTGTTTTGTTTCTTTAGACATGAGTTTCGAGTTTTGTCAGTTCTGTTCTCGCCACCATCGTGTTTTGTTGTATGTCATCCTCCTCAATAAAACTCACTCACATCAGCAGTGCCTGCATCTTGGGTCCTTTAATAATTCCCACACGGCTTGCCTTGCAAACAGTGACAGATACTTTGTTACCAAGAAACTGTATGACTGTCAGAGAAACGAAAGAAAAACTAGATTAAAACCAATGATGCCTATCAATTCTTTCCATGACAAAGAAGTTTGCCTAGACATGCCATGACTTCAGCCAAACAGGACACACCCACATTTTTTGCTTTTTGACTTTCAAGTCCTGCACTTCTGAGCAGTGAATCCAGTAAAGGGGAAGTGGAAAGTTTTAGGCTGACTTGACAACTGATTAAAATGATTATAAAACTATTAATCAAATTATTCCTTGTTGGAACAGTCACTGTTTTGCTCTTTAGAAGTACACTTTATAACTTATTCAAAGAAAGTGTCTTAAATTACAATAAATGCAAATCATAAGGGTAGGCTTGGCAGGAAATTCCCTTGTGACAGTGCCAGGGCAGGGTTTGTGAAAGAGAAACTAAAGACGTGAAATAAAAACACAGAACCAAAACAGAGACAGCAGATCCCCTGAGGCACCTTGACAAACATACATCATCTGCAATTTTTCTCATCATCTCAACAGGTCAGTATTAGATTTAAATAAAACTGCATTAAATATAAATAAAAGAACGTATTTTCTGCTCCTTCCTTGTCATAAAGGGTCACCACAACATATTATCTGTACATGTTTGATTTTTTTACACTGTGTGTGTGTATGTGTTGGATCGTGATTCTCAGTGTAATACAGTGGAGAGAATAGATGCAGGTTGCTTGGAAATTTGTAAACAATGTATTTTTATTTTCAAAGTAACAATCTCAACATATTTTACCTCTGTTTTGACCAGTGTCTTTTTCAAACACCTTTAAAAATGGATGGTGATAAAGAAATTCTCCTCCAGAAGCTGAAAGGACTGGTTACAAATATCAAATGGAGCCCAAAGGAGGTCGCTGACTTGTTTGATGCTCTTTTGAAGCGATTTGAGTCAACAACAAATAACAACTCCCATTTCCTCACATGGATGATAAAAATGTTGCACTGCATAGAGATTTACTTTATTACTTCTGACTGGAAGGATAAAGATGGAAAAACACTTCTGGAACTACTCAGAGACAAAACTGTAACAGATGAAACCTTGAAGGAATATTTAGCAAATGACAGAGAGAAGACCTTGGAGGAAATCATTGATGAAATCCGCCAAGAAAAGTTGAACCAGGTTGATGTAAAGACTTTAGATGATGTCAGAGATATTGTATCAACAGTTCATCAAGACTGTGATATTAAAAATGACAGCTTAAAGAAGAGTGAACTGAAATCAATCTTAAAAAATCTGCTTTTGCCAATGAAAAAAAAATCAACTGTTGTTTCAGGACCTAAAATCATGCTTAATTTTTGTAATGACAGCTCACCAAATAGTCATTTGAAAAACATCTTAAAGATTCTCTGTTTGGCAGTGAGTATAACAAAAACTAAAAATACAAGAAAGCCATTTCGGCCACGACTGACACAGATGGTGAGCTGGTGTCTGATGGCTCTTTCAGAAACAGGACGATTGATTCAGGTTGGCACAGGAGAGGGGAAGTCTTGCATAGTGGCCATGTTTGCAGCTTTTCGAGCTCTGAGAAAAGAAAACGTCGACATCATGTCGAGTTCATCAGTTCTTGCAGAGAGAGATTTTAAAGAATGGGAAGGATTTTATAAAGAGTTGAATATCACTGCTGATTATAACTGCAACAGGCCTGATGTAGAAGTAAAAAAGTGCTATGAGTGTCAAGTTGTTTACGGCACTGCAGAAAACTTTGCTGGTGACTGGCTTCGGCACCACTTTCAGAGGTTGGACATATTAGGGCAGAGGAAATTCCAGTGTGCAGTAGTGGATGAAGTGGATTCCCTGATGCTAGACAAGGGTCATCATGTAGTCTATTTAAGCAGTAACATGCCTGCTTTGCAGCATCTCAACCCACTCTTGGCATGTATATGGGCCACTGCTAATCAGTACAAGAAAACTGGCACAGATACAACTGTAGGGCCAAAATTTCCTTTTTATCACGTGCTGGAAAACATCATGGAAAAAGATAGTGATGAGTTCATTATTCGTCAGATAGCAGAGGACACAGGTATACTGTCAAAAGGATCAGTCAAGGACCTGAGAAAGAACCCGAGCCTCTTAAATGAAAGTGTTACTGCTAACGAGCTGTCTGAGTTCTTTAAAACGGTGGAAAGGAAATTCCCATCTTGCCAGTTTGCTCTCCACTTCATAAATAACAATGAAATAGAGGAACTCAAGAAAGAGCTGCAGAGTGAAAATGTGGAAAGCAGAAGAGTGTCACTGCTTTTACTTGATGGTGGCTTCTGTCAGTACATGTACTCTGATCACGACAGTGTGGTGAGCGCTGTAGAAGAGGAAGTAAAGAGATCAATTCATTTTACACCATGTGAACTGAACCAAGCTAAAAGCAGCTGCTACATCCCAGGCTTCTTTTCAGAGCTGGTCAAATCTAAACTAAAGGTCTGGATTGAAAATGCATTTGAAGCTCAAGTCATGACAGAGGACCATGAATATGTGATGGAGAAACATGGAATCGTGCCTGTGGACTACAGCTGCACAGGGGTTGTTGAAAACTACATGAAGTGGACAGATGGACTTCAACAGTTTATTGAAATGAAACACGAGTCAAAGATTAGTGACATGACCGCCATCACAAACTACATGTCTAATGTGGGCTTGCTTCAAAAGTATAAAAACCAGTTTGGAAGTCAGATCTACGGGATGTCTGGAACTCTTGGTCAAGAAAAAGAGACTGAGACTTTGCAAAAGATTTATGACGGTATCAAAACCTGTCAGATACCTTCATTCAAACGTAGAAAGCTGTTTGAGGTTGAAGGTGTTGTTGTAGAAGATGAAAAAGAATGGATTAAAAAAATCTGTGATGTTGTCATTGCACAAACCAGCCCTACATCATACAGGGATCCTAGAGCTGTGCTCATCATCTGTGAGACCATCAAACGAGCAAAGATGATCCATAGCAGTCTAGGAGACAGAGTCCAGAACAAAAATCTTTATATAAACAACAACATGGACAACAGTGTGATCATTTCCAAGGAGTTTAAAGCAGGAGAAGTCATCATAGCAACAAACCTCGCTGGCCGTGGAACAGACCTTCAGGTTTCTGACACAGTAAAGGAAGCTGGAGGTTTGTTTGTTGTGCAGACCTTCCTGCCCAAGAATGCTCGTGTGGAGACACAAGCATTCGGCCGCACTGCTAGACAAGGATCTCCAGGATCTGCTCAGCTCATTGTCTGTTTGAGTCATCTTTCAGAGTTGCTCCAATTAATGGTTTTAAGAATGAAACTTCTTTCTTTATTCAGAAATCTAACAGATGTGACTCCACTTAAACAACTTCTGTTTGTGATGCAGTTAAGGTCATATCAACAAAGCAACCATAATGAAGCATCTGCAGAAATGACTTCAACACTGAAGGATATTTTGACTGGAACACCACAGCAGGAAATAAAGACAACTAAGAAGGTCAGAGACAGCACAGTGGCTGATGAGCTATCAAGCTACTTGGAGTCTCAGATCCCAGACATGAAGAAGAAGGAAGAGCTCTTCAATGATTATCTGGATGTACTGGATGATCTGTATACAAGCAGCAACAACAAACCAGGAGCTTCAGATTTGTCTGCTCTGAATGAGTTTTGGGGTGTGTGGCTACTTACAAGCTTCAGTGCAAAAGATTCTACTGAAGAGTTGAAAAGTCGACTAAAAACAGACCTGGACACAGCGAGGCAGAAACTCAGACGGAGAGAATCACCATCATCAAACCTCTACCACTACATTAGCTTTGGTAACAACCTGCGTGAAAAGGGGAAGTTTGCAGAGAGCATCAACATGTACACTAAAGCCATTCAGAAGGATCACTGTTGGGGAGCTATTGCATATTACAACCGTGCTTTTACATCTTTGAAGCAGCAAGACAGGAGTCAGAGTCCAGACTGTATCAATCGAGCTCTAGAAGATTTGCAAAATGCACTCAAGTCTGTTCAGCTTCACTGTGACCAACTCGAAGTCACTCACAGGTTCTTAACACAGCACACCAACAAAGACAACGGTGATTCACTCACCAGGCATGACAAACACTTAATAGCCAGATACACAGTGTTGGTGTCATTCAAGGTAAACATTACAGAGGCCATAAAGAAAGTGGACAAAGCCAGAGATACAGGTGGAAATGTAAAAGTGGAAGAGAGTCTAGTCTACTTCATGGTTCCACTGGTGTATTTTTTGCCTTTTATTTTCCATTCAAGGCAATCAGTGTGTGTTATCCGCTCTAGAGATCCTCTGATGTGCCAACAACTCATCAGCCATCCTTCTTTTGATATTCTAAATGAACTTGAGTGTCTTAAGAGTCTGGGCCTGACTCATGTCTATACCTTAGACACACTGTTTTCTCTGGGAGGCTTTTTCTCAAAGATTGGTAGAAGAATAATGCAGACAAGTTAGCTCTTTTTTGGGGGGGTGGGGGGCCTTAAGTGAAGAAAGAGAATATTTGTCAGATTTTCAAGACTGGGACAAAAATAATGTTGGCCCACCCCTGAACCTCCTGATACATACAGCTATGGCATTAATTTCAAAATTCTATGTTTCCTTGTCCTCAAGTTAAATTCACGAGATTTTTAGAATATTTTACCTTAGCAATGTTTTTTGTGTGTGTGTTTTAATGAGTTTTAATGCAGAAGATGTGTACCATGCCTCTGCAATTCTGACATTTTATTATTACAATGTTTTAACGTGAAAATGTGTTTCTGAGTTGATGAATAAGTTAACTGCAATAACACATTGTCAAAGTTGAATCATTTGTGACTGGTGGATGACAGCCAAAGAACCATCACACACCTGTTACTATGGCCAGACTTGCAGTTTTATAGAAGAGTTTTGGAAGTAGAAGTAAATGTATAGCGCTTTACTTGGTCCTAAGGACCCCAAAACGCTTTACACTATACACAATCATCACATATCACAATCATCCACCCATTCACACACTGGTGATGGCAAGCTACGGTGTACCCGCCGAAACGCTGTGCATTTATCGAGACTTTCTGCCCTAGGTAGGCCAATTATGGATCTTGGATCCACATTATGTCAGCAGCTGTTCTCCACCGTGAACTATGTTAAAAACAAACACCGCTGACTTCGTTCAGCCCCGATTTGCAGACGCTGTGTGCAGAGGTTTGGGACCATAAGTCTAATTGTAAACATATCACAGCAGAGCCGATGATGTTTCCATCAACATGCTTTTCAGCATCTCTTTATTGGCCACTTTTCACACACTGCTGCTGTACGCATACAGCCGGCTTTAGCTTTTCAGCTCACACCCCGACACACACCAACACAACAGCGTAGATAGCGCAGACGCAAAGGCGGCGAGGCGGGATTGCGGGTGCCGCTCATGTGCGTCCGCCTCCCCTGCAGCCCCGCCACACACATTAACCTGGTAAAATACATATTTAGGCAGAATTTTGTAAATATCTATTTTTCATCTTTTAGCATCTTTTAGTGCTTTTTTCCAATTATTTTTTAAAAGTGAGGCTCCAACAGCCCAAAGGCGATATAAGGTTGGCGGCTCACAGCAGTTTTTGTTTGCTGGATCATTTTAGTTCAGCTGGGTGTCTTTCCTTTTGTTGTATTTCTTTAAGAGTTCAAAATGTGTTAATTACATAAATAAATTGCAATTTTCTCTGTAGCACTTCAAGGATTTCATAAGCAACACACCTTAGTTGTTCACACAAAGCATAAAGGTAAAAAAAAAAAAAACAATATATACAGTGTTATCTTCATTTTAGATGTAAAAAAGTATTTGTGGCTCCCAGTGTTTTCGTGGAACCCGGGCCCAAGTGGCTCTTTGGATGTGAAAGGTTGCTGACCCCTGGGTTAGTACACTGAAAAAAGTGATATTGTCTCCTTTTAAATATAGCATATTATATTTTGGTATATCTTTTCAATTCAAATGAGTAATTCCTGTCTACATATATAATTCGAGTAACTCCAGAATACATTCCCTGCGTTTTAATCCAATTAATTTTAGTTAATTAAATGTAGCTCAAAATGCTTAAGTATGTTTTTCATAGCCTCCTGCTGGGCCATTTTGCGCATGCGTTAGGACAGGCCACCATTTTGCGCGCGGACTGAAAAAGCGGACGCTGTGTGCTGCAAGCGGGCTCAAGTTAATCGCACAACTTCATATAAAGGTGGTCTAGCTTCGGTAAGTAAACCTTTTACGGTCGTTTTTGTTTTAGTTTTTTTTACCTCAGTCAAAGCATGTTGACTCTTTAAGACGTGTGCACATGGAGAAAGAAGTCTAAGTAGTTGTACAGCTCTGAACTTTGTCGTGATTTGACTTAAGCTAGCTATGTGCTCTATTAGCTACTGCTCTATTAAAAGAGTAATTGTATTGATGCGTTAAAATGTCATATGTTTTTAGCTTAGTTCTGGTGGCACACTTTGTACTAACAAATTATGGAACGAGGCAATTTCTCTGTTGTAGTTAGCTGTAAAGTTCACTGTACAGTCGCCTGCAGTTTTAAGTTGAGAAATCGTCCCTCCCGCCACATTAAGGAATAGTCGGGCGGGGGAGGGGGCTTCTGAACGCGCCTGCACAGTCAGGGTGCAGTAGGAAATAAATAAGTAGGATTGGCGTTGCACAACGTCTTTTGTGCAGAAACAAATAATGGTTGTAAACTGTGGAGGAGAATAACTCAGTGGTTGCCAAAAATGTGAGCTCAAAAGGCACTGAGAGTGATGTTTGTCAGAACTGAAATTAACTCAGAAAAGAAGTTGCTTCACTTGATAGAGCTGTTGAGTGCAAGACCTGTCAGCGGTCTGGTTTAGCATTTGAAGCCTCGCTACGTGCTTCCAAACCGCTGCATTTAATCTCAGAGAAAACTAACACAGAGAAGTAAAGCAAGTGTGTAAGTTCATCTCTTTATGTTTGCATAGTATTTTCATGTTGAGCTTAACAACCGATGTATGGAGCCACAGCTGGACTGGCTGTCGGAGTTTTGTATTGAGGGGGAAAGGAAGCGATTTGTTTCGTACTTCAGCTAGAATGAAAAAAAGACACAAAGTTGGAGTTATTCGGTGTCTTCATGCTGAACAGCTAAAACTTCTTCCCTCATTCTCCCCCCTCCCTCTCCTGTTGCTACTTCAATCATGAAACTGATCGATTATCAGGTGATCGGCTTTTCTGTCGCTAGTCTCTCTCATTTGTTAATCACCCAGTTTGCGCTAGAAAGAGGAAAACGGCAGATAAACAACAGCAGCACGTTTAAGCTTGATAAGCTGTTGCTAGAATTTTTTTAATATTACTTCTAGTATCCGCTTATGTTTTCTGGAGCCACAGCCGTAATAGCTGCTGGTCATGATAGTTTGGATATGTGGTGAGAAGGAAACATGAAGGTGAAACCAGGAGAAGTTTTTACTGAATCATTAGAGCTGAACAGGTGATGGAGAAACAGGTTTACCTTTTAGGTGACATGAATGAGTTGAAGTTATGAACCGTTTCTGAGAGACAAATAACTCCAGGATCCTTTTTTAGGTAGCTGACAGCTGGTAACTGTGCAGGGGCGGGTCTAGCAAAGTTTTGCCAGGGGCCAGGTAGGGCATTAACAAGGAAAGGGGGGCACAAAGACATAATTTTCTTTCTTATTCTCATTTAAAATGTCTAGCTTTTAATAAATAATTATTTTAAATCTTACTACCAAAGTGGTGATCTGGTTAAGCACCAGTCTTCTTTTTTTCTGTGTGTGTGTGTGGTGTGTGTGTGTGTGATACAGGTAAATGCTGAATTCCAGTGTATTACAACACTTCAACTGGAGATGACCTTCGCGGCACAGTTAGACAGAATTACACCTCAGTTGATGACAGTTTTCCAGAAGAAGGGCGGTGTTTCTGGGCAGAAACTTGCCCACCACTTGCAGATCATGCAAGAGGTAAATCTGAATATTGCAAATTCTATTTGGATTTCTTTTGTCTTAAGTGGCAGGTCACTGGTGAGTCCAATAAGCCGTTTTAGGTGACCAGCCAAAGAATCTAAATTTTGAAATTTCTTATATAAATTTTATTTACTATGTTTGAACTGACATATGATAAAATTTACTTATTGCGAATTTCAGACATTGTTCTTTTTTCCAAATTGGTTTAATCAGCAACTCTCTTTAAACAGGCTGAAAGTGATGTTAAAGTGAAAAGGGAAGCAGTTCTCAGGGCACTTTGCCTCTACCTTGGTGAAGAGGACGGAAGCTTTATTCGGGAGTTCTTTGTAAGTCATTTAAGTCATTGTAAGCAAGTCATCTATACACACACTTTTTAGATAGATATCTGTGTGTGTGTATTACACACACACACACACACACACACACACACAAACAACTAGATTGGAATTTAATTGTAGAGTTAATTGTTTTTTCTTTTACCTTTTTATTAAATGTTTAGGACATTGAAGGAGATGATCTCCAGAGAGACCTGAAGAAGCACACCATGGGCATTTATGTCATCAACGGGGTGGACGGACAAAATGGACATTATGATGACATTGGAATATTTGTTGAAGGGGAGATAGTCATGGACAACATTGGATCTCTGGCCCAAGCTTGTGCATTGATGCTTGGAGTAATCTATGCACTAAACCTAGCCTTCCCCAAGGAATTGAAGGACTATTATGAATTCATTTAGAAAGTGTTGATGGGATTGGATGGTGAAAAGCTCTCCCCCAAAGTCTTTGGGCTGAAGAACAAAATTGCTACTGGATAGGAAGATTTCTAAAACCACACATCAAGAGAATGCTGTTATGTAAATTACCAATGACTGGTGCTCTTGTGAATAGGAGTGAAACTCTTGTACAACCATCATTTGTTCTGTTATGTTTTGATTGAACATTTTAACTTTCAATAATGAATGTTTCACATGTGGTACATTTGAGTAGCTTGAAGAGCAACTTTGTAATTATTCAGTTATAGCTGCTGCCCTGCGTATAATCAGTGTTAACTCAACTGAATTAAAAAAAAAACAAAAAAAAAAACATTCATGATTACCACACTGCAGCACACTGGTAACACTTTAAAGACTTAATTGTTTTGAAGCGAGTATGTTAGGTCAGAAAATATGTAAAACATTCAGAATCTTCAAGGAAGGACTAGAATGGAAAGACAGTGGTCAATAAGCAGTAAGGAAAACACAAGTTTAATTTTAAGTCTAATTACCTTATTAAAATGCAATTTCTAAATATGGATCGCAGAACAGCAAGTCTGAAACTGGTTAGCTTGTGGATGCATCAGTTTCTAATTGTGATACTTTATACTGCTGGCAGTGTTTTATTCTTTTATGTAAGGAGGTTTTTTTTGTTTTTTGTTTTTTTTTTATAGAGGAAGAGAAACATTGGTTAACATTTCTCTTGTCTGTTGTTTCTGTTTTGTTTGAATACAGCTTTTTAAAGCTACTAGTTCATAGGCAAAAGTTTTGTAATTTGTATTATACAAATTGCAGCAATTTTTCTTAGAGATGTGGATTCTTATTCTGTTTGCAACAAATTTTGCATTAATAAATGGTGTGAAAGAATGTTGTAGTTTTCATTATTGACGTTTTTAAAAACTACAAATCAGGGTAAGCAATATTTTTTAAGTAAACTTAACTTAATTGAAATAGAGAGAAATTAACAATTTGATTGATTTGAATATAAGTTTGGGACATAAGTGTAAAGGAAACAAATTATTCTGGTACATTTAACACGACCTTAGTTGGAATTACTAATAATATTTGACTAAGTCGTATCCACAACAGTTAAGTTAAAGTAGCTTAAAAATATGTTGGTTTTACTCGCTTAAATTAAATTCAGTGTACTTAAAAAATATTTCTGGATTCAAACAAATTTATTTCGTGCAACCACTTGTCATAAAAAAATTGAGTAAATTGAACAAAACATTTTTTTCAGTGTATCTTGCCCAAGGACATTTGGCATGCAGCCAGGAGGCAGCCTGGGATCGAACCACCAACCTTCTGATTAGTGGCTACTACCTGAGCTACAGCCACCCCATGAGCTCATTGTGAAACCTAACCCCACCATATCATTTGATTTCCTGAGGTCAGATGGCCCAGGATGTGAGTGGGCTTTGAACTTTGATCCCTCTTATCTGTGTTTGCACTTTGGGTTTTACAGTTTCTTGTGTGTGTAAAAAGCAAATAAACATGTTATTGAATTCTTAAATTTAAAGGGATGCTTACTTTGATTACGTTGCATGAATGTTCAGGCATTAATACTGTTTTTGGAAAGCTGAACTAAAAGAATAAAAAGTAAATGTGAAAATGGTCACTTCATTGTGTTGTTTTTTTCTTCTTACATTTAGAGTCTCTTTGTTGACACGATCAAATGAACTGCTGCAGTCTGAGTAATTTTAAAAGAGAAAAGTATTTGGGTTGAAAGAGATTCAGCTAAAGTGAATGAAATGCTAATGAACTCCGAACTGAATGAAGACAGAAGTGGTACATCTCAAATATCTCAATCCGCCCGAAAGCATGAGTCACGATGGGTCACTGACAACCACGTGATGATGATTATCTCCCATTTGTCTTGCAGATATATCTTAGCCTATATTTCATGTAGCTCTGGATCTTTAATGGATGTTTCTGCCTGCATGTGTAGAGGATTGACGTATTTAGCAAAGAAAACACAAAGTGACCATATAAGAGGGTTAAATTAGTGTCAGTGTGACTAAAATCTTATGTGCAAATTGACAGATGTTTTTGACAATGTCAAAAATTGTATATATTTCAGGTAATATGTCTTTTATTTCTTTTATTTTTAACATTTGGGAAAACTTAAGTCTGAAATCCAAATGAAACATATTTTAATAGTGTTTGTGTCCCACACTTTGACTGGATCACTGGCAGCTGATCAAGGTCAGTTTTCAGTCACACACATATTTATTTTACTGCTCCAACATATTGACACTGTTCCTGCAGTCCTCTGTAGGTGGCTATGGTAGCACTAAGACAACACTGCCACCTAGAGGTCAAACTAAAACATTTTTGTTTCTTCTGCAAAGTTTGTAAGATTCAAAAAAAGATTAAACAAGTAAAGTTTGTTTTGTAAGATGAACAATGTTACTGAGGAAGAAAAGTAGGAAAAAACAGCAGCTAAACTGGACTCACTCAGACTGACACAAGTGCAAAAATATAAACAGAATTTTATAGTTTCTACTTGTGGCCACTTTATTAGGTATAAGATGCTTGTTACATGTTTGACGCCTATTTGTCACCTGAAACTTTGGAAGCTGTGATGTATTTGAAGTTTGTGGAAAAATGTGCATGTAGAGCAGCAAAATGCCTGCATGTGTGGGTTTCCTCTTATAATCTAAAGATGTAAAATGTAAAGACAATAAGCTGGCCCAGGGGATCTCCAGGCCCCAAGGTTTTAGATGTGTCCTTGATTCAACACAGCTAGTTTAAATGGCTAAATGACCTCCTCAACATGTCTCGTAGTTCTTCAGAGGCCTACTAATGAACTAATCGTTTGATTCAGGTCTGTTGACCCAGGGTGAGATCTAAAACCAGCAGGACGTCGGCCCTTGAGGCCTGGAGTTGCCTACCCCTGGTGCAGTTGTTTGTCTCTCTGTGTCAACCCTGTGAAGGTCCAGGATGTACCATGTCTCTCACTCTGTGACAGGAAATAATCTGATACTTTGAATTAAATTTAAGAAGAAAAGTGTGTAATATCCAAACTAAAGCCTGCACATCTTCTACCTCACTAACGTTAACATGTGGGAAACACAAAAAAGGAACAGGTCCAACTTCACGTGTTCACAGTAATAAAGCAGGTTTTGTTATTTGACATGATGTGATAACCACCATCACACTGATGGAGCAGGAACTCTGTGCAGCTCGGAAGGGATGCTCAGTGGTCACCACCACAATGTCTTTGCAGGTCTCCCATCCGATTACAGGTGTTTTCTTTTCAAGGCCCTCTCTGACCTCTGCTCCTTCTATGTAAGAGCTCCTAAGCTGTTTTATTATTTAGCTGGTTGTGGATTCCCCCATGATCATGAAAAATGTGCAGGCGTGAGTCTCTGGGGCAACCTCTGCAAATGTGGTGGCAACACAGTTCTCATGACAGTGTCAAAGTAGCCCTTAACTTCTGTCACCACTGCCCCATGAAAGAAGATAAATCTGATCTGGAACAATCTCAGTTTGCAGCTTAGGGTCACTTCAGGAAAAGTCATTACGTTAACACTAAAAGAATGACAGTTAGGCAGTTTTTGTCGAAACAGGTCAAATGTTCTGCAATCAGGAAGTAAGAATTCTATTTTCTTTTTGCTTAAAGGTGGATTACAGTGGTGTGGAAAAGTATCCCCCCATTTCCAGAGTTCTCATTTTTTACATATTGATACATTTACATTGTTCAGAACATCACACAAATGAAATTATTAGACAAAGATATCTCAAGGAGCGCTCGCTTTGATGTTGTTTTTCTGTAAAATCAGAAAACAATTTTCAAATTCACTCCTACAGAATCGACTCCAAGCATGAAGGGTGCTAACAAAGACAACAAAAAATAACACATGAAGCAGAAGCAGACCAATCAAGTGATGGTTGTCACATTTATTCTCTTTAGTCTTTTACATTTTGAATTAAAAACATGAACAAAATCTTAAACAAGTAATGAAAGAGTCCCCTCTAAGCTTCAAGCTGCATCCCTCAGCAGAAGTGCATCATAATTGTCGCACACATTCTTATTTGATTTAAAAATACAACTTTTACATCAGGATGTGAAAGTCTTCTTCTTCTTTGCTTTAGTTACATTTGGGTTTAAGTTGAAGGTAAATTCCATAATCCACAAATAATCATTTACAGCCATATTTTCTGGTTTAAATCTTTACAACTCACAACAGAGAACACAATAAAACTAATAACTGCTGCACACTGACACGTTCGTGTAATTTCCTGGGTTATCTGACAGTTATTGAATCCTTTAAAATGGAAAATAACAAAGTGGTACAAATAAATAATAATCTGAAACGTATATACAAAGAAATTGATGTTTTACACATTAGTTAGTCTCATGGACAATAGGGGAAAATAATTTTTATAGTAAATTTACTCGTCAGGAAGCAGAATGCCATCTCAAATACCACGTGATGATGATTATCTCCCATTTGTCTTACAGATATATCTTAGCCCATATTTCATGTAGACCTGTTTCTGCCAGCATGTGTAGAGGATTGACGTATTTAATTGAAGTATTGAAGTATTTAGCAAAGAAAACACAAAGTGACCATTTAAGCCCTAAGACAGATGGGACAGGCTCCAACCCCCTGCGACCCTGAAAAGGAACAAATGGATGGATGGAAAACTTAAGTGTGAAATCCAAATGAAACATATTTTAATAGTGTTTGTGTCGCACACTGTGACTGGATCGCTGATGACTCATCAAGGTCACACCTCTGTAGGTGGCTATGGTAACACTAAGACAACACTGCCACCTAGAGGTCAAACTAAAACATTTGTTTCTTCTTCAGCAAAGTTTGTAAGATTTAAAAGAAGATTAAAAATGTAACGTTTGTTTTGAAAGATGAACAATGTTACAGAGGAAAAAAGTAGGAAAAAACAGCAGCAGATGGTGATAAACTGGACTCACTCAGACTGACACAAGGTCAAAATCATAAACAGAACATTATAGTTTCTACTTTATGGCCACTTTATTAGGTACAAAATGTTTGTTACATGTGTTACGCCTCTTTTGTCACCTGAAACGTTGCAGGCTGTGATGTAATTTAAGTCCGTGGAAAAATGTGCATGAAGAGCAGCAGAGGCATGCCTGCGTGGGTTTCCTCTTATAATCCGAAGATGTAAAATGTAAATTTTTAGCTGGCCAAGGGGATCTCCAGGCCCCAAGGTTTTAGATGTGTTATGGTAAATGGTAAATGGCCTGTATTTATATAGCGCTTTACTAGTCCCTAAGGACCCCAAAGCACTTTACACAACCAGTCATCCACCCATTCATACACACATTCACACACTGGTGATGGCAAGCTACATTGCGTTCTTGATCCAGCAAAGCTAATTCAAATGGCTGAATTACCTCCTCAACGGCTGTATCCCAATTCAGGGTCTGCAGCCTTAAAGGCCGCATTTTAAGGCCGATTACGGCACAGTGACGTAATGAAGGTTGTCCCAATTTGAAGGCTGCTCAAAATGCGGCCCTCAAATGCGTCCTTAATTTCCCTGAATTTTAAGGATGGGTCGGTGTAGCCTTCATGGCCCAACAGATCCCAGACTTCATAGCGTGGTGGTGGGTGTGGATAATTTTGCGAAAAAAAAAAACGGTGGAAGCGGAGCGGCCAAAGAGTAAACTTTCAAAAGTAAGTACTGAATATTATGTCACTTATTTATGTGCGAATGTTTAATAATGAAGAACATTAAAACATTACTGTTGGCCACATGTCGGCAAAGTTATGTGACATTAGTGATGTTTGTACTTTAAGTGTCAGCTTGGTTTTAAAGCCTTTACTTCAAAATATACGCTGTTCAATAGCTGACCTTAATCTTACAGAGATTGTGATGATTTTGTGGATAATTAAAGTCAGTCATATATCCACAAACACAACAAGCTGAAAGTCAGTGATGCTGCTCGGTTTGCAGTCCTGAATATCACGGCACAAGCAGGATCCACTGCACTGTTAATGTTAGCTATGTTATATTGCTGCCTCTGTTCGGTGGTGTCGAGCCAAACGGACTTTAACGTGTGTTTGAACGAGCTGACGGTTCACTCGTTAAGCTGAAAGAAAGATGCTTTAATCACAGGAGTCACACATGTGTCCACTGTACCATCTGGGAACTCTTCTTGTTCAGCACTCGTAATAACACAAACACTAAATCCTCCTGTTTGTAGCAGTGTGTACACCTGAGACTGTCACCTGTCTGTCTGTCCTGCACTCTATCTCTGTTTCTTTCTCTCTGATTGTGGAATAAAAGTATGAACATGTATTTATAAGTTACACTTGTGTTTGAATCCTGCAGCTTATCACACATTTGATTTCCATGTGTGACGACTGCAAGTGTCCAGAGTGAGGACAGACTGAGGGACCCACTGCATTACATCATCTGTGAGGCTTTGCATCTGTGATGATCCACCAGGACAAACTCAGCAGTGTGTGAGGAAGAGGAGGAAGAGCCAGCAGCAGCTGACAGATGGAGAGAATAGACAGACTGTTCCCTGTTTGTGAAGGACTGCTAGGAAAGTTTAAAATAACTAATTGTCTGTCCTGAATCAGTCTTATTAGGTAATGTTCAAATAGTTTTATCATTCCAGTGTTTTCAGTGCGGGAGAAAGTACTCGGGGCCTTCAAGTTACACACTATGAAAGGCAGCAACAAGTTTAATGTTCAGAAACCTAAAGTATGTATCAGCAGCAGAATGGACCTAAAAATAAATGTTTGTTTCAATTCTATGAAGCTTTGAGTATTTTGGATCAGTAGCTGCTGTGTGTGTTGCATCATATTGCTGTAATTGTTTATATGCTTTATATATTCTGAGGTAAGTTGATCTATAGTGTTACATCATATTCTATAATGATGTTATGTGTTTGTATACTTTCTGCCCAGTTTGACCCATTTAGCAGAAGCCAGCCTGTTTAAGGCTCTGATATCTATTCTGTATGACTTAAAGCAGTTATGACATGGTCTGATTTTCTCACCCAATAAAGGAATATTTCATATATCAGTCTACTCTTCATTTTATCAGAAACAGTTTTCACAGCTCGTACATTTGCTTTTTACACATATGTAAGCACTGAGCCAAATTTACTAATGCCAACATATTAAATGAACAATATTTGTCTCTTATGTATAACACATCTATATATACACTGTCACAGATACTTGTCTTTAAGTGAAGATTTAAGGTGATAGGACATATAAATAACTGCAACTTGAATGTTTATTGAAGCTAAGTATTTGACACAGAGTTCACTCACATGTGCTGTACCAGTGTACCTGCACATGTGATGTCACAATAAAAGTGATTTGATTTGAGAGTTCAAGTTCACTGCTGTAATAACTAATAATGATTAATATAATAACTATAATATTGGCCATATTATATTTACGCTGACTTTAGTCTCATGAACAACATTAGCTAATTGTTATTTACTAACTCATCTTGAATAACTGTTCAGTACAGAAATGAAGCTCAACAATCATGTTTCACAGTCCTGTGGTCTCAGCCTCAGATACTTATTAAATCACACAAAGCTCAGGTAGAAACAAACAAACAAACTAACAAAATATGTTATCCTTCATTTCTCTCAAATAAAGCTGTATGACACATTTCCAGCGGTTAGTATCATGGTTGCTAAGCAACCTGGGCAGCGCGACAGAGGCTAGACCGTCCCATTTCACAAGCCTACAAGCCTCGCACTTCCGGCCTTAACGGTCTTTGAGTACGCGGCCCTTGTGGACCATTAAGGCTGCATACTTTAAGGCTGCAGAACCTGAATTGTGATACAGCCGACATGTCTTGAAGTTCTCCAAAGGTCTGGTAATGAACTAATAATTGGATTCAGGTGTGTTGACCCAGGGAGAGATCTAAAACCTGAAGTACACTGGCCCCCGAGGCCTGGAGTTCCCCAACCCTGGTCTAGTTGTTTGTCTCTCTGAGTCAGCCCTGTGAAGGTCCAGGATGAGTTTGAAAAAACTCTCAGGACAGACACTTCAGTTTAACCCACAACTAATTCTATGGTTGTGAAGGAAGGTAACAACATATATATTAATTGATGTGATATATATATATATATATATATATATATATATATTTATTTTTTTATTTATTTTTTTTTTATTTTTTTTTTGATGTGAATCATGAACCTGGAACCATGAACCATGAACATATATTTATGATGTGAATCAATGAACCCTTTAAAGACCAGATTTGTAAAGTGGTAAATGTGCAAATGAAATTTTACACACAACTACAAAACCAGCATCACAACTCGGTCCAGTGAGCCGAGGCTGAAGGAAAATCAACAAAATCCTGAGAATGGAGATGCAGATGGAGCTGCATTATTACAAACTATTCCACCATATGAACGTGAGATCTGTGTGGAACAGCTGGCCAGTAAAACGTGTCAAAAATTATTTTTCACCATCAGATCCTGAGTCGTCTATGTGCTAATGAAGATGATATTATTATGTTCTGTGAAGGCTGTTCGAGGCAACAGGTAGGCCTACAGGACAAAGTCAACGTTACGATTCACACTAGAGTTTTAGCTACTGATCATTTTATTTATCATTAATTCTATTCACCTTCAGCTTTAGCTTTCAGGCCCATCCACCAAGCTGCTGCTGACTTCCCCTATATGCACTGAGCATTTATTTTCCACTCACCATTTTCACTTTTTCATTCTGCAGATGTTTACATATCTCAACTATGCTAGATAGTCTCTATTTTCTCTTCCACTGTTTGTGTTTGTTTCTTTACACCACCTCAAATATTCGTGCAAGATTGCTTCTCCTCCCCGAGTCTGGTTCCGCCATATTTTATGAAGGGAGTTTGTCCTCCCCACTGCTTGCAGGTGCTTGTATATAAATAAACTTTCAATGTGGGATTTTTTTTTATTCATGGTCATAACAACAATAACCAGTCACATCAAGAAAGTTTAGTTTGGACTTCATGACTTTTGTTCTGCACAACAGCAAAGCTGTGTTCCAGTATTTACATAATCAAGAATTTATATTTCCATTTCATGGATCAGGAAGATGTGCAGAAGTTGTGATATCTCAGTTGCTTTCTCTTTCTCCTCTCTTGCTTAGCAGAAGTGCTTTAAATCACAAGATTTACTCACGCCCTCCTTCCCTCTCATGTTCTCAGGGCTGTTCGCAAAATACTTCTTTGTTTGGTTCAGACTGCATACAGTTTTCTCTCCAGAGATAAATTCTCTTAAAGTCAGGTTTTTGGGTCTGATTTTCCAGGTGACTGAAGAAGATTTTCAGCTCAGGCTACAAATCTGCAATCTGCTCTGTTAGTATTTAGTAAAACATAACTGCAAAAATTCCTTGTGTGAATAAGAAGGGAAATTAAATGCATTTGACTCTAAATCACAGTTTAGGCCTGTCCCTGTCAGACAGCAGAGAAATACTGAGTCACCATGATGGTTTTGTGGTTGGAAGCTGTGCAGCAGATTGCAGCACTTCCTGCACTCTGGATACAAAACAGAACCAGCTTCCTCGGTCATGTCTCTTCAGTGTTTCCCACAATCCTTTCTCAGAGATGTTTCAGAGTTGAGGCTAAATGACTCTGAAGTCTTCAAGACGTCAACAAAATTCATCAGCTATATTTTTTATAATCAGTCTCTTCTTTAAATAGTAAATGATAAATGGCCTGTATTTGTATGGCACATTACTCAGTCCCTAAGGACCCCTTTACACTACATTCAGTCATCCACCCATTCACACACACATTCACACACACATTCACACACTGGTGATGGCAGCTACATTGTATCCACAGCTGCCCTGGGGCGCACTGACAGAGGTGAGGCTGCCGGACACTGGCGCCACCAACTCAAAAACAGAGTTAAAGTAACAGAGTCTCCCTCTTTTGCTGTTTTGTAGTGCTAGTCTCAACCCATACTCTTTATAACACATGTCCACTTAGATTAATATCATACAACTGCAGTCAAAGCTTCTTCCTCTACGACAGCAGAATTCCTCCTCCTCTTTCCTCCACCCACAGACAAAGCTGTTGATGAAACCTCTCTGTTCAGTTCAGACTACAGTCATGTCACGAACTCTCCATTTGTCATGGATGGATTCTCTTGAAGTCCTCTTGTTTTTGTTTGGGATTTGTGACGCTACATGTGAGTGAAACTGAGCATCTAATGTGTTTCATATTTGTTTGTGTAAGAGCAGCTTACTTCATCTATGGTATTTCAAATTTTGCATTGCTGAAGTTTTAAAGTTTAGTTGAATATCAGTGTATTTTGAATCAGTTCTTCCAGGGTTGAAAGGGCAGAAAACAATGTAAAAAAATCAACAACTGTTTTAATTATGTAATACTTAAATGTTTAAGTCACTCTAACTTGTGTCGAGGGATCAGCATGTTGTTAGTGTCACTTTTATTCCACTGACTGTTTCTCCAGCAATGATATTTCTGTGTAAGATCTTTTTCTATTGCTAGAATATTGTCTGAACAGACTGGTTGAACTGAACATGAGCAGGAGGAAGTTTCAGACTGATGAAATAAGACATTAAAATACCACAGTCACAAAGCATTGAAAGCTGAACAGCCTGGATGTTGTTACTTATATGATAACTTTAAAGGAACAACAGAAAATGTCTATCACATTTCCTTTCATTGCACATACAATAAATGTGTTGCTACATACTGCTATTCATCCTTTTCAACCAAAATACCATAATTATTATTCATAGTTATTGTGGTGTGACCTTGTAATCTCGTTTGACCTTTGACATGCTTCAACACCAAACAGGCTGAACAAGGCTAGAAGCAGGTTGCGAGGTTAACATCTAGGGATTGATAAGATTTTCACGATTCCGATTCCATTTTCGATTCTGTTTAACGATTCGATTCTTTATCGATTCTTTTTAAAAAAGGAGAACACTAAGGTCGATTAGCTTAGAACTTTGTTTTATATCTTCTCTTTGAACAAGATAGAAATTTAGGAGTAACATGGCCTTACAAACCCAGCAGTGAGATCTTAAGAGATCCACAGCCTACGGCTCTTCAATGTGGTGTCACAGGGTCCCCAGGAAAAAAAATTGTAAATGTAAAATAATAAAATAAATATTCTTCTGTAGCAATAACAAAGTATAACATAAATTATTCTGTAGCAATTACACAAGAATATCCAGTAATGTCCCTGCCTACAATTAAACACATTCACTTACCGAAAATCGGGAGCATCTGCTGTGGCAAATGGGTGCAAGCCTTTGACCACAAACTTAGTCACTGCTCGGTAACATTAGTCTATTCTGGCTTGAAAGGAGACGCTACCGGTAGACTGCAGCGAGAACTGCCAGCATCTGAGCCAGCCAGACTCTGTCTCTCTCATCATGGTCACCTAAACGCACAGTAATGGCAGATAAGGCAGATCGCGCTAACATAATATGCACTGTTAGTTGATTATTTACCTGCCGCATTAACGGGAGAGGACGTGCAAACGTTACCGCTGCTGCTGGGTTGAGAGTCACGAGTCCAGAGCGGAATTAAAAACACGACATTCATTTAAGGTCATCGCGTGTTTTGTGAGCAAATGCTTTTGCATATTCGTAGTGTTTCCTCCCTTAAATGAAATATCTACTTTGCAAGTTGCCCTGTTGTCATCCGTTCTTGTAAAGTATAACCAAACTTTTTAGCGTTTGAGCCGCCATGTTTCCTGCCAGGTAAATGACGCTCCGCAACGTGGTGACGTCATTCGGGGCGACTGGAATCGATAAGGGAATCGTTTGCAAAAATGGCAAACAATTCCAAGGAATTGAAACAGTGGGAACTGGTTCTCAACAAGAACCGGTTTTCGATACCCATCCCTATCTGCATGCTTCATTTGTGTAAAAACCTTCCAGGCATCTTTGAAGTTCTGTGAAAATTAAGTGAATCCCATGATACATAGGTTTGCAGATCCAACTTAAGGAGCAGTGACTTGAATTCATTTCCTGAACTTTAATATTTAACATATTAAACAGAGACTGTGATCTTATTTGGCTGCCTGTCACCCTCTTAGTGTCAGGGGCTGGGATCTGTGACCTAGCATTTTGAGTTGATTGTTATATTTGTGATTTCTTAGGTACATTGAAAGGATGTTAAATTCTTGTATTGTTATCAGGTTGCCTTGAGTTTTAAGTCTAGTTTATTCTATTTAATCTTGGTTATGAGTTTGTTTCTTTTTACTATATTATATGGTCTGCATTTGGATCCGTTCCTTAAACACAACGGCGCTCCCTGCAGTGACACTTAGTTTCCTTTAGAAGCATTGAGGGGACTGTTTAACAGGACTCCAGCTGGTGTTTCTGTGCAGCGATTAGCATCGCAAAGAAAAGAGGAACCCCAACACCAGGTTATACTGTAGAGTCTCCTCATAAGCCATTGTTGGTCTTATTTTTTGTGGTACTTAAATAGCAAAGCCGACTTCCTTCCTGCTTTTGCTCTTCTGTTTAGGTGCAAGAGACATACACGTAGCTTTCGTAGCTTTCTCTTTCCCCCTCTTTTTTGTAAGCAGAATTTTCTTGAATTACAAGACTTACTCTCGCCCTACTTTCCTCCTCCCATATTCTCAGAGCTGTTCACTAAAACTTCTCTGTTTCGTTCAGACTACGACACTCCTTAGAGTGTGCGAGATGAATTCTGTCAAAGTCGTGTTTTTGTTTCTGATTTGCATTGTAACATTGTAACACACTGCAGTCTGTAGGTGAGTGAACACTTTTTTAAAAGTCTCTTTTTAACCAAAAAAAACCCCAAAAAAACATCAGTATGACAAGTGGGTCATATTTGAAACTGTGTCCATGTGTTTAAATGACATTTGGTTTGTAAATATTATTTCGTACAATTGATTTTTTGTGTGTTGTTCAAATCACAAAAATCACAAAAAAGAAAAGAAAAAAGAAAAGCTGAGTACACTTTCTACTATGTGATAGAGTAGACAGCCAAACCACTCAAACCTTTAACCTGCTCTAACATGCATAGATGAGTCAGCATGTTGCTTGTGTTGTTTTTCCTCTTCAAATTCCTGCCAATGGCTGGATAAGTGTAAACAAGCCTAGTTTAACATTTTAACACAGTTATCACAGCAGTAAAACAACACTGTGATTTAAAAAAAAGGGGGGAAAAATACCTAAACACATTTTTTTCTTTTTAGAAAATTTGAGAAAGAAAGCTTGTGACTTCACACCTGAAAACTGTTAATAACAAACATTTAGAGGAACTCCAGGGAGCTGAGAGTCAGTGAATTGTAAAGAGTGCTAAAACATCATGAGGTCGGTTTAAAGATATAATAAACACAGGGAAACAAGAACACCACTCCATTCATCTCTGATAAGTATGAAATCACATGTTCAACAGGAACCTTAGAACATTTATTCCTTCATTATTTGATCATTTCTACCTCAGACAAGCTCATCTCTGATCCAAAAGATAAACTTGTTCAACTTTGGTCTCTATCCCTGTCTGAGGACTGTGTCTGTGATTCAGGTTGTTTTCATTGATTCAGTTACAGTAAATAAAACAGAGGAGAAGCAGACTGTCATCACCTTCAGAGTTGGAACACAGTTCAACATCGGGTTTCTCTTTTCAGACCATTCTCTGTAAACTCTATACATGGTTGTGTGGGGAAATGCGACCAGATCAGAAACACAGATCTGAAAGTCGAGTACTGCAGCTGAGAGTAACCACACAACAGACGGCTAAAATAGAGCCTGGGTCTGTAGAAAAACATACATACGAGGCAGCAGAAAAGGAGTCTGTGTGGGTTCACTACTATGTTAACTTCTTACATGTGCTTATGCTGTTCTCGATCAAGCCTGCATATCTTCCCTCTCACTGACACTAACATAAAACTTAAAAACTACAAAAATGTGAAAAAAGCAACACCAGGATGTCAACAAGGAAAACCTTTATTCATAAAGTTCACATGAGCAAAGCCAGGTGTTATGATATCGCATGTAATTCAGTCACAGTGAACTCCCTCTGATGGAGCATGAGCTTAGAACTGATGCTCAGTGGTCACCGCCCCAGTTTCATCATAGTCCTCACACAATCTCTGCTCAGCATTGGTTGCTGTTGCCATGGGGATAGTCATTTTCTGTAACATGAGGTCATCAGAGAAATAATACAAAAGCAATCATAAATGATAATGATAAATTATCGAGGAGACTCAGGGAGTTACCTTTGGCTCTGCCTCGATATAGAGACATCACGATGAAAGTGGAGATGAATTATGGACAGAACACCACCAGGTGACAGACTACTCTGATCACAAGATGGAGGGTGGTAGAGTAAGGGGACAAAGCAGAGGTAGGTGGCATATTTGTAGAAGTGGTGGGCGAGGTTGTGGTTGTAGGTCTCCCTGCAGAGAGAACCCCACCTGTTCAGTTAATATGTGGATGAAGTAAGAGGTGAAATCAGAGTGAAGCTCCTCACCTGTGACAGTGATCCAGCTGGATGGAGACTCTCCATGACCGCTGATGTCACACTTGTAGAGGCCTTCATCAGACCTGGAAACATGCTGGATGGTCATGTGACCTGTAGGCTGCTTCCTGATGAGGGAGCCATCTTTATAGAAAGCAGCTGGGAGGTTGGAGGGAGTGGTCTTTGTTTTACAGAGCAGAGTGACGTCATCTCCCTCCATCACAGGGAGGACAGGACTCTGCAGGATCACTGATCCACCTCAACACAGAGACAAACTACAGCATTTCATCCATTTACACACAGCTTCATCAACACTAACTCCACACACTCAGCTTACCAGTGACTGTCAGGCTAACCATGTTACTGATGGGACCCTCTCTGGACTCACACCAGTAAACTCCACTGTCTGATTTGTGGAAGCCAGTGATGTTACAGGAAGAACCAGCTGGTTTTCCCCACTCCTCACACTCAGCTCTGGTGTCTCTGCTTGTGTTTCTCCTCAGAGTCCATCCAGCAGAGCTGTCGTCCTCCTCACAGCTCAGAGACACAAAGTCTCCTTCAAAGAACTGAGAGCTGCTGGGACTCACAGTCAGACGAGCTGTGAGGAAGACTTATAACAAACACACAAAATAAATGATCTTCTTGCAATCTGTCAGAACCACCAAAATTCTCAGTCTGCCTCCTCTGGCGAAATGATAGGTTTTGTGTATCTGGAATTTTTAAGGATGAATATACTTCCTTCATACTTATGAAGGTCAAATATTCAGCAGGCTTCAGCCATCAATTACTGTAATAATTATCATGCTACAGCAAAACATTAAAAATAGCCAGAGGTATAATTCATTTAGAGTTTAAATGGACTGACCTTGATTTGTCGAGTGGCTCAGCAGTGAGAGACCTGAAGAGAAATGATGCTGAGGTTATTTTGCGTTTGACATTCAACAAAACACCAGTGAAAACAGAAAACCACCAGAATGTGGAGAACACAGACGTCATGGGTTTGGTTGAGTTACGCAATGATGAGCAGAGAGAGGAAGAAGCAGTTTTCTCTTTTATCTCCTACACAGAGTGCTGTGTTCTCAGCTAGAGTGTGGTTAATATCATCAGTGATATTGACAATACAAAGATAAACCCCCGCGTATCAGCTTAAAAACGCTACAAAGAACCAAGGATAGAGGAGGATTAGATCTGCCTAATTTTCACCAATACTTCTTAGCCAACAGGCTTCAGTTCATCTCAGAATGGTCAAAACATACCTTCCTAGATGAGCCCTGGCTAGATGTTGAACAGGCACTATGCAAGGATCTAGAGATTTCAGACCTACCATTTATTAGCTCAAACATCAAAAGACATGAATGCTTTAAAAGTATCAACATCAGCTTCTCTCTGAAAGCATGGTGGGAGTTTCTAAAAATAACGGAGTCTTCACTAATCCCATGCAAACGTACACCTATCTGGAATAACCCTGACATATTACAAAACAATAATATGATTAATTTCCCAGAATGGAGTTGTAAAGGAATTAAATACTTAGAACATATATTAGAGGGAACAGAATTTATCCCATTTGACAGACTAGTTGCACAATATGGGATCAACAAGAAAAGATTTTTAGAATATCAACAAATTAAATCCATAATAAAAAAGAAATTTAACCTCAGTCAAGTTGAATTACAAACACCACCAAGTGCGGCACATTTCCTTACTCTTAAATCCCCCAAATTATTATCTAAAATATACAGAACACTTTCTAAATTAGATGAATCAATATCCCTTCCTATTGCAAAGTGGGAAGCAGATTTATCAGTCAGCTTAGACCAAAACTTCTGGTCTCAGATTTGCTTAAAAACTTTTAAATTGATTAAAAATCCCAGTCTGCAATTAATACAATACAAAATACTACATAGAGTGCACTATACAGGTCATCGGATGTTCAAGATGGGCTTTACATCTTCCAACAACTGCTCACACTGTCAAAACAATACACCAGACAATTATATCCACGCTCTTTGGTTCTGTCCACCAGTGCAGAAGTTTCGGCGCGAGATATGTGAAGACTTATCAAAGTGTCTGAAATGTAACATTCCAACTTCCCTCTTAGTGTGTTTGTTGGGCAGCTTAGATAATGTCACTTCAGAAAACAATATAGCCCATATGGTTTTCACTGCCCTATGCATAGCCAAGAAAACTGTCCTCATGAACTGGAAAAATAAAAACAATCTTAATTCTAACCAATATAGAAATTATCTATTAGATTACATTAGTTTTGATACAGCCTCGGCCACCACATCAGATCAATTGCTCTGGGCTCCTTTGATCGGCTCCATCACCTAGTGGGGGTGGGGGGGGTCATAGTTTGGTCCCGCCTTCAATGTTGTGATTGGTGTGGGGGAAGGGACAGGCTTAGGGCGTCGGGGGGTTCCCCGGAGGCATCTTCCTTGGGGGGCTCAACCCGGGGTAGCGGTCATGTCCGGTTGGGGGCTCTTTTCTGACTATTTCCTCGTGGCTGCGTGCAGCGGGGCTAGGGGAGGGTCTGTGATGATGGACGTGGGTTACTGACCTGGTAGCCTGTCTGCCCCTGGGTGGGTCCGGGATGGGCGTGAGGGTCTGGGGGCGCTCCATCTCTGGGCCGGGGCCCTGGCTGGGCCTCGGGGCCTTGGGTCCTGGTTTGTGTGTTGCCGGGGTTGTGGGCGGGTGGGTGCATGGGGGCCCATCCCTGGCGCAGGGTGCCGCCGGTGTGTCGAGCCGCCTGTGGGGCTCTTCAACCGGTGGGGGAGATTGTCACACCTTGCAGGAGCTTTCCTCCCCTCAGGAACTCTCTGCAGGAGGGGGAGATACAGGAGAGGTGGAGGAAGATCTCAGCCTGGGCGTCTATTGTCTCATGTAGTCTGGAAGACGAGTGGATGGTGGGGTGGGTGCAGTTTTCTCTATGGCGGGGTTGGGTGGACTGTCCCGGGCTCTGTGGGGCCGGGGGGGCCCTGCTGCGCTGGGCCCCGGTCTGGATGGGCCTGGGCCCCCTTTTCCCTGGCGGGTCGCGGAGTATGGGAGTGCCTACTGGGGTCAGCGGGGGAGCTGGCCCCAGGGAGGGGTCACCTGCCCCTCCCTTCCTTCCCTCCCCATCTCCAGCTGCCTCCCTCCTCCCGCTCCACCACAACCACCCACACATGCAGGGCCAGGAGTAGGGGTATGTCACCAGGGTGCAGAGGAGGCTACCCCCCCCTCTGTCCCCTTCTGGCTGCCTCTGCCTCAATTTTATCCCACAACTTAGACATTCACATTACTCACACCCTCATTACACATACATATAGGATCTTGGGGGTGGGCACGCTACACGGAGTCCAAGTTACCATCGGGGTGTACACCTCACCCCTGGCATCGTTGCCCACCTCTCAATTTTAAATACACGTAGACATTGAGGGCTAACAGGAGGGACTATGCGCTTACCTGCTGCTCTCTGGCAGGTAGCTCCATGCCCTCCTGGGTTTTAATTGCACCTTAGAACACACATGCATCAACACTACAATGAGCGGGTGGAGGGAGGTTTGGAGTCTTCTCTCACCCCGGTTCTCTGCAGCCTGCTGGAGCGGGGGGGCTAGGAGGAGTTGGCCGTCCGGCTGCGGTCTGGGGTGTGGGGCCTCCCTGCTGCTGCGGAGTCGGGGCGGTCTGCCTCTCCCCACCGCAGGGAAAAGGGTAACACCACCTGGGTCTGGGTGCGGTTCCCCCCTCCAGGGGCAAGGGTACCTAGACCTGGTTTGTAGAGTACGCTTGGGGAGTGTGATCGTGTGTACAGCGTCTCTTTATATCTGTCTCCACGTCGGTTGAGTGTGAAGTGCACATGAGAGCATGAGGGTGGGAATGGATGTTTGTATCTGTGTGTGCCTGTATGTTTGTGTCTATATGTCAGGTTGGGTATCAGACGCCACCTCTCTGGGGACATCTCGGGCCCTCCAAGGTTTGGAGGCCTATCTCCACCCACCACCACTTCCCCTGCCGGTGGCGGACTCCCTCAGGTGTCGGTGCGTTGGTGGTTCTTTGTATCTGGAGGTGGGCGTCCGGGTACACACCGGCTCACTCCTTAGCGGCCGCTTATTGGGGCTCGCTCGGGCCATTTCTGAGGTGGGGTGCCCCGGCCTCTTGGCCTGGGGCTCGGTCACTCAGGCACAGCTGGCTGCCGGCGGAGCTCATGGGCGCGTCACTGCAACTCCCCCTGGCTTCTGCTCCACGGCTGCTGAATGAGCCCTCATCTGGGACTCTCCTTAGCTCTTACTGGGACAGTGGCGCAGCTGCCCCTCTGTGGGTCTTCCTTGGTCTCTTGTGTTCTGGGGGCCCCTGGATGTCTGGAGTTTTGATCTCCTCCATACCTGCTTCATACCATAGAGGACAGGGCTGTGGCTCCCCACACTCCCTAGCAGATCATTACATGGAGAAACCTTTGGAATGCAAGCATGCTGATCCACACAGGTATGCACACAGGTGTACACATGGGTATTCACAGACGCGGACTAAAGCTTTCTTGGCTGCTGCCTCAAAGCACACTGTGCGCTGTCTATCTTGCGTGTTGCACAATATCGTTTATTATTTAGTAACTATTGATATCTATGGCTAGCTAGTTTATTGTGATGGTGCTTTTTTTTTCTATTATTATGTTGCTCTTTGTTGTTTGCTGTCTCCTCTGTTTGTTTTTCCCCCATACAGGTGACCCAGGAGTTTTTTTGTTTGTTTTTTTTGTTTTGTTTTTTTTTTCTCTCTTCCCCCCCTTCTCACCGTCTCTTCTCCCCTTTGGTTTTCTTTCTTTCTCTCCCCCTCTTTCTTTCATTCTTTCCCCCTGTCCTATCCCACAGTTATGTCTGTCCCGTTTGCAACTGAAAATAAAATAAATTCATAATTATAATAAAGGTCAATCAAATGGACCAATATGGCAAGGCCATGATGATCCACTTGGTAAAATAAATCCGCTTGGCATCTTTCTTGGCCTCAAGACAACAATTCTGATGGCTATAGATCCAAACGGGACACAAAAAAGAAAAAAAAAAAAAAAAAGATATTGACAATACACTTACCTGAGTACTTAACGGAAATGCTCCTCACTTTATATCACATTCAGGTATTTCTTTATTTTGCAATTTTTAACTTCAGATTACTTTATGGTCTTATTTTGATATAAATAAAGAACCTCAGCAGCATGTAATTTATTCCAACCATAAATAAGTAAATAAATATTTATAATCCAATATTATAATTGATATGATTCAGCAGAATAAGTACAATTACTTTAGCTATTTTACTTAATAGATGGCAAAACCTTTTTATTAATACTTGATTCTAACTTTTACTGCTGCAGCTTCCCATATCTTACATCTCTATGAGCTCTGCATATTCACCTATAATTCAATGTATCTGTATTTCTAATCAATCCTGTTCTTGGTCTCGTCGAAAAGTCACCTAAAACAATTCTGATTCTACACCAAATGTTGAAACAATGGAGCCTGAATGGATTCTTAGCCTGAATGATTATCGTCCTGTGGCCCTCACTTTGGTGAAATGCTTCAAGACACTAGTCCTTCAGAACATCAAGGGCTATCTTCCCCCAGACCTCTACTCCAAACAGTTTGCATATCGGGCGAACAGAAACACAGAAGATGCCATTGTCGTAGCTCTCCACTCTGTGCTGAGCCACCCAGAGCAGCGGCAAAGCTACAACTGAATGCTCTTTGTGGATTACAGCTAAGCTTTCAGTACAATCATTCTCATCCTGACTTTCTCATCACCAAACTGGTCACTCTTTGCCCCCCCCACTTCTCACATGAGCCTGGATAAAGACTTCACACCAACTAGACCCAGACTGTTAGACTCAGCCCCACAGAGGATCATCAGCTGCCCTCCATGATGGACATTTATACCTCCTGCTGCCTCATCAGTGCATAAGACATCATCAAGGGCAGCTCCAAATCTGTTTTTGACCTTTTCAACCTGCTACCCTCAGGGAAGCGCTACAGGTGCATTAGAAAAAAGACTAATAGACTCAAGAACAGTTTCCAAAAGCCATAATCTTACACTGACAACACAATTTAACCCCCAAACCCAAGGACGCCCCTCTATACACTGAGTTGATCATTACTGTGCAAGATTTAATATGTGCAATAACCAACACTGTAAATATAAAATCCTTATTTACTTTTGAAATTTCTATATAGCGCTGCAGAACTGTTCCCCTTACCCCTCCCCCCTTTTTTTCTACATGTCTGAACTGGGTAGGAGTTGCTCTTAATCTCATTGTACACGTGTATAGTGACAATAAAATGCATTTTATTTTCTATCCTGTTCATTAAAGTGTACTTACAGAGCAGCCAAAGCAGGTATGTGTTTTTCATCCTACTCTTGGTGATATCAGCGCAACACTTTGGCCAGTTCACAGTCACTTAAAGTCAGACCCTCTTCCTCTGTGAAAGGATGCCACTGTTGTGGTTTTTCTTCAAAGCAACGGTTTCTTTTTAACTGTAACAAAGAGGAGGGGGAAAGCTTTAATATGGTCAAACTGAACAATAACTAACTCTAAAGCAACAAAATTAGCTGGCATAAAAGGGAACATGGAGACCTCTGTGATGCCTTTACTGAATGTTCAAACAAGCATTGTGAGTGGCTGAAATAATTCAGGAAGCCGCAGACAAAAATAAATACAGGTAAATTAACACATCTCAGTACCTGTGTGATGCCTTCACTGACAGTATGATGTCTATGAGTTTGTGAGCAAACTTTTCTTTTTGAACCTGAATGACCAGTGATTTTGGTTTAAAGATTTTCTTAAACGTGACTTGTGTTGGTCGTGTTGCAGATTCGTGGAAACAACTTGCATCTTCCTGTAACTGACCGTGGTTCGGCTGAGAGGAAGTGAGCGGAGGCGTAGTGTGAATGCTGTTTGAGCGATTGCACCTCTCTGCAGGGCCGTGCTCAAAGTTAAAAAGGGGCACATTGAACCAGGCTGAATAACAACAACACACATTCATCAAGAATCTAATATGGGCAACAAGGCAAAGCAAACGTAGCCGATGTTTTACCTGATGGGTACAATGTTGCTGTTAAGGGGTTTCTGCTGCTCCTGCTGCTGATAGTGCTGGAGGGCAGGGCTGTGCTGATCTGAGACTGTAGACAGTAAAAAGTCCATAGGAGAGATGGTAGCTGATTAAACAAGTGTCATGATATAATAACAAAATGCAAAGATTGGTGACAGCGCTTGGAACCATAAGGCAACGAAAAACTGTGAGAAATAATTTAGGCTCTGCCTGTGAATCACTCTTTGCTTCTCTTCTTCCATCCCATCATTTCATATATCACTCTCCACTTGCTGTCTATCTGAGAACAAGGCACAACTTGCTATTGCAATAAACTATAATCTAATTATCCACACCTAACAACTCCAGCACTTAATCTAAATGATGACAGAAAAATGTTATAGCACTGCCTTTAGTAGTCTCACACAGCTCCTACTGTTTCCTCCCCATGTCCTTACCAGCCATGTCTGGACAATATTATATCATGAGTAATATTTTTTTTAAAAATCCATCTAAATAAAACACACACATGCACACACTGTGACATTTTAGACCTTCTTCAGAATACTGTATATACTATGGGCATCATGGTGCTGATCCAGAATCCTTACATTATTAATTATTACTAGAGCTACAATAATAAAGCAATGAGGAGGGGGAAGTAATAAATATGAAATAATGTATTTATGATGATTCCATTTGTTTCACTATCCACTCTGTGCAGGGCAAAGCTTATTACATGTTTAAACTGTAGAGATACAATCATTTTACTGCTGTAAAATCCAACTTTTGTCTTATTTAAAATATAAATCTAATATAATCTGCTTCTTAATGTATGTTCTTTATTATAACTATATATCTATTATCTATATTATAATGGCCTGCATTTGTATAGCGCTTTTCTAGTCCCTAAGGACCCCAAAGCGCTTTACTGTCAGTCATTCACACACACATTCACACACTGGCGATAGCAAGCTACATTGTAGCCACAGCTGCTCTGGGGTGCACTGACAGAGGCGAGGCTGCCGGACACTGGCGCCACCGGGCCCTCTGACCACCACCAGTAGGCAAACATGGGGTTAGTATCTTGCCCAAGGATATTTGGCATGCAGCCAGGGTGCAGCCTGGGATCGAACCACCGACCTTCTGGTTAGTGGCTGACCTGCTCTGCCACCTGAGCTACAGCCACCCCCCACTAATAATGCATAATTATGTGGACATGCATATTAGATCGTTTTTAGTGAAATATAATCCCTCCAGAAAGGCAGGAAAAGCCCGGAAACTTACTTTAAAACTAAATATGTTCCCTAAAACGGTGACAGAGCTACAGACCCATGACGGCCTTACCCAGTGAGCTAGCAGCTATGACCAACACTACTCCTGGAGTTAAGGACAGGTAATGTTTGTCACGCTGTTGCACACACAGAACGCTCATTTGTTTCAGTTCGTCAGTTGCAACAATACAGCTTACCAATGTGTACGTAATAAGCTAATACTCTTGGGTGCTACACACTACAGTGTACGCTGCACACCTACTTACTGGTTTTGTCGCGTCAGTCTGTCTCTGGGTTAGCTTGTGTTTCTCCTACAGCTCCGGACCGCAAAAAATGCGCGAGCTCTTTGTGAGCTCGTTCCCGGTGTTTTGTCAAAAAGTGGTTGTCTGAAGCAGAGTGAAGCTGACCCCCCACCCACTTGAAACGTAAAGGCAAATAGGCGGAGCGGTTAGTGCTACGTTTGTGCAGGTAAAATTAGCGTTTGTGCTTTTGAGATATTAAACATTATTTTATAGGTCATTCAAAGGTCACCATCCCCCCCAGACTGCTCCAAAACGGGCCAAAATGGTCTACTTTTTTAGTGCTACGTTTGTGCTGATTTGTGCAGGTAAAATTAGCGTTTGTGCTGCTACAGTATCTGAGATATTAAAAGTTATATTTTTTGCTGAAAAATGTCTTTTTCAAATGACCTTTCACTTTGTGTGTTCACTTGTTCAATAAAGTTCTGTTAAAAAAAACCCTCTTGTTGTATTTAATCAGCTAAATTTGTAATGAGTGTATTTTTTTTAACTTCAATTTCTTTACTTCAATCACTTTTTGTTCATAAAACCACGATGCAAATGCTTGAGTATTTTTTTTTTTAGAGTGGATTAAAAAAACTTTATTGAAAACTACATTTGAACATTTTACACTCCCATGAACACTTTTTGAGAAACGAACAAGCTAGCAGTCTTTTGTAGTGATGGGCAGATGAAGCCCCATGAAGCACTGAAGCTTTTCATCCAATTGGTTCACCCCAACGCGAAGCTTCATGAAGCTTCATTTGCTCTAGCAGGACACCTACTGGACGTAAAAATAATAGCTGGCATGAATTTGAAGAGTGTGGCATTTTGCACACAGCCTGTAAATGTCAACAACAAAAGGAGTGTGTAAAACATGTATATTGTAGTGATGGCAGTATACTGTGTATATTTATAGTGGCAGTATGGGAAATGATTATTTGGAAATGCTTGAAATGGAAATGATCATTTACTGTGAGGTGAGGTGTGGTTGGGGTGTGGACAGTAGTTGTGCTTTTGTAACGTTGAGGTATGGACAGCTACACACTGAGGCTTTGAGCCTCAGTCCTGCCTGTTCACATTTTATTCTGTAAAAACTAAATTTTCACTGCTTTTACGACCTTTTTAGTGGGGAGAACATAGCTAGGATTTAATGATTTAACAAGTCTTTTGAATCCTTTGTCCTCCACAATGCTAAATGGCTGTGAGTCCTCAATCACCATGCTGACCAGGTCTTCATCTATTTGAGATTGTTCTCCTGAGGAAAGACAATAAAGACAAAGCACAAATATAAATATCACACACGTAACTTATTACAGTTGTATAATATTGTTATATCATTTAGTAACATTACTGCATCCTATATTATCATTGCATTTGATGGCTCACCTGGTCTTGCTCCACAATCGCTGTTCCCCTTATTCTCATGCAAAGCTCTGTAGTGCCTAAGCATGGATGAGGTGTTGTTGTTATATCCCAGCTCCCTGGCACATAGCAAACACTTCACCTTGTACAAAAGTAAAGACAGCTTAACATAAATTGTATTGCACCATCAGTATCATGAAAATACATCTTCTGTAGAAATTTACATACCTTGTTGGGAGGAATAAGATCAAAATGTTCCCTCACAGGGGAGGACATCCTCCTCTTCTTAGCTGGCTCCATTCTCTCCTGACTTTCTCTCCTCACTCTCATAAACCTCCAAACGGTCTCCAAACTCTCTCTAACCGCAACTCTCCATCAAACACCCACATTTTTGAATGAAGTCTGAGGGGTTTATATCGCTGTCATAGCTCGCGGCAAAGTTCGAACCACTTCATGAACCAGTCACGTGGTACAGCCGGGCAGCGAGGCTTCGGACGTCATCATTTTCAGCTCCTCCCATAAATGAAGCAAGCCTCGATACGCGCTTCGCGGAAACGCCCCCACCATTACTCGACACACGCTCCGAAGCCTCGATACAGAACGTCCCATCACTAGTCTTTTGCATCAAATACACATTTTCTGGCAGAAAAAACTATTAAGCATGGAACACAAGAAAATAGACTCAAGGAAGTAACAGAAGACCAACAATGAGAACATAATTCACAATACAGAGTGACAAAAAACACAGGAAACTCAAAACACTTGGTCAAAAAACCCAGGACCCTGAAACTTATTGATCTCAATTACTACATTTTCAAACAGTGTATAGTATACAGTATACAGTGCTTAACACACTGCTGCTATTCTTTTGCTCTTGAATGAATTGAAAAACATGCTTCAGGAAATAATTGTTTTGATAATAGTTCATCTTTGATTTAGTAAAAAGATTAAAGTGAAAAGTGTTTATTGCTAATTTGAATTCTCAATTACAGGATTAAAACCAGAAAATCATCATTAAAACCATGTCATCATGATTTTTATTTGTTGTTTTTATATATTTATTACAGCTGGCAGCAGAAATCCTGAAAATATAACATAACATTTAGAATTGTATTTTAACACTCTAAGACCCAACACATTAAAAAATAGCCAGCAAATTCAGATTTTTTGGAAAAATGTTTTTGCTATATCATGTTGTGTATGATAAATTTTTATTACATATTTATTCTGCATTTTTTGTATCGCTTTTGATACAGCAGGCATTTTTTTTGCTGCTTTTGGTTGACAACAACATCAATTTTAGACAAAAAAAGAATTGTCCGTAACATTTTGAAATTATAGCAAGTATTGATCATGTTGATGACATAGAGGTCTCAGAAACTCATGTATCAAATATGACACAAAGGGCATTATAGGGTTGAATTGTGTGCTGTTCTATTGTAGCATCAGGAAACTCTGAGGATATAAATGGTAGTCCAGTGTCAGTAACACATTTAAAGACGTGTTATAAGTTAAACAATGAGGAGATCAGTTCTACAGAAATAGTGACATTTCACTTTTTGAAAGATATTATAGTTTCACTTGAGTTAATACATCAAATCAGCACCCACAGAGCCATCTGCATCGCATGGAAATATTCCCATCTTTATTCTATTTGTATAAAATTATGTATTTTTTGTGTTGTTGTTTAACAATAAACCATACAAAATTTCATGTCGTAAAAACACAAATGTAAGGACAAGAAATGCATCATTGCCAAAACAAGACCCTCACCCCCATCATCTTTATTCACAATATTCTATTTTGTTAAAATTGTTCTAATTGTTCAAACATGTTAATTTTGTTAGATCTATATACACTATGTATATGCCCACTGATGCCTTCTTGGGAGATGCCTCCAAGGGTGGTGGAGAATGTGTAAGTTCCTGTGGGACTTCCAGATACAGACGGACAAATGCTGGTGGATAACAGGACATAGTGGTGGTAGACAAGCTAGGCGAGTGGCTCCAGGAGATCCCAGTAACAACATCGGAGACCTCTATCCAGAGTGCAGTCCATAGGAACAGCTAAGATACTGCGCAGGACACTCAAGCTCCCAGGCCTCTGGTGTGTGTGTGTGTGTGTGTGTGTGTATATATATATATATATATATATATATATATATATATATATATATATATACATGTATATGTGTGTGTGTGTGTGTGTGTGTGTGTGTGTGTGTGTGTTCCTCGCACTGTAGTAAAAAAACTACTGACATCTGTTTATTGGGTTTTATTTCATAACTTAGTTTAGGACTTGAATAAGTCTTGATTGATTTTGTGACTCAGGTATTTATTTGAAGTTTGACTAACTCTTGATAGAAAGTTCGTCCTCCAGAAGGTTTCATGTTGGTGCAGATCAGTTGTGTCTCTGAGACATTTAACATCAGGTTTTTTCTCTTTTTGTTGTTTCTCAAAATAAAACAAAGAGCAGCACAGACAACCAAAGCAGCCGAGGATATTCCCATTCCCAGTCCAACACGACCAGACCTGTCTTTAGTCTCTTGAGGTGGAATTAAAGATGGTTTTGGAGTTTGACGATTTTCAACAATGGCTATCAAGGAAAAACAAAAAATTCTTTGTTAATCATCAAAATGGTTGCTGGCATGTAGATTACTCAAATTACAAAATCCTCAACTTCAAAAAGTCTACACAAATACACATGGCAGCCAGTGTTACAGATAACCAACTATTAGAAAATAAATTCTATTAACACTTACGAATAACACTGAGACTGCAACGCGCAGAACCAGAGCCATTATCGTCCCTCACTTCACACTTGTACAGCCCAGAGTCGTTTGACCTAAGTTTGGACAGTTGAAGTCTGATTCGTCCTTCTCTGATGGCATCTCTGTCACTCTGGACTCGTCCTGAAAACTTTTCAGACACTGATACCTCAACACCAGCATAGAAATGATACAAGTCTGAGATTTCGCTATCAGTCATTTGAACACAGTGAATAAAAAGGTAGCTCCAGGAGCTGTCATGTGTGGTGGTGAACGTCCACTCCAGTGTGATGTTGTGGTTCTCCTCTGCCCGATAGAAGGTCTGTGTCACATTCACTACAAATGATTCTGTTGAGGACACAGAGAGGGAAAGAGAGGAGCAGACACTCTAAGAACTGGAACAGGCTAAAAGCAGCAAAAGTGATTTGAGCAGCAAAACTCTATTAAGTCAAGTTAAATAACCCACACAGTTTACAAGATAATCAGATTTTAGAAAGAAAAGTCAACTCAACTTACTAGTGACCTCGAGTTCACTGCTGGCAGAGCCAGACCCATAATCGGTTTTCACATGACACGTGTACATGCCCGAGTCCTCAGTCCTGAGTCTGGACAGTTGAAGTTTAATTCGTCCTTCTCTGAGGGCATCTTTGTCACTCTGGACGCGTCCTAAAAACCTTTCATCTTGAGACACTGACACCTCAACAACATCACGTATATGATACTGGATTTTGTTACTGAAAATTTCATGGACTTTGCCACTACTTTTCTGGTCACAGTTGATAAAAATGTATTTGGGGTCAGGTTTGGTTGTGAACGTCCACTCCAGGGTGATGTTGTGGTTCTCCTCTGCCTGATAGGAGGTCTGTGTCACATTTACTATAAATGATCCTGTTGCGGAGACAGAGAGGGAAAGAGAGGAGCAGACACTCTGAGAACTGTAAAAAATATGTTATTGAGCTTTAATTGGAGTTCATAAAGTGAAGCCGTAAACTAACCAGAGACACATGAGGTGAGGATGATGAGCAGCAGGATCCTGCAGATCATCTTTTCCCTGTGAGAGGAGACAGAAGTGAAGAGTCAATGTGTGAGATCAAATGAAAATACAAACCAAAACAGAGCCGATAACAGAGAAAAACACAGTTCCCGGGGTTGCCCACGTGAAAGCAGTGGCAACAAAACAGTTCAGGGCTCTGACCATGTAGGAAATGCCGCAGCAGTGGTGAATCAAATCTGGCAGACAACCATGTGGGAAGCGGTGGGGAATGAAATCTGGAGGCGGACCATGGAGGAAGCTGCGGCGGCAGCAAAAAAGGTCTTGGTGGCCCGACTTAGCCGAACAATGCACAGACTCTGGGTTGACAGGTTCAAAAAAAATTGTAATTCCTGGCTCGGAAAGAGCGGAACGATAACAAACTTCAAAAACCATCACCAAAGAATACCATCAGTTATAACGGTTCACGCTATAACTATAAAGAAAATACTGATTATGACTTTGAGCAAAGGACTTCAAATCAGTCAAACAGTGTAGGTGAAAAATGTGTTTAGATTGTGAGTCAGTTGTTAAAAAAGGCAAGTCAAAGTAAATTTGATCCTTATTTAAATGCTGACAAAGCAGAAGTTGGCATACATCAAAAAGAAAGAGAAGGATTATGATAACAGGTCAACCAGAGCTGGGGGAAGACGCTGACATAAATACACAGGAAGACAACGAGGGAAGCTGGAGCACAGCACAGATGGATAATAATAATGAGACAGGGGAAGAACAAACACAATATGACATACACTGATGGAGAATATCAAAGTAAAACAGAGATGTAGAGTGGATGGGGAGAGAGGCAGACATGATGGGCTGGGGAAACAAGATGGAATAAAACAAGGGGAAACAAGGTACAAAAACTCAAACAATATAAACACAGACACACGGAGGGAGGCACATAGGGCAAAGACACGAGGGGAAATCTAATAAACAATACAGAAAAAAACAACCTAGGAACCACAGAATAACCACAGAGAACAAGTGAACCTAAAAATAATATAGAAAAACCAAAAATGCATAAAAATCCAAAGCACTGGGTAAAATGGCCCAGGACCATGGCAGGATATCTTTCCACTTTTTTCATTTCCCAAATTTCACATCCTCACGTCCTCCTTTTAGTTCTACCAGAGATACAAGTGGAGGAAGTGAGGAAGAGAGGAAGTGAGTGTACACTTTATCCAAAACCTAGTGGGGGTTTGCTCATGTTTACTTTTGTCGCACTTAAGTCATCAGTTTTCCACATCTGTCAGCTGTGGAAAACAGCAAACTTATAACATACAAAGATCTAAACTGAAACCTTGTGTTAAAAGCGCAGTATCCACTGCAGCCACTGTCTGTGCTTTATGCTCTTTTTTGATCTTTGAAGTTTTTTTCACAGTTCTCTTGTTCCAGTTAACCTTTACTGTGACCAGAATCATGTACTAAGTGCTAAGGGAACTACAATCTAGCTGTGGCCACTTCTGGTTCTAAATTATTGTCTAAAACTACAGTCTGGAGTCAGTTAGCTACAGTTAAAATTATTTTATTCTATTATTGTTATCAGCAGGGCTTTATCAGGGCTTGGTCAAATTATTTTGAAATGGTCTTGTTTGTAATTTTTGCAATCAGTAATCCAACTTGATTTTACAACATAATAAATTACTTCAAACATTAAAATCATTACATTTCTCTTTGGCCTGAAAAGCATTTTAATTGTGAATATTTTGTAGTTGTTAAAATTAAATAACACTTTTATAAACTTCACTGAAGTAATCATCTTTTCATTTTCAATTAAATATCCAAAAATAATACTTAATAACATAAATATTGGTGATGTTACTGTTAACAAAGCATCCATGCTCACCTGATTTGTTTATTTGGCTGATCTGTCTGTGTTCCAGTTGGTGTCTTTCTCTTCTACTGGACTCCAAAACTGCTGTAAAAACCCAGAAATGCTTATTTTATCCTCAGGCACTATAGGTCTTTAATTATGACCTATTTAAAATATTTCCTCCAGTTCTGTCATTTGGAAAGGCTGTGACAATATGTCGACACAGGTCGTCTACACGCTCCTCATCTTTCCTTATATAAAACAGACTTCTTATCATGCCAGTGAAAGTGAACCTTAAAAAGCTCAGATAACAGAGTCTCCTCCTCCAAGCAGAATAATACCTCATTTCATACACTGCTTTTGTTTCACACACACTGCCCACATCTCACATCCTCTTCAGTGGAAATTATACAGAAGGTGAGTCACAGTAACATGCTGCCAGGTTGGGGTCTAGATGGTGTCAGAAGAGGAAGTGACCCCTTAGCTTGGAGTCTGAGAATGACAGGGAGTGACCACCTGGCAGTTTTGAAAGTTGTGGACAGTTTGGGTAGAGCAACATGCATGAGTGAAGAACAGTGGGTATTATTGTGTTTCAAGAGGGGACAAAAAACAGCGTTCCATGTCACCAAGGGCAGCTTGGAACAGGCAATGGTCCAAGCCATTAGGAACTGTAAGGGAAATCTTACTATGAGCACAAGCTTAACAGTGTGAGATGTAAGACTGATGGGAGAGATGGCTACATTAATACGTGGGACTCAGCTGCTGATTGCAGTGTTGAGGCCAAGGCCTGCTCCTCTTCTCCCTCTCATTTTCTTCATTTATGTGTTTGTTTATTGTTTCCTGGGGATGTAAATAAATCCACAATTTATGCTCAGTTTTTGTAAATAATCAAAATAAACAAAACAACTACAGCACATTTTCATTATGCTGAATTTCTTTTTTTTTTTTTAGCATAGAAAAGGAAACACTTTTATTTATTAACATCTTTCAGACTTGAGCCGAGTGGAAAAGTTACTGCATCCATAACATCTAATAAATGATGACACAGTGAGGAAGCTGTAACCTTTCTAAAAGTTTAAAAGCCATTTTTGGGTATGGGTAACAAAATATACAGATATATATCTATATCTATATATAGATATATATCTATATATATCATATTTCAGGTCTACAGCAGTTAGCATTTTCTTCTAAAAAAAAACACAAGCAAACACCCCTGTTAGCCAATAAAACCTTCACTGTGTGTGCGTTTGTGTGTGTGTGTGTGTGTGTTCAGTATGTGTGGGCAGGTGAGCCTGTCATTGACTTCCCGGGTTTTGATGGTCAGCTGACAGACGTCCACATGTGGGATTATCCTCTGAACTATAAAGACGTTTTCTACTACATCACTAAAAGCTACAATGGGTAAGATCCTGTGTGTTTGTGTGTGCGTTCCAGTTTTTCATGTACAGCTAACTTAAACCTCACTGCAGCACAGACCATCATCACTGCATTAAGATTTTTTATTTTTTTTTTTGCCTGTCCCATTCGGTTCTTTAGCCGTCAGAATTGTTGTCTGAAGACCAACAAAGATACCCAATGGATTTATTTTGCCAAATGGATCATCGTGGCATTGCCGTATTGGTCCATTTGATCGATCTTTGTTTTTATTATTTATTTTATTTTATTTTCAGTTGTTACAGATGGGACAGACATGAGTGAGGGATAGGAAAGGGAGAGAGAAAGATGGAGGAAAAGAAAAACAGAAGGAGAGAGGGACAGTGAGAAAGGGTATGCTGATTTTCTTTCATTATAAGGAGACCACACTATGCACATTTGGTAAAATGCTGCATTGAGAAACTCAAGTTTATAACAGTTTATCAGAAAATATCTTTTCATGTTAACATCAAATTGTAGTGTAATAGTTATCCAACAAAGCTGCATCCTCAAGTTTGCCAGATAATGAGGCCGTATGACAGTTGTGTGGACTCTCTACATTTATGGTGGCAGAAATGCACCTTGTTGTGAACAAACACAGAGTGGATTTGTTAAATGGACCTTTACATGAGTTCTGATGTGAATCTCTCCCACAGATGTTCTGTTGCTCACACAGAAATACTTTCATGTACTTTAATAAGATTTGAGTCTCTGCAGGAGGTTAGCTGAGAAAATGACTTACAGCAGAAAAAACATCACATCAGTTGACACAGCTGAGACATCAAAATCTAATCAATTTAACAGATTAGCTGTTTTATCCGTTTTGTGTTAAAATGACAGATGGCACTAGAATTATAAACAAACTGAAAACTTGTTTATGCCAACTGGCAGATTTAATTTATGGACAGTCACAGGGGTGGATTAGTAAATGGTAATGGTAAATTAACTGGATCTTTTATAGCGCCACTCACCACTTTCATGTTTTTTCATAATTAACTTGGGGTTAAACATGTGCTCTGGAGTCTGTGGAGTCTGTGGAGTCTGTGGAGGTGGTGGAGGCGGTGGATGAGAGGACGATATTAGTAAAGCTGGTTGTCTATTATGAACAACCCACATCACCTTCTGCATGAGTATGTGAGTGAGCTGAGCAGCTCCTTTAGTCAGAGACTGAAACACCCTCGCTGCAGGAAGGAGCGTTTTCACATTTCATTCATCCCGACAGCCGTTAGACTCTATAACTCCTCAATCACGATGTCATGAGTCACTGGACACTGTGGATATCCACGGTCACCACTTCATGCATAATGCACCTTTTATATGTATGGACATGTGCAGGTATATGTGCATCTACTAAAAATTCCAGATGAGTTTAAATCTCAGCGACCTCAATCTCAACATCTAGTTCACAGGTCAAGTTTTATGAAAATCTTGTGAATGTGATAACTCGAGGAAGTCACCTAGGATTGTAAACTGATACCATTGGTGCATCTAAGAAAACTCTCACAAGGATTCAAATCTCAAAGACACTGACCACAAGGTCAGTGGTCAAGTTTTCCAAAAATTCTTTGACTGTGATAACTTGGGAACAAGGTGACGTAGCATTCTGAAATGTTTGCTGTTTTCTTTCACTTACCTCAACCTATTTCTACTCTCTATGATTGGTATTAATAGCTCACTCAATGGTATAGACCAAACTCTGAATCAATGTACAAGGATCTTTGATATTTCAGATTTGTGATATTTGCAATTGATAGATCTCTAATTTTAAATCAAACTCTCTCTTAATCAATAAACTAACTAATAGGGTTGCAAACTCCCAGCAAAAAAAAAAAAAAAAAATAGGGAACCACCCCCCACCCTCCACCTCATGATGCTTAATCAACGTAATCAACTTTAATTTTATGCAGTGTGGAAAAAAATGCACAGAAATCAATTATTTTTCAAGAATAATTAAATAGATTCAACATCTTTCTTCAACAGAATTGCAGACTGCACAGATGGTACCTTCCCAGAGGAAAAAGTACTATAGCTTACTAGGGTATATTAGACTTAACAGTTACTATATACAGTAATGGACTTCTATATATTTTACATAAGATTACATAAACTTTGGGTGTAAGATTCAGATAATTATTTATTAAAAGCTAGACATTTTAAATGAGAATAAGAAAGAAAAGTGTGTCTTTGTGCCCCCTTTTCCCTGTTCATGCCCTATCGGCCCCCCGGCTAAACTTTGCTAGACCCGTCCCTGCACAGTTACCAGCCGTCAGCTGCTTAGAAAAGGATCCTGGTGTAGAAAGTAATATTAAATAAATTCTAACAACAGCTTATCAAGCTTAAACGTGCTGCTGTTGTTCAGCTGCTGGTTTCTTCTTTCTGGTGCGAAGTTGACCAAAAACAAACAAGAGAGACTCGGGACAGAAAAGCCGATCAGCTGATCATTAATCAGTTTCATAATTGAAGTAGCAGCAGGAGAGGGAAAGAGAGAGGCAGTCGCTCCATATATCAGTTGTTAAGCTTAACGTGGGAATGCTTTACAAACATTCAGAGATGAACTTACACACTTGCTTTACTTCTCTCTGGGATAACATCATTGGAGATGAAATGCTGGTTTGGTAGCGAGACTACAAATACACACAGCCGCTCTATCACGTGATGCATACTGCTCCGACGTGCTACGGTTATGAGCCGAGTTACGCCATGTCGCAAGTTTTGTGAGGTGCTTTTGTTGATATTTAATGGATCGGATTACATTTTTTATTTCTCTCCGATATCCGATCCAGTAATTTAGGTCAGTATCGGACCGATACCGATACGTAATATCGGATCGGTCCATCTCTAAACTAGACACACAAGGAAACACAGGAAGAAAACTTCTCAACTAGAATATATAATCAATAATAAGAATAATAATGATAATATTAATAAACACAAAACACTGGCCCAGAGAGTTGACTGACATGAGAAGTGTAAGGGTGGGGTATCTATTGATGAAACATTTAAGGTGACACATGCAAACATTTATCATCTCACACACGAGCACACATGCCCAGAAAACAGTCTTTGTTTGGCTGGCATGCAGTTTAGCACCTCATGGATGAGTCCTTTTCTCAGAAGTACCTGAGAGTGAAGTCACAAGTTTTCATTAGCCAACACTACCGACCAACCTATCATAATCTCTGCTTCTCTGTCATGAGCCTGTCAGAACCTGCAAGGGGCGGGGACAGTAGCGTCACACCTGAGTTTAAAACATCTTAAATTATATTTGGCTTTTATTCCAACTATAGTAACGATACTTCTAAATAGCCACAGACTGAAAAAATCAGAAGTCAGTAAGAGTGAATAAAGAAATCATTGAAGAAACCTAAGGCTAAAATCATACGTAAATGCAAAAAAAAGGAAGTAGGCCAAGTTGCAGAATAAAATGCAGACTTAAGGTAAGCTACAAAGATATTGTGCATGGCACAAGTTTTAAATTGGGAAAATGGAGAGCAGTGATATTGAGGAAGAGGAGTCCAGGAGAGTGTCTGATGGAGCAGAGGAGTGAGAATCCAAGATGTCCAATATTGTTCTTTCCAAAGTCCAGAGGATTGTTGAGAACAGGAGGGCAGGTAGGTGAGTGTCCAGTATGAACTTGGAAGCAAAGTAGGCCAGCATCGAGAGACCAGGTGTGTAAACAGGTAAGTCACTAATACTGAGTCTAGGGTGTGGAAAACTAAAGATGCAGAAAATTTATGTTAACACAAGAAGAAAAATACTTTTTTTGGAGCTGCACAGCTTCTTTGTCTGGATTTATGTTTAGTTCCTTTTCTGTTAAAGTGAATATCATAAAAAAGAAAACATTCGGCTCATTAGCTGTGGTCACAAAAGCCTGCTCTCGCTTGAATCATGGTAAACCAGTTAAAGTGAGCCGAACAAACCACCTAAGCTCAGCTTTTGAAAATCACAAAGAGAAGCTGCTGCCCTAAATGCTGATAATTAAGTTATTAGAATTCAAATACTAACCACACATATCTGACATTTTTCTTTATATTTGACACAAAAATTTACTTTACTTAATGTACTTAAATTTGTAAACCTTGCCTTGAACTGCATGCTTAGATATTTTTTCTGTTCCTCTCCTACATCTAGGTGGGGGACGCAATAGCTGTAAGTGTTTAACTGCAGGCACATTTCATGTGAGATTCTGGTTTCCTTATCTGGTAAAGGATGTTCACTTCTGGCCATTTAGGGGCTATCCTATGCTGTAAATGGTGAACCATTAAAGTTAAGTCATATACGGGTGTGGGGGGGTGACCTTTGGATGAGTAGGAATCATCAATCATTGGCCAGTCATGTCTGACACCGCCCCCTGAAACCACCGCATAAACCCCTCCCCTGCAGCTTAATGTAATGCCCTCAGTCAAACAGCACACTTTTTCGGATTCAGTGTGTGAGCCCCATCTGCTTCAGGAACTGCAGAACTGCAGCCACCCACTACAAATAATCTGCCTAGATATCACTATTGATGATGACATCATCAAGTTAGGTGGCAGCATAGGCAGCATGTGGGAAGTAAATGTGGTCCTGGAAAGTTGACGGGGTCCCCGAGCATCCAAAGGGAAGTGTGATGGATTGTTACAACCTGTATGGAGTGGAGAAGGACATTTTTTCCTTAGACTATGGCGAGAAGGGAATCTGTCAGTAGCCTTGTCCATGTCGATGTCCGGTATTAACCCCGATTCTTTTGTCCCCATGATAGAACAGACAAAACCCGACTCATAGTGGTCAAAACATTTTATATTTCTTTTTTATTCAATCATCTTCCGGAAGAGAGAGACCCCTGCACAGCCCAAACGCCAGTTGCAGGATCTCTAACATTACAAGCTCCACATGTGTCTTATATGGTGTTATTATATTATATATTTCGGTACTTCAGACGTCACATACACTCTGCTTAGTTTCACTTTCTGGGTGCAAAAGCACGCTCTACAAAAGCATGCAGTTTCCTGTCAGCACTTTTTGGCACAGAGTGTACTCAGAGTTAGGCCTTTCTTATATAATGCAATATAACCAGCAAATATAATCAGCAATATATATATTAAATACATGACACCGGTTTTGTAAAAAGGAAGTTGTCGAATCAGGTCAGGGGTAGGCATCAAACTGTGAGACCTCATTAACCTTACAGTATAGACCCATAGAGCCCCACCTTTCTTCGCCAGAAGGATTATGGGGATGACCACACAGTGAGGGATCTTGGAATAATTTTTGACCATTATTGTGCCCTTCAGTACATACAGTTATTACTTCTTGGCTGGACTACTGTCATTCTTACTATAAGGATGCCCTAAAACTCCCTGAAAAGCCTTCAGTTAATCCAAAATGCTGCAGCAAGAGTCCTGACAGGGACTAGAAAGAGAGAGCAGATTTCTCCTATATTTGCTTCTCTTCATTGGCTCCAGAATTGAATCCAAAATCCTGCTCCTCACATACAAGGTCTTAAATAATCAGGTCCCATCTTATCTTAATGACCTTGTAGTACCATATCACCCTATTAGAGCACTTCGCTCTCACAGTTCAGGCTTACTTGTTGTTCCTAGAGTATCTAAAAGAGTATTAAAATAGCTGAGAGCAAAGATACCACAGATGGCTAAAACAGCCACAGTCAGATTTTCAGTTGCACAAAAGGGTGTCACACGTAAGGCTGCAGGCTGTACACGAGTCTGTGGAAAACCAAACAGCCTGTGTGGGTTAACAGCCACAGTCTAAATATATGTATAACATGTTAACTGGTGAAATGTACTCATGTTGCTGTTAAGGAAGCCTGCATATCTTCCACTGTCTCACTGACATGAACATAAAAGAAGTTGATAAGCTCTTTTTCTCATACTAACATGTAGCAAACATGCTGTGTGCTGACAGAACAACCAAAAATGTATTCACAAAGTTCGACAAACAGAGTCTCGTATTATGATGACTTTTATGATCTCCACCATCTGATGGAGCATTAGCTCAGAACCGATGCTCTGTGGTCACCTCCACAATATCAACATAGTCCTCAGAAAGTCTTTCCTCAGCATTATTAATTGTTGCCAAGGAGATGGGGGAGTCATTTCCTGTAATATGAAGTCATCAGAAATATTTAAATGAGTCAAAAGCTAACAAGCTTAGCAAATAATCAAGGATATTCAGAGTGTTACCTTTGGCTCTGTGTCGAAATAAAGAGACCATATGGAGAGTGCAGATGAGACATAGACAGAAAACCACCATGTAATAGACCAGTCTCATCACAAGATGAAGGGAGATGAAGCCAGAGGGCCTACCTGCAGAGAGAAGCCCACCTGCTCAATGAATATGTGGATGGAATAAAAGGGGAAATCAGAGTGAAGCTCCTCACCTGTGACAGTGATCCAGCTGGATGGAGACTCTCCATGACCGCTGATGTCACACTTGTAGAGGCCTTCATCAGACCTGGAAACATGCTGGATGGTCATGTGACCTGTAGGCTGCTTCCTGATGAGGGAGCCATCTTTATAGAAAGCAGCTGGGAGGTTGGAGGGAGTGGTCTTTGTTTTACAGAGCAGAGTGACGTCATCTCCCTCCATCACAGGGAGGACAGGACTCTGCAGGATCACTGATCCACCTCAACACAGAGACAAACTACAGCATTTCATCCATTTACACACAGCTTCATCAACACTAACTCCACACACTCAGCTTACCAGTGACTGTCAGGTTAACCATGTTACTGATGGGACCCTCTCTGGACTCACACCAGTAAACTCCACTGTCTCGTTCAACGGTGTAGCTGATGTCACAGGAAGAGTTAACTGATGTTCCCCACTCATCTCCACACTGAGTCCTCTGTTGTTTGCTTGTGTTTCTCCTCAGAGTCCATCCAGCAGAGCTGTCGTCCTCCTCACAGCTCAGAGACACAAAGTCTCCTTCAAAGAACTGAGAGCTGCTGGGACTCACAGTCAGACCAGCTGTGAGGGGGATGTTTTGGGATATTATGCAAGAAAAATTATTTTCTTCTTCTAGTCTGTTAAAACCACTTAAATCTCAAGTCTCAGACTGTCTGCCTCCTGATTAAATCAACTCTATCAAATACTGATCAGTTTTTCGTATCTGGAATTATTTTAAGGGTGAATATACGTCCTTCATTTTTTTGAGGGTCAAATATTCAGCAGTCCATCAATTACTGTGATAATTATCATCTCATGCTACAGCAAAGCATAAAAAAGGACCATTCGTGTAACTCAGTTATGGCTTAAATTGACTGACCTTGACATGTTGAGCTGCTCAGCAGTGACATCAGAACTAAAGAGAAATGAGACTCGTGTAATTTTGAGTTTGGCATTCAACGAAACAGCAGCGAAACCACCAGACTGTGGAGAACACAGACGTCATGGGTTTGGTTGAATTACACACTAATAAGTGGAGAGAGGAAGAAACAGTTTATTCTCCTATATCCTACATAGAGTGTTGACATGACTGAATATAAAGTACTTACAGAGTATGATTTATACCATATGTTTAAACCTTTGTTTTGTAGTTTTCTATTTCTCCTCCACTATATTTTGAAGATTGTACTCCTTGCCATTCATTTAATTACTATGTGATGCTATAACTATAACTATAAAGTTACTCAGCAGTATGTAAGTTGTTCTAACCATCTCAAACATTGAAACACAATTAAGTAAAACAATATGATGCAATAATTTCATCTATATGATTTTGTTGAATAAGTATCATTTCTTTAAGTATATTGCTTCTGCAGGATTCTGACTTTAACAAAAAAAAACATAATTCATCACATTTGAAAACTGTATTCAGACTTTGTTTAAACTCCTGTGCACCCATCTGTATGATTGCTGCAATATTTCTATATCGGTCACTTGCACTGTATTTACTTATAGTTAAATATTTCCTGTTGATCCGAATCTTCGCCTCAGTCTCCTCAATAAAAACTGATCTAAAACACCTCTGATTGTACACCACAATGGATGTTTGTGATGAAGAACCAGTAGATGTTTTACAGTGTACTTACAGAGCAGGCACAGCACAGACGCGTTCTTCATCCCACACTTGGTGATATCAGATCAACACTTTGACCAGTTCAAAGTCAAATCCTCCTCCTCTTCCTCTCTGACAGGATACCAGTGTTGTGGTTTTCAGTGGAAGCAAAGGTTTCTCTGTCAGTCTGCAACAAAAATGAGAAAAAAAACCCTTTAAAATAGTTAAAGACTGGCGAACCCGCCCAGGGTGTATCCTGCCTCTATGAGAGAATCTCAACATTAATTATCAAATAGTTTGATTAATTTTTGTCTTAGCCATCTGTTGTGCTGGTCATGTTGCAGATTTGTGGAAACAACATGCATGTTTCTGTACCTGACTGTGGTTCAGCTGACAGGAAGTGAGCTGGAGGTGGTCTGATTTCTGATGAGTGACTGCATCAGTAATCAGGCTGCTTTAACCACTGACTTGCTGTCAGAAACAGATAAAACTCTTATTGAGACAAAGACCGACACTGTGATTAGTCATCAGTGTGGGAAACACATTTCTAAAGTCTTTTTTATCCAGAAAACAGGGAAGGCTTCATACGGGTTGACCTGTCACGGTCTTCCTGCCAACACTACACAAAAGATATTGAGCCAAGACAAGGAAACAAAACTGTGCAAGTTTCTGTAGAATATGATGGACGCCATCCCCAAGAAAATTAAATTCATCTGTTATAGTGACTGGCATTTTTGCCAGAGTTGTCTTTCCTTTGTCGCACCCACATTCTCTTTTACACATAGTTTGTTTTGGACCTTGTACCTGGCAATTGAGATTGTGCTGTTAGATGATACAGGTAAACCATGAAGAGTGTGGATCATCTGCTCTAATGAAGTTCACCAACACTGGGAGCTGCTTCTGTCCTGAAGATGCTGCAGCAGAGGAGATGCTCTGTAGCTGCTGATGTCAGTGAGCTGCAGACTCTGGTATGCCCAAGCATATCAGATATGTGCTCCATATGGTAGTGCACAGTATAATTAATTATTTATATTTAAACATTTAATATCTTTCTGTCTTAATATTGAATAAATGAATTAATAATTGATAAAGTGCACCAGATGATATGCTGGAGTTAAACAAGACCAACAAAGTGCGAGAATGTAAACAGCCAAAAAGATCAAAAATTATTATGTATAGGTCGTTATATTAGGTACACTTCGCTTCTACTGGGATGGAACTCCGTTTTTTGCCTTCAGAACTGTGTCTTCATGGCACTGATTCAACAAGATGCTGGAAACATTTTTCAGTCATGTTCACATGATAGTGTCACATATTTTCTTCAGATTTGTCTTCCTCCAGTTCAACCACATTCCAAAGGTCGTCTGTTGAGATCTGGTGACTGTTGAAACGATCTGAGTGCAGTGACCTCATTTTAACGTTCAAGGAAGGGTACAAAGTGTGCCAAGAAAATATGGCCCACACCTCTACATCTCCACCATCAGCAGCCTGACCTGCTGATAAATGGAAGGATGGATCAGTGCTTTCATGACATTGTTGTAGCCCATCTGACTCAAGGTGTAAATGTTGTGTTTGTGTATATATATATATACTGTTTTGATTTGATTTATTTTTCTGACTTTGGTAATCAGGTAATCAATTTGTTATTAATGATGTGACATCACTGTTTTCTATTTCTGCCAAACATACAAGGCAGCAGAGCCTGTTTGGGTTTAATACCACAGTCATCTTAACTGCTGACATGTACTTGTGTTGTTGTTGATCAACCCTGCATATCTTCTGTCTCATTGACGCTAACATAAAACCTATAATATAAAAATGGGACAAAGTAACATCAACATCAACGAGCTCTTTCTGTCAAACTGACACATTAAAAAAGAAGAAAAGGATGTGAGCTGATAGAACAATCAAAACTTTATTTAAAAGTTCACACAAACAAAGCCTCGTATTATGATAACTTTTATGAAATCATTTAGTCACAGTGACCTGATAAAAACCATCTGATGGAGAATAAGCTTAGAACGGATGCTCAGTGGTCACCTCGGCAATATCATCATAGTCCTCAGACGATTTCTCCTCATCATTGGTTGCTGTTTCCAAGGAGATGGTGGGGTCATTTCCTGTAACATGAAATCATAAGACATATTTAAATCAGGCAAAAGCAATTGAGCTTAGTAAATAACAAAGCTACTCAGAGAGTTACCTTTGGCTCTGTGTCGATATAAAGACACCACAAGGAGAGTGGAGATGACGTATGGAGAGAACATAACCAGGTGACAGACCAGTCTCATCACAAGGTGGAGTGTGGTGGAGGAAGGGGTCAAAGAAGAGGTAGGGGGCCTATTTGTAGAGCTGGTGGGCAAGGTTGTGGTTGTAGGTCTCCCTGCAGACTTTTGTTCACTGAATATATGGACAAAGGAAGATGAAATCAGAGTGAAGCCGCTCACCTGTGACAGTGATCCAGCTGGATGGAGACTCTCCATGACCGCTGATGTCACACTTGTAGAGGCCTTCATCAGACCTGGAAACATGCTGGATGGTCATGTGACCTGTAGGCTGCTTCCTGATGAGGGAGCCATCTTTATAGAAAGCAGCTGGGAGGTTGGAGGGAGTGGTCTTTGTTTTACAGAGCAGAGTGACGTCATCTCCCTCCATCACAGGGAGGACAGGACTCTGCAGGATCACTGATCCACCTCAACACAGAGACAAACTACAGCATTTCATCCATTTACACACAGCTTCATCAACACTAACTCCACACACTCAGCTTACCAGTGACTGTCAGGTTAACCATGTTACTGATGGGACCCTCTCTGGACTCACACCAGTAAACTCCACTGTCTCGTTCAACGGTGTAGCTGATGTCACAGGAAGAGTTAACTGATGTTCCCCACTCATCTCCACACTGAGTCCTCTGTTGTTTGCTTGTGTTTCTCCTCAGAGTCCATCCAGCAGAGCTGTCGTCCTCCTCACAGCTCAGAGACACAAAGGCTCTAATAAAAAACTGAGAACTGCTGGGACTCACAGTCAGACGAGCTGTGAGGGGGATGTTTTGGGATTATGTAAGCAAAATAAATTATCTTCTTGTAGTCTGTTAGAACCACTCGAGATTCAGACTGTCTGCTTCCTGTGGTTAAATTAAATACTGATCAGTATATTTAGAAACTGGAATTTTTAAGGGTGAATATACTTCCTTTATACTTTGGAAGGTCAATTAATCAGCAGGCTTCAGCCATCAATTACTGTAGTAATTATCATCTCATGCTACAGCAAAGCATAAAAAGGACCAAAGGTATAACCCATTAACTGATTTAAATGGACTGACCTTGATTTGTTGAGCTGCTCAGCAGTGGGATCAGAACTAAAGAGAAATGACACTGAGGTAAGTTTCAGTTTGACATTCAACAGAACAGAAGAACAAACAGAAAACCACCAAACTGTGGAGAACACAGACGTTATGTGTTTGGTTGAGTTACACACTGATGAGTGAAGAAAGTAGGAAACTTCTATTTACTACACAGAGTGCTGGCAATCTGTTAATATAACTGCAAAGAAAAGTAAAGAAAGTGAAAGCAAAGAAAGTAGCACTTTATAGAGTACAATTCATACCACGTGTCTGAATGTTTTTGAGGTATTTCTTTGTTTTGTAGTTTTATACTTCAGCTCCCGCACATTTTGGATTCAATCACTGTGTTCCTCAACATTTATAATAGATAAAGTTACACATCATTATATAAGTTGTTCTAACCATCTCAAGCTGCAACATTAAAACAAAACACACACAAATAAATGATATCCAATATCACTGATATAATTTGGAAGAATAAGTACTATTTCTTTAGGTATATTTATTTGTAAAGAAAATCTTTGATTTCCTGTTGACCCCTTTTCCTTGTCTCAATAATAATAACATGATCTAATACCTCTCCGATTCTACACGAAACTCACTGTTTAAATTGGAGTACCAACAGATTTTCATAGATCATTACAGTGCACTTACAGAGCAGCCACAGCAGACATCTGTTCTTCATCCTGCTCTCGGTGATAACAGATCAATAGTTTAACCAGCTCACAGTCACTTATAGTCAAACCCTCCTCCTTTTCCTCTGTGACAGGTTGCCAGTGTTGCGGTCATCAGTGAAATGGTTTCTCTGTCAGACTGCAAAAAAGAAAAAAAATCACTAAATGTTAAAACAAGCATTGAAAGTGGCTGAAGTCAATCAGGAAACCACAGACAACAATAAATACATATAAATGAAACCTGCCTCATGCCTTCATTGACAGTTCCCTGTGTTCTGTGTGGCAAACGTTTCTTATATAATATGAGAGAATCTCAAAAGTGATTATCTGTGTATTTGATTAACTTTGATCTTAATCATCTCCTGTGTTGGTCGTGTTGCAGATTTGTGGAAACAATGTGGTTCTTTCTGTAGCTGACTGCAGCTCATCTGAGAGACAGTGACCTGCAGTTGTTTTGATTGCTGCTTCTCTCTGCTTAAACCGTTGACTTGCTGTCAGAAACAGGTAAAACTTCTATTACTGAGACAAAGACCAACACTGTGATTGGTTCTGTTTATCCAAAGTCATCAGTGTGGGAGAGACACGTTTATAAAGTCTTTTTTTAACCACTGACTGTGAAGAAAACAGGAAAGGTTTTATGCACGTTGAGATGTCACCGTCTTTCTGACAACACTGCACCCTTAAATATTACATTGGGGCAGCAGCCTAAACAGAGAAACCTAAGACCTCCTTCTCCCCTGGGCACCTCCTCCAGCTTGTCCAGGGGAACAAGAAATCGTTCCCAGGCAAGCCGAGATACATAATCTCTCGAGGGTGTCCTGGCTCTGCCCCGGGGCCTCCTCCTGATGGGACGGTCTGAAACACCTCACCGAGGAAGCATACCTTTCAGATCCCAGAAATACCTATTTTCAATGTGGACGAGCAGCGGCTCTACTCTGAGCTCCTCCTGGATGGTCAAACTCCTCATCCTATCTCTAAAGGAGAAGCCAGCTACCCTTAGGAGAAAGCTTATTTCCACTGCTTGTATCTGCGATTTGTTCTTTCAGTCACTACCTAAAGCTGTTCCACTCTGCCTGTCGGTCCCAGTTGCTGCCTCCGGAGATTGAAGGGAGCAATCTTCAGCCTGATTGCTCCCTTCACCTCTGATGTCCACCATTTGTTCGGGGGTTACCACCACAACAAGCACCAACCACCTTGCGGCCATAGCTGAGTACAGCAGCAGCAATGGAGGTGTGGAAAATGGTCCGTTTGAGTTTAGTATCCCCAGTCTCCCTCGGAATGCTGTTGAAGCTCTACTGAATGTGGGAGTTGAATATTTTGGAGATCAGGGCCTCTGTCAGATGTTCCCTGTGTACCCTGAGTATACGTTTGGGTACCTCAGGTCTGTCCAGCATCCTCCCCACCACATGATCCACGTGATCTGGTAACAGAACACCACTTGGGTTCAGATCTGGCAGAGCCTTCCTCCAGGTCTCGCTATCGTTTCCCACATAAGTGTTGAAATCTTTCAGTAGGACAACAGAGTCCACAGGTGGAGCACCTTTCAGCACACCGACTATATCTAGCCAGTACCTCTCCTCTTTGCCTAAACTCGGGCTCCTTCCAGAGAGGTGACATTCATTGTCCGAACAGCAAGTGTCAGTAGCCAGGGATCAGTCTGCCAGGGTCTCCCGCTTCTTGTCGCCGCCCAGCACGCATTGCACCTACCCCTATAGTGCCTCATATGGGTGGTGGGCCTAAAGGAGGGTGGGAACCATCCTTTAGGACCTTGTTTGTGCTGTGCTGGCCAGGCCCCATGAACTAGGGCCCTGCAGCACAATAAAGTAGCAATTAATGTTAATCAATTTGTTGTTAATGATGCAACATCATTATTTTTTAATTTCTGCTTTGATCTGCTTTGCCACAGACCTGAATAGCACTGCAGTTGTAGTGGATGTTTGTTGTGAGGCATGCTGCAGACAAAGCTGAGAGCAAACACACCACAGATGGCTAAAGTTAAGCCACAGCCAACGTGTCAGTTACATAGAAAGGTGTCACATGTGAGTCTGCTGGCTGTGATGTACACGAGTCTGTGGAAAACCAGACAGCAGACAGGAGCATGTGTGGGTTTCCTACCACAGTGTAAAGATATGCATGTCATTACTGGTGACATGTGTCAGGGCTGAAGCCAGAACGTGAGGTGGTCCTAAAAGCAGACTTAAAACGGAGGCCCAGAATGAAGTGAACAAGAATTTAATTCACAGTGATGTTGTGACAATAATATTTACATGAAGTAAAAATGAAGTTACTGTAACATGAAGTATGAGGTCTCAGACAAAGTGAGTGTGATGTACTATGAACAGAAGCTATGAGATTACTGTGAACTTTGAACATAAACTGTGATAGACGCAGCTCAGCAAGGGGAACAGTGATGATGGAGTGGCACTGAAAGAGAGGGAGAGCTGAGTCCGAGTTGGTTTGGGAAAATGACAAGGCAGATCCACAGTTGAAGAATGAAACAGAGATGGCGAACCACTGATCATTCTGTGGAGAGATATGGAGCCAGAAGAGAGGAGGTCCTGTCGTGTATGTGAGTTGATTCTGGTCAATCAGGTGGGTTTGCCAGGTTTTAGTTCTTTTTGTTTACTTTGGTTTTGTGCTTATTTATGTGCGTGTTTCTATCTGAAAATGTGAAAAACTTAAAATGTCAAAAATCCGCTTTTCATAATATAAATATCATTATATAACTTATAAACACATTTAGAAAGACATGAATTTAATATAATAATTTTTTTTTAAATAATCTTAAAATGTTATTCTACAAAATGTCCAGCAATTTAATCTCTTTATTCTTTTAAGGTGATCCTCTGTGGGACCCAGGAAGACCGTACAACTGCATCTCTACCAACTTGAATTGCAGTTTCTCTGCACTCCAGCCTCTTCCGTTTCATGGGAAAGAATTTTCTCTAAGGCAGGAGAAATTATCTCCAAGAAAAGAAACAGCCTCAGCCATCGCACAGCAGAACAAATTCTCTTCTTAAAGAAAAATGAAAAAGTGTTACCTTAAATGCGTCAAGTTTTTATTTTGCAAGTTCATAAGCATTCTCCCTTTCCAGTTCACAATCAATTCAACCCCTAGGTCAAAAATATGTATAAGAAAATTGGCCTAATATTATATTTATAAACATACTTGTCCAGCTGTCCAGTGAATTATATGTATGTTATATGTATTTTTCATCAAGAAGTCACAAGTAAAACAGAACCACACCATGGCGCATGTTTAAACAAGGAAAATTTACTGAGCAAAATTATTTATTAAAGAAATGGACAACGATTTTTTTCAAAGTTCAAAGCAACACAGCGGTGGCCCAATATCAAGCAGAACTCCATTCTGTAGAGTGAGCAGTCATAATGAAGCAGTTCGTTTTATTTTGTAGATTCAAGCTGCTCTTCATATTTTTGGCCACCAGATGTCACCAGAGAGGACTGTGTAAAGCTTCGCGTAATGAGCCGTTTTTCAATACAAGCTTCAATGCGTCAGAAAGTCTCATTTGGCCATCACTGATAAAAAGCAGCTGTGATGTTGGAGGGAGTGGTCTTTGATTTACAGAGCAGAGTGACGTCATCTCCCTCCATCACAGGGAGGACAGGACAGTGCCCTTCATGCCACTCTCGGTAATATCAAATCAACACTGACCAGTTCAAAGTCACTCAAGCCCTCCTCCTCTTCCTCTGTGACATGATGTCTTTGTTGTGGTTATAATGAAAGCAATGGTTCGACTGTTTGACAAAGCTTTCAGAAAGCATTCAAATGCTCAAACAGAATGATAACTAACTATAAAGGAATAATTTGATGCCTTCTTTGACTGTTAAAACAAATTGTGAGTGGCTGAATTAACTCAGGAAGCCGCAGACAGTAAATCCACATGAATGAAAACATGTCAGTACTTGTGCGATGCCTTCACTGACAGTATGATGCCTCTGAGATTACAGAGCAAAACTTTTCTTTTTGAACCTGAATGACTACCAATGACTTTGTTTAATGTTTATCTTAACGTGACTTGTGTTGATCGTGTTGCAGATTCGTGGAAACAGCTTGCATCTTCCTGTAGCTGAAAGCGGTTTGAGAGGAAGTGAGCGGAAACGTTGTGTGAATACTGCTTAATCGACTGCACCTCTCTGCTTTAATAACTTCCCACTGAGGCTGAAAAGCTTCGTGCATGTTGGCCACTAATCTGCTCACTGATCAATAATTTCCTGACACAGCCCCCCTCCCACAACACGAAACGAAACAAACAAAACAACAACAACTGTGAGTCACCAAAGAGTCAGAAAACTGAACGGGAATGGAAAAAAATGACGCAACTCGAACAAAAGCATTTGTAAGACTCCGCTGCGCGCCGTGAGGTGATCCCATGAGGAGGCGTCTCAGCGGAAGGATAAATAGTTCTTATATCAGGTATTTTTTACACTGGAGTTTCTTCTTATTGTATTCGTCTCCTTTTGTGTCCTCTTTTGATAACAAAATACACATTTAGCTCAAATCAGTGACGTTAAAAATTGAGTTTCGAACATCCAAATGAAGTTCAGAGCAGGAACTTACAAATCTAAAGTTTCGGTATCAATCCGCAGCCTAGTATTGATCCTCCGGTACGCTGTAAAACAGAAGCTGAAACATGGAGTTGTATTTGGAATAAACTTTGGAAACTTTGTTTGATGTTTATAGAGATGTCACCGAGAACATGTGTAACATCTTCCGCGCAGGATTTGTGCCGTGGATCATACTCTCTGTGACTCTCGCCTCAGGCTCCGATGGTAAGTGACAGTTTAATCTAATCTCATTTAAATGTTGTTCTGACGGAACCTTTTGCAGACATGTTCACGTTGTTTGTAGTGACGCATTTTGTTTGGAGTTCACTTTGATTTTTCTGTGTGAAAACAAACCAAACCACCAGTTTAGAAACTGGGATTCGGACCCGAGTAAACGAGCTTTAGGTGTGGAAACGCCCTTACTCTACTGCTGTCGCAGTTACAAGAACGCAGAACACACACCAAGAATATGTGTTCAATCAGTCACATTCATCCGACTTTGTTCTGCAAACGAGTGATTTCCACGTTTGGCGGTGGGACAGTCAGCTTTTATGTTTAAATGGTTTCAGAGCGCTGATGTGCTGCCGCCACCTTCACAGCAGCACTGAAGCGCGCTCAGTGATAAAATAATTAACTGTAATTAAAATCTTTGTTTTACCGCTTTGTGCGATAAATCACCACATTAACGATTTTCTGCAGCATTCATATTTTCTTATTTGAAAGTGTTAGCGAAGGAGAAATGCGCAGGAATTCTGGTGTAAATATCGAGACTGCGTCGAGGTTTATTACGGAGGAATAAACACACAACAGCCTTCCGCCATTTTTAGACTTAACATGCTCCGAGAGAGAGAGAGAGAGAGAGAGAGTAACTTTATTGACAGGCACATGCACGTCACATGCCAAACAATGATTTTATTGGCTGTTTCCATTTTCCTCTATATGCTCTCTACATCAGCGCAAACATTGTCTGTGTCTAGAAAATACTAAAGAAAGTCCTTCTTACAGTTTAGAGCATATTTTTTATCTAACACCTCCACTTGCTCTCACTTTGTCATTCTCCTAAAAACAGGAGGTTTCTCACCCAGTATCATATAAAACTTTTTTATGCATGGTATGAACATGAACCATTCATATTTAAACAACTTAACTTTTGTAGCAGGTTTTGTCATCACATCCATCCATTGGACAGCTATCCAAAATCATTTTCCTTTCATTTACAGTTGACCTTATAAAGTGATAGTTTATGTCACTATGCTTGCATCTCTGTCTGGTTAAAGGATTCATTGCCAATGCTATCACACCCTGGTTGTCTTCATAAACCTTAGGTGGTGCATAGGTCCATCGATACCTTCGAACAGCTGTATGAGTACATACTCTCTTGTACAGTTGTAGCTAAGGCCATGTACTCAGCTTCACAGCTGGATAATGACACAGTGGTTTGCTGATGATCATTCACAGTCAGGCCTATACAGTAACCAGTTCTGCTGTGTCATTCTGTCTGTTACATCAGCCCCACAATCTGTATCACTATGTGCTCAGAACTCTGGTTTTATTGCAGCACTGATCAGACGGCCTCTCTGTACCTTTGGAAATCGTTCATCTTTTCTACACCATCAGTGTAGTTCAGTTTTTGCTCACAAGGTGTCGCTCTAGCTTTGTAACCTTGCATATGAAACCTTTCAAGGATTTTTTTTCCCCACATATTTTTATTTTTTCAGTGACATCCTCACATAGTTATCTCTCTGGTCAAAATCAATATCAATACAATGTTTCAGTTAACTCAAATCTTTCATTTAGAATTTTCCTGCCTACATTTCCTTCACAACAATCAGTGTGTTGTTATTGCTGGCGTCAATGATCAGGCCATTTACCCATTTTATCAAGATTACGTTTTCATTCTTTGGTGTTCATGTGTAACCATAAAATTGAGGAGCACAAAGTTGTTCCCACTCTTATGTTCATGTAACATCTTATTCCAGCTTCTGCCTGATTGTTTTAGCCCATACAGTTACTATTTCAACCTTTCATTTGCATCACATTCAGCTACCTTTTAGCTCTCTGGTTGTTTCATGTTTGTCTCACAATTTAGTGGTGTGCGTAGATAGGCAGTTTTAACATCCATCTGATGTAAAACCATGTTTAATTGTACTGCTCTTTGCATAGACACCATGATAGTGGTCAGATAAGCAGTGGGAGAGAAAGTTTCTTCAAAGTCTACACCCATCTTCTGACTTCAACTTTTTAGTCCTATTTTATATCTCAAAGTCATCTTTATCACATGGCATCATGTCAGTTTGTGTTTGTCTTCCCACAGTTGTTTTCATCACAGACATGACGAGTCTGTGGCTGAGCACTTTCCCACTGTTAGGACAAAAGACCCAGAAGGCTGAAATATTTTTGTCATTTCCAGCTAACATTCCCTTTGCACACCTTGAGTATAGTTTTCTCTTGTTCTGTTTATAAAAATAATATGCTGTTCCAAATGTTTGCATCTTGAAAAGTTTTGGCTTTCTTCTTGTCAGCATCAACTAAAGTGTCTGTTTTGTGAGTTTGTTAAAACATCTGTTCCTCACCACAGCTGCTGTTTGTACTGCATACAAACTCCTTAAGTAACTCTCTCTCTGTTAGCATACATCTGGCCACGTCAAAAAGTGTATGCCAGTTTTGCTTAGCAGTACTCTTTTGTGTGTGGTTCTTAGGTCTCATGTCTGATCCCAGTTTTGCTAAGAAGAGTCTGATAAGTTTTCCCCATAAAGTCTGTTCTGATCTGATACATTTAATCTGCCCATACGTGGCTGTATCAGCCAGAAACTTTTGTGTTGCTTGCACCTTGTCACTCTTACTTTCGAGATAATACACAAACACTGCACTGGAATAATCATTACCTATACTCTTACATCAGGCTCCTTATTTCTAGTCTGCATAAACTTTACCTTTGTGCACCCCACACCCAGCCTTGTGAACAAGATAACTTGAGAAAGAGGACTTTCAAACTGATGCCTCAGCTTTAAAAGGCTGATGGGCTATTGTTGTCAACTGGTTAGGCAGGTGGGTAGTGGCCTGGACAACCAACTATGTGAATGTGAGAATGAAGATGAGGTTGAATCTCAGTGGCCTTGACCAGACCTTGGTCAGAAGTCAAGTTTTCCAAAAATCTTGTGAGTGCGGTAACTCGAGAACAAGGCAACATTGGATTTTTTTAAATGGATACCATTAGCTTTATCTCTGTTTTCTTTTTCTCTTACTTTAGCTATCTTGTATTTCTTCTTTCAGACAAGATAAACATCACAGCTGAGTCTGGACAGAACATCACTTTGCCATGTCGAGCTCACAGCAATCAGAAGCCCATCATAGTTGTAGAGTGGATCAGATCTGATTTGGGGGCAGGTTATGCCTTGTTGTTCCAGGATGGGCACTTTGTTCCAGATCATCAGCATCCGTTTTTTAAGAATCGGGTGGATCTTCAGGACAGGCAGAAGAAGGATGGAGACGTGTCTTTGATTCTGAACAATGTGACGCCTGCTGATAGTGGAACATATGAATGCCATGTCGTCACGCGAGGAGCAAACCAGAGGGAGAGAGCAACAGAGCACACCTGTACAATCGAGCTTAAGATTCTTCCTCGTGGTGAGTTATTACAATTGTTTTTGATCAAAAAACAAGCTGCTTCCTAGTTGCTGATGTTTTCTATGACGTTTTTAACCTCTCTGCTCTGTGGTGTTTCCTGTCCTTCAGTCCAGATAAACACGACAGCTGGACAGACAGCCATTCTGCCATGTCAAGTTCCAAACCTCAACAGTGATCCCAGTGTGGTTATAGAGTGGAGCAGAACCGATCTGGGGAAAGAAAATGTCTTTTTTTACCAGGACCAGAAGTTTATTCCAGATGACCAGCATTCATCTTTTAAGAACCGAGTGGATCTGCAGGACAGACAGATGAAGGATGGAGACGTGTCTTTGATTCTGAACAATGTGACAATTAATGACACTGGAACATACATGTGTTGCGTCTTCATGAAGGGAGCAAAACACAGAAGGAGAGCAAAACTGGATAGTGACCTCATCAGTGTTGTCAACCTTCATGTTATTCGTCCAGGTGAGTGAGTAGAGTTGAGTGTAAGTGTGATCAGAGGTGAAGCTGCTTCCTGGTTGTTGATGTTTGTTTGTCTGTGAAGGTTTTCAGTCATCCAAATTATCATAATCTAAGGAGCTTGGAAAGAAAAGCATTTGGACTTCTTTACGTTGCTTAAAGATGTCTCACCTCTCATCCAAGAAGCTTCTTCAGTTCTAGGTTCAAATGGCGGAGAGTCCCAGACTTAAGCCCGATGGGAGAACATCCCAGTGTACCTCAGACCCAGCAACACACCCAGAAGAAAACTGGTTCTTCCCAAAGACAGAACTCCTAATCACAAACGTAAATCCTAGTGTATACTGTACAATGTAACGAGGAATGCTCAGACCTCTAAATTGGAGAAACCAAACAGCCACTTCATAAACGCATGGCACAATGTAACGCAGTAAAGGATCAGCCTGACTGCAGCTTGATAATAAGCTAGTCAGAAGTGCTTCGACTACGGAGCCTGAGTGTGCGGATAAAATACAAACAACAGAAGTAGAGCTCAAATATACATGTATTATGTATCTTATGGTGAGATGAAATTTATAGACAGATAAACAAAAGAAAAATATATATACATTGTAAATATCAACACTTCACCGAGTTCTTTTGATTCCTCAGAGGCATCCGATGGAAGACAAAACACTGCTCAGTAGACCATTCAACACTTTATTACTTTTAGAAGGGAGATGCGTCCTGCATGACACGTTGCCGCAGATCTCAAATTGGTGGTGTGCCCCTGACAGTTTTATTACAGAAGCTCTCTCACTCTAGTCTAAACAACAGTGTCTCAGTAACTTTCCACTAGAGACAGCCCCCTCTTGTCTAATTTTCCCAGGCAAGCGTGAGCAAGAGCCTGCAGCTTTCTACTCCCCAAGGACACATGGTCTAATGCCTTTATTTTTCAGGGCTGTGTCAACTTAATACTACACTATATAACTTCATAACACTTATTAATAAATAAGCATAGCATTATTGAGGCACTGAAAAATTATTTATTCCCAACAGCATATATATTATAAAAAACACAATGATAGTGATAATAATAACACTAATAATAATAATAATAATAATAATAATAATAATAATAATAATACAAAACAACTAATTTAGTCCCAAGAGGAAGTTGGACAAGGTTTAGTCAGTTCAGTTTAGTTGACCTGCAATAAGCCGTGTTTCCAAACAGGTAGGAAGTTGAAGTCCATTTATCAGTTCATATAGATTTATCAGTCCTACCGCAATACAGCGGTGGTCAGGTGGCTCGCCATCCTGCGCTGATCAGGGGTTTGATAATGGGGAAAAAACTCTGACTTAATCAAGGTTAAAAACATAAATTAGCATTCACAGTTAAATTGGAACAGCGTTCTACTGCCATTACAATTGAAAAATAAATCCATAAATAGAAAAGTCAAATAATTAATGTCATATTTTATATAACAGCCAATAAACCAATAACCAAAGTCATAACATTTGATTCTTATAATGAATTTCATTCAAAAATAATGTTATAGAAAACCATTTGCATGGGTCCCATCAAAGTAAAGTAATTTAGCAAGAGTAATAAACATTATCCAAGGTTAATCAAATATTTCCAACACACATTTAATTATATGTGTTGTGCAACACGTTCAATAATCTAAAAGGAATTCAAATCAATTCAGAAGTCCCAAAAGAAGGCCCAGAAGGCCGTTTTGGCATTCACTTAGAAAAGTAACAAAAAACTTCCAAAATGGACAAAACTACAAAAATCAGATCTCTCACTCAACTCTTCAAACAGTAATTTAACATTCGGCCATAGTGAAAAACTGTCTGTCACCAACTGTCTGCCATCTATAATTCAGTTTTGAGATCCTTTCCCAGACACCTTAACACCTACGCACATCCTGGGCCTTTTGACCTCTCATAATAGGACTAGGGTCTTATGGGGCTAGATTTCACAATGAACTCACCTGAAACCTTGGCTGATTGTGACCTACACCTGTTTTTACACCTTGGCTATTGTGATTAGGTAGAGGATCATTAGGGGATCCATGTCCCTTTTGGGGGGACACTCTTCTCGGTTGAGAGGTGAAATGTCTTCAAGCAACTTAAAGAAGTTCAGACGCTCCTTAGACTTGATGTTTGTTTCTAAAGATGTTGTTGATGAGACTTTGTAGAAAGCAGCTGGTCTGAGTGATGTGATCAGAGTGCAGTAGATAATGTCTGACAGCAGTTTGAAGAGGAAATGGATTCTGTTCTGTTCTTCACTCATCACCTACCTGACAGCTGACACCTCACACCTGTTTCTCACCTGCAGGTCAGACAGGAGGAGACACAGAGGATGGAGTCATTAGATATAAAGTGATATATTTTGTTTTGTTTCTTGTACCAGCTCTTGTGGCTGTTATTTTGATCTGTAAAAAAAAGAACAAAAATAATCCCCCACTTCCTACTCCTCTGACTGATGAAGTAGGAAATGAAGTTTACTGAACAATCTCTGCGTTGATATTAGGGCTGCCACGATTACGTCGACTATCAAAATCATCGACAACTAATTAAATAGTCGACGCGTCGTTTGAAGCTTCGTAAGATCCCAAAAGACGCAGGAATAAGTAGTAGGATTTAAGAGGGTAATAACGGACTGAAACAGAAGATGGCAGCACTGCATGTACAAGGATGCCAGCTGCCGTTAAACCCCAAAGAAGAAGAAACTTTGTCCCAGAATTCATAGTGCGGCCCTGCTCAGTTTCCAACAATGGCGGCAGCTAGTTAGTTTTAATATTACTCTTATTATTCTTTCTGGGTCACAAAATAAATGTTTAACATATTTTCAGGCGAGAATGTAGCTGTGTAAACCTAAAATATCTGCTCAGTTTATCAAGACACCACATATTTTCAAAAGCGCTCCGACGTCTTCTGTTACCCACCAGCTCGATAGCTGGTGTTCGGGGTTCAAGGCTCACCAGAGCCGGTGAGAACACCGGACTCCCGACAAATCATTTTCAAACCTACCGCAGTCTTTCGCTACTCAGGTTAATTTATAATTAATCTTTACTATATTATTAGACCTTTATTTATCCATATAAAAATCTCATTAAGATTCAAATCACATTTCCTAGAGAGACCTAAAGTAAAAACACATACAGCATATAATAACATAACAATATCTATATCAAATTGATATTACTAAAATTTTTAAATAGTGTTATGTAAAATCAAAAGTATCTCTAAAACATCAAACATCGATCAAACTCTGATTCGATGTACAAGGATCTTTGATATATCAAATCTTGTGATTTGACATCAATAGGGCAGAACGGTGGCACGGTGGTTAGCACTGTTGCCGCACAGCAAGAAAGTCCTGAGTTCAATTCCACCATCAGACCGCGGTCTTTCTGTGTGGAGTTTGCGTGGGTTCCCTCCGGGTACTCCGGCTTCCTCCCACCATCCAAAGACATGCAGCTTGTGGGGATAGGTTAATTGGATAATCCAAATTGCCACTAGGTGTGAATGGGAGTGTGAATGGTTTTCTGTCCCTGTGTGTTAGCCCTGCGACAGAGCCTGTCCAGGGTGTACCCTGCCTCTCGCCCTATGACAGCTGGGATAGGCTCCAGCACCCCCCGCGACCCTGAAAAGCATAAGCGGAAGCGAATGGATGGATGGAGATCACTTGTCATCGATCAAACTGATTCGATGTACAAGGATCTTTGATATATCAAATCTTGTGATTTGACATCAATAGATCACTTGACATCGATTACACTCTGATTCGATGTACAAGGATTTTTGATATATCAAATCTTGTGATTTGACATCAATAGATCACTTGACATCGATCAAACTCTGATTCGAGTACGAGGCAGCAGAGAGGACCTTGTATGGGTTTACTACCACATTCTAAAGGTACGCATGTGATGTCAACTGGTGAAATACAAATTTGACACACCAACATCAGGATCAGCGCTTTCCCTCAGACTGACATGTAGAGAATGTGAGCTGACAGAAAAAATAAAATTTATGTACGAAGTTTACACAAACAACCAGGTATTATAGTATATATATTTATATATATTATAGTGGCACACGTAATTCAATTACAGTGATCTGAGAGCCACCATCTAACTGATGGAGCACAGGCTCAGAACTGATGTTCAGTGGTTACCTGCGTAATGTCATCATAGTCCTCAGACAATCTCTCTGTTGACAAAATAATAATAATGTAAGATACTCATAGTGTTACCTTTGGCTCTGCGTCAATATAAAGAAAACTGTTAATATGTCAGTTAGCAGTCTAACAAAGCTCTGCCTGCAGAGCACAAGTTAGTCCAAAAACTGTTTAGCAAGAGATGTGTTACAGGGGTACCTAGCACGACGCACACACAGTGGTTTAGCTGTGATGCTTGTGGCCTTATTAATGCAGCTTATTTCAAGCTGCCGTAAACACTGTTGTACACACTGCTTCCTTACCTAGCTTGCTCGTCCTGCACTAAGCTCTCCCCTCTTCCTTTCTAGGTCCTGGCATTCTACTGAAGTAGGGAAGGCGTCATTAGATGATGACTCCTAGTGATGGTGAGATGAAGCCTCGTGAGGAACTGAAGGTTTCCATCCAACTGGTCGACTCATGGTTCAAAGCATTGTGATGATTCATTTGCTCTACTGCGCCATCAAGTGGACGATTCAAGTGAAAAAGGCTCTTTGATTGTAATGATGTGATGTGTAAACCTCTAAACTGAATAAATAAATTGTTTTCATGGTTATTTATTACGAATGTTGTCTCAGCATGTCTGATACAAAAGAGAAAGTGGAAACTATCAGGACAGAGCTTTGGTATGATTGTGTAACTGTGTAATCATGCTTATGTACATCTGGATAATCACACAAACTGTGTGGCGCTTCACTTTTTAATAAACCAGTGATTCTTGAGATAAGGGACAAAACATGTCCAGCAGATAAAACCCAATTTTGTGGTTAAAAATATGCATACAAGTGTTAACCCAACTGCCTAAAAGACAAACCAAGGCAATGTTTATACAACAAAACTATGATTTTTTATAAATATATATTTATTTTAAATGGTACAATACATTACCAGTACCTTAAAAATCCATTGTCCTGAAGCAGGTGTGATAATATTAAAATACAGAAAAAAAATTAAAAGTAATGTAAAATTAAACATCATGGCTCTCGTCACTAAGTATTAAAGTCAATACCTTATATCAAAATATGCAATTGAAAATTTTTTTTTACATATTTTTTAAGTGATTAAAATCGTGCGTCAAGTCGATGTAATCCAAGATTTGATTATTTTTTCTTGTAAAAACAGCCTCATTTAGGCAGATTGTTGAGGCCATAAGCAAATGATGAAAAACAAGATGGCTTCTGTCAGAAAAACATGTGTTATGAGAGAAAGTATGGTATTTTGTCAACACCATCAGATGTCTGATACAAAAGAAAGTGGAAACTATCAGGACAACGTTTTGGCATGCTTATGTACATCTGGATAATGACACAAACTAGTGTGTGGTGCTTCAGTTTTTAATAAACTAAAAGACAGAAATCAGATTATAGGATCTGTGGTGTTGTTTATATTATATTATGGTTCTTATCATTTGTGATATTTATTACTCTGTGCATACTTTATTAGGTGAGATGAGATATAAAAAAAAAGCTCTTCCTTGCTGGTTACATTGAAGAAGAAGCTCAACTATGTAGCACGTACGTAATCAACTTCAACAACACAATGTGATGGGGAAATCAGCTGTGTTTTTCTGCCCATTTGATTTCGAATCTGGCACACACCAGAAAACCAGTTCCTGAATCAGTCACGTGATACGGACTGCCCGCGAGGCCTCGAGCGTCACTGCATACGTAATCAAAGTGTGCCTCGATACGTGCTTCACAAAAACAACCTGAGATTACCCGACACACGCTTTGGAGCTTCGACACACACGACACATCGTTAGGCTTCAGTGATCAATTACTGTAATAATTATCATGTCGTGCATGATAATTATTACAGCAAAGCCTAAAAAGCATCAAATGTCTGAACTCATGTCAGGTTTAAATTGACTGACCCTGATTTGTTGCACTGCTCAGCAGTGACATCACAACTTAATTGAAATGCCACTGAGGTTAGTTTGAGTTTGACATTCAACAAAACAGCAGAGAAAACAGAAAACCACCAGACTGTGGAGAACACAGACGTTATGGGTTTGGTTGAGTTACAGACTGATGAGTGGAGAAAGTAGGAAACAGCTTATTCTTCTATATCTTACACAGAGTGCTGTAAATCTGTTAATACCACCAGTGACACAAAGTAAAGTTGTACATGTACTTGAGTACTTATAGAGTATAATTCATACTGTATGTTTGAATCGTATTGATGTATTTTTTTTTTTGGTAGTTTTCTATTTCTGCTCTACTGTATTTTGAATTCAAACATTGTACTCCCTGACATTTATTTAATTACTATGTAATGCTACATTATTATAGATAAAGTGACTCAGCAGTATATAAGTTGTACCAACCATCTAAAGCTGCAACATTAAAATAAAACCGACATAAATCAATAATTATGATCCTGTATCATCTATATGATTTTGGAGAGTAAGTTCTGTTAGTATTTCTTTAGGTATATTACTTTTGTATGATTACTATATTCTCTGCACTTATAATTCTGGTTGCGCTTACTGACCTCAAACCGATTTTACGTGGTACACGGTGCTCAAAACCTATCAAAACATGTTTTAGTATGACTTTGGTAAGCTACGAAGATGGATTGCGGGAGCATTACGGTTACCGCAGTCAGGAGGCTCGCAGAGTAAACTGGGTCTAAAACTCAGTCTGCTTCAGGTCCCAAAGTCAAACAAACACTGCAACATCACAGAGTTAAAAACCATCTCAATTGGATGAATGCTAACTCTTTTCCACCTGATAAAAGTTAAAGTGAGGGTTTCTGGTGGTTAGAGACAAATGCAATCGCATGGCAGGATGCTGTAAATGGACCAAACTTCAGTCAGGAGAACAACTGAGATCCACAATACCAGGTTAGTCATTAATATACTGCAACAACATGGGAATAAAGCAGCTGTGAGAGAATTCAACATGAATGAATCAATGGTACAGAAGTGGAGGAGGCAAGAAGAATGAGTTGAGTAAACTTTGACTTATCTGACTGTTTTGTTTTGCTTAATGTGCCTTATGGTTTGAAAAATATGGTATTCAAGCAGAATTCTGACTTTACCAGTCATAAAACATCACCTTGTAAAACGGTTATTTCACGCTGTTTAAACTTCTGTGCAGCTATCTGTATAGTTCCTGTATAGCAATGTAAAATTCAGTATTTAATTAGTTGTGATTTCCTGTTGACCCTTTGTCTCGCTCTCCTCTATCAAAACTGATCTAATACACCTCTGATCCAATGTTCCCTCTAATTTTTCATGTGTCTGAGCAAACACACAAACTCCCAGCCGCGGAGGTGTGCACGTGGATAGCGAATGAGCAACAGCTTCTGACTTTCCAAAAGTACTCATTTATTTAGAATATCAAAAATAAAAGTGCTACCTCTACCACACATTACTCGAGAACACACTAGTCCGCGTACACACGGGAGCATCCATTACAGGGAGAGTGAGAAGAAGAACAAAAAGGGGTTGACACACCAGTCATGAGACGGGAGGCGCCGCCATGTGGTGATACACTGCATTACAACAGCAACTGTTACAAAATGTGAATCGCGTCATTGGCTGGACTATGGGATAAGATGGCATCGTTCTAATCCCATATGGGAGTAGCCATTCACTTACTGACTAACACTGCAAAACAGAATTGTTAAAGTTTTAATTTTAATTTCAACTCAGGTTAGATTTTTTTCTGTGCACAACGTAGATTTTTTGTGCGCATAGACGTGCGATTGTGCACCCGCGCAGTTTAGAGGGAACATTGCTCTGATCCCACACCAAACTGGAAGTTTGTGATAAAGAAACAATAGATTTTTTATAGATAATCATTGCATGTGTTCTTTATCCAACTCTCAGTGATATCAGATTAACACTTTGACCAGTTCAAACTTGAACCCTCCTCCTCTTCCTCTGTGACAGGATGCCAGTGTTGTGGTTTGTAGTAAAAGCAAAGTTTTCCCTGTCAGTCTGCAACAAACATGAGAAAAACCCATTTAAATAGTTAAGCTGGCTGATAACTGTCTATTAAGATGGACAGAAACAAATTGGTACCTCTATGATGGTCTGAGACAAAGCAAAAATTGTGGGCAAGTGGCTGAAATCAGTCAGGAAACTGCACAAATGAAAACATGAAAACATCTCAGTGTCTGTCAGACGCATTGACAGTTCTCCATGTCCAAGATTTGAGGTTTCCCTCAAATCTTGGACTTCTTTTCTTACTTAAAATGAGAGAATCTCAATATTAATTATCAATGGGTTTCATTAATTTTTTCATTGCCATCTTGTGTTGATCGTGTTGCAGATTTGTGGAAACAACTTGCATGTTTCTGTACCTGACTGTGGTTCAGCGGACAGGAAGTGAGCTGGAGGTGGTCTGATTTCTGATGAGTGACTGCATCAGTAATCAAACTGCTTTAACCACTGACTTGCTGTCAGAAACAGATCAAACTTCTCCTACTGAGACAAAGATCAACACTGTGATTGGTTCTATTCATCAGTGTGGGAGACACATTTCTGAAGTTATTCATACAGGTTGACCTGTCACGGTCTTCCTGACAACCCTACACATACAAAAAAAAAAATTGTGCGCCACGCAAAAAGTCACTGCTGAGACAATCTGAGTGCAGTGAATTCATTTTCTTGTTCAAGGAAGGGTACAAAGTGGCCCACACCTCTGCACCATGACTATCATCAGCCTGAACTGCTAATAAAAGGAAGGATGGATCCATTCTTTCATGATGTTGTTGTAGCCCTTCTGATTCAAGGTGTAAACATTGTCCTTTCATACTTTGATTATGACAATAAGTTATCGATGGTGGCCCTGAGACATCAAACGGACTGCAACTTAAAAAACAAAAAACAAAAAGACACAAGCAATAAGTCAAATGCTGCAAAAGCACACACATCACAATGGTAATAGGAAAAACGAAAACAAATAGAAAAAATGGAAATAGGAAAAAACAGATTTCTGAAAGCACAAGTGAAGTGTTTCTGGGGAGACAATAACCCAACGAACCAGTTGCAGGAACCAAAATATGCTAGGTAAGTGTGTTTTAATCTCATGATTCATATAATACCGATGATGGATTTTTAGGCTAATAGTTAGGCTAACATTCAGATTCAGATAAATCCTCTCCGTGAATCGCTACCTTATCGTGGTGGAGGGGTTTGTGTGTCCCAGGGATCATTTTATACACAATGCATGAATGTGCTTGGTTAGAGTTGATGTTCCATTCTAGAAGGTTTTAAGCTTCACTGGTGAGAGTGTCCAGATGATACATGCTGAGGGGAGATGAGAACATAGCAGGTTAATTGCATGCACGCTTACGATACACATATTAATCTAGTAGCAGGTCTGAGCAAAGGCCTAAGCGTCTTCTGCTTCAGTTTGAGACTGGCTGCAAAAGTACTCTACTTAGTGATTAATGACGAGGGTCCATTATTAGCTCTCGGAGATGGTGAGACCTGAAGTTATTACCCTAAAAGGCAAGCAATGTAGAAAAGAGAAGTTATATGTCGGTGTATGGTTATTAGAAGTGTACGTGATGTACCCTTGTCTGCACGGGTTGAACTTTTGCCCGTCTGTCACCATGTATTTTTGAACTGTATTGACGTAGGTGTGATATTTTGTCCTATAAAACCAGAACCCAGTGTATTCTTGGGAGAGCAAAAACAATCCCTATGTTGATGGTTGGTTGTTCTCCTGTGATAATAAAACTCATCATTTGATTGCACTTTTCCGGAGCCTCCGTCGTTTGTTGTCTGGTCTAAAGTTGATCGATCTCGTAACAAGGGTGCATGGGAGTTTGCCCAACCAGTCTACATGTGTTTTGTGGACTTGGAGAAGGCATTCGACCATGTCCCTCGGGGTGTCCTGTGGGAGGTGTTGCGGGAGTATGGGGTGTCTGGCCCATTGCTACGGGCCATTCGATCCCTGTACAAGCGTTGCAAGAGCTTGGTTCGCATTGCCGGCAATAAGTCTGACTCGTTCCCGGTGGGTGATGGGCTCCGCCGGGGCTGCCCTTCGTCACCGATTCTGTTCATAATTTTTATGGACAGGATTTCTAGGCCTGGCAAGTGGCGGAGGGCTTTCACTTTGGTGGCCTCAGAATCTCATCTCTGCTTTTTGCAGATGATGTGGTTCTGTTGGCTTCATCGGGTGAGGGCCTCCAGCTCGCACTGGAACGGTTCGCAGCCGAGTGTGAAGCAGCGGGTCGGGGGTGAGTTCCTGCCCCAAGTGGAGGAGTTCAAGTATCTCGGGGTCTTGTTCGCGAGTGATGGGAGAAGGCAGCCGGAGATCGACAGACGGATTGGGGCTGCAGCTGCAGTAATGCGGATGCTGCACCGGTCCGTCGTGGTGAAGAGGGAGCTGAGTGTAAAAGTGAAGCTCTCAATTTACCGGTCGATCTACGTCCCTACCCTCACCTATGGCCACGAGCTGTGGGTAGTGACCGAAAGAACGACATCGCGGATACAAGCAGCAGAAATGAGCTTCCTCCAAAGGGTGGCTGGCCTCTCCCTTAGAGATAGGGTGAGAAGTTCGGCCATCCGGGAGGGGCTCAGAGTAGAGCCACTGCTGCTCCACATCGAAAGGAGCCAGCTGAGGTGGTTCGGGCATCTGACAAGGATGCCCCCTGGGCGCCTCCTGGGTGAGGTGTTCTGGGCATGTCCCACCGGGAGGAGGCCCCGGGGCAGACCCAGGACACGCTGGAGAGATTATATCTCTCGGCTGGCCTGGGAATGCCTTGGTGTTCCCCCGGATAAGCTGGAGGAGGTGGCTGGGGAGAAGGAGGTCTGGGCCTCTCTGCTTAGGCTGCTGCCCCCGCGACCCGGCCTCGGATAAAGCGGATGAAGATCGATGGATGGATAGTTAGGCTAAGACATTTACCTCTCATCTTTTCTTTCCTCACAAAACCAATAATTCTTTTAAGTGTCTCCCAGGGCAGTTCTTAGCATATTTTGGTTCCTGCAACTGGTCCGTCGGGTTAATGTCTCTCCAGAATTACCTCAGTTATTATCACTGTGCCATGAAAGATGTCTAGTCGTTCTCCTCAGATCTATGACATCAACAAGGAATTTTGTCCCACAGAAGAGCTGCTTCCTGGATATTTTCCATTTTCAGACTGTTCTCTATCAACTCTGGAGATGGTTGTGATAATGCGAATAGATTAACAGTTTGTGAAACACTCAGACCAGCCTGCTGGCACACACAACCATCCTAAGTTCAAAGTTATCATCTTTCTTCTTGATTCAGATTCTTATCAATCAGGTTTCTTGATAATGACTAGTTACCAAAATTTATGAGCTGCTGTCATGTGACTGGGTGTTTGGTTACTGATATAAATCCTCAACCTACTGCCATGGGACTGTGCAGACAGCGGAGGTACAGCTGTACTCATAAATTTATATAACCTGGCATAACCTTTGTGCTTTTGGGGATATTTTTCAGAGAATATGAGAAAAAATAAAAAAAATCTTTTATTTCAAATGTGGTTATGTTTGCCCTATTTCAATCATGATGACATCAGAAAACACCTAAATGATGCCAATCAAAAGATTACATACCTTGGAAGTTTTGGCATGATAACACACAGGTTCACACACACAGGTCTAAATGATGATAAATTATGGTAACCATCCTTACCTGCCATCTGTTTGCTTGTTTGTGTTTATCAAAAGTCAGTGAGGTTCTGGTCTTCAGACAGACCACTGCACGTTTTTTTAGCACTGACGTTGATGAAATCAGAGACAAAGGGAGAGCAAAAGAATTATCAGAGAATTTGTAGAAGAAAGTTTAACTCTATGAAACAGTAAAATGATGTTTAAAGATATCCCACAAGTGAAAACATCAGTCAGCAATGTCCAAACTCTAAGTATGAAGTGGAAAATTAGGAATTCTGTAGAAACCAAGCCTCAGTAAGTGTAGGCCAAAAAGAAATTTCAGCCACAGCTGTCAGAAAATGTTTGGGATGAAAAGAACCCACAAATAACTTCAGCTGACATAGAGGACAAAAACTGACTGTGGCTGTGTTATGTCCCCACAAATGAGGTCTGGGGGATGGAGAACAGTAACAAACAGGTCCAGAATAAAATGAAAAGGAAACCAGACAGAGGTAGCATATAATATGGTTTTCAAGATGCACAAAAAAGAGGCACTTCAAGAAAAATGGGCTGCATGGTCGAGCCGCTAGAATAAAGTTTTGCTACATTAATGTCACAAAGCAGCTCGTTTACAAGATGCCAAACAGCTCAGTGACGAGCACAACTTTATGTGTTTTTCAGAGGTGTTTAAAAAAAACAAAAAAACAACCTAGTATTCTATGTATTTTTTTTTGTTTTGATTTGTTTGTCTGACTTTGGTAATCAATTTGTTACTAGAGATGTGACATCACTGTTTTCTATTTCTGCCAAACATGCAAGGCAGCAGAGGGGAGACTGCATGGGTTTACTACCACAGTCTAAAAATATGGATGTTACGTTAATTACTTATGTTGTTGTTGATGAAGCCTCCATATCTTCCCTCTCACTGGTGCTAACATAAAACCTATAATATAAAAATGTGACACAGCAACATCAGGATGTCAACAAGCTCTTTTTGCCATTTTGACATGTAAAAAACAAACAAACTCTGAGCTGACAGAACAAACAAAACTTTATTTACAAAGTTAACACAAACAAAGACTCGTATTATGATAACTTTTATGATAACCACCATCTGATGGGGAATAAGCTCAGAGCTGATGCTCAGTGGTCACCTCGGCAATATCATCATAGTCCTCACAGAGTCTCTCATCAGCGTTAGTTTCTGTTGCCAAGAAGATGGTGGGGTCATTTCCTGTAACATGAGGTTATTAGACATATTTAAATGAGGCAAAAGCAATTGTGCTTAGTAAATAATCAAGGATACTCAGAGAGTTACTTTTGGCTCTGTGTTGATATAAAGACACTACGAGGAGAGTGGAGATGAAGTATGGACAGATCACCACCAGGTGACAGACCAGTCTCAGCGTGGTGGAGTAAGAGGGCAAAGATATGGTCGGGGGCATGTTTGAAGAGGTGATGGGCGAGGTTGTGGTTGTAGGTCTACCTGCAGAGACTTCTGGTCAGTGAATATGTGGACAAAATAAAAGGTGAAATCAGAGTGAAGCTCCTCACCTGTGACAGTGATCCAGCTGGATGGAGACTCTCCATGACCGCTGATGTCACACTTGTAGAGGCCTTCATCAGACCTGGAAACATGCTGGATGGTCATGTGACCTGTAGGCTGCTTCCTGATGAGGGAGCCATCTTTATAGAAAGCAGCTGGGAGGTTGGAGGGAGGGGTCTTTGTTTTACATAGCAGAGTGACGTCATCTCCCTCCATCACAGGGAGGACAGGACTCTGCAGGATCACTGATCCACCTCAACACAGAGACAAACTACAGCATTTCATCCATTTACACACAGCTTCATCAACACTAACTCCACACACTCAGCTTACCAGTGACTGTCAGGTTAACCATGTTACTGATGGGACCCTCTCTGGACTCACACCAGTAAACCCCACTGTCCCATGTGAAGATGTAGCTGATGTTGCAGGAAGAACCAGCACCTTCTCCCCACCCATCTCCACACCTCTGAGTCCTCTGTTGTTTGCTTGTGTTTCTCCTCAGAGTCCATCCAGCAGAGCTGTCGTCCTCCTCACAGCTCAGAGACACAAAGTCTCCTTTAAAGAACTGAGAGCTGCTGGGACTCACAGTCAGACGAGCTGTGAAGAAGACTTTATGATATTATTTACATAAAATTGATTATTTTACTCTACTTCCTTTATACTTAGGAGGTTGAAATATTCAGTGGGCTGTAGTGATCAACTACTGTATGATTGCCATGTCATGCCACAAGAAAGGTTAAAAAAGAACTGGGCACTTAGTGAGGTTTAGTTCATGTCAGGTTTAAACTGTGACAGAAGAAGGTTACTGACCTTGGTTTGTTGTGCAGCTCAGCAGTGAGATCAGAACTAAAGAGAAATGACACTCAGGTTGATTTGAGTTTGACATTTAACAAAACAGGAGTAAAAACAAATCCACCAGACTGCGGAGAACACAGACGGGTTTTTCTGAGTTGTCCACTGATGAGCGTAGAAAGGATGAAACAGTTTTCTCTTTAATGTCCTAAACAGAGGCATGTCTGCTGGAGTAGAGTGCTGGTAACCTGTTAATATCAGCAGTGAAACAATGTAAAGAAGTACATTTACTCTGAGCTGACAGAACAAATAAAACTTTATTTACAAAGTTCACACAAACAAAGACTCGTGTTATGATGACTTTTACAATGTAAAGAATGACACAATGTAAAGAATTTATTCGAGTAGTTAATGGAAATTCTTCATACTATATTCAAGTATTTCTTTGTTTCTTTGTTTCACAGCTTTCTAGATTTCTGCATTCTGGATTCAAACATTGTACTCCACACTATTTATTTTACAGATTTCATTACTGTATGTTGTTATATTATTAGAGATAAAGTTACTGGGCAGTCTCTATTTCATTGAAACATTTGTGTACCAGGCAGGATAAGGATCCAGATGCTGGACTCACAAGACAGGAAATGAACTCAAAATAGTTTTAACGCTGAATTTGTTTAAAATACAAAATGGCAAAACAGGCAGTTCTGGAGCCAGGAGTACAAAACTAGAAATCTAAATACAGAACCAAAATACAAAGTAAGTAAGTTAGTAAGTAAAATTTATTTATATAGCACTTTTCACAGATAAAAAAAATCGCAAAGTGCAATAAAACAATAAAAACAACGTAAGAGGAAATTAATAAAATGCTTTTCTAAATAAAAATGTCTTCAGCTGTTTTTTAAAAGAATCAATGGAGTCTGTGCAGCGTAGGTACAATGGAAGAGAATTCCGCAACCATGGTGCCACCGTCTGAAAGGCCCGATCACCACGAGTTTTAAAACGAGTGCGCGGTACCACCAGCAGTCTCTGATCTAATGACCTTAAAGCTTGAGAGGATGAATGTGGTTTCAGCAGGTCAGATAAATATTGAGGAGCTTGTAGGGCCCCAAAGGCCCCACGTAAAAGACCAAGACTGGTCTTGAGACACCCAACTCTAATTTTTATAGCGCTTAATAATTTGGCCTAGGTGGAATATATAAAGTAGAAAGAGAATTGGACCCAGGACAGATCCCTGAGGAACCCCATAAGGCAAAACTGTTAAGTCTGACATCACATGATTCATGCAAACAGTAAAAGATCTCTCAGACAAATATGACATAAACCATTTTAAAACAACACCAGTAATCCCAAACAAGTTCTTGAGTCTGTTTATCATGATACTGTGATCTACAGTGTCAAAAGTAGAGCTGAGATCCAACAGGACCAGCACTGTATATTCTCCAGAGTCTGCTGCCATCAAGATATCACTAGATACTCTAAGTAAGGCCGTTTCAGTGGGATGCAATTTACGAAAACCAGACTGGAAAGTGTCCATAACAGCATTTTTATCCAGGGAATAGTTAAGTTGTTCTACTACTACTTTTTCTAAAATCTTCGATATAAAAGGTAATTTGGTTATTGGCCTATAACTGTTAGGAAGAGATGGATCCATCTGGGGTTTCTTTAATATTGTCTCAACAACAGCTTGTTTAAAGAAATTGGGGACTGAGCCAGTATGAAGAGAAGTATTTATCATTTCCACAATACAGGGGCCAATGGAATCAAACACACTAGTGAAAAGTGAAGATGGAAGGACATCAAGGGGGCTTGAAGTCTGTTTTATACGACAAAGCAGGACTCTGATGTCTTGTAATGTAACAGGAGTAAAAGAGAACCAAGTATCAGAGGAGAGAAAATTGTAAATTTGATATTGAGAAGATGATGGAGAGATATTAGACCTGATGGCAGTGACCTTATTTGTGAAGTAGTTCATAAACTCATTGCATTCAGAGGTTGAGTGCACTGATGCACAAGGAGCATCAGGAGAAACAATAGCCAGAGGCTCCAAATAAAACGACAAGTTAAAATTTATGCAGCTATGGTCACTCACATGGACATCTTCCACACGAATGTCATTTATATTTAAACCCAAGGAGAAAACAAGATCCAATGTGTGACCCTTTATATGTGTGGGACCAGAAACATGCTGCCTAAAGTTAAAAGACTCTGTGATAGTCAGCAGCCATGTTACAGGATGCATCATCAATATGAAGGTTAAAATCTCCCAACATTACCACCTTCTCTAATTTAATAATGGATGACAAGAGGTCGTTAAATTCAGTTAGAAAGACTTCGGCAGCTCCAGGAGGTCAGTAGAGTAAAATACAATAAAAGGTGTGCAAAGAGCCGACCTTAATCATTTGCAGCTCAAATGAAGTGAAGGAATCTGAATTCATCAGTCTGCATGTGAATCTGTCCTGGTTCACAACAGCGAGTCCTCCGCCACGTCCCGAAAGACGTGGAGTTCCAATGACGGAGCAGCCAGTCGAACAAATTTCCTTCAGATGTATATAATCCATGTTTTGTTGCCACGTCTCAGTTAAACCCATGAAGTTGAGAGATTCCTTTATAAAAAGATCGTTTAAAATAAACGATTTGTTTGTGATTGAGCGAGTGTTGAGCAGGGCAAACCTGATTGTTGGTGCACTCTACAGCTGACTGCAGTGCCACTTGAATTAAACACCTGTGCACCTCTACACCTGGGCGGTGACTTCAGGGCTAACTGAAGCTAATATCCATGGTAGTACATCACCTCTGCCATCAAAACGACTGTCGGATGACAGACACAAGGTGAGCATGCAGCCATCAGACCATAGATTCCGGGCTTGGAACTGAAGTGTAGCGTCGGCACCCGGTGACAGTAGCTGAATTGGTTGTAGGCACTGGGAATATTCCTACATCCAACAAGCTAATCTTTGGTACCTTCTCAGTCGCACTTGGACACCGGCCCTGGTTCCCCTCCTTCTTTTCTTCGTGTTGAATCCCACCGATATGTATGGTACTGTGCACTCAGGTGAGGAACACACAAAAGGTGGAGGGAAAAATTTCCTGTAACTGTCCCAGCTGTCAAAGTAGCTCTCCATTGAGTCTTTAATATACAACAGTGTGCCCCGAACATAAATATTGGTGGCAGAGACAAAATGAAGACACAAAACGGTAAAATTAATATTGCAAGCGACAATAGCGGTCAATATAAAACTATACCAGCGAGCTGTACTAGCGGCACAGGCGGCGAAGCCAAACACAGGCGCCATCTTGCCGACAGACACAAAAAGCTGAGAAAATCTGAACATCCCAAAATTTCAAAACCCTGAGTCCCAGATACAGGCACCATGACACTATTATATCTTGAGGAATTAAATTTTTGAAAAGTAAAATGTTTGTACTAATACTTTCTAATATTTGCAAAAGTAAAGTGTTTAAAACTTATTTTACCACTTTCTGAAGTAGTTTAACACAAATAGTATTTAAACCTTAAACTTTGAATGTCGTGCATCTGTATGAGGGCTGGACAAAAAAATGTTAATCAATGTATTCATGTCAGTTTTCTGCACTGTATTTATTTGTTATAAAATATTCTGATATCCTTGTTGACCCTCTTCCTTCTTCTTAGTGTTCTTGATCAAAACTCATCTTAGCCCTCCTATTCTAATCCAACCTGAATGTTTGTGATGAAGAAAAAACAGATTTTCATAGATAATCATTACAGTGTACTTACTGAGCAGCCACAGCAGAGATGTGTTCATCATTCTACTCTCGATATCAGGTCAACAGTTTGACCAGTTCACAGTCATTTAAAGTCAAACCCTCCTCCTCTTCCTCTGTGACAGGATGCCAGTGTTGTGGTTTTTAGTGGAAGGTTTCTTTGTCTGACTGCAACAACGAGAGAGAGAAAAAGCTTTAAAAATGGTAAAACTGACTAATGACTATAGACATGAGCCCCAGCAAAATTAGCAGACATTAAGGGGAACATGGGTACCTCTGAGATGCCTTCACTGACTTAAAAAAAACCTAACATTGTGAGTGGCTGAAATCGGTCAGGAAACCACACACACAACCCCCCCCCCCTTCCCCCTCCCAAAAAAAAGAAAAATTTAAAAAATTTAAAAAACATGTAAATAACAAAAGAATTATATTTAAAGATCACCCACATGGCGCCTTCACTGACAGGATGGTGTCTTTGTCATTATAGAGCAAACTATTCTTATCTCAAAAAGGATTTATTTACTTTTTATCTTAAATGTTGGTTGTGTTGCTGATTCGTGGAAATACCTCGCATCTTCCTGTAGCTGACCACAGTTCAGCTGAGAGGAAGTGAGTTGGAGGTGGTGCGAATGCTGTTTGACTGATTGCATCTCTCTGCTTTAACCACTGATATGCTGTCACGCCTGAAAGGCTTCATGCAGATTGACCACCAATGACTTCTTGAAAACACTACCCCCAAAAAACTGTGAGCCTCCATAAAGTCGCAAAACTCACTCCTACCATCACATATGTCCATAATGCACTGAGCATTAACAACACTCGCAAAGCTGTTGGCCCTGACAACATTCCTGAATGTGTGCTTCAAGGATGTGCTGAGCAGCTAGAGGTCTTTACCAATATCTTTAACCTGTTAACCATTATGTGTCCTCCAGTTGCCTCGTTAACGTTCGTTCACCTTCTTGCTGTGTGTCTCCCATTGTCTTCCCATAATATTAGAATTCTCCCAGTTTAGTTTTGATATTATTTTGTATTACTTCTGAGCCTGCAACAAAAACAATGTTTTTGAGTTCATGTTTTGCCTCTTTGGGTCCTCTTCCCTGCCTGCACACAGTCGTTCAATGACAGAACAGCACGACCACAAGCACTGGAGAACACACTATGGCTGTGTCCCAATTTAGCAACCGCACACTTGGAGTACGCATTTTGAGACCTATTACGTCACAGCGACACGACAACAGATGTCCCAATCCGAAGTGTATTCCAAATGCGCCGTCCCCAAATATCAAGCGTGGTCCGTGTCGCTACCCGATCCGTACCGGAAACCCGATCGGTACCCCGCATGCGCAAATCTTACGTCACTTCCTCTCTTTGCCAACATTGCGACATTCAATATATTTGAATGATACGGTTAGTGCCCAGTTAGCTCCTAGCATTTCTCAACAGCTCTGCCTCCTTTTTCGACTACTGGGACATTTAAACAATGGATAATCTGTATACAAACAAATTCACGCTTTTCTCCTCAATATAGAGTGTTCCCCGATTGAACAACAGCGCCGTAAAATAAGAAGAATGGCGCCTAATTACAGAGTTAATAATACAGACTTTGTAATATGTCATGTAAAGATTCAACAACCAGATGAAGTGTTTACTGACAATTGACAGTGATAGTGAACATCATCATCACTATACCAACAATCCTCTCCACACAGACAAGCATAAACACACTCGACTATCACTAAATCAAATTTAATACACGTTTGTAATGACGCTAATTCAGTTTACAATAGGGTTCATTCGCTCGGTCAGCAGGTGGCGGTATCCTCATACACTGGGGAGTAAACTGCCATTAAATGAACAGAAGAAGAAGAAAACCCCTGCACATGCGCAGTAAGGATCGGGGATGTTGTGTTTACATACACTGCTAAGATGGTGAAGGGTTGCTTACAAGGGGGACTGAATATGAACATATACTCAGTTACCAGTAGGGGGCTCTGTGACTAAGAATGATGGAAGGAGAGAAGAAGTGAAGTGTATGGTGAGATGTAAAATGGCGAGCTACTGCTGAATATATACGTTCCATTACAAACCAAGCCGTCTCCGTTCTTCTGTCGAAACACCACAAATTGGCGACGAGGATGAGTGCATCAGTTCCGAGTCCACCATCTTTTCTTCCACATGTGGGTGAGCCGCCGATTCCATTTACTACATGGCGGAAAATATTCGACAATTACATGCTAGTAATCAATGGGAGACGCATGGCCGGATGCTAGGAAACGCGCTGTTTTGCTACACTGCTTGGGCCCGGAGGGACAGCGGTTATTCTACACATTACCGGAGCAAGGTGATACATATGCTGACGCCATGAGCGCACTGGAGAAGCACTTTGTGCCGAAAGTGAATGTCGTGGCGTGCCGTCATACATTCAGACAGCGTATGCAACGAGCGGATGAGACTGTTTCTCAGTATGTGGTGGCTCTGAGAGCGTTAGCTTCATCTTGTAACTTTGGACAAATGGAAAGTGAAATGATAAGAGATCAGTTGATCTCCAATGCTCATCTCAGCGTTGTGAAAGACAAACTGTTACTGGAGGATGAACTCACACTGGATAAGGCTCTAACTATTGCGAGCCAGGTAGAAGCAGCAGTCAAAAACGCTACTCTACTCTCCACACCCGGCTCGTGTCCGACCGCGCCTGTTCAGACAGTCGACGCGGCAAATTCCCACTCTCACCAGAGGAGAGGACCTCGCCCCGCTAAAGGCTGCACTCCAGACCAACGCAAACGGGGAGGTTCAAAGCAGCAGCAGCGGAAGTGCTTCAGGTGTGGTTCTCACAAGCACTTAGCTAATGATAAAAAACTGCCCGGCTGCTTCTTCAAAATGCAATAACTGCGGGAAAAAGGGACATTTTGCCAAGGTATGTAAGTCGTCAGTCAGTGAAGTGAGAGAAGTAGTGGTTCCAGAATTGGCAGTACTGTGCGTGCAAGATGCTAAAATGATGGCAGCTATTCAAGATAAGCTTACCTGCACTGTCGACATTGAAACTGTACAAGGTGGCTCTAAGACAGTAGAGCTGATAGTAGACACTGGAGCTTCTGTGTCTATTCTGCCAGAAACTATCTACAGACAGTATTTTGCAGACTGTTCACTGGTGCGACCTAAAGTCAAACTAGTTACTTATGCTAAAGATGAGTTGGCTGTGATGGGTTGTCTGCCTGCATCAGTTGCACTGCATGCACAGAATGAAAAAGTTCCTGCTTCCTTCTACATTGTCAAAGCTGGTTCCCCGCTATTAGGCCTCGACCTCATTAGAGCACTGAACGTCTGCATCATCGGAGGCAAAGTGGACCGCATTCAGGATGAAACTGCAGATGATCCGGATTCGTCTAACCAGAAGTCTGCTGTGTACAATGTTGATCCTATTCCACCAGCTCAACTTGGATGTGTTAAAGGGTTCATCCATAAAGTACAGGTAAACAACAATGTGCGGCCTGTACGCCAAAAGCTGAGACGCCTGCCATTAAGTGTACGTACAGAGGTGTCAGCAGAACTCTCTCGCTTACTCAAAGCTGGCATAATTGAAAGGATCGATGCAGCTGAGTGGGTGAGTCCTTTGGTCGAGGCCAGAAAGCGAAAAAAGGAGTTGAGACTGTGTGTTGACCTTCGTGAACCCAATAAGAGCATTATTGCTGACTGCCATCCTTTTCCTCATATGGAGGATCTGTTTTCTGACTTAGCAGGTGCCACTCACTACAGCCAGATTGACCTCAGCTCAGCATACCACCAATTACCTTTGCATCCGGAGAGCCGCAAGCTGACTGCTTTCATCACTCATGAGGGACTGTTCCAGTTCACGCGTGTCCCATTTGGCCTAGCATCAGCACCTTCGGCGTTCCAGAAAATGATGCAAATGGTCCTGAAAGATCTGCCTGGTGTTCGCAACTACTTGGATGACATCATCGTCTACGGAACATCAAAGGAGGTGCATGATACACGCCTGCAAGCTGTTCTCCAACGTCTCAGAGATGTTGGCCTGCAGATTAATGCTGGGAAAAGTTCCTTCTGCCAGTCACACATCACATTCCTGGGCCATGTAATCTCAAAGGAAGGCCTACGTCCAAGCCAACATCACCTTACTGCTATTGCCGAGGCTCCTGCTCCAAAGGATATGGCTGCGTTGCGCTCGTTCCTGGGTTTGTCATCCTGGTTCAGTAAATTCATTCCAGATTATGCTACACTGGTGGAGCCACTGCGACAGTTGCTGAAAACAGACATGAAAGTTGAACTCCAGTGGAACGAGGCAGCACATGAGCGCTTCAGTAACCTGAAAAAACTCCTTCTGGAAAGTCCCGCACTTGCCGTCTATGACCCTGACTTCCCTGCTTTTATCACCACAGACGCATCAGACTATGGGCTAGGCACTGTGTTGACACAGTTACACCCAGATCAAGTGGAGCGGGTTGTGGCGTTCGCCTCCCGAACATTGTCTCCTGCTGAAAGAAAGTACTCCACCATAGAAAAGGAGGCATTAGCCTGTGTCTGGGCGGTGGAAAGGTGGCGTACATATGTATGGGGCCGCAGATTCACGCTTCGTACTGACCACCAAGCTCTTACTACCCTTCTCAGCACCAAAGGTATGAACAGAGCGGGCATGAGAATCGCACGATGGTCTGCAAGGTTGATGTGTTTTCAGTATGATGTGCAGTACCGTCCTGGTGTTCAGAATGTCATCGCAGACTGCCTCTCACGGGTTCCCCTGACGTACTCCAGCACTGACATTGATGCTGTAAAAGACCTTCTCTTGGAGATAGCTGAAGTTTCTCCTCTCTTGACAGCGACACCGCTGATGGATTTTAAAGCTGAATGTGAGGACTGCCCTGACCTTTCTCTGCTGCGACAGGTTGTCCGCTCAGGCTGGCCTAAGGTGAAAAGGTCTCTCCCACCTGAGATGCAGCCGTATTTCCTGGTGCGACATGAACTTGCTGTGGAATCACCGTTGGTTTTCCGGGGGACACGTCTGGTGGTCCCAAGGTCCCTGCGGGAAAAGGTGATATGTCTCGCACACGAAGGTCACCAGGGCATAGTTCGCACAAAGCAGCGGCTCAGAGAGCTTTACTGGTGGCCATGCATGGATACTCAAGTCCATGCGATTCTGTCATCGTGCTCAGTCTGTCAATTGTGTGACAAAACGGCCAAAACTGCTCCTACTCCCTTACAGCCGGTTCAGTTTCCAGATGGTCCCTTTCAGCATGTGGCCGTTGACATTGTTGGACCTTTTGACCGCGGGTCGCAGGACTGCAGGTTTGCCATCACACTGGTCGATTACTTCAGCAAATGGCCAGAAGTAGCCTTTACTTCATCAGCTACTACAGACACTGTGATTAGGTTCTTGTCTTCAGTTTTTGCACGGGAGGGAAACCCTTGTGAGCTTACCACAGATAATGGACCACAATTGACTTCATCTGCCTTTGCTGATTTCCTGAAGGAAAGGGGCATCAAGCACATCAGAACAAGTGTGTATCACCCTCAAGCGAACGGGTGTGTTGAAAGATTCAACAGAGTGCTGAAGGACTGTGTTCAGGCTGCACAGGTGTCCCAGAAGCTGTGGAAGCCCACCGTGACAGAGATGCTACAGAATTACCGTGCTACAGCTCATGCAACGACTGGAGCAGCTCCGTTCCAGCTTCTCAGAGGGAGACCCATGAGAACAAAGCTAAATGTCCTGCCGTTTCCCAAAGACACAGGACAGTATGACCAATGCAGGGCCAGAGTCTCTCACCAGCAACGTAAGAGTAAACGCTACACTGATGCAAAGAGGGGGGCACAACCTCCCCAGCTTGTGGTCGGTGACAGGGTGCGGATACGTAAACCTTTCCGAGTGGGGAAGGGAGAGAGACAGTTCACTGATCCACTGTCAGTGCAGCAACAGACTGGACTGAGCACCTTCATCTTGAGTGATGGAAAGAGATGGAATGCAGCCCGTCTCTCACTCTGCCGCGCAGAGAATGCTGAGCCGTTGCAGGCTGGTGACGAGGTTGAAAATAACACAAGAGAAACTCCTAAAAGACCTTATGTTCCTAACAGACCGAGACAGTTACCAGCTTGGACCAAGGATTATGTTATGAAATGAGTTTAAAAAAAAAAAAATGAAAAGAAAAAAAAAGTGAAAAAAAAAACACGCTTGAGCTGTTGGGTGCTAATGTTAAGTTCCATACTGCTAGTTCTGAGGTCCAAGTATAATAGAGGATTGATTTACTGTGATTTATTTGTGAGTTTTGTGACTTAAGGTTGTTAAGTTACTACAGTAACCTTAACGGTACAAGTATTCATTATAAAGGACGATTTAGGCACCATAACAAGATTGTATGTTAAGATCACGGGTATAGTTCAAACACCCAGTAATGTTATAAGTGAAATAGGTATTGAAAATGCTGTCTGGTTGCAAAGTTTACTACTGATAATGTTCTGTGCAAATAGTAATGTTGCCATGCTAAGTAAGTAATACTGAGGTAGTAGAATTCTGTGAGAATGAGGAGAGATGTTGTGTTTACATACACTGCTAAGATGGTGAAGGGTTGCTTACAAGGGGGACTGAATATGAACATATACTCAGTTACCAGTAGGGGGCTCTGTGACTAAGAATGATGGAAGGAGAGAAGAAGTGAAGTGTATGGTGAGATGTAAAATGGCGAGCTACTGCTGAATATATACGTTCCATTACAAACCAAGCCGTCTCCGTTCTTCTGTCGAAACACCACAGGGGAGTCCTGATCCATAACTATCTTTTTATTTTTTGTTTTTGTCTTCATCAGTGGTTCCCAAACTTTTTTTGCTGGGCCCCCCTTTTTTTTACAAGAAAAATGTTCAGGAGTAGTTAGTCATTACAATAGGTGTTTGTGAACTAAAAATCAAGAATGTGGGATACTGTTTGTCCGTGATTTGGAGAGCCCAGCACGTGCTCCCAACGAAGGGAAAATGAATTCTGCAGGGGAGACCTACCTCGGCACTTGTGCAGGTGAAACCAAAGGGCAGATATGCTTCACCATATTTTCTAGTCTTTGGCTTAGAATGAAGTTAGTTTGGAAACATATTCAGCGATGCTTCATCTCCTGCTTTGCGTTTCTGTGGGCGCTCCATGCTGCCAGTGTCCAAGCATTTTGTTTTTTTTCCTTTTCATACCACGCCCGCCCTGTCATGGCTCTGCGCCCCCTCTAGGGCTCCACACTTTGGGAAGGTCTGCACTAACATGAGACAAGACCTTCAAAGTAAAACAGGAAACCCAGACTGAACTCAGAGGCACAATACTGACACAAAAGCAAAGCCCAAGAACTAACCAAGAAACATCAAGAAATAAAAGATTAATAATACAAAACAGAAAACACTGGTTCACCAACCCAGGACTGTGACACTCCTATGAAACTATTCAAATGAACAAACAGAATAAGTGTTTAAGTTGTAATACAATAAAATTAAAATACTTTAGCATAAGTAATCTGCCATCACATTTTTAAGCAAATTCATGTTGGTTTGCTTTATAAACTGTATGAATTCGCCTTCAGCTCATCACATTTTCCTTTGAGGCTCCATGAAATGTGATGAGATTTTATATCTCAAATAACTTTTTTTATCTGACCATTCAACTGTGACCCAAGACTCAAATTTTTAATACGATTAAGGTATCTGTCAGGTTTTGTATTGTTGATTGTCATTTATGCTTAGAAATATCTACTTATATATGCTTAGAGTTTTATAATTAGTTGTAGATTGGTATAGGTTTGATCCTTGATAGTCTGCAAACTTTGTGTGCATTAGAGAGCACTCTGGGAGCATGGGAGAGGTCGTACCTTCTCTTATTGTTTTATGGTAGGATAAAAGTGGCTATATCTGTTTTAGGCTAAGTGCCTTTTGTTTAGATGAACTGCTGGACTTCCAGACCAGCAGGGTTAGGGAAGTCTTTATGGGGTCACACTCTGAACCCCCCCCCCCCCCCCCCCCCCCACACACACACACACACACACACACACAAAGGCAAGGTACTCTTTGTGTGTATGTAGACGTCGTATGTTAATGAACCTATGCATATTCATGTAACCTCAATAAAAGAGCAGTGTTACGGGGGAGTGGACGAGAGCAACTGGGGTCAAGCGAAGGAACGGCGCCCGTCCGGTTCTCTCCCGTGCACGAGAAAATGAAGAACTTTGCCAACTCGTGTCTTGCTTGCTGTGTAATTATATTGTCTTCAACGTTCCAGTGAATAGGTTCAAGCTACAAACCTATCAGTATCTAATGGCAGATTTGCTCATGCTGTGCTTTATTTGCGTTTGAAGCCTGACAAATTTATCTAGTTTGAAATTTTCCGTTTATTATAGAAGTGATATTCACTGCACAGGGTGAAAGACATGGAGACAAACTACACCACTAAGGAGTTAAAAACCCTCACTCAGCAGATCTTTAGACACTAAGTGGTAAAAAACAAAGTCCTAAATGAGGCTTCATATTAGTTCTCAGATAAGCAATGCCCTTCCTGTAAATCACAGGTATCTCAAGCTTATAGTAAATCTGAACATTGACCTGCTTTAACTGGTCAAGATCTGTGAGACGTGTAGGCCGAATGTTTGAGGACTCAAATGTGGATGTGTAGAGACACAGTGTGTTTCACAAAAAGCAAATTATTTTAGGCTGATGGCAAACATGCAAAGAGATGAGACAGAGGAAGAAAAACTAAAGTGAAAGCACAATTACCACAAACCTTTAAAGTAATGGCAGAAAAGTAAAGATACAACAAGGAAAATAATAAAAGCACACCTCTGGTTTAGCCAGAGGCCAGTGTCAGCGAAGGCAACGGGACAGATCTGGTAGCTTGGTCAAAGTCTGCTGGCAGGGGTAAAGATGCCCTGGACATGAAATTGGAGGAGATGGAGATGCACAGGTGGAGGGAGTCAGAACTAGATGGTGCCAAACTCTTGGACTTAGGTCTATATACAGATGTTGCAGGGGACACTGGATAGAGCTCAGGTCATGTAGGGTCTTGAGGCTCAGGTGGCTCGAGCAGCACTGAAGGCTCTGGAGCTGATTTGAGGGATGCTTGAAGCTAAGGCAGCTGGGGTAGAACTGGCTGGTCAGTGCTCACAGCTGACTCCTGGCAGCTTGGGCTTTGCTGCAGGACACGCAGACCTCTATGAAAGCTGAATGAAGCTGTGGTTGGGATCCAGTAGGCCTCACTGTTAGGTATTTTAGTACCATGGGAGCATTTACTGGATATTGTTTTATAGTGACATTATGCAGGAAAACTCTGTCATTCAATAAGGCCCCTTTGTTTTAGTTATTTTTCTCTTTGACCCAAGAATTGATGTGTGAGAATCACAGGCTGGTACAAGGTTGAAATACCACAGAGATCACTCCCTCAGCTACATTAGTTTCTTAATCTTTTAGACGCCTGTTGAAGGCCAAATGGTTTGTTTCAGATTTCACTAATGTAAGAACTCTTCGTTTTGTGCCTTGAAAATATGTCGCTGAGATAATCACAATTGTAGCTGAACTAATAAACTACACAAAGGATGCTTCTTCACCCAAGGGCAGGAAGACGCTGCCTTATCTTGGTCTGTACTGGTTTAAACTGATAATCTGCTGTCTCATGAATTTTACCCTCTATATAAACTGTTGTACTTGTGAATAAAGTTGAGTCACTTTGGGAAGACAATCTAAAGCAGTCTCTGTTTTCTTGTTCTCCCAAGCTGCTCCCGAGCTGCTCGTACTAACACGCTGAATGGCATGCTTGAATATTACTTGAGAATATATTTGACTGTGTTACAGACTAAGGGACATTCTCTGCTGATAGGTGAAGGTACATTCTCTGCTGATAGACGTCCACGCCTCGGAGGAAGCCGATCCACGGAGTAGGCCCTGGAAACAGTTTCCTTCAATTTTGGTGTCAGAAGTGGGATCCTGACGAAGGTAGGCACTTGTCTTTTTATTTTATAAGACTGTGTTATGCCTTTCTCAGTGATCCACATAGAAACGGGATACGCTGACGAGGCCTTCTTCAGTGGCCCACATAGTAACAAGTGGGATACACTGAGGAGCCTTATTTAGTGGCCCACATAGAAACACAGGAAGTTGCCTGTTGTTTTGTAAATAAAAGCAGAAAGGACACAGGAAGTTGCCTGCTGTCATAAACTAAGAAGTTGCTCACCAGCAGAAAGGACACAGGAAGTTGCCTGGGGTCATAAAACGAGAAGTTGCTCGTTAAAAAGTGAGAAGTTGCTCACTAAAAACATAAAATTGCTAGCAAAAAAAAATCAAGTAACCTCAGGTGTGCCACAGCAAAAATAGAAACTAACTTAAATCCTTCAAAGCGTCTAAACCCCTCTGGAAATCACTGACCATGGGTCAGAATAATTCAAAGACCTTAGACGGGTCCGATAAAAACTCAAAATTAACTGTAAAACCGAAAAAAAATAAAATATAAAATCACAAATAGCGGCTCAGTACGACTCCCACTTCCGGTTACGTTTAACCCACGCTCGCGAATCAATGAAGACTTCCATGATTACGTATCCAGAACATGCGGAAGTGCTTACGTGACTGATTTCGTCTCGAACTTAAGAACTATAACTTTAATGCATCCTAATGTATTTCCGGAGCCCTATCCCGAACGATTATCGCCAGAAAACAGGTCAGTAGAAATGTTAAATACTATTTGTGATAAGGAAAGTAGGCTGATTAAAAAGTCCTGTAAAAAATATATGATAGAATGTCGTGATGTGACCAATCGCATGCTACCACTATGGAAAAAAGGACCCGAGCCAGACGTAAATGCTTTAAATCACGCCAGTGTAGGCTCTAGTAAATCCACTGCAGAAAAAACTAGCCTTATATGCCCATCCGTTCAACCTACGGCTCCGCCGCCTTATGATGAAAAAACAGAATTAATAGCTGCTGCGGCGGCTGCACGTCACCAGCGCGTATATCCTGATTTAACAGCAGAATCCCAAAGGAGTGAGGAAGGCACTAAAATGACACCTAAATCAGAAGAAGATGACTGGTTTAACCTAGATCAAAGACAGGAACGAGAATACACTGAACGAGAAAGAGAGTTACAGGAACATAAAAAGCAAACAAAACAGTTAATGACAGAGTGTGAGGAAATCATGAAAGATCCTTTAACTGAACGTACGGAAGCTGAACTGCAGGAAGCCGTTTCCGTCATAGATAATCATGTTCAGCGCCACACTAGAGTAGCGAATGGTTTGACTGTGCCAAAAACAATAACTAACACCAGAAATTTAATAAGGAACTACTTAAAGCAGAAAAAAGAGGAAAAAACTCAAGAGGGCCCCCACAAAAACACCCGTTATAAAGAAAAGCAGGGATCACAATTTAATGACGTCAGCACCTCCCTCCCGTTCATGATAATAGGGGACATGTGTTGCATTCAACCCCCTAAAATTTCAGAGTTAGCAGCAACCATTAAAGAACTTCCCGATCCTCTACAAAATCCTACAGCCTTTGTTTCTGCATTACAGAGAAGTACCAGATACCACCACTTGGGTGGGCCTGACTATAGATATATATTATGTCAACGAATCCCAGGTGTGACTGAATCTCAGCTTATTGAAGAAGTAGAGGAACTAGACCCTAAAAACGACCAAGCAGCCAACACCACCTCGTTTTTGTGGATAAATGATGACAAAATCACAGCTTTTTTTCAAAATCTAAAGAGATTTCTGCTCACAATGTCTAGAGATAAAATTGATTTAAATGCAGTAACCATGTGTAAGCAAAAGCCAGATGAATCCATTCTAGTGTTTATGAAACGTTTCACACACTGCTGGACTAATGAGGCATGCATGCCTGAAGGAGGAAATGATCAGATTTTCATAACAACATTCTTAAACAATATTCATCCAGAATGTTCACAACTATTGAAGCTGACTGCCACTGATAATCTCTATGACATGAAAATAAAGAACTTTATCACACTTGTCAAAACAAAAGCTGGTGCAGATCTTTTCCCCAACAGCACGAAGGCTAAAAGTGTTAAGATGATGTTGAACTTTGATGTTGAAGGCTCAGAGGAAAGTGAAAAAATGATGTATGCAGGGGCCCCGTCCCCTCAACAAGCGCAGCAGGGAGATTTCAGAAGGAGAGATAGGAGTGGAGACGTATGTTTTTATTGTGGAATAATAGGACACTGGAGGAGGGAATGCAAATCAGCAGCAGGTAGATCTCAACCACAAAACACAGGACCAGCTCCTGCCACTAGGCGTCAGCAGAGCTCTTACAGACAAGGTAACTGGCAACGCAGACAGGAATCACATCAAAGAAACGGCCCCTTTGCACTTAGGCAGCAACCTTATAATCCACATTTTAATCCCCACCCATATGATAACGAAAGACTGGACCGACAATAGGGAGGCCCAGGTGAAGATGAGGGACAGTGTGAAGCACTACACACGATGCTGCATTTGCAATTGTCCCGTAACACAGAAAGCTTGCCCATGTTAGATATAGAAATAGGTGAAAAGATTTATTCTTTTTTAGTTGACAGTGGAGCCACTAAAAGTTCACTGTCTGGAAAATTCTATAGTGGGCCTGTTTCCTCTGTGTGCATCAACACCATGGGAATAAACGGAACTCTAGTGCAATGCCCCAAAACTCATTCTCTAAAAACACGCTGGGGCCCAAAACCAGATGAAATTACATATCATCCATTCATAATTATTCCAAACTCGCCTGTGAATCTATTAGGCAGAGATTTAATGGCAAAAATGAACTTGTGTATTTCATTTAACACAAAGGGTGAAATGTTTGCAGATACTGATAACAGCTATGTTTTCTCTGCCCTATGCACCGACACCATGGAGAAGGAACATCCTCTGTGTCAGCTGGACGCCTCAGCGGAGAATGAACTCAATATCCATCTGACTGGTATCCCACGTCACACTCTGTGTCAAAAACATGTGCAAACACCGTTACCAGGTAGCCCCATGCCCGGAAGCCACATATTTGTTTCTCTCACACTGTTCAACAACATGATAACTGCTCACACCAGTGAAGGCCAAACAGTGGTTTTGTCACATAACTCAGACATAGGCTATGACATCACTGCACCATGTCAACACATAGATCTAACCTACCCCATACACTGTACTATCTCTGCTGTCACATTGCCAGCTGAATATCAAAACATGACATTATGGTCAAGAGGTGAGAATGATGTAGGATTTATTGACTGTACACCTTATCATGCTCAGCTGAAAAACAACAAGCCGGTATATGTCAAGCAATATCCCATTTCCGCTGAAAAAGCCGCAGCCTTAGACATCATCATAGGAGATTTATTGACAGCTGGAGTAATAAAGCCCACAGTATCTCCATATAACACTCCTGTCAATCCTGTGCCAAAGCCTAACAAACCTGGCGTATGGCGTTTCACACAAGACTTAAGGCAAGTTAATGCAGTCATTATGCCTCTGCCACCTATTGTCCCAGATGTTCCCAGCATACTGACAGGTATTCCAGCAACAGCTACACATTTTACTGTGGTGGATTTGTGCTCCGCCTTTTTCTCAGTACCTGTGCATGAAGACACACAGCCGATATTTGCTTTTACACATAGAGATAAGCAGTACACATGGACTCGCTTACCCCAAGGCATGGTAGACAGCCCTGCGGCTTTCTCAATGGTAGTACGTGCTACCCTGGACGGCTTCACTCCTCCAGAGGGCTGTACTCTGATCCAGTATGTAGATGATCTCCTCCTCTGTGCTGAAAGTGAAAAACTATGTCAAACTGCCACACACATGCTACTCCAGCACCTCCAACAGACTGGCCACAAAGCATCAGCAAAGAAAATGCAGTACTGTCAGACTTCTGTTCAATATTTGGGATTTACACTGTCTCACGGACAACGTTCTATGACTACAGACAGGGTCAAAGCTGTGACCTCTGTCCCTAAGCCCACTACACAGAAAGAAATGCTGTCTTTCCTAGGCATGGTGAACTATTGCAGACAGTGGATACCAGACTGTTCTTTTCATGACCACATTCTGCGTGAATGCTGCAAAAAAGACAAGCCTCCTCGAATACTGTGGTCCACAGAAATGACTGCCTCTTTCAATGCATTACAGGGAGCGCTGACCTCCGCCCCTTGTTTGGGTCTGCCTGACTACCACTTACCGTTCCACCTGTACGTCACAGAGAACGGCACAACCTGTGCAGGTGTATTGGCCCAAGAGCATGGCTGTGGCTACCGTCCAGTAGCCTTCTACTCAAAGGTGCTGCCAGCAGTAGTTCAGGGGATGCCGGCCTGCCTGAGAGCAGTAGCAGCTTGCTCTATCATGATAAGGGACTGCGAGAAGCTCACACTCTCACATGACACTATTCTACACACCAATCACCAGGTCACGACCATTCTAGCAAACATAACTACACAACACATGACCGCACAACGTCGCTCAGGTTATGAAGCTACACTGACTTCAACAGCAAATCTCACTATAAAAGCAAGCAGCACACCCAATTCGCCAGCACACTTACTCATTCGTATGCTGTGTTCCTCTGACCGACAGGATGGTTCAGACGACCCTGACGATCATGATTGTATGACACGTATACAGGAATCCACAGCACCACGCCCAGACTTAGAGCAGACACCAATCCCAGACTCAGTCATTGTTTATGTGGACGGGTCCTGTTCAAAACCAAATGACAACTTATTTCTTTGTGGCTATTCGGTGGTGACATTGCCTGACATCATACTAGAGGCTCACTCATTACCATTTCACTCAGCACAAAAAGCAGAGCTCATGGCTTTAATACGCGCCTGTGAGTTACATGTGGATAAGCGGGTAACAATTTACACTGATAGCCGTTATGCATTCGGTGTGGTGCATGACTTTGGCACATTGTGGAGACAAAGAGGATTTAGATCTGCTGATGGAAAATCGATCGCTAATTCTGACCTTGTTCAAAGACTTTTGCAGGCTATACAGCTGCCATCGGCAATTGCAGTTGTTAAAAACGAAAGGACACAGTACAGCTGACACAGACGAAGCAGTGGGAAATGCTCTTGCAGACGTAACCGCGAAAGCAGCTGCTGCCTCACAGCAACCACCCAGAAGGGAAGTATTATCTTTGCCTTTACAGCTGCCACTTGTCACGCTCCCAGACTATTTAGAAACAAATGTTGACCTAAAATTCATACAAGAGCAAGCCTCTGCCTTAGATTACACTTACTGGGAAAGTAATGATTGTACCTTAGATAACAGAGACGGCTTATACAAAAACCTTGAGGGTTTGATTGCCCTCCCATCTTCACTACTGCCAATCCTTGTCCGCCATTTTCACGGTGTGAGTCATGTCGGACAAAGAGGGGTAATAGGAGCAATAAAATCAAGATTTGTAATCAAGAAAACATCACACGCAGTAAAACGCATATTAGCAACCTGTCTAACATGTGCACGAACTAATGTAGGAAAACCAAAAGCAAAACATCAGCATTTACCACAACCAGATTTTCCATTTCATACATTACAAATTGATTTTACACATATGCCAGCGCAAGGAAGCATCAAGTACTTACTGGTAATAGTGGACCAATTTAGTAAATGGGTAGAAGCTTATCCAACATCAAAAGAAACTGCAGAAGTAGTCTGTCAAAAGTTGTGCAATGAAATAATACCCAGATTTGGAATACCTCACCAAATTAACAGTGATAGAGGACCTTCATTCACATCAGAAGTAATTCAAAAGTGTGCTAAAACTCTAGCAATAGACTGGAAATATCATGTGCCATACCATCCTCAGAGTTCAGGAGTTGTAGAAAGAATGAATAGGACCATAAAAAATCGCCTGACTAAAGCAATGATAGAAACAGGAATGACCTGGATCAAACTACTTCCTCAAGTCCTCTGTGAGATTAGAATGACTCCATCCGCAGCAACCAAATTATCTCCATTTGAAATAATCATGGGAAGACCGTTTCCAACACCATGGTCAGCCTCCAGAGGGGCACCGCTATTGGAAGGGGACATAGACACTGCATTGTCTGACTATGTTCATAACCTGGTAGAAACACTGAATAATAACTATCAGAAAGTTTGTCTCTCTCAGCCTCTCCCTTCCATAGATCCAACCCATCCGTGGAAACCAGGAGATGCGGTATTGGTAAAGTCGCTAAAACCAAGGGCACTCGGGGAGGCCGCGTGTTCCAGCCCCCAGACTGTACTTGCAGTGACGAGAACCAGCATCCTAACAGACGGACAACCTCAGTGGATTCATGCCAGCAGGGTTAAGACCAGCCCCACCAAACCACCTAAGGCGTCGGATCAAGTAGATGACGTCTCCGGCGAGCCAGCGCCCGGATTCAATACACCTATAGATGACGACTCAGGCGAGCCAGCGCCCGGATCCACTCCACCTACACACACACAATCACTGATTAACACACAACGCCTGAAAGAGCCAAGACTCAGAAAGCCCTCTGATCCCCCGCCTGAACAACAACAAGGTACTCGAACATCCAGCAGGAACAGAAAGCCTAGAGTACCACACAATGTCTAACCTAATAAAGATAGACTCGTTTCATCCTGATAATGGAGAAAATGAAATGCCCATTGTCATCACACGACGCTTATACGGTGTCTCTCGAACCTGGGACCAGGCCAGGAGACGACTAAAGAACTGTCTTTTTTATATATTTAGGTTATTAATCATATCTACTGCATTAACCTTAGGATTTTTATTTACTATTTCGTATTGTAAAGTGCAACCCTGTTCACATTTCTGCAAGCCACATTTTCAATGATAACCCATATAGCTACCAGTACAGCTACTTCAATGTATTTGTAATTAGCACAAATTGATCCTGAGGATGTGCCAGATGTTACCAATGATGTTCCTGATGTGTATATTGAACATTAGGTTGTGAACTATTACATTTTATGATTTGCTTTTTATATTATGTTATTACATTTGTGATTTTTCCTTTCTATTTGAGTTATTATTTTTAAAAAAATAATAAAAGAGGGGAACTGTTAGGTATTTTAGTACCATGGGAGCATTTACTGGATATTGTTTTATAGTGACATTATGCAGGAAAACTCTGTCATTCAATAAGGCCCCTTTGTTTTAGTTATTTTTCTCTTTGACCCAAGAATTGATGTGTGAGAATCACAGGCTGGTACAAGGTTGAAATACCACAGAGATCACTCCCTCAGCTACATTAGTTTCTTAATCTTTTAGACGCCTGTTGAAGGCCAAATGGTTTGTTTCAGATTTCACTAATGTAAGAACTCTTCGTTTTGTGCCTTGAAAATATGTCGCTGAGATAATCACAATTGTAGCTGAACTAATAAACTACACAAAGGATGCTTCTTCACCCAAGGGCAGGAAGACGCTGCCTTATCTTGGTCTGTACTGGTTTAAACTGATAATCTGCTGTCTCATGAATTTTACCCTCTATATAAACTGTTGTACTTGTGAATAAAGTTGAGTCACTTTGGGAAGACAATCTAAAGCAGTCTCTGTTTTCTTGTTCTCCCAAGCTGCTCCCGAGCTGCTCGTACTAACACGCTGAATGGCATGCTTGAATATTACTTGAGAATATATTTGACTGTGTTACAGACTAAGGGACATTCTCTGCTGATAGGTGAAGGTACATTCTCTGCTGATAGACGTCCACGCCTCGGAGGAAGCCGATCCACGGAGTAGGCCCTGGAAACAGTTTCCTTCACTCACCACAGAAAAAGATTCAAGTGGAGAAGCATGGTGGGCCCACCCTAAAAGCAAGGATTGGTGCATGGTACTCAGTCTGTGGAAAGGCTCTGTCCAGAGCACCAGTCTCTGGGGATGCAGGCAGTTAAACACAATGGTCATTTGGAATGCCTGCATACACGCACGATAACAGTTTTTGGGTTGGTCTGCAAAGGTGCAGAACAAAGTGACTCAGAAACATCATTAACTGTTTCTGTTCTTAAAAACAGAAAATGCAGACTGAGAAACTCTGACGACACACATGGTAGATGATTTCAGAACAAAGAATACAAACAGCCACAGATATGCTTGGCTCATGCAAACACACTATTTTTTGATTCATTGATTTATTTTATTTCATTGGTTTTGACAATTGGAAATAAAACTGAAGAAAATGGTTCAGATGGATATTGATGGATGTGCCTAAGGAGCCAGGGACCACACACGGTAGGTAGAAACTTACTGTTGATAGGATGTTTGAGTATAAATCTGCAGCAGTGTGTAAATACACAGGCACATCATGAGCACATTGCAAGTGTTTCTGTGTGTATTCAGGAAGGTGTTACGCTATATGCAATATACTTGATTATTGATAAAACTGTCACAAGTTTATTTTTGTAAAATTTGTGACAGCTTTATGGGATCAAAAGAGGAGACATTGGATTCATTAAGAGAGTGCCATTGTTGCACCCAGAAAACATGGTAGGGTTTTCCATAACAAACAGGTTTTTCATAAAGAGAGTTGTGCAGAAATCCACCTTTTTTTAGTAACAGAAGAAAGAGATTTAAAATAAAACAGTGAAAAAGTCTAACATGAGTGTGTACTCTTAGATAAAATTATGGCACATATACCTCAGGAGAAAACATTTTAGACTCAACATCTAGTGCCAAAATAATAAACTTAGTCAGGAATGTCACTTGTAGATTCAACTTATTAAAACCAAAAAAAAAAAAAAAACCCACAAAAAAGATCCTCTGGAGAAAATCTGAAGTCTTTGAAACAGTTTATTGAGCTTCTGTTTAAAGAAAACAAAAGGATAGTAAACAGTGAAACCAAACAGTAAATTAACCCCAGGGTGTAGAGCCTTAAGCACATGCACCAAGTACAGAAAAATAGATAAAGATCAAAGAAAGACAAACAGACATAATCAGAGAAACAGAAACGAGTGAGGGAGTAAAGAGAAAGCAGGCCACAGTGAGAGGTCCCATTGGCCCTGACGCATAATGGCAATGGGCCTGCATTTTGTTACTTAAAGAAATAAAGGCTGCTATATATAACTGAGTAGTTTTACGCTTTACTTTACTTACAGACACTTTAAGCTGAATTCATCTGAGCTTAAACTTAAGTCTCTGTCAAACCAGTGGCCTCAGTTTTAGAGGTTCAGTGTTTAAAAGCTGCAACCCAGAAATGATGCAAGTTATGTAACCACAGTTTCTACAATCGCTCATCATCAAGTCGTCTGTCTCTGCCAGTCTCATCTTCATCTGAGTGAGTCATTAGGAGGGTCTACAATGAAGTTAGAGCAACTACTGTGTGGTAAGTGTTGCTTATGAGGTGGCCACATGCGTAGTATCTTAGCTAAGTTTTGCTTACTCCTTACATGTGGCCAGCGAGGTGGATCTGTGCCTGAATCAAACCTTATTTAAAGTAGAAACAGGTTTCATAAATAGTTTCATGACACCAAAAACAGAATTCAACTTCCTCAGTCAACTGAAGAGCAAGTGAAGCTGAACTTTCAACTACAACCTTTGTCTGTTTTGGTCTTGCAGTTTTTAAAAACTGTAGGTAAAGATGTGAATTTTCAGATTTAGTATCAACAGTTTTTGGACAAACTTGTCTTCAATGCAAGTACAGCACAGCTTACACCTCCTGAATTGCTTAATGGTTTGCCAGAATCAGTCTAAAAGTTTTATATACATTTTTAGGGCCAGAGTCGTCTCTATTTTTTGAGGCGACTGAGGTCCTTCAACATCTGCCAGAAAATTCTCAGGATTTTCTACGAGTCTGTTGTGGCCAGTGCGATCCTCTATGCTGTTGCATGCTGGGGGAGCAGGCTGAGGGTCGCAGATGCCAACAGACTTAATAAACTGATCCGTAAGGCCAGCAATGTTGTGGGGATGGAGCTGGACTCCCTCAAGGTGGTGTCGGAGAGGCAGATGTTGTCCAAGATAAAGACAATGTTGGATAACACCTCCCACCCACTCCATGACATGCTGGTCAGTCACAGGAGCACGTTCAGTGAGAGACTGAGATTACCGAAAAGCACCACTGAACGACACAGGAAATCTTTCCTGCCTGTGGCCATCTCCCTGTACAACGCATCCACTTAACACACTGTTTACTGCAACAGCTACACCCTTCTTGCACATGTTCTTTTTCAGCTATTTATTAATAAGTGACCTTTATGTTTATATATATATGCCTGTAGATATTGTGCCATTCTTAGTTATAGCTGCACCGCTTGATGGATTGTTGGAGCATTACGGCCACTGTAGTCAGGAGCCTCGTGAAGTAATCTGGATCCAAAACTCCGTCCACTTCAGTTCCCAAAGTCAAACGAACCTTTGGCATCCCTGATAGTTAAAAACTGTCTAAATTCTTTCATCTTTAATAAAGTGATCAGTGTTGCTGCTTTACCAGGTGTAACAATTAAGTTTAACATCCAGGCATCCATGAAAACAGAATTTATGAACTTTAACAGAGTTTGAAGTTAACAAGAAGTTAGCTTCTACTTTGCACAGAATTACCATCAAAGAATAACAATGTGATCTCTATTTGTACATACTTGTATGCTCTATGCTAAGTGTGGCAGTGTGTGAGTCAAGGAAGCTGGCAATATAAAGAGTGTATATATATTAAACGCACACTTCAAAATTCTATTGATAGGGTGTTACTTACTACTGACACTCACTTTATGATGCTTGTGATATAAAATGTTCATTAAAATAGAGTATATGGAAATAAACCACATGCAAGCAGGTATATTATAAATATAACTCCACTTTAATGATAATTAGTTCCAGTAACACAAAAACAACACAACACACGCAGTTAACACAATGACAAGTGCGCCTGGTAGAGAGGCGTCAAAAACGCCCATACGTGCTGGGGCCTTGTATGGTTTGGATGCTCTGCCACATTCTCTGAAAATCTCTTGAAAAGGCAAAGTGATGACTGACTTTTTTTTGAGTACTCATACTTTGCTAGCTTGACAAGCCATAAACCCTGGCAAGGCTTCTGTTTAGCACATGTTGTGACAAGGCAATGCACTGTAATTTACAGTCACCAATACATGGTATATAACGAACAACAAATAACAATCCAACTGCTGACATACAGTAAAAGAAATACTACCACTACAAACCTCAGAGGTTTGTTGATTCTCTTCATAAAGATTAAACTATAATATTGTAAATATATATATATATATATATATATATATATATATATATATATATATATATATATTTATATATATAGATATGAAGGGATCAAACACCTCTGAGTGAAAGAGAGAGACATGTGCACACTGAACTATTTGTTCAACAGTCATCGTTCTCTAACAGAACAAAACTCTTTAGATTAAACTCAGGGCAGAATCACTGTGGAACCAGGAAAGACTGCAAATCCGGGATAAAGAGGATCATTGAATCTGGTTTTGAATGTGTGGAGGTGGATCAGAGTGTCAGAGGAAACACTGAAAAAGGACAGAATGCCAGCAGCATAATCCACATACACTGCTACTCTGTTAAATCTGTTGTGGGAGACGATGGGTGTTTCTGTGTTATCGTGCTTTGCAATGACAGAGGATGAACCCGTTTTTACTACAAGTGCCCAGGACTGAGAATTTGATCCAAACTCATTGTCGCCAGTTATTCCTTTCCTACTGATTCCACTGTAACTGACTGCTATGTAAACATCTCCACTCCACTCGACCTCCCAGTAATGTCGATCAGTCAGACCGTTTATACACAGCAGCTGAGGAGAATGAAATCCGTGTCTATGGAAACGATGTAGGTTATGTCCCCCCACATAGGCCACCTTCTTGTTTCCGTTAGACAGTTCGAGTTTCCTGCTCACTGATTTTGTGTCGATTGTGAGTCTACAGGAATCTGTTGGAGAGAACAAACACAATCCAGCTGCAGTTATTGATCCATCATCTGTTCATCGATTGACACTAGGATGATGACTCCTGATATCAGAGATGTGAATTAGTGATGTTGGGTTGAATATGTGCTGCTTTGTTTCCACTAATCAAATTAACAACAGACTTACGCCTCTTGATCTCTGATGTAAGATCATTGTCTTCCACACTTCCCACTCTGAAAGGAGAAGGGGGGTCAGACAAGCATTCTCTGTTAGCATGTTAACATGGACATCACGCTTATATTGTCGTAGACTGATAAGGGAACAGTCTAACCTTTTGATAAACCCACATGATTATAGCATCTCTAACCTCTTATCCTGCAATTGTCAGGTTCTAGTACCGTTTGAACCAGATTAAAAGAAGAGCTTATTTTTCCTCTGATAAAGCTAGGCTAACAGATTCCAGTCTTTGTGCTAAGCTATGCTATATACTAAGTAATATATTCCTTTGGTTAGAGGGTAATCAATCATTCATACCTGAGAGAACACAGTTCTTTGCTTGGATCCATAGTCTCTAAATAAACAAGCACAATATAAATAAATCAGAATTAGTTTTAGGGTATGTTTGCATTTATCACATAATTGAACTGTTTGAAAATGAGAAAACATACAAAGGAAGTCAAAGGAGTTTGTCCTCATACTATATCAGCTGTGTGAAAACAGCAGCAAAACAAATAAATTCCACAAAAATGGATGAAAAAGTGTCTTTCAGGTTTTTTTCTCTTAACTAATTATAGTGATTTAGTGGCCATTGAAGTGTGTTCAGAATTTGTAAACTGATGATGATTCATGCCATAAGTCATGACACACTGTTCTTCTTCACATAAGCTTGCTTCATAACTTAGAAGTATAAGTGTCGTTAATGGTATCAGTACTAGCTGATACCAACATTTACAGTATAGCACACCACTAGTAAATATGCATTTATTCCTCTTGGCTCTCACTTGGTGTTGGCTCACTGTGATTTCATGATTTCATGTTGCAAAGCACAGTGATGCATTTCTGAGGTTTAGTCTATGTAATTGGCTTAATGACCTTTATATACAACTTATCACATAATGTAACCTACACATCAACACTGTTAGAGTGCACGATGTGCTGAATCACATGCAAATGTCACACACTGATGAAACATATTAGAGATTATTAGGCTTAACATAACCTTATTATAAGAATAAATTTATTATGGGTTTGCAGCTTGTTTTAATGAAAATGTGCATGGGCATAAGTAACAAGGGCATTACCGTTTGATTTAACGTAACAGACACTGTGATTTCTAATATTTTAAGAAACTGGCAGCCTGTAATGGCACAGATGTTAAAACCAATCATGGAATGGCCAACCAGAAATGCTGTTTTCTGAAAAATTCCCCCCAAAATGTATGTTTATCACTGACTTCAATGTCATTTGAAAGACCTAAACGAATTACGAATTATGAAATATAATTAAGAGTATATAGCTGAGCAACTTACAAGGAAAAGCTTTGCCAATGAGTAGACCCTAAAAAGACTTATGATTCAGCGTGGGTGACACATTTACTTTCTGCCAGTCTGGTTATAGAGAGCTGTGTTGTCAGATGCAGAAAGGATCTTTAGACCACCGTTTCTTGTGCTGTTGTTGGTCTGTCAGCCAGCTGCAGAGAAAATGGATGTTCTAACATAAAGAAATCTTAAGTGAAATCAAATGTTAAAAACAATGAAAAGTGTCCACTGCAACCACTGTCTGTGCTTTTCATGCTGTAGTTTTCGATCTTTGAAGTTTTTTCCATGGTTCTCCCATTCCTGGTGAATGTCACTATTTCCTCCTTACCTATTCTATCCTACTTGTTAAAATTAACCAATCAGCATCTAGCAGATGCTTGCATCATTAATTATGGATTTTTGAGCACTGCACGGGTACATGTCTGCAGTGGGTGAAAACCCCATTCTTTGTGTTATTTTTGAATGTGTTATTATTTAGAATAGGGTCATGGTCTTGGTTAATATAGTGCACAAATGTTAAAATGTCTTTTAAAGCTGGATCTTCTTGGTTGCTACTGTGTCACCTGAAGAATCTGGACAAAATATCCTTATGAAAGACAATACCTAAATATGTGTTTTTTTGTAATGTGAATATTTATGTCCATGAACACAAAAACAGAATATAGACTGAAAACAAAACTGTTTCATGTTTTGTTAGCAGAATGTCTAAACCAAAACAGCATATGAAATATGAAACATCAGAGAGACTTACAACAGGGATACTGTGTTTAGGTTCTCCTCAGATTCAAGACTTCAGAGCTGGAGGACTCCTCTTTACCTGAGCTGGAAATAGCTGCTTACTGACTGACTGACTGACTGACTGACTGACTGGCTGACTGGCGCTGTCCACGTATTTAAAGATTTAGATGCCGGATGTTTTGCTTTAGTTATGTCAGTTGTTTGGAATCTAGAATGTCAAGTTCATCAGAACAAATTTGATCTCATTGTTCTTTGTTTTCTATTATACTGAAAACAGTGTCAGTAAGAATGTTCACAAAAAACCTGAATGAACAGAGGAATGAAGCCAGAGTTATCATAAGTAAAGATTTTCATATAAAACTCCTTTCAGGCCTCTGGCTTTGGATGCTAACTCTACATTTCATTTAAAGCTCACTATTTAAAAGAAAGATTTTTTTTTTTTGCATTTTTTAAAATGATAAACATTAAATGACAAACTTATTTTTTGTCAAAAACTAGCCCCACCCCATCCAATGCAGAATCAGGAGCACTCAAAAAAAAAACAAAAAAAAAAAAACACAGCTCCCCCTAAAAGGCAAGGGGAAAATTAGGAAAGAAATTGACATTTGTGTGTTTATTAGTGTGTAGTATATGAAAAAATTGTTTCCTAATTTGTGTGATCCGACCTCGGACCTATTACTTTGAAGTATTACAAATTAAAAAGGGGTATTTTGTTATCTTTACCCATGTGATTGATGTAGAAACTTGAGATTTCAACATACGTGGAGCCTGGCTGTGTCAGGGTCCTGGGTCTGAGCGACCCAGGATCCCTGGTTAGTCATGGACTTGTGATATTATATGCATTTTTGGTGTTGCTGCTGCTCTTTCTCCATGCTTGTAGATGTGAGTGTATGTGTGTGTGTGTGTGTGTGTATGAACACTGGTTTACAGGCAAACTTTAAAAGAAAAGAAAAGTTTGAAGACTTTTCAAAGGAATAAACATCACAGAATGAACAAAAATCACAAATATGAAACTAAACACTGGACACTGGAACCTAAAACTAGGAGACTCGAGAGAACAAAACCAGGAGCTAGAATGTTAGGACACAAGGGGAGAAACACAGAATGGAAAGGGTACAACACAACACAACACAAAGCAAGGAAAACATAGGGCTTAAATACACTGAGGGATAACGTGGGAATGAGACACGAGAAGAGAGCAAATCTGGGAGTAATCAAACATGACGCAACCAAGGGGAAGCAAAACTAGAAACACTGACATGACAAGGGACCGTCAAAGAAAAACTGAAAGTATAACGCAGAGACGCAGACTTGACACACACAAAAAAGGAACACGGAGCACTGTCAGAAGAAAATTATATATAGTCTGATCAGCTTCATGAAATGTGTTCTTTTATTGATCACTAAGCAAATGTCTACGTGACTTTTGACATGAACTCTTGTGTGATAAACAACTAACAGCTTCCTCTTTCTGTAAGAACATGCAGACTTAGAAAAGGGGAACCTCAGCTCTGAGTTCTTAGAATAACTCTGTTATCTTTGTACACACACACACACACACAGAGACACAAGCTTGTATAAAGAACGCAGACAGTGATACAGCGCGAGTCTGGAATACGAGCGCTCTATGACCGTCCTCGCGAGTAAAGACAACTGCAGTGTTTGTGTTTTCTAACTCAGGTGTCTCAGCTGAAGAATTGTGAGGTGATTCTTAGAAATCCCCTGTCAAGCGCAGACACAGGAGTGACATAAGACACGACTAACTGGTGAAGAAGATAATAAACATGAAGACTGAAATAAATCTACACTAAACACAAGGACACAGGAACAAAACCAAGAACTAGATCTGAAAGAGTAGAGAAGAACTTGTGAACTAGAATTACAAAACAGAAACCAAAACACTAGAAGTCATGAACCACAATGAAATCACAGATCAATAATAATAATAATAATAATAATAATAATAATAATAATAATAATAATAATAATAATAATAATAATAATAATACAAAATCAAAAAACTGGGTCACCGACCCAGGACCGTGACATTTTCATAATCAAATTGTTGTTTGAGTTTTTCAGTACATCCTCAGGCTCCTGTGCAACCTGTTCTTCTGTTTACACAGCAATTATGCAGACGGTTCTGGTTTCATTATAATGATAAGAATTTTTGTGTATTGATATTTAACTTTCAGTTTCACACACTTGTCATGTATCCTTCAGACACCCAGTTTATCTGCAGTGCACGTGTGACTCAAAAAGGCGAAGCAGCCTCTTTCCTCAGCTGTGACTCAAACAGAGCTGAAATAAACTCTTTGTTCAGCAGTGCTTTATGGAACTGCTTCATCAGCCTGTCATATCTAACACAATCACAGTGCATACAATGGGGTAGCACTGGGACTAAAATCTAGCTGGGGGAACCACAGAAAAGCAAGAAATGTGATCAGAAAAAAAATTGTATAATATTGGTCCATTAATATTGATAATCTGTGGGAGGAATTATCTTTTGGACATATTTATATTTAAAAAATCATAAAATGTAATACAAAAAGTTAAATTAACTATAACCAAGATATGGCCTGGAAAAACATGTTAAATGAAGCAAATATTCTAGTCACTGCTGAGTTTGTCTGCCAATTAGAACATGAACAGATTCATGTCAATCTACAGCTCGGCACCACAGAACAAAGTCTGTTCATAGCAGCCTATAAAACACATGAGGGGCGGAGTCTTGCTGTGTGTGTTGCATATGTATTTCTTGCATGTATACTGTCTTCCTGTCTATCTTGGCTGCAAGTATTGCTACTTGATCTGAAACAGACTTTAGATCAGGGGACATCTCCTGACCAGGCTGGATTTTTTGGCTGCGCCTCAGATGAAGAGTGAAAAATCTGATTTCCTGTACAAGAGTAGGCTCCTTTGCATTGGCCTTGGTTGCACCATTTTGGCATCCACATGGTGTGGTTCATTCTTTGAGAAAAAAGACCTATCAGTCTCACCATTTCCTGTCATTAATATTCCTCCCTTGTTTGCTACTAATGAGCTGGTTTTGGAGCTCGCTGAAGGTCAGTCTCATCTTCACCTTCAAACTCAATGTTAGACTGAGTTTCTCCACCATGTGGAGCTACCATAGCTCTCCTAGTTGAGCAGATGGCCCAGGTACTGAAGATCAGAGTCCTATCTGCAGGGCCCTGGGTTTCAGTCTGCCCTAGATCACTTCCTCTGTGTCATTCCCCTTCACTATCTTCGCACATTTCTCTCTACTGTCTGCCCTGTCCTATCCAATAAAGATAAAAGGTCTCATGTTCTGAAAAGTCTTCCTCTTCATCAGCTTCCAAATCTTCCCCCCTTCTAAAATCACTGGCTTTCTCTAAGCAGAGAATATTTTCACAATGATGATCAATAACAGAAACAAAACTTTTTGGTACTGTAGAAGAAGGCCAGAGTTAAGGGTCACAGCAACTGTACAATTTTAAAATGCAGGTAAGGCTATGTAGAGACTGAAGGCCAGAATTTCTTTATATATAAATATTCAGTTATGATAACTTCTGTTTCCAGATGAGCTGTAGTGTCATTCCTATGTTCATTCAAGTGTTTTGTGAAACCAGTTTGTTGAGATTCATTCACGGAAAATAGCAAAAAAGCCCAGATAAAATCAGTTTGTTCCACATAACTGACATATAGAAACTGAGATAATAAAAAAACATCTGTTTACAGGTGGACTGCTTCACTGAGTGAGCAGGTGGGCAGTGAATGGAAAAGAGAAAGCAAAAAGAAAGAAATTTAAACCAAATTATTGAATTGGTTTTAGTTGTTTGTTTGTTTTTTACTTAGGCACATCCAGCAAAACTCTCCCCCTCTTTCCTCTGTGTTTAGTTTTGGTATTTTATGCAAAATAAATAAAGTTTGAACACACGATAATATGATATAAATCGTTTAAATGACAGAAAATATAGATTTGTGCTGTAAAAGATCATTATTGTATGTTAATTATCTTAATTATGGGCAAAAAATTTTTGATCATTAAATGTCAAGCACACACTGTGCCTAATGAAACCTGTTAAATCTGTTTTAAAATAATCTGTATTACAAATATTTGTTTTGCACACATGACCTGTAAGCTCACAACACCCCAATGATCAAAACTGAGGCCACTGAATCCAGCCTCAAAAGAAAGATTTTAGAATCAAAGCACCCCCAAAGATTTCTTACTTTTTTGACTTTTTTTTACAATATATTAACATATTAATGTAATTTTTCATCTAATTCAATACTGTCATGGTCCGTGGTCCTGTGTGTGGAATGTGTGATGCGCGGGTAGCCACACCCCCAGGCTGGGCCATCACCGGCACACCTGCTCTCCATCGGGGTGATTACCTGACGGATGCTCCACGCCAGTCCGTTAATCACCTCTCTGTGGTAACTAGACTCCCACGAAAGCGTTGCATTCATATCTTGTTGGAGCTGCGTTAAATCTGCCTACTTGTGTCTAGGTTTCGATCCGGCGTTCAGTGTCTGCCACCTGCCTGTCCTCCTGCTCAATTGGACCACCCAGTACATCATCTGGCCCATCCACTACCTCCACGGATTTCCTTCTCTCGGACTTCCCTCCCGAGCTCCCACGGTCCTGCTCTAATCGTAAGCCAACCGGTCTAACTCAGTTTTGATGTGTTTCCTCCGCTTCCCGGCTCCCTAGTAATCTTCTCCCCTTTCTGTTGCAGCCTCCCATGGTCCCAATTCCGGCTTCCTCGCATCATTGTTTCCCCAGGATTTTTAGTTCCTTGTTTTTCTCCTTTGGTTTTCCCGGGTCGCCTTTTGTTGTTATAATAAAGTGTCATTTTCTGCTAGTGCTTGGGTCTGCGTTTGGATCCTTTTGTGCACGCGTGCTGCGGCGCATGACAAATACAATCTATTTGTGTATGATTGTCAGTCCGAAGAGGGAGAGAGGAAGGAGGGGAATGTGAGGAGAAAGAACAAGGTCAGGAAGAACCAGGTAAGAAAACAGATATGGTTCAAATACTGTTGGAAAAGCAATAAATAAATCTTTGAGGAAAAAAAAACGATGACCCAGGCACAGAGAGACGTGATGAATTTAAGAATCTTATGATTTAATAAAGAAATTTGCAGACTTGCACAGAGATGGTAAAATTATGATGACTGATAACGGAGAAGAAGACAACAGACGACGAGGACAGGGAGGAACAGGGGTTTAAATGCACCAAGGAGACAGTCAGAGGGAACTCGGGACAACTGGAGACATTTAAGGATGCAGGGACTGACAGAGATGGGGAAGAAGTCTCATCGTGACGAGTAAAGTTTATCTTGCCTGACTGGACAGCTCTCCTGGTGCTCAGCACCCCCAAAGCTCTGATCCTAGAATCGCCCTTGTCAGTGAGTAAAGCAGAGTACAAGTACTCAGTTACAATCAGCAGCCTGAAAGCTTAGACTCTACGGTGTTTTCACACCGAACGCAATAGACACGACCAAAATGCACCAGACGCTTGACGCATGCACATTCACATTCACATCTCGACGCGTGTCCAACGCGAATTATTCGCGTGAAGCGGAAATGTGGGAGGAAGTAGTGCCAGACGGTATGGTTGCAAGATGGCAGCTGTCGAGCTAGCGTTTGAAGAGAGAGTCTCCCTTCTCTATCTACTGTGGAGAGCAGAGCAGCGGCGTAAAGGACGTCCTCGCCGTACCTGGGTCCATCAGGTCCTCCAGAAGCGTGAGCAGTTTGGTGAGTTTCACCACTTGCTCCAGGAGCTGCGTCTGGTTGACCGTCTTTCCCTCACCCAGTTTGAGGAGCTGCTGTCCCACATCGGTCCAAGTATCGCCCGCCTAAACACCAACTACAGGCGCTCAATCCCACCTGCAGAGCGCCTGTCCGTCTGCCTGCGGTTAGTAAAAGTGTTTAATACGGTAGTCCTTTATTGATATCTGTGCTAATATATGCTAAACTATCCGTTTATACACTGCTAACATGGATGTGGTATGCTATCAATGAATGAAAATTTGAAATCGCCGGCGACTTCCCCACGACGGCGCTGAGCCACCCACAAACCTCTAAAGAGCGTTCCTGCCTTTTTAAAAATTTTCTCAATAAATGGAGCTTGCCTCCAAAATAAACTAACCTCTCTTTATTCTCTTCAATAATTGGTCTTCGCTATGTTCCTATATAGTAGTATATTTTTTTCATTAGTATAATATGAAATAAATTCTACATGTGCCAATATTTGCTGTGTAGTAGAACTGAGACATTAGTCATTACAAAAATTAATTTCAATTAATTTCAAATAATATTAAAATTCTCAAACAGAAAAACATTAAACATAAATATATAAAATATAAGTATTTACAGTGAGACAGGAATAAAAAGGATCCATCTTAAAGCGGAAGAGCCTGGCAGGTAGCTCCATGCCCTCCTGGGTTTTAATTGCACCTTAGAACACACATGCATCAACACTACAATGAGCGGGTGGAGGGAGGTTTGGAGTCTTCTCTCACCCCCATTCTCTGCGGCCTGCTGGAGCGGGGGGGCTAGGAGGAATTGGCCGTCCGACTGCGGTCTGGGGTGTGGGGCCTCCCTGCTGCTGCGGAGTCGGGGCGGTCTGCCTCCCCCCACCGCATGGAAAAGGGTAACACCACCTGGGTCTGGGTGCGGTTCCCCCCTCCAGGGGCAAGGGTACCTAGACCCGGTTCGTAGAGTACGCTTGGGGAGTGTGATCGTGTATACAGCGTCTCTTTATGTCTGTCTCCACGTCGGTTGAGTGTGAAGTGCACATGAGAGCATGAGGGTGGGAATGGATGTTTGTGTCTGTGTGTGCCTGTATGTCTGTGTCTATATGTCAGGTTGGGTATCAGACGCCACCTCTCTGGGGACATCTCAGGCCCTCCAAACCTTGGAGGGCCTATCTCCACCCACCACCACTTCCCCTGCCGGTGGCGGACTCCCTCAGGTGTCGGTGCGTTGGTGGTTCTTTGTGTCTGGGGGTGGGCGTCCGGGTACACACCGGCTCACTCCTTGGCGGCCGCTTATTGGGGCTCGCTCGGGCCACTTCGGAGGTGGGGTGCCCCCGGCCTTTCGGCCTAGGGCTCGGTCACTCAGGCACAGCTGGCTGCCAGCGGAGCTCACGGGCGCATCACTGCAACTCCCCCTGACTTCTGCTCCGCGGCTGCTGAATGAGCTCTCATCTGGGACTCTCCTCAGCTCTTACTAGAACAGTGGCGCGGCTGCCCCTCTGTGGGTCTTCCTTGGTCTCTTGTGTTCTGGGGGCCTCTGGATGTCTGGAGTTTTGATCTCCTCCATACCTGCTTGATACCATAAAGGACAGGGCTGTGGCTCCCCACACTCCCTAGCAGATCATTACATGGAGAAACCTTTGGAATGCAAGCATGCTGATCCACACAGGTATGCACACAGGTGTACACATGGGTATTCACAGACGCGGACTACAGCTTTCTTGGCTGCTGCCTCAAAGCACACTGTGCGCTGTCTATCTTGCGTGTTGCACAATATCGTTTATTATTTAGTAACTATTGATATCTATGACTAGCTAGTTTATTGTGATGGTGCTTATTTTTTTCTCTTATTATGTTGCTCTTTGTTGTTTGCTGTCTCCTCTGTTTTTTTTTTCTCCATACAGGTGACCCAGGAGTTTTGTTTTTTTTGTTTGTTTGGTTTTTTTCTCTCTTCCCCCCCCCCTTCTCACCGTCTCTTCTCCCCTTTGGTTTTCTTTCTTTCTCTCCCTCTCTTTCTTTCGTTCTTTCCCCCTGTCCTATCCCACAGTCATGTCTGTCCCGTTTGTAACAACTGAAAATAAAATAAACTCATAATTATAATAAAGGTCAATCAAATGGACCAATATGGCAAGGCCATGATGAGCCACTTGGTAAAATAAATCCGCTTGGCATCTTTCTTGGCCTCAAGACATCAATTCTGATGGCTATAGATCCAAACGGGACACAAAAAAAAAAAAAGCGGAAGAGCCTCAGGGAGAAGGAGGAGAAAAATAAGAACATTGTTTCTGCCCTGGAGAGCCTGCTGCCTCATCATAAAACTACTGATCGCTAGGGTCCAATGTTTCCAAATTTAACACAGCTGTGCTGTTTTCAAAAACTAACTTATAAATTTGAAATGTCACTAATTCTCTCGTCTGAGGTGGCATGCTCTCCAGAGCAGGAACAAGGCAGAGGAGGAAATGCTCCATTGGAGACGGGCGTGGCCTCTTCAGGGACTCCAGGATGGCCAGCTCCACCGCTGATGGACCGTCCTGGGACCCATCCCTCATCCGCCTCAGAGCTGTCCTCCTCTGTGGGCCTGTAAACGACAGCACAAAACAACACAAAGAAATGAGAAGGCTGCTACTAGATTTTCATTTTCAACATTGAGAAAAAAAAACAGGATATAAACAGATTGTGTTGCGACTTTCATCCGTAAATAAAGCCGCGGCCGGCTGAGTGGGTTGTGTCCCTGTGACGCGCCTCCAATAATCCATAATGAGTCGAACTTGTACTTTGCGCATTTATTTTAAGAACAAAACAAGAACAAACATTTGCGCTTTCAATCAATTTCCAACTAGCGGATGGATTAACTGCTGTGCCAGAAAATGACAGTCAACAGAAAAGTTTGCCCACAAACCACTCACCCAACACACCTGCTGCGAACACCGACATCAGGTAAATAGACTGTGACCACACCCACATACCATCACCTGAGACGCAGGTAAAGCTATACACCTGTGCCACCAAAACAAAAAGGAAAAACATAAACATTGACTTTGGCTCTTACAGATTGGTTGTAGATATTTAGTAAAGGTGATCACAAGGGAATTCAAGTGAGTAAAAAGCTATCAGTGCTTGATGTACATACCTGTGGTGCAGCAGCAGGAGCGGAGGGACCAGGAACTGGAGAGCCAGGAGAAGCAACAGTGGATGCTCTGCTGCAGAATCAGTTGGCTCTATCAAGAACAGGTTGAATATAATAATCATAGAGTATACAGTGGTCTCTCATTTATTGCAGCAGGGGTTATAACTATCTTTCTCCAAGCTCGGTCCTTCATATTCCTGTCTCTGTACAGAAAGCAGCTGGTGTCATACAGCTCTGGGTTGTTTGCTACAGCATTGATGAGACTTTCCTCCATATTGAATGAAGTATGAAGGGCTTTGGCTGGATCTGCCCCTTTGACCTAGGTCAGAGCCACGTCACCAGGCTCCTGATTGGTTGTCGCGGCCCGATTTGACGCTGGAGTTCAGATTTTTCCAACTTGAGCGGTAGACGCGATACGCGCGAATGCACAAAATGCAACACAAAAAGTGACGCGCCAGACGCGCTACTTTGACACGCGTTTTCGCGACGCAAATCTGCTTCTGAATTTTCGCGGAACCCGCAATTGCGTGTCATTGCGCTTCTCCATTGACTTTACATGTAAACCTGACGCTCTGTTCGCGTCTTTCACGTTCGGTGTGAACACACCGTTAGTGTGTATGTTGGCACCTCCTCATGCACACACATCAGCAGGGGCAGAAATTTATGAGTGAAAGGTCAAGTTAAATTTCTAAAGTCAAAACTGGTTATGAAGAAATCACACCGTTTTAAGAAAATAATATCAGAAGTCTGACTCACATGTTCATGAGTTTGTAGCTGATGAAACACCAACACACCTCAGCTCTGTTTTCATCTTAAATTACTGAGTGAGACACTGAACAAATATGGCCAATGGTCCATGCTGAAATTCATTGTTTAAAATACTTTTCTGTGTGTCTGACTCCTAGTTTAAAAAACAACAACATATTTTTAGTTTACAATTACAAAAACATACAATAATTAGCAGTAACTCACATTATATTTTTTATTTCATACAAGAAATACATAATACCTATAACTTATTAATCATATTTATATGTTTATAGAATCAATAAAAGACATTTACAAAAACAAGAAAGGACAAAAGAATATAGTTACAGATTTCACCGCGATATCAGATATATTTTCTGGGGACCATTCGGGCATTAAAAACCTTCTGGACCTAACATTAATATTGATCTTTTAAGTTTCTGGGTTTTTTTTTTAATCTAATGTATCAGTAATTAAAAAGAATATATGTGAGGTAAATGGAATAAAACACCTGAAAAAAACTCATGTAAAGTGATCACAGGAAACACACTCCTCGGCAGAAGGACAATTAGTTCCCATATCAGTTATTGGTTAAGCCTTTAAGACCTACCATAGAACCAAGTCCGCCAGAGCTTATATTATATTTTTACATGCTGTGGAGTCATTTTTGGGAGCTTTTTAAGTTGCTATACATCAATACAACAATTATAGCCCAGATTTTAATAATATGTATTCATTAAGTGCATAGTAAAAAAGTTGCACAAAATAGTTTTCCACCACAGGAAATTTATTTTGAGTGTCTTCATAGTTTTATTTTTGAAATACACCAATTTTTATACACTGCAGGAAAAACGAAAATAAATATTATACTGCAAATTTGCAAAAAAGCAGCATATGTATCAAAATAAACTATTTCCAGCAGTGCAATATGAGTCCTAAGCATCCCAGAAACGACACAGAAAGTCATAAAGTCAAAGATAACTTTTAAAAACACAAGTATAGGCTCATGAGGCCCTGATGGTAAAAAAAAACTACATTTCCGCGAAAATGACGTCACTTCCGGTTTCGGGCAGGTAATGGCGGACATGCAAAAGTTCGCGCTGATGTCTATTCCAACGTAGGAAGTGTTATGAACAGCTGATCGGATCGGCAAAGCGTGTTTCTGGAATATTATGTTTTTGTTGCTGCAAGCGCTTTTTATGCAGTTTTTGCAAAGCTACATGTGGAAGGAAACCGTGACCTAGGACAAGCTGATGGCATAAGATGTAAGTACAACTCCTCCGGTTTCATATGCAAAAAAATAATATTGCGCTAGCTTACGTGGTTGCAGTGCTACCGGTATTTAAAAATAGTTACGCAAAACAGAGCGTGCTGCTCCGATCGGTTTTAAAGGGTTAAACTAGATTGTTTTGGTTGTTTATTTCCTGACGTCGGTGTCATTTATTTTTAATGAAGCACAAGTGTATTTCAACTCAGTAAATATCCACTGATCTTCTACTGTATAACAGAACGAGGAGAATCTTAGATTGGGTGTTTCAGTATCAATCCGCAGCCGAGTAAATAACTTCGCACCATTGATGGTCACATATCTAGAATAACATTATATCAGAATCAGAATCAGAGAGACTTTATTTATCGCCAAGGGGCAATTAACAAACAACCGAGCAGCATACGTTGAAGATAAGGACAATGAGAACAGGCAATAGGAGTGAAATAATAAATACACAGAATATACAGTATATACAGTTCTAAAATTACACAGTTTTAAAATTAAAGTGGCTGAAGGTGAATAAATAACTGCAAGTGACTAAAAGTGAATAAAGTGTCAGTATTGTGGTAAGAGTTTAGTTTATGTTTCTGGTGTGGGAAATGGTCTTATCAGCTGGAGTTGAAAAGCTGAGTGGCTTTGGAGACAAAGGTGGGTCTCCTCCTCTCAGTCCTGCAGGAAATGCAAGGGACGCGTTGCCCAGAGGGGAGCCATTGAAATGCGGGGTGAAGAATGTGAGCGGGGTCGCTGATGATTTTGGCTGCCTGTCTAAGGGCCTGTTGGCTGAAAACCTGTGCCAGAATTCTGACAGGCAGGCCAATGATTTTGGCACACGCTGCTGCAGTGTGCTGCAGTCTGTTCCTGTTCCTGAATGTTAAACTTAATTGTTACACCTGGTACACAGTTTTTAACTCTCAGGGATGCCGAAGGTTCGTTTGACTTTGGGACCTGAATGAGTTATCCTCTCTGTAAAACAAATGATGTTAATATCAATTAAAAAGTGGTGTCAGATCGACAGTACTGATTTTCTTGGACTAAAGTCTGTAGCAAAGAAACTTTGCTGCTTTCACTTTCACCTCCAGAAGCGTCCTCCTTTTCAGACCCTGTGTTTTTCCAGAGAGAACAGAAAGTATCTGCAGAATCTTTTTCTTCTCAAAACAAACTCATGATTCAAACTTTAAGAATCGAAAGAATGTCTCACTGCCTGAAGGCAGATTCTGAATGTTAAAAATGTTGATAAGCTTGTTTTTCAATCTATACACCTAAAAACCACAAACCAGGCGAGACATTTGGGTGTAGTGATGGATGCAGACCTAAACTTAGAAACATATTAAGACAATAACAAAGTCAGCTCACTATCACCTCAAGAATATATCAAGGATAAAAGATCTGATGTCTCAACAGGACCTGGAAAAACTAGTCCATGCATTCATCTTTAGTAGGCTTGATTACTGTAACAGCATCTTTACAGGTCTACCTAAAAAATCAGTCAGACAACTGCAGCTCATTCAGAACTCTGCTGCTCGAGTCCTCACTAAGACCAAAAAAGTGGACCACATCAGTCCAGCTCTGAGGTCTTTACACTGGCTGCCTGTCCGTCAGAGGATAGACTTTAAAGTCCTGATGCTGGTCTATAAAGCTCTGAATGGTTTAGGACCAAAATACATCAATGACCTCCTGACCCAGTATGAACCTTCCAGATCCCTCAGGTCACCTGGATCCGGCCTTTTATCAGTTCCCAGAGTCAGAACCAGACACGGGAAAGATGCATTCAGCTTTTATGCTTTTTTTTTTCAGGAAGCTAAAGCTGGATCTTATATTTACAGAATACATTTTAACTCACGAATTTATTAAGAAGATTTAAAATTTCAAGTGTGGAGACCAAGCGGTGAACCGGACTCACAGATTTAAATATTCTTGCTTATTTTAGTGGACCACAGCCTCTCTAGGTGAGCTGTTTTCTCAGGAATCTGTCTGAGTGACATCAGAAAAGTTTTCTTTGTTTTTTAATTATTTTCTTTTCACTGCCTTGAATCATCCACAGATCCACACTTATCACACGTCCTTTATTCAAATGTCAGTGTATGGCATGAATTCCATTCCCATTTATTTCTTCCCCTCTGTTCTGTGATTGTTATGTGCATGGTTTTGTGTATTAACAGTTCTACTTTTAAAAACTCCAACTCTCTCTCTCTCTCTCTCTCTCTCTCTCTCTCTCTCTCTCTCTCAAGAGAGCAACATTCACTCAAGTCTGTCGGGTGGAAAGTTTCTAGTCTTCATTCACTGATTATTAAATCTTCCAATGACAAATTCCACTGTGTGTGTCTCAGATGGATTAACAGAAGAAAACATGACGACTGTCAGCCTGGGGTGTGTATTTACAGGAAATCTAAGGAGGAACAAAGAAACATTCATCTCTCTGACAGGCAGTAATAATGTCTTTGTTTCACTGTCATACAGTTCAACACCTTATGGGTGAGTTTGTTTCTCACACGCACCTGAAGATGAAGGCACACAGAGTAATCACTGCAGCACCCTGCTGTCTCTAAAGCTGTACATATGTGTGATAAATGATGTCACTAAAGGCAAAAGCAACTGCTTCTGTGTCACTCTTACACAAAGGTACAGCAGACGCTCCACTTCAGTTTAAAATGTCTTTTAAACTGAAGCTCTTTTATTCGATAATACTAAATAATTCTAAATGGATCTGAATAAAGATATTATAAATGCAAAGAAGAAAATATGAAAATGCATGTGATAGGTTTGTAGCTTGAACCCATCCGCTGGAACGTTAAAGGCAATATAATTACACTGCAAAGCAAGACACAAGTAGGCAAGCTTCTTCATGTTTCTCGTGCACGGGAGAGAACCGGACAGGCACCGTTCCTTCGCTTGACCCCAGTTGCTCTCGTCCGTTCTCCCGTACCACTGTTCTTTTATTGAGGTTACATGAATATGCATAAGTTCATTAACATATGACGTCTACATACACACAAAGAGTACCTTGCCTGTGTGTGTGTGTGTGTGTGTGTGTGGACTGCTGATCAAAGGGTCAAACATCCTTGGTCAGGAAGAGGGTAGCCTCCCCCTCACCCTAGATGGTTCATCCTAGATAACACGGTGAGGAAGTCCTGCAGTTCATCTAAACAAAGAGCACTTAGACTAGAACAGACGCAACTACGTTAATCCTACCATAAAACAATAAGACACGGTATGACCTCTCATGCTCCCAAAGTGCTGTCTAATACACACAAAGTTTGCAGACTATCAAGGATCAAAACCTCTACCAATCTACAACTAATTACAAAACTCTAAGCATATATAAGTAAATATTTCTAAGCATAAATGACAATCAACAATACAAATCTAACAGCATGTATGATCAAATGTAAACATGTATTTCATCACATGGTTTGTGTGAAGTCAGTGCAAGCCAGATTTTGGCTGGTGTGATGGAGAGAGCTCTTCTTATGAGGAAAACCAGAGTATTAGTTTTAACATTTAATAACTTATTTTTCATCATTTTTATTTTTCATCCATATATGTTGAGTTAACATATATTAAGATAAATATGCATGTCTGTGTTTGCTTTTTAAAAAAGATCACTTTTGGGTTTTGTTTTTTTTTTCGCTTTTTAATATTTCAAATGAAAGCTTCAGCTGTGAGGAGTGAGGACACCTCAGCGGAGGAACAAATAGTTCCCATATCAAATATTGCTTAGAATAGATCAGTTTGTCTGTTTTACTTTCTTCTATTTTCATTGTTGGTAATGAAAATAAAGATTCTAATAAGTGATGTTATACACTGATTTTCTAATATTCTGATCAATAAAGTGAAACATGTTGAACAGATGTTTCCGTATCAATCTGCAGTCGAGCATAAATAACCCACGCAGTTGCTCGTCCCCGTGATTTTATTAAGATTTTGACTATTTTCTTTATAAACTTTACAATAATGCTGGACTGTTCTGAAGGAAAGGCGAATCTACTGTTGTGGAAAAATTCTAGTTTATCCTCACATTTAGATTTATGTGTTCAGAATTTCACTGTAGGATTTGGTATAACCTTTGTTTGCTTAGATTAGATGCTTAGATGTGTGAATGTGTCAGTATGACCTTGTAAAGAACTGATTTTCTAGGCCTAACAATGTTTTATTATGTTATCTGCTAACTGTTAGGGCTTAGAAGGATGAAAGTCCCAAGATGACCGGTGCCAGGAGCTTCCTGGGAAAAGATAGTGAGACGTCCCAAGGGCAGAGCTGGTATGACTGTGAACTGTAACGTTTGATGCGTGTGATTGGCTCTCCTGCACGCAGTAATAAATAGCTTGACCACAGCTCCATCCATGTTGCAGACTTTATTTACAAATTTCCACAACATTAATCTGGGTGACATCCAAGTTGGTGTGGCTGCAGTCTCTCTCTAATTTGTTATTTCACCTGTATTCCAGTTTCTTTTCAGTTATCTAGTTATTCGGTCAGGCCTAGTTTGCAGTTTAGTTCATGGTGTATCAGTTTCCCCTTGTGTCATGTCTAGTTTCCTTGTTTCCTGTTTTATTTTGTTAGAGGTCTTGTGTTCTGTGTTTAGTTGTACTCTCCCCTGTCCTGTCATTAGGTTCATGTATGTCAGCTGTTTGCCCTCGTGTGTGTCCTCTTCCCCTAATCACCTCCTGTGTATTTAAGTGCTGTTTTCAGTGTGTCATTGTCAGGTCGTCTGTTTTCCTTGCCATAGTCACGGTCACTGTCATAGGTTTCTGTTTAGTTATTGCTCTTGTGCTGCCCTCGTTCTTGTTTGTTTTATTGGTGTTCATCAGCCACGATAAAAGGCTTGCTTTTTGTTTAAGTTCACTCCCGTCTCCTCACTTGTGTTTGCACCTGGGTCCACCACACACTCCTCCGCACGGTCTGTCTCCACAAACTGTGACACACTTATATATTGCCTATTTAAAAGAGTTTATTTTTGCATGCAGAGAGCAAAGTAAACTGGAGCTTGATGGCAAATTTTGTGGAATTTGTGGACTAAAATGATTGGATGAAAAAATATTTCCATTATTTAGCTTATGACGTTAGCTAATTGATTTAAGAACTGCTTAAGAGGTCAAGAGAAAAACCAACACTTGTGAACACTTGCCTACATGTTTACTGAGCAGTAACACTTCTGTTTAGATTATTTTGAAGAATGGGGTTGGGGGGGAGGGGGAATTGACAATTTTGCTATTACTGAATTCTTGCACTGTTTCTTCTCTGACTCTAGATTAGCAGTGTTGAGAGGGCTTTCTATGTATCTGAGAAGTTGCACTTTGTTTTTTAACCTCTCTACTTTGGGTACATTATGTCAGACCACAAAAACATCACAGCTGAATCTGGACAGAACATCACTCTGAAATGCTGAGCTTCAAACACCTCCGTACTAAATTTAAAGTGAATAGGATCTGACCTGATGCCTGATGAATACATTTTTTTAAGACGTGACAGGCACATTGACCATCACGACCAGCATGATACCTAAATCTAAATATCACAACCCAATATTACACCTCACTTACTTACATTTATGGCTCATCAAGATGACCTCTGCTGTAGAAGAGGTGTGTGTCCAACTTCATGGTGGAGGGGTTTGTGAGCTCAGACGATCCTGGGAGCTGAGTTGTCTGGAGCGTTCAGCTCCTGATTAGGGTCTCCCATGACAAACAGGTCCCAGGTGATGAGCCAGACTAAGAGCAATTCATGTGCACTGCAGCACTGATCAGTATGTAAATACTTCATTTGTTGCTTTTTTGATCAGATCAGCAAACTTGGTTGTTTGTAAGAACAAGTTTCACTGATATGGAGTTTTTTTTTATGTTTTACATAAATACTTAGGACTGCTAGTTTCCTATTGGGATTTTCTCATTTAAACCTTGGTGACTTAAAAGTTTAGCAGCAAGACACTTGTTTCCTTTTTTCCATTAAACATTTCTTTCTGTCATCTGTGTTTATCAGAGCGATATGTGACTAATTATTTATTCAATAACCAGGAAGTACACAAATACAAGATTAGATACTTTATTTATCAAAGATACATAATTACACATTGATACAATGAAGAAGGTGTCTATAAAAATTACACACATGGTGTAAGAAAAACATTATAACATACAAATAAGTGTTTTGATATGATAATCTGACATACTTTAAAAGCATAAATGGTAAATGGCCTGCATTTGTATAGCGCTTTACTCAGTCCCTAAGGACCCCAAAGTGCTTTACACTACATTCAGTCATTCATCCATAGGCAATGGTAAGCTACGTTGTAGCCACAGCTGCCTTGGGGCGCACTGACAGAGGCGAGGCTGCCGGACACTGGCGCCTCCACCAGTAGGCAAACACGGGGTTAGTATCTTGCCCAAGGATATTTGGCATGCAGCCAGGAGGCAGCCTGGGATCAAACCACCGACCTGCTGATTAGTGGCTGACCTGCTCTGCCACCTGAGCTACAGCCATAAGAATAAAAGTTTCAAAAAGTCATGTTCTTTGATGATCACATTACATGCATCACATTTTTAAAGCATAACGTAGGGAGCAAAGTGTTCACAAAGACAGTTTTAGAGGACTTACACACGATTACTTTTTCCACAGTGCTCGTATGCCTCTTGCAAAACTGTACTTTTCACCATCAACTCACGATTATCTAAGACCAGCCATGAAATGTCCGTTGCTTCTTCACAATCATTTGTACCCGCTGCTGCCGTCAGATCCAGATGCAGTCTTCTGTACTGGGGGGTAAAATGGCTCTTTTGGTGGTTCATAAAAAATATCTCAAAAAGCGATGTTAGTGAGGGGACCATAAACACTGGGTTGCAGAGCAGTTGGTAAGGACTTGTATATTTCTGGAGAGTCTGCAAAAAGCTGTCTTCCTCGTGCTCCTGATTGGATATGTGGAGCCTGGCTCTAATATCTCACTGGTGGCAGCTAAAGGTAGGCACGCCGTGGAGGCGGAGTTGGTCTTGGGCGCGATCTTTCAAACGAGCCTCACGGCATTTCAGGCAAACTCAGGCCAGAAACAACATCCGGTCACTCGCGGTCAAAATCCACGCAGAGCTGGTGTTTCGCAGGGATCAGGTTAACACATCTGGCTTAAATCAGAGTCTAAAAATATAAAGAAAAACAAAAAGAGTTTTAAAATACGCAAACTAGTAAAATATCAAAGGAGCATAACATAACAATAACAAGATAATCTGAGATGCCTGATGAGGCCATCATAGGTGATGTAGACATGTAATGTATAAACCTTGACGGGAGTTAAAATCAAGCTTTTATATACATTTTTTAAAAAAGTGTATTGTAGGTGTTACAAACCATTGTGGGTTTTTTTTTAAACAACTCACAAAGGTATAGTAATCATCCACAACTATTTTCATTTGCGGATGATAAAGGATTCAGAAAGTTTATTCATGTAGGTCCATATGACAGAGAATATGCATGTTCTTTTTGTTTTCACATTATAATTTACATTTAATTGTGTTGTGGTTTGCAGTGTTTTGTGTTCTTTCACTTTAAATTTGTTTAAAAGGAAAAAGCTGAAAATTTAAATAGTTAAAAGTTGAAATGTGAATAGTTGGTTTTTGAATTATATGATTTATTTATTACATTTTATGTGGAGTGAATAAATAAAAGTATATTTACGGTGGCCCCTACAGACAAAGACGTACAAACTCTGAAGCACATAAAAACTCAAAACGTTTACAAAACACAACAGAAGTGTTGTACGTGTTTTGTCTCTAGGGGCCATATATTTATATATAAACATATATAAATAAAACCATTTTTTTTCTTTTTAGTCAGTTTCGGAATTATAAATCCCTGGAGGCGCACATCCAATTCACAAACGGTTGGGTACAAGATTTGGCCGTTTTTAAGCCTCCACATTGTGAGTAGCTTGTCGTTCAGACATAGGTAAGTCAGATTAAGATTATACATTCAAAAATGAACTGTGTGTCACTTAAAGTCTAACATTATGCCCCATGTGCCCAGTCTGGATGTGTTTCATCCATTTCATAGGTTGATTTGCCTGCAATAATGCTAAATAATAAACTACTCCATAAACAGAATGTAGTTCTGCAGAATCACACTTTAGGATGTTTGTTCTATTTTTCTATGACCTCAGCATTGAAAATAAAACTAAAATCCTATAAAGAGCAATATGAATTTGTTTAGAACTTACCGTAACAAAAAAGTCGGGAGCACACCAACAGAAATTTGCGGATGGTAGAGAACTCTGTATCAGTTCGTCTCACCTCTGCTATCCAGGCCTGACATCTTCATTTGTTAATATCAGATACATGAGATCCCTGACATTGCTTTCAGGAGGGGAAACGATAAAAAGAGAGCCCATTCTCCAGCTTATTCCCTTCCCAATCATGCAATCTAACATTACAACCAACAACAAAGCAAATACCAACCATGGCTGCTATTATCCGTGTGTTTTTGCCCTTTGTTTGGCCTCGACCTAAAATCCTGGCCACGACGTCACACTCCAAAGCCCTACTGATGTGGTGAACAGCACTAGAGGTTAACCCATAGAACAAGTCACCATCAAGTGCAGAATTTACCAAGGAGATGCTCTGTTCCTACTGCTGTTCTGCATAGGCCTGAACCCCCTCAGTGAGATCATTGACAACACTGGCTACGGATATCGACTACAGAATGGAACAGTTGTCAGCCACCTCCTGTACATGGATGACATCAAGCTGTATGCTAAGAGTGAACAAGACATCGATTCACTGATGAATCTCTCAACTTCTTGTGTTTAACTGAGACGTGCCAACAAAACATGGATATACAGCAATGACATCGGAATATCATTCAGACTGGAGAAGTGTAGTTGGAAGATAACAAAGAGAGGGAAGGTAGTCAGAACTGAGGGGATCGAACTACCAGAAAGCAACATTGCAGATACAGAGTATCTGGGATCCCACAGGTGAATGGGAATCAGCTGGAAAAAAAAATAAGATCCAGGCTATCAACACCTACGCCCTGCCCATGATCAGGTACCCTGCTGTGTTTACTAGGAGGAGTTCTCCTGGGGCAAACCCAGGACTTCCTGAAGAGATTCATCTTTCAGCTGGCTTGCAGACATCTTGAGGTGCCTCTGAATAAGAAAGAATAAGAAAGAGCTGGCAAGTGTACGAGAAGTCTGGAGCAACTACAAGAAAAGGGTCAAACTAATAACACATCGCAGAAAAAGAAACTAACCTGATCACACTTTTAACATTCAGAGAACTCATTCAGGCATTAAACGTTTTGTTGATTGATTGATGAGCTGTCTGGGATCTTTAAATAGACAAACTAAAGGAAAAGAAAAGGGTCAATCTGACAAAACATCACTGAAAAACAAACCAATCTAATCACATTTTTAACAATGAAGAAAAAGCTTCATGGCTGTATCCTGACTCCTGAAACACATCACACTGAGACACATGTTTATGCTCACTGTGTGTGACTGCAACTGTGTGATGTGACCACTGCCGAGGCTACAATGGCAGCTTAACACTTCTTTGTCTCTGTGGTGAAAACTGCACTGCTGACCAAGTGGTTAAGTTCACAGATACACCACCCAATCTCATGACACTTTCATACTGAAAGAGAAACTGAATAAATGTGAAACTAAATGTTTCTTATGTAATATGAAAACTAGGCTGATACTGTTTATTCAGCTTTATCTCAGAGGGGAACTCTGGTTTTTTACAGAACCCCATCTACAGAAACAAAGACACTGACATGCAGCAAAGTCAAGCAGAGTGACACAGTTACATGAGCCATTCCCATTTTAGCTACAGAAACTTAGTACACGACACTGTAGAGGTGACAACAAATAAGTACAGTATAACAAAAGAAGAGGAGGGGATAGCAGGTCCAAGTGCTTAACATTTAACACACAACAACAAAACAACTGTGTGATATGTCCTAATTCGAATGCTGCAGATGTTAACTGCCAATCAGATATGGATCATACCATCAAAACTCAGTGTCTTCCATCTCAACTCCTCACAATCAGCTGGTTTAATTTGTAGAGTATCTTTAGCAAATTTAATTAAGTCATACAAAACTCCACCTTCATTCTATAAATACTTTCAGGTTCACAGGTCTGAACAGAGTCTGTACTGAAACACAGTTACAGCTGAGTTATGTGTCAGTTTACATCTACATTTACATTACATTTACAGTTTACAATATATCAAAACCTGATATAATGCAGAAAACATTGTTCAGCACATTCAGTTTATTTTGTTAGCATGTTAATAGCAGATTGACTTGCTCATCTTTACTTCACTATTATTTGAAGTTGCTTGTACTCAAAAGAATTCGATTTTCATAACAGGCTGTTCAGGACATGGGTTAGTTTTCCACTATCTTGTAGATAGGAAGAGAAAACAGTCCATATACATGTGAATGATTTATTGATAATAAACAAAAAAAAATGCACAAAGAAGTGCTTACAGAAAATGTATAAACTATAAATTATAGTATATATAGGCATTTTGGTGAGAGTACCCATTTCTGCTCATTTATAACACAGACTTACTGTTTAACTATATTTGTATTGCCACCACCAAAGGCCCATTATTATCCACAGTGCTCATTTCTGTCTGTCCTCAGAACATCAGTTTATCCTGTGGTTCATTCTTCTATAGCATATGTAAAAGATAAACAAGCCAACAACAAAAACAGCTGCAATATAAACCCCCTGACCAATTATCACTCCATCAGAAACAGCCTCTCTGCGTCTTCTTGTTTGACCTGCAGGTGAGAAACAGGTGAGAGTTATCAGTTGGGAAAATCTAATGTGATGTGGATGTACAGAAAACTCTTAGAAATTATCCACCAAAATGTAAAACCATAAAGGAAACATAAAGCACATAAATTAGTTTCAGGTTTAGATAAGCTGCACATGCAGGTACACACTTTGATACATCTGTATGAGTTTCTTCCTCTCATTTTAAGCCACTGTGAAACTTAAATGCTTCTTTATCTAATTAGATAATTTTCTTTTTTATCTAACAGCTCTATGATACAGCAGATGGGTAGTGTAATTCATTTTTTTTTTTAAACATGGCTTCTTGCTAAGAAATTGTTTGTCTTATTAAAAATTAATCATCACTGAGCACCATGCTGCTTCCTGAGTGTGTTTAATACAAAGAAACATATCACAGAGACACAAAAACGTTTCCTAGTACTTCCTTGAAATTCTCTTTACCCCTCAAATTTTATCCTCATCTCTCTGGTTAAAACGATTTTGAATAAGATATTAAAATATTGAAATTATCTTATTTTGCATGATACCGGATTTTAGATTTTAGAGTGAATATAGAGAACATAGAGTGACGTTTAGTCTAGAACCTGCTTAATTTTGTTCATGATTGAGATGCTTTTGGAAAGTTTGTTTTGTATATCTCTAATATTTGGTTTCCAAGATCTCAGATGTTGTTCCTGGGATCTGCCCGAGCCACTCGCCTAGCTTGGGAGTCACTGCATGTAGTGCTCCGATTACTCAATACACTAAACAAGGGATTATGGGATTATGCATAAAGGATTATGCCATAAAACTGTAGTTTGCTTAGTAGTATTAGTATTAGTAGTAGAGTAATTAACAGTATGAAATTCTTTTTCAAATCCATAAATATTCCAGCTGCATATTGTTTTAGGTCCAGTGTATTTGTTATTGCTTCCGTTGTTTCAATCGTTGCCAGCAAAGTTAATGCAAAAAGTTATCTGTAATGAATTACTGCCCATCTCTGTGCAGAAATCAGCAATTGACAAATGTCTGAGTGCAGATTAACTTCCTGACACAATTAGAGTTGCTTTACTGTCCACAGAGTTAGATTAAAATAGAGATTGTATTGTGAGCTGAAGATGAAACCAGCTTGCCCAGAAATTTCTGTTATGTTAAGTTATTACTGTAATGTTTGTTAAGGTTTAAACTTCTGCAGATTTAGCAGATAACAGATCTGCATGTATGGGGAAATGAAGCAAATGAAGCTGAAGGAGAGGACAAACCCGGGCTATCGGACTGTCATGTTTCAACTGAGTTCTACTTAGTGCTCTTTAAACAGTTTCATCTCAGGGTTAACAAAATCACAGTTTTCTCTCAGTCTGCTCTCTGTATCAGGACTCAGATAAGTTCCAATTCAGGCTTAACTCTTAAACTGTTGTCACACAGCCTACCAAAACACACTTTTTAATAATGATTACAAAACAGAATTCTTGATGAGGTATTATTTCATAAATCAGAAAAATCCTGTTGCACTTAAAACACGTTCAGTCTCACCTGCAGAGACACAGAGGAGGTAAGCAAAAAGTAAAGTCCAGCAGAGAGATGCAGATGTTACAGAGGACATTTCCACTTTAAAAGTGTGAGAAATATCCATAAGATGGTTGTTTTTTCAAGAGTAAAAATCCTCAGTATCTAAATGTGAATGTGTGTTTTCAGCAGCTTGTTCTGACCTGTGGTTTCTCTTTGACCAAAGAATCACAAACAAAAGCATGACAACAAACAAGGTGGAGCCATGAAAACAAATATTTCAAACACTCAGTTTTTCAAAGGTGACTAATGACACCCACACCTCAAAGAAATGTCTGTGTGTCTATTCGTGTTGTTCAGTGAGTTATAATTGCATTGATTCTCCATATCACTCCTTTATGAAGGCAAACTTTTTTATGTGGAATTGTTTTTATTAGCATGGAGTATCACACAATAACACACAATCAGGTCTATTTTTGATGCAATGTTTCCTGACAGCAGAGTTTACAGGTGTGAGTCCAGAGAGGGTCTCGTCACTAACATGTCTTGATGCATGCTCAGTCATCCAGGTAACTAAACACTAACATGGTTAACGTCACAGTCATTGGTAAGCTGAGTGTGTGGAGGCCTTTGGACAGTGGTCGTGTAAAAGTTGTGTGATTTGTGTTTGATAAATGTCAAACTCATGAACATGTGACTCAGACTGGACTTCTGAAGCACTTCTTCTTTTCCACTTCAGGAGTCAGCACAAACCCAACAGTCTGAAAACAGTTCAATCTTCAAATGACCTTGATCCAGATTTAAAGTCTGCTGGTAGCCTCCGGTATTACATTTATTACATTACATTTCTTCATAAAGTGTCTTATGACAGTCATATAGGTGCTTGAAATAAAAACATAACAGTAGGATTAAAATGACACCAAAACACTGGAGATTTAAAAACACAACAACAGTAAATTGGTACTCAAATGTTATTATTACAAAAATAAGCATTTCAACTCTTTTTTGAATGAGTCCACAGAACTAAATCTAAATTTAATGGGGATCCAGCACAGTGAGTTTAGCAGGGTTTGAGTGCTTGGAGGTTCTGGTAGGGAACTTTGCAGCACCGCTGTGCACAAGCTGCAGCTGTCATGTGTGCAGGCAGGCAGGGAGGAAGGACCCAAAATGCAGAACTCTGTGGCAGACGTAAACTCAAAACACTCAGCTTTATTGCTGGGCAGTAACAGAACATAAACTTAACTAAACTGAGAATACAAAACTAACTAAGCAGACAGGCAGGCTAGCAGACGGATCACACAGTTAACGTGAGGATACGACGTGACAACGAGTAAAGGAAGACGCAGACACTAAATACAAGAGGTGAACAGAGTGAGGGGAAACAGCTGGGAGACACAGCTGACGCTGATTACACTGACGAGCCAGGGAGAGCACAAAGCTGAACGCACTGACATAAGACAGAGACCTACAAAATAAAACAGGAAGCACACGACAGACACAGAGATCCAGACGAGACCCAGAACTTAACAGACGCAGACTCATAAGCAGACATAATGACATCATGGGCAGACAGGGGGAACCCGGAAGGTGGGACCAGGGCAGGCATATAACAGAAACCTAACCAATGGCAAATAATAATGGAATACATAATCCGAATAAACAAAAGCATAAGGAAACACAAAACACTGAGTCGACAGACTCAGGACCATGACAGCAGCCAAAGCAGGGAGGGTTTACTGAGGCAGTAGACAAGTAGTCAAGGATAGATTCAAGATACAAGATTGTTTATTGTCATGTGTCAGGCATTTCTTTGTGCAATGAAATTTATTCCTTGCTGTCCACCCACAGATGCCGATTAATATTTACAATACAAATAGAAAAACATATAAATACAAATAGTACAAATAAATAGCTGAAGACTGTGTGTAAAAGAGCTATAGCTTAAAATGCTGGCTTAATATGTTAAGATGACCAGACGTGCAAAAAAATAATTAGTACTGTTCAAAATGGGTCAGCTGTTCAAGAGTCTGACAGCAGTGGGGAAGAAGGAGTTAGTGAGTCTGGATGTTCTGGATTTCACACTTCTAAACCTTCGTCTTGAGGGCAGAAAGTGAACAGTCCATGATGGGGGTGTGTGGGGTCTTTGAGGATGGAGGCAGCTCTCCTCTGGACTCTGTGATAGTAGATGCTCTGGAGAGAGGGCAGTGGAGTTCTGATGATCTTCTCCGCAGTTGTTATCCCTCTCTGCAGGCGTTTGCGGTCCATAGCAGTAGTGCTGCCGTGCCATGCAGTGATGCAGCTGGTCGGTGTGCTCTCCACAGTGCAGCTGGAGAACCTGCTGAGGATCTTGGCCGACATACCAAATTTCCTCAGCCTCCTCAGGAAATACAGCCGCTGCCGAGCCTTCTTGACCAGCTGTGTGGTGTTCAGTGTCCAGGTGAGGTCCTCAGAGATGTAGACATCCAGGTATCTGAAGCTGCTCACCCTCTCCACTTCAAGGCCCCGGATAAACAGCGGCTGGTGAGGCCTCCTGTTCTTGTGTCCACTATCATCTCCTTTGTCTTGTCAGTGTTGAGGGTGAGGTTGGTGTCCTCACACCATGACACCAGACCAGCCACCTCTCTCCTATAAGCCGTCCCTATAGGCTATTTGAAATCTCCTTTTCGGCTCAGGGCCAGGCTGTTTACCGCTATTAAGAATAATAACGGTTCTCCTATATTTATATTCTTCTTGTGTATGAAGAAGGTGTATGCTTGTGTATTAAACTGTCTATTTAAAAGTTGCATTTGCTTTTTTTATGCAGAGCACAACATTGACTATAGAGGCAAATTCCTTGTCTGTGTGCAAAAACTTGGCCTAATACGATGATTCTGATTCTATTCTTGCTGTATGGCGCTTTGCTTTTAACAGACATCTCATGAATTTGGACTAAAATTAGTTTGGGGCTGGTGGTGAAGCTAATTAGCTTATGAGGTTCTGACTTGTGAAGCTCAGCAAGATGAATTTGTGTCCTATTCCACTGAAGTCTGACACATGGTGCTGCTCACATTTTTTCCTGGTTTCTTTGCTGTCACTTTACACTAAAAGTGGTGAAGCAACAACTTGCATCACAAATTTGTTCAGCCTCAAAGTGGCATGTCGGTCCAAAGATTAGTTGCACATGTCTCAGGCTGTATAATGGCAGGGTGTAAAACTATTCAAGGCTTTTAGGTTAAAGCTGAGCTAAAAAATATTGCAAATATATAAAGAGTTGTCATGATCCGGAGTCTGCGATTCCGTGTTTATGTTATTATTATTCTGTGGTTTTGGTTATTTTCGGGTTCTTGTACATTCCCTGTTCACGTTTCATGTTCCTATGTTCTGTGTTCTCCAGTCTATGTGAAGTCTGTTGTCATTCCGTGTATGTGTTCCCTGTTTTATTGTGAAGGTCTGCGTCTTATGTGAGTGTTTTCAGTTTGCCTCCCTTGTCTCGTCACATTAATCACTCCCAGCTGTGTTCCCCACCTGTGTGTAATCTCCCTGTGTTCTCTGAGTGTATTTTAGTCATGTCTTCTGTCTTAGTAGTTGTTGGTTCGTTTGTGTTATTCTGTGTTTGTACCTCGGTCTTCCTGGTGATTCGCCCTGCAGGGTACCCTCATTTGTGTTCTGGCTTTGTGTTAAATTTTAGTTTTCCCAGTTTAGAGTATTTTCTGTTCTGTTCCTCGCCCCCCTTCCTGTTGTGCTGTATTTCACCTTTTGTTAATAAAGCTCTCTCACTACTTAGCAGTCCGCGTCTTGGGTCCTTATCTCCATTCCACACGTCTGCTACGCCAGGCATGACAGTACGAACCAGCCACCGTGGAACCAGTGGCTTGCAACCCGTCTGAGGAGCTCAAGGATGACATCATTTACAATGTGGAGAATTATGTATGTATGTATGTATGTATGTATGCTGACAGAATTAACTCACCTGCTCATGAGCTCAGTTATAGCTGCATTACATAATTAATTTAATTAAGCAGTTTATTAGTGAGTTTGTTTCACACACCCCACTGTCCCTAAAACTGTACAATGTGTAAAAAAAAAAAAAAAGAGCCACATCTGGCCCAGACAGCACTGCTGTGACTTCATGTTAGACCCTCCTCATCACTCACTGAGATGAAGCAGAGACAGAAGACTTTATGATCAGTTTATTTGAACTGGACCTCAGTCATAAGTGTACTTGTGCAAACCTGTGATGGTATATTCTTACTCTTTTGCACAAAAGACTGACTAAATACTTTTTTGCCCCACTGTATATTCTTACTCTTTTCTCATCAATGCTATGTTGTGTACGTGCTTGGCTCTCTCTCTGTGGATCATAAATAAGTATGTCTGTGTTTCTTTGTGTGTTTTTTTTTCTAATGAGGATATATATTTAGTTTCTTTTCTGTGAAAATGTGATAAAGATCAGCATTACCCATGATCACAGTAAGTTCACTGGAATCCTGCTCATCCAGTTCCAGAGAAAAACAAACCAGCTCATAGCTGATCATTAGTTATTTGAAATCAAATACCGAGCACACATTTCTGATGTGTTTCTTTATATGTGAAATAAAATTGACCTTAAATCAGACTTTATGCCAGTTACCAGTTCAGTAAAGTTCTGCAGATCACAATTTTTTCCAAAAACTGCTGACATTAAAACTGAATAGACTATCTGCATCTACACAACATATTTAAATGAAACTGCACGGCTGCATTGGTACTCCAACTTCCTCCCACAGTCCACAGACATGCAGTTAGTGGGGTTATGTTAATTGGAAACTCTAAATTTGAATGTGTGAATGGTTGTCTGTCTCTGTCTGTGACAGACTGGTGATCTGTCCAGGGTGTAACCCTGACAAAGATAAATAGAAGAGAGTGGATGTAAGCGTCACATGGTTGGACTGTTGGAGTAGATGAAAAGTAGATGACCTCTGGCTCAGAAGTGAAATCAGTTGACCTCTGAGGTGTTCCTGCTTGAATAAATGCTGCACTGTAAACCCGAATGTTCAAAGTAATTAAATAGATTAAATAGTGTATACTCAAAGTCTTTAAAAAGTTCTGTTAACTTAAATATGTCAAGTTCGTGTAACATGTTCTTCTTTTTGAGTAAATGAAACTAATAATATTTGATTGAATTGAACTATTTCTATATTAAGTAAGCATCACTTAAAATCACAACTTAAGCACAACGTAACACAGATAAGTTAGGACATATAAGAATGGTAAAGTCCTGTTATTTTTTGTTGTTTCAAGTAGGTAGGATTTAATAATAAACTTAATTTATGTAGCACATGCTAAAATACAATAAAATCTCAAAGTGTTTCACCAAATAAGTAAAATCAAATTGTCTTAAATGCATTAGTGGAAGACAAAATGTATTTATTTTAATATTCATTGTTTTATCAATGTATCCTACATATATATTTTTAATTTTAATTAATTAATTAATTTTTTAATCTCTGATTCACCCTCCAAAGAGGAAGGCGGCGCTAATGAGCATTAATACGAAACACAGAAGAAGTAAAGGTATATGGGCGGGAACAGCACCAAAGAGGCAACAGGGATGACTGGAGAAAGTTGGACCTAATGGCAGCAACCCTGACAAGGATAAATAGAAGAGAATGGATGTAAGCGTCACATGGTTGGACTGTTGGAGTAGATGAAAAGTAGATGACCTCTGGCTCAGAAGTGAAATCAGTTGACCTCTGAGGTGTTCCTGCTTGAATAAATGCTGGTCAGTAGTTTCTTCAATTTCTCTCAAAACATAACTCGGAATATTTTTATAATTTTAAAAAGACAAGCCTAAAGTCACAGTTGCTGCTTGACTAAGAAATAAGAATTTCAAGTTACAATTTCACAGTTATTTTGTAAGTATCACAAGACCAAAGTGACTGTTGGTATTTCTCCATAAAGTCCATCAGAAAAAGATTTTTAAAGATTGACGAGAAAATTCATAAATGAATCTGCATTTCACTGAGACATGAAAGGCTCTAGGGGGCAGTGTATTAAAAAAAGTTGAATAATATTCATCGTTTAATGTTTAAAATCCTGCTGTATAGGCATTTTTATATAAACCATCAGCCGCTTAAGTAAATTTATTTATTATTTTATTTATTTATTATTTATGAATTTTATTTTAATATTTCAAATGAAAGCCCCAGTTGATCCCTGGGACACGCACATAAGCGGAAGGAGAAATAGTTCCCATATCAAATATTGCTTAGACTTGATCTTTTTTGGTAGTTTTACTTGCTTCTGTTTTCTTTCTTAGTAATGAAAGACAGATTTACTTCAAATCATTGAGGAAACACAACGATCTTCTAATATCCTGATCCATAAGGTGAAACACGACGATCGGATGTTTCGGTATCAATACGCAGACAACTATAAAAACACCTTTAAGTTACTTGTATTTTGTTACATCATCCTGCATTTCGGGATTGCTGACAGTAAGTTAAGAGGTTAATACAATTAACTTGATATATTTCATCTCATTCTCAAAATGCTAATCTTAGGTTACCTTATATATTCATTTAATATACAATATCCTGCTACAATCAGCCGACGTGAGTTCGTTTGCAGGGAGAAGGAAAATGGTGGTGAGGTCTGCAACTTTTAATGCGTGGAGATAATACTGAGAGGCTGAGAGTGTGTTGGTAAAGTGTAAACTGCATCAAGGATAGAAAACAAATCGCCATCGTGAATTCAACTCTGTGTAAAAATCTACAAAAAGAGCACGCTAACACCAAGTTAACCAGAAAGAAAATTCTTACAGATTTGATTTCCTTGAATTAAAACTCTTCAAACAAACACACTTTGTTCTTTTTAGCCGCTGAATGATGTTCGTGCTGTTTTTAGTCTGTTATCAAGGTTAAGCTGTTTGTCTGTTCTTTGTTATCTCCTGAGTAGAGGTGTGAATCAGTTAGAGACAAATTTTCCATCAGCGCTTTTTCTCAAACCCACAGAACCACACGACAGGAACGACATGTGACAAGTTTACTGATGCTGCAGAGGAAGCAGACGACAGCACGGTGCCACGCTTATAAATGAAATGAAGAAAAAGCAAAGTTACTGAGGACATTTAAAGTAACGCATTACATTTATATTTTTAATTACTTTTAGTTAAACTATATACAGACAGACTTATACAACCACAGAGAGTGTACATTATAATGAGAAGACACAACACAATATAACAAATAAGTATTACAAGTCAAATTCCTCAGGTCTGATGCGCTGTGTGGACCAGTTAGAGACCAGCAGCTGGATGTCAGTGGTTGGACTGGTGGACGACTTCAGTGAAGAGTAGACGATGTCTGGCTCTGGTTTAAAGTCTGAACACAAACACACACAGGTCAACATGAGAAGAATAAGCAGCTCTGAAACTCTGTTATGTTTATGTGAAGTAAACTGACAGAATGGGGAGAGGATTTAAAACACTTTTAAAATTTAAATTTACATTTGTTGTTGAGTGTTCAGACGGTGAGGGAGACATTGTTTCTGAAGTATTAAACTGGTTACAGGAGAAACCAGTGTTGGGTGCAACGCGTTACTTAGTAAAACTATCGGCTGCTGTTAATAGCACGAGTAATCTACTGAAGCACCTGACACGAGAGCATAGACGAACACTGAGTGATCCTTGTTCATCATCCATGGATATCACCGCAGCAAAACCTGATTTTACTTCAGCAGCACAGAAAGCATCTGAAGGTGAGCTTAAAAAAATGATTGCAGGCTACATTGTGGAAGAGATGCTACCGCTGCCCACTGTAGAGTCTCCGTCTTTAAAAAATGTATTTACTATTTAAAGAGTTTAATTTCTATTGTTTGCCCACTCAAGGTTTATATGGATTTTAAGAAGTATTTAGTTAAATTACTTATTGAGTAATTAAGTTACTTTTCAGACACAATAATTAGATAAGTATTTTAAATACAATATTGATTAAGTAATTAGTAATTTATTACTTTTTTAAAGTAAAGCTTCATTTATGTGAGTTCAATTTAAATTAAACTGAAACTTTTGGGGAATTTGAATAAGTTTCAGTATTAAGTATTATAAAAATGTTTTTTTTCTACACAGTAAACATGAAGCCTTATTGCCAAAATCTTTAAATCAGTAAAGCATTACTGTAGTTATAATTCAGAATATAATATCAATGATATGACTTGTTATATTTGTGCACAGATTTTCAACCATATGAGAAGGAAAAACATATTTTATCACAAGGTACAGACTCACACTTTGTCACACTGTGCATTATGGTCAGCACTGTGATGAGAGTTTGCTGTTTGTCTCCATTTATCAGCTCAGTGGAAACAGCAGGGGAGCTGCTGTGGTTTTAGGACAGTTTGAGGTGCTGAGGTGTGGTTCATTTACATTTTACTTAAAGTCTTATTTTCATGCAGAGTTCTAATGTCATCTTGTCTTTTACTTGATAAAAAGTAGAATAAAGAGTTCTGTTTTTATGTTTTATACAAATGTTCATCATCCAGTGATGACAAATTTACTGCATTGAGGTTGGTTCATGACATCTGCCGTGCATAAATACATCCTGATGACAGGCATAACAACAACTCAAAGTGAGATGCTGTGGCCTATCATAAGCTCTGATGATCTTCTTCAGCTGTTCTATCACAAGCATAAAACAGATTTAGTCATAAATGCAAATATAATGTTTGTATGTGTGGAACAAAGAACAGCTCATTAACCAGCGTCCTCACACACTGACCGGAACAGGATGTTATGCAAACTATAAAATGATTCAAATCATACCAGTGAAATACAAAATTGTGATATATATGTGAGCAGAACTGATCTAAGTTTGATTCTGTTTGCACACTAACAGTCCTGCATGACAACCTGAGCTGATGAAGTATTTTTATCTGACAGAGGAAACATGACGACCACAGAGCTGTTAGTTTCTGTTTACAGACTAACCACAGGCTGAAAAACCCATGCAAAGAACAGCATTCATTAACATCACCTACAAACTCAGAACATACAACTCTGTTATGTCAGCCAAAAGTGGCCTGAGCATAACACGGCTCTTCTCTCTCCTGTATCACACCCTTTACTTTCTCAGGCTCTCTGCTCTCTGTTGGCCTCTTCATCTCTTCTGGCTTTAGGTGGACCAAAAACACTGGTGAGAACAAGTCCTAGAAGACAAGACTACCAGGTCAATGTTTACCAGGTTTAAAGATATTTCAGACTTTAATGTTGAAATGAAATCGATAAAAAGTCTGTCCCGTTACAGAAGAAGAGTGATTATTATGAACAATCACTGATTGTGAACTGGGAAAAAGTTTTGAATGTTATTTTGTCAAAGACAGAAACAGTGCTGCTAGGACAGCTACATATTGCAAAGTAAAAAATGCATGAATTATGTCAAAGTTGCCAAATTCCAGATTGTAAGAGATGCAGCTAATCTATCAGTACCAGAAGTCTATATGATATCTTCCTGAGTAAATACAACTATGGCATGGGTTTTTTTTTGTCTCCTAAAGTGTGGACAGACTGTTGTGGACATGAATACAAGGAACAGTAATGTAATAAAGTCAGATAAAAAGATATAAGTCATAAGCTCTAGTTTTACTTTCATTCTTGGGGCAAATTCTGCTGATCCTATACTTTTGTACTTCGACTTATGTAACATTTTAAAATCAGACCTGACATACCAGTGAAAGGGTTTGGACACATTTCTCATGAGATCATTTCAATATATATTATGATGACACAAATGTACAAAATACATCTCTTTTCTTCTTTTCTTTTCTTCTGTCCTGCACAGTAAACATTTAGTCAGATCGCAAAACTCTCGATGACAGTAAAGCATTACTGTAGAATGTAACAGTTACAATTCATAACATGATACCAGTGATATTCTGAAAGTGAATAAAGAGCAGCTGTACCTGTTTGTCCATAAATGATGTCTTCAGTTCTCAGGGCTGAGTGGACGGGAACAGGATCACTCTCTGTACAATGAAACACACACAGAGGAAATCATTGCAAATGCTACAAGTTATAAAAGTGTTTTAAAAAAAGACAACAACTTATCACTGCTTCTTATACAATGAAAATATTTCCTAAACATTTCACCAGTTCTTTTTTGTGTGGATAAGACCACACTCGTTATATTTGTTCATTGATTTTAAACAATATGAGAAGAAAAAACACATTTTATCAGAAGGTACAAAACAGACCCACACTTTGTCACACTGTATATACTGTACATCATGTTTAACACAGTGAGGAGAGATCCTTGTTTGTCATCATTTTTCAGCTCAGTGGAAACAGCAGGAGGAGCTGCTGTGATCTTAGGATAGTTTGAGATGCTTCGGTGCAGTTCATTTAAATGTTACTTCAAATACGATTTTCATGCAGAGTTCTAATGTTAGTTGTTAGTTGTTAATGTTGTCTTTTAATTGATCAAAAATAGAATAAAGAGTTCTGTTTTCATGTTTTATACAAATATTCATCATCCAGTCATGACGAAGTTTTTGCATTCAGCTTGGTACATGATGCACTGTTTTCCTGTTAAGCAATTCATCATGTTTTTCCTGTACAAATACATCCTGATCACACGCATAACAACTCTAAGTGAGATGCTGTGCTCTATCATAAACTCGCTCCATCTTCTTCAGCTGTTCTATCACAAGCATAAAACAGATTTAGTCATAAATAGATATATAATGTTTTACATGTGGAACAAAGAACAGCTCATTAACCAGGGATCTCACACTGGGGCAGGACGATAAGTAAACTATAAAATGATTCAAACCATATCAGCATGTGAGCAGAACTGATCTAAGTTTGATTCTGTTTGCACACTAACAGTCCTGCATGACAACCTGAGCAGATGAAGTATTTTTATCTGACAGAGGAAACATGACGACCACAGAGCTGTTAGTTTCTGTTTACAGACTAACCACAGGCTGAAAAACACACAGCCCAACATGCAGAGAAAAACACTCATTAACGTCAGCTACAAACTCACAACATACAACTCTGTTCTGCCGGCTAAAAACAAATCAGCATAAAACTCCTTTTCTGTCTCCTGTCTCACAACTTCCAGCTTTCTCAGGCTCTCTGCTCTCTGTTGGCCTCTTCATCTCTTCTGGCTTTAGGTGGACCAAAAACACTGGTGAGCACAAGTCCTAGAAGACAAGACTACCAGGTCAATGTTTACCAGGTTTAAAGATATTTAAGACTTTAATGTTGAAATGAAAATGAATGAAAACTTTGTCAAAGACTGAAACAGTGGTGCTAGTGTAGCTACATATTATAATGCAACACTCAGAAACGTTTATAATAAAATATGTATGAATTGTGTTGAAGTTGCCAAATTCCAGAGTGTCTGTGATTATCAGTCGATGCATCTAATCTATCAGTATGAGAGGCCTATGTGATTTCCTTCCTGAGTAAATACAGCTATGGCATTAAGAAATCCTACATGACCTCTTTGAGTTTTTGCATTAAAAAGCTTTTCAGAAAGCTTTGCATCTGAATCAGAGATCAAAGTCACCAATGTTTGAACTTGTATGAGATTTTTTGTACATAAGTTATTGTATTCGTAAAGTTGTGTGACTCATGCACAGCAACGTGACTAGAAGACCCCAAACAAGAGGTTGAAAAATAAAAATAAAAAACTGACGTCACTTTAAAATCGAGACGAAGAAATTGGAAATGTACATATAAATGTAGAAAATACATATAATACAAGGAATATTTAAGGAATTTTAATTGTGTTTAACACATTAGTTTAAGCTCAGTGAGTTCACAGAGTTTTATCTTTTCTTTCAATATAAATATGAACACACAGCATATTAAACACTACCTCTGCTTCTTCTGATTGGCTTTTGTTGATGACTTGAGATTTTCTGTCACCGTACGTGATGTCATCTCCAACGTCTCCCCCATCAGCTGAAATGAGCCAGAATGAAAAGTGAAATGATTTATTGTGTCATACTGTGAGAAACATATTAGTGAATATCATTTCAGAATAATTTACTGTGAAAAACAAAGTCTGAGTCTCACCTTCAGTTTTCCTGTGAACACATGGTCTCCCTAACAGAACCAGTAACACCAGTAAGAACCCACAGATCGATTTAAGAAATGACAGCACAGAGAGAGCAGTGGAGGACAGTGATGGAGGAGAAGTGCATGTAGGAGGAGGTGTGGTGGTGTGTTTGTCTAAAACAAAGCAAACACAGTCATTAAGTTGTCGTCACATTGTGAATGTTGAACCTGCAGAAACACAGACAGGTGAGTGTGTCACCTGTCACAGTGATCCAGCTGGATGGAGACTCTCCATGACCGCTGATGTCACACTTGTAGAGGCCTTCATCAGACCTGGAAACATGCTGGATGGTCATGTGACCTGTAGGCTCTTTTCCGATGAAGACGCCATCTTTGAAGAAAGCAGCTGTGAGGTTGGAGGGAGTGGTCTTTGTTTTACAGAGCAGAGTGACGTCATCTCCCTCCATCACAGGGAGGACAGGACTCTGCAGGATCACTGATCCACCTCAACACAGAGACAAACTACAGCATTTCATCCATTTACACACAGCTTCATCAACACTAACTCCACACACTCAGCTTACCAGTGACTGTCAGGTTAACCATGTTACTGATGGGACCCTCTCTGGACTCACACCAGTAAACTCCACTGTCAACTGTAAAAATGTAGCTGATGCTGCATGAAGAACCAGCTGGTTTTCCCCACCCATCTCCACACTGAGTCCTCTGTTGTTTGCTTGTGTTTCTCCTCAGAGTCCATCCAGCAGAGCTGTCGTCCTCCTCACAGCTCAGAGACACAAAGTCATCTTCAAAGAACTGAGAGCTGCTGGGACTCACAGTCAGACGAGCTGTGAGGGTTACAATGAAAAACTGATGATCTGTTGTGAAACATGAACCCAATCAGGTCATATCAATGAACATTTTTTCAGGTTTAAACTGTGACAGAAGAAGGTTACTGACCTTGGTTTGTTGTGCAGCTCAGCAGTGAGATCAGAACTAAAGAGGAAAGGTTGGTTTGAGTTTTCACAAACACATCAATTCTTCATCAATCAGTCAATCAATCAAGTGATAAGTAATATTATCTCCTGTACTGCTGTGTCCAATAAAGAGAAGAGATTCTGTGCTATTGGGTTTATGCTTCATGTCAAAATGTGAAACTTTTGTATCTTAATCTGGGGAGAGAGGAATTTTTGGTTTATTATTAAGCAGGAAAGATTTTCAGTTTTTGCATTGTTCTACTTTGTTTTCATGCTGTAGCCTTTTTGTATGCACTAAAAGACAGCATGTATATTATTAAATGTGTGTTCACTGTGCAGTTTTTTAAAAAAAAACACTAAATTGCTAAATTCAGTTTTTCCACAAATTGTTCATTTGTGTTAAGACGGCTAAACGTGCTCTTCACAGCTTAAATGCTGCTTTCACTTTCTTGTTTGTCATTTTTTTTCACCCGTTATAAAAAATTTCAAGATCCAATATTCAAAGCGTTAATTGCCATTTCGACAGATCATTTCTCTGTGCAATGAAATTCTTTCTTTGCTGTCCATATACAAATACAAAGTTAGGCAAGGGTTAAAAGAGCAAGATGAAATAAAAAAAAAGGTAAAGGATAAAAATAATGAAAGATAAAGAAACAAGTACAATTTAAATAATTTAAACAAAAATTAAACAATTTAACAATTTAAAGACGTCTTTTACTTACTGAGCAAACAGCACAGAGAAGTTTCTTTCATTGTTCCTCTCAGTGATGTGATGTGTTTTTCATTTACAGTCTGAAGACACGAGAAAAATAATCCCTTCCCTCTTGCTCTGTGTGCCCCCCACCGACCTCCCACCTTTTTTTTTTTACCTTTTCTGATGTAGGTGGGTGGAAAAAACAAAAACAGAAAATATTTTTTAATCATATAACAAGACAGTGAAAATACTTTATAAAACCAGACTGTCCTCCTTAAAAGAAAAAAGAAGAAGAAAAACCTCTCAGCCAGCTGCTCCAGCACGTTTTCATGACCGAACCATACGTTTTGAAATTAAGCGACCTCTAGCGGTCACAGAGGAAAGGACATGTAAATTACATATTCATGTTTCGTCGGTAAATGTCAAAGAAATATTGAAATGTGGATTTTCTCTTTTTTTTGGTATTATTATTTTTCTTTGTTTGTCAGCTGTGTTGTGCTGTTTATCCCTCTGCATTTCTATCTCACCTTCCTAGTAATCTACACTCGTACAAAAATATACTGGAAGCTGCTCAGAGACAGCTTTGACTGCACATCAGCTCCTGCGTCTCTGCCTCATCTGACTCTATGGAAAATTTACTGTGACTCTAGACCAGAGAGCAACTGGAAGGTTGGGAATATAGACTGGATATTTATATTTTATTGTTTTCATATAATATCTCAGCGACCAGTCCAGCACGCAGCCATGTGTAAAGAATAATGTCATGCCAAGCAACTTTTCACTAGTGGGCACTTAAGCACAAACAGATGTGACTCACAGAGTGAGGAGACAGTTTCAGCAATTTTACACATGAGTAAATCCCTCAGACTGTACATGAAGGCAGCAAACTGATTTAAATTTAATCTAGTGTTGAGGTTTTGATTTGATTAACATTCATTAGAAACCCCAAATAGAAAAGCTGTGAACAGAAAAAGTGCCTGTTTAGGGTTAAAACTAATTCAACATTAGTCTTGGTGAAGTAAAATCTTACCAATTTGACTAACTTTACACAAATTGATACTCAACTCTTCAGACAAACAATTTGTTCGGAGTTATTTCAGCCACTGAAAGATGTTCCTGCTGTTTTTAATCTGTGGTTGAGGTTAAATTGTGTGTCTGTTCTTTCTTATCTGCTCTGAATAAAGGTGTGTATCAGTTAGAAACACAACTCACATTTTGCCATCAGCAATACTTCTGAAACCCACAGAACCACACGACAGGAACAACATGTGACAGCAAAGTTTATTGATGCTGCAGAGAAGGCAGGACAACGCTGTACAGATGACATTCATATTTTAGTTATACTATATACACTCATACAAACACTTAGAGTGTATATTTTAATGAGAAGGCACTAGAGAATATATGCAAATCAACATTGTGTGGCTGTGTGGACCAGTTAGAGACCAGCAGCTGGACATCGGTGGTTGGACTGGTGGACGACTTCAGTGAGGAGTAGACGACGTCTGGCTCTGGTTTAAAGTCTGAACACAAACACACACAGTTCAACATAAGAAGAATAAGCAGCTCTGTAAACTCATGTTTATGTAAAGTAAATGAACACAACAGGAGAATGTTAGTGAAAGTATCAGAGCATCACAGTTAAAGTCTGAAGAAGAATAAAATCAAATCTTTATGTTAAAGAGAAGTTTATGTATCTGACATCTTACAGACACAAACTCAGTTTCATTAAAACACACACAGAGGACATCACTGCAAATACCACAACTTCTAAATGCACTGTTAGTGTACAGGATGTATGTTAAAAGAACAGAGTTATTGTTCCTCATGTAGCACAAAGATGATGTGATCATCTTTTTTCTACTTTGGAAAATCACCCTCTGGTTGTATTTGGTCACTGGTTATTAACAGTAGGAGAAGAAAAAACCCCCACTAATTTTACCACAAGCTACAAAACAGCCCCACACTTTGAAACACACTATCATCAGCACTGTGATGAGAGATCCCAGTTTAGCTTCATGTGTCAGCTCATAGAAAACAACAGGAGGAAGTAGCTGATGTTGGTGAGGATGCAGATAAATGAAATGTTTACAGACAACATCAGCACCCTTCATTATTAATACATAAAATTCAAAATCAAAATAATAATCTGTACCAAACTGCCCTTAAGTTGTGGTTGATATTTCAGCATCTGGCTGAAGTGACTGAAGAGGTGTGAGCATAAAGGGAGTAGGATTTTTTAAATGACAAGTTCTTTCAAATGTAACGTTTCAACAAACGTTCAACGCTCAAAGATCATCAAACACACAAACAGTTTGTCTCACAGTGTGTTGTAGCTAAAGGTTTTGACAAGGAGAGAAATGAAAGTGTTATGACCGTGTGCAGGGAGGCAGGAAAAGGACCCAACATGCAGACTCCTGGAAGCAGAACTTAAACGCAAGGACCACTGCTTTACTGCAGGCATCACTCAAAAACAGAACAAAATAGGAGGGCTAGAAACTGAGCAAGAACCAAAACACACAGGCAGGTCTGAGGGCATGAATGTTAACGATGCGGCAAAGCACAGAGGCAGGCACAGACAATAAATACAGAAGGTCAACAGGGCAAAGAGGGAGAAGCAGGGAGACACAGCTGAGGATAATAACACATGGTAAGAAAGGAGGATGCAAAACTGAGCACACTGACTATTAAGACTAGTGCACAGAGGAGCTGGGGGCAGATAAACATAACGGCACGAGGGTAAACACGGCACAAGAACTCACACAACAATGTACACACATGGAACCAAAACCTAAGAACTAGAACTCAGTAAAAACTAAGGAGCTAGGAATACTTAAGACAGAAACCAAAACCAAGAGACTCACAATGACCAGTGTTGGGAAGGTTACCTTTAAAATGTATTCCATTACAGAATACAGAATACATGCCCCAAAATGTATTCTGTAACGTATTCCGTTACGTTACTCAATGACAGTAACGTATTCTGAATACTTTGGATTACTTAATATATTATCATGCTTTTTACAACAACGTGAATGTACTATTGCTGTGTGATTTATTACTATTACTGAAGGTCCGCGACTCCGAACTGTAGTAAAGGGACCTCTGACTAATACGGCGGGGTCCCTGTCGGCTCGTAGCCGAAAACTAGCTTTACTTTGTTGTCTGGGTCAACTTTTCTTGCGAGAGACAGAGAGAGGCGTTGAAAGGCTGCTCCAACAGAACTTATTGTTTTCGGAGGAAAACACGAACACAGTGTACAGTCGAGTCTTAATAGCTTACTTACAGCTGGGCTCGTCAGGCTCTCTTCTTGGCTGCAGTGGTTATTATTATATTTACATGCTTCCAGCTCCCGTTTTTCCTCGATGACAACTCGTACCTTTCCACTCCCCCTGTTCTCTCTCCCTCCTCGCGCTCACAGACACATAACGTGTATGGCAGTCCATTCTCCCTGCAACACGGACTACACTGCCCATGATGCTACATTCTTTAGAGCTATGCTTGTAGCATTCTGCCTGTTAGCTTAGCACAACAACAACAACAACGGAAAGGCGCTCTCTCACCCAGGAAACACACAGTCGCAGAGAGCGAGAGAGCGTCGCCCTGTAACCATGGCAACCGTAACGCTGCCGCCTGGAATAACAGAACGTAGCTGTCAAACAAACCCAAACAGTCATGACCCGCGACAATATGAAACAGGAAAGTACCGCAGTGTAATCCATTTATTTCAACAAAGTAACTGTATTCTGAATACCACCTTTTTAAACGGTAACTGTAACGGAATACAGTTACTCATATTTTGTTTTTTAAATACGTAACGGAGGTACATGTATTCCGTTACTCCCCAACACTGACAATGACACATGAAATCAAGGAATAACAATACAAACAGAAAACACTGGGTCCCTGACCTAGGACTGTTTCTTCACTCAGAAAAACCAGAACAGGAGATGAAGAGAGGTTGGATTTAAAAGGAAGAAACTGAGGGTGGACAAACTCAAATAATCTTCATCGTGTAAAGAATAAAAAATAAACCAGTGAAACTGGAAGTAAGATGATCTGTGTGTGTGTATTTTCATGGTAAAAAGCTCTTAAAGTGGGAATTCGGCATCCGATTTATGTTGCGCTGGATCATAAACTGTCAAAATGAATTAATTAGTGAGTTCACAGAGTTCATTTAACCATTTTTTATATTTCCTTTGAATATCAACATGAACCCTCAACACACAGCACATTAAATACTACCTCTGCTTCCTCTGATTGGCTGTTGTTGATGACTTGAGCCTTTGCTGTACGTGATGTCATCATCTCCAACTCCTCCCCTGTCAGATAAAAGAAACCAGAATGAACACCAAAGTAATTTCACTGTTTCATAATCACAGCAGGAAACTGTTTAAATAATTTGTGAATATGACGTTAAAATAATTTACAAAACTTTACTCTGAGAAACTAAACCTGAAAGAGAAACGGCTCAGACTCACTTTCAGATTTCCTTTGAACTTGTTGTCTCACCAGCAGAACCAGTAACACCAGAAGAACCAGAACACAGACTGAACTAATAACTGACACAGTGAGGACAAGAGAAAAGAGTGATAGAGGGACACAGGAGAAATCAGGAGGAGAGGTGGATGTAGGTGGAGGTGTGGATGTAGGTGGAGGTGTGGTGGTGTGTTCCCCTAAAATAAAGCAAACACAGTCATTAAGTTGTCGTCACATTGTGAATGTTGAAAGCTGCAGAAACACAGACAGGTGAGTGTGTCACCTGTGACAGTGATCCAGCTGGATGGAGACTCTCCATGACCGCTGATGTCACACTTGTAGAGGCCTTCATCAGACCTGGAAACATGCTGGATGGTCATGTGACCTGTAGGCTGCTTCCTGATGAGGGAGCCATCTTTATAGAAAGCAGCTGGGAGGTTGGAGGGAGTGGTCTTTGTTTTACAGAGCAGAGTGACGTCATCTCCCTCCATCACAGGGAGGACAGGACTCTGCAGGATCACTGATCCACCTCAACACAGAGACAAACTACAGCATTTCATCCATTTACACACAGCTTCATCAACACTAACTCCACACACTCAGCTTACCAGTGACTGTCAGGTTAACCATGTTGCTGATGGGACCCTCTCTGGACTCACACCAGTAAACTCCACTTTCCAATGAGATGATGAAGCTGATGGTACAAGAAGAACCAGACCATCTTCCCCATCCATCTCCACACTGAGTCCTCTGCCGTCTGCTTGTGTTTCTCTTCAGAGTCCATCCAGCAGAGCTGTCGTCCTCCTCACAGCTCAGAGACACAAAGTCATCTTCAAAGAACTGAGAGCTGCTGGGACTCACAGTCAGACGAGCTGTGAGGGTTAAAATGAAAAACTGATGATCTGTTAGAATTTACATTGTGAAACATGAACCCAATCAGGTCATATCAATGAACATTTATCAGGTTTAAACTGTGACAGAAGAAGGTTACTGACCTTGGTTTGTTGTGCAGCTCAGCAGTGAGATCAGAACTAAAGAGGAAAGGTTGGTTTGAGTTTTCACAAACACATCAATTCTTCATCAATCAGTCAATCAATCAAGTGATAAGTAATATTATCTCCTGTACTGCTGTGTCCAATAAAGAGAAGAGATTCTGTTGTGTTGATTAAAATGCTCCTTTAAAGTCTGATTTATGCTTCATGTCAAAATGTGAAACTTGTCAAATGTCATGACTGCAGTCAGACAAGAATCACATCCATAGACCTAAAAAACAGAACACTGATAAAAATTAACTCAACATAAAAGTCTTTAAATTAAAGTACTTCTATAACAATGTGTCAGAGATCAGTCGAGTCATTGTAGTCTAACATCTACCTTTGTGGTACAGATTATTATTTAGATTTTTATGTTTTGTTAATGAATGCTGCTTATGTTGAATGTAGACATTTTAATGTTTCTGCTCCTGAGCAGAAACAAGCAGTCTTGATCTTCATCTGAGGATGTAGGAATTTTTTTATTATTGTTAAATGAATATAATTCATTTTTGTTAATATCGTTCTACTTTGTTTTCATGCTTTAGACCTTTTGTATGCATTGAGTAAAAGACAGCCGAGTATCAGTAAAATGTATATCCACAGTACAGTTCTGTTTTTAAAATCACTAAACTGCTAAATTCAGTTTTTCACATCCTATTTTTCTGTAAGATGCTCAAACTTCCTCTTCACAGCTGAAATGTGTCTTCTTTGTGTTTTAAACTTTCTTGAAATACTGTTTCACTTGTTGCTTATGTCATTTTCTTTCATCTGTCATCAATCAACATTCAAAAATTCTGTAAAATAAACTTTAGGTAACCTTAAGAGGTTTTTACTTACTGAGCAGACATTGCAGAGATGTTTCCTCCATCGTTCCTCTCAGTGATGTGACGTGTTTTACATTTATAGAAAATGAATCCCCGCCCTCTTTCTCTGTGCACTCCTGCTATTTCTTTTGGGCTTTTTTTTTGTTTAAAAAAAATCTTGAAACTACCTGTGCAAACACGTTTTCATAACAAAACCAACATTTTAAAATCAAATGATCTCTAGCAGTCATGCACCAAAAGAGATGTGAATAACGTGTTCTTCAGGATGTATGGAAATCTGGATTTTCTTCACTGTGTTTTAGTCACTTTGTGTCAAATGAAGCATGAAACAACATGTGCAGCTTTCTTCAGGACATGTTAACGAAAATCTCTTGGTGACACTCAGTGGCGTGTCTAGAAATTTTTTGTTGGGGGGCCAGGTAGGGGCACAGATTTGGAGAAGGGTGGCAGATGTAATTGGCAGATAATGTTTAAAAAAAATTCTACCAACTGTTAACCATAATTCAATAATCCTATAAACCTAATAACTGAATGCGCTTTTAACTCTTATTAGAATGAGATTTTAACCACTACGGTGCAAAGTTTTTAGATACTGCGTTGATAAAGTACAAGAGATGCAATCAGTGTCAGTGTTTACTCAGCATTCAAGGACAGCAATATTTGCATAGTATTTTTACTGACATATAGTGCACATATGTTTTGGGCAAAAACATTTTTTAATATTAAAATACGAACATTTGTAACAAACAATTGACAAATTAGCCAGTTCCAATGTAAAACTTTATCTGCCTATTAAAAAAAGAAGATAATCTTCTCACAAACTGGTGTTTGATTTTGAAACAGGAAAAAAAGTGGGGAAACAACTGAAAAGACTAACATTTGAATAAAACCTGAAAGCAAGTAAATACTTTCTATGCTGCCTTATGGTAAACTTTGTGTCACGGTCTGACTGGCAGACCGTGAGGGGATGTTGGAGAAAGGACCCAAACGCTGGACTTAGTGGAATGAGCAGTGGGTTTATTTACAGTGAGGTAAATGTACACCACACAATAAATCTCCAAAGTGCTCCCTCGACTCCCGTGACGTGTCTTCTCCTAAGTGCTGGTATCTCTTGCTCTCTGCCCTGTGCCTTCGCACACCCCGTGTGTCTTGCAGTCCTGTGTTCCGCTGTCCTCCTGAGGAAAAACGACAGACACAGCCATTATGGCACCAACTCCAGCAGGCATACACTGACCAGGACTATAAACACTGCCATGAAGTCTAACTCAACAATCCTGCGCCAGAGGAAGCTCCATCGCTCTGTTAAGTAGCTCCCCCGACGAGCCTGATCAGAAGCAGGTGTGTGAGAACCTAGGCATGACCGGCAGGGCCACGCCCATCAGGCCTGCAGGTGACTGTCCTTCATCCTTCAGCCACACCCGCAGACACACACCAGCATGGAACACAAGAGCACAGTGCAGCAAAAATACATCCAATACAATAACACCAATAACAATAACAATAACAGCAATAGTAACACTAAAGGTCCACACTTCTCACGGACCCCAAGTCCCCGGAACCGGGTCCGTGACACTTTGGTAATATTGATAAAGAACAACACTGGCTGATGATGAAATACAGTCAGCTGGCATGGTGACACTGCCAGTATTAACCTGCAGGGCTGGACTGGGACAGAAAATCGGGCATTTTGACTACAGACCGGCCCACCAGGTATTAAAGTCATAAAGACTTTGAATGAAAACAAATGCTGTTGTGACAGTGATGTACAGTCTTGTTGGTATATGTATGATTTCTATACATTTTACGTCAGATAAAAACTTTGGTTGTAAGATTCAGATAATTATTTAATAAAAGCTAATATTTCTTTCTGCCTTTCTTTCCCTGTTAATGCCCCCTGGCAAAACTTTGCTAGATCCGCCCCTGCACAGTTACCAGCTGTCAGCTACAAAAAAAAAGGATCCTGGTGTTATTTGTCTCTCAGAAACCGTTCATAACTTCCCTTCAACTCATTCATGTCACCTAAAAGGTAAACCTGTTTCTCCATCACCTGTTCAGCTCTGATGATTCAGTAAGGACATCTCCTGGTTTCATCTTCATGTTTCCCTCTCATCACATATCCAAACCGACATCATGACCAGCAGCTTTACAGCTGTGGCTCCAGCAAACATCAGCTGATACTAGAAATTAATATTAAATAAATTCTAACAACAGCTGATCAAGCTTAAACGTGCTGCTGTTGTTTATCTGCTAGTTTATAAAAAATACTTATTTTCCACCCTGATTTACGAATAAATTCTTTACAAATCCTACCATGTGGATTCATGGATTTTTTTTTCACATTCTGTCTCTCACAGTTGAAGTGTATCTCTGGTGCAAATTACTGACCTCTGTCATCATTTTAAGTGGGGGAACTTGCACAATCGGTGGCTGACTGTGCGCACAGCTGAACGCACTATGGGAACATCTCTACCAGCACTGCAGGACATCTATGCTGAAAGGTGCAGATCCAGGGCCATCAGGATCATTAGGGATTCTAGCCATCCCGCCCACAAACTGTTCAGGCCACTGAGGTCAGGGAAGCGCCTCTGTAGCCTGAAAACAAGAACAGAAAGGTTCAGGAGGAGTTTTTACCCACAAACTGTGAGACTCCTCAACCAAAACACAAACCGGACAACATGATGGACAATCTCACACACAGTACATAATTTGCACTTTATCTTTCTTCTCTGAACCTTATCCGTACCTTATTATATACATCTGTACTATGTAAATATGTATATTTTTATAGTCTTCTCATTCAAATCATTACAGTGCAATATCTTGCACGTCATGGATATATATTTATAAGCACAAACATATGGACTTTTACATTGTTTTTTTATATATTTTTTTTACTTTTAACTTTTGTTTCTTTTCCTTTTTTTCTTAGCTTATGTAAAATCCTTTTTAGCATGTTTGCACAGTCGGGGGGAGTACTTTTTTAGCCAGAAAAAACATTTCACTGTATGTTGTACCAGCTATAACTACATGTGACAAATAAATAAAGAATTGAATTGAATTGACTAAATACTTTTTTGCCCCACTGTATATCTTATAACTCATAACTCTTATGTTAGCTCCCCTCAGCATACTGTCTGAAATATTCGACGGCTGCAATAATTCTTCAAGTGTTATTTTTTCCTTGGTATTCTAATTTCACCGAAGTTTACTAAACTCAACAAACTTAATATTACTTACCGGGACATTTAAGTAATATTGGCCTGGGGGTGGCCTGTGCCCCCCCACCCCGCTGGACACGCCACTGGTGACACTCTACGATTGGAGGGGGGACTCCCAGCAGCTGGAAACCACCAGAAAGCATGAAGCAGCAATTCTAAGTGACCATATCTAGAGGCTCCTCACTGAATCTGAGTGTGGTACTTTCACAGTTTACCCAAGTCCATGATTAACTGCAAAGTGGAAGTGGAGGAGCCACAGCAACAAAGACCACATAAAGTTTCACAGCAGGGTTGCGAAACGCTGATGCACATAGTGTGTGAAAGTTGCCAACGCTCAAGAACGGTTCCAGACTTCCTCTAGCATAAACATTGTTGGAGCCATGACATAAAAATAACATTTTCTTTAGATGTAATACAGTGTTGGCTTGGTCACTCTGGCGCAGCTGGCTGCCGGCAGAGCTCACGGGCACGTCACTGCAACCCCCCCTGGCTTCTGCTCCGTGGCTGCTGAGTGAGCCCTCATCTGGGACTCTCCTCAGCTCTTTCTGGGACAGTGGCGCAGCTGCCCCTCTGTTGGTCTTCCTTGGTCTCTTGTGTTCTGAGGGCCTCTGGATGTCTGGAGTCTTGATCTCCTCCATACCTGCTTCATGCCCTGGAGGACGGGGCAGTGCCCCCCCCACACCCTCTAGCAGATCATTACATGAAGGAACCTTTTAAAAACAAGCGCACTCATGCTCACAGGTGTACACACGGGTGCTCACACACACAAACTACACCCTTTTTGGCTCCTACCTCAAAGCACACTGTGCGCTGTCGATCTTACGTGCTGCACAATAATGTTTAATATTTAGTATTTTACTGTTATATTCCCATATATCATTGTGATGTTGTTTATTGTATTGCTCTCGTTTTCTTCTGCTTGTTTTATTTTTCTTTCTCAACAGGTGATCCAGGTGATTGATATATGTATTTATTTGGGGTTTTTTTTGTTTTTTTTGTTTTTTTGTCTGCTTATTTAGTTGGTTTTTGGGTTTTTTTGCCCTTTATCCCCGTCCCTCTTTTCCACTGTTTTTCCCCCCTCTTCCTTTCTCCCTTTTCTTTTCCTCATTCAAGTCTGTCCCGTATCTAACAAGTGAAAATAAAATAAATAAATAAAACAAACAATAAAAGATGAATTAAATAGACCATTACGGCAAGGCTGGGATGGTCAATTTGGTAAAGTAAATCCGTTGGGCATCTTTCTTTGCCTTTAGACAATAATTCTGATGGCAAAAGAACCAAACGGGACAGGCAAAAAAAAAACAAAAAAAAAAGGAAGTGTAGGAGCCACAGCAACAAAGACCACATAAAGTTTCACAGCAGGGTTGCGAAACGCTGATGCACATAGTGTGTGAAAGTTACCAACGCTCAAGAACGGTTCCAGACTTCCTCTAGCATAAACATTGTTAGGAAAAATTGGGGCCATGACATAAAAATAACATTTTCTTTAGATGTAATACAGTGTTGGACACTAATTTTGCTTGTTCATCAGTCAGTAAATTACTGTCACGATCCAACCTTAAAATATATGAATGAATATATATATATATATATATATATATATATATATATATATATATATATATAATTTTATTTATTTATTTTCTTTTAATGTTGGATCCTTTCTGCAGTGGTTTTGGTTTCGAATGTGATGCATTTTTTTATGTTTTGGTTATGATATTTGTTTTTCTGTTGACTCTTGGTCAACAGGAAACTCTGAGATAGATAGACAATAAAATTGATTCATGTTTGTGGCTGTAATGTGACAAAATGTGGGAAAGTTCAAGGGGAGCGAATACTTTTGCAAGCCACTGTATAGGCTCCCCACTGAATCTGAGTGTGGTACTATCATAGTTTACCCAAGTCCACGATTAACTGCAAAGTGGAAGTGGAGGAGCCACAGCAACAAAGACCACAAGTTTCATAGCAGGGATGCACATAGTGTGTGAAAGTTGCCGGCATGTGACACGAAAAAACTCAGAGATAGATATAACAATAAGGGAACAAGTCAAAACAAAGACTGTGGAATCTTACAAAGCTCAAATGTTTTCCAGAATACGTTCGATAAAAAAAGAAAGTGAAAGAGTTGCATGACTATTATTTGTTGAGAATGAAGTCTGCAGGAGGGGATTTTTATTGCTGAAAGCTCCCCTTTCGTGCAATGTTAAACTCAGAGACAGATGAAGAACAAAGGCGTGAGTTGGAAGATGGACACAAAAATGTCAAAAAAAAAAACTACATGAGCTCTTTTTCCATGTGTTTTATTATTTCCCACCAGTTGAGCATTGCGTGGCACATCCGACATACTGTTTTACTTTTGTCCATGACACACTTACCATCAGGGTCATACTTCACATGAAAACCAAAGTAGTTCAAACGCCAGATCTGAATGAGGGTGGGGGAGGTTCAGTTTCTGGTAGCATTGAGGCAGTTGTCATGTTGCAACGAGCTTAGCTTCTGTCTTGCTAGCTTGCGCTGCGCTCAGTGGATCTGCGCTTGACAGTGCAGCCTAGGCGGAGTAGTTGAATGCAGATCCACTGAGCGCTCAACACAGACAGCATCGTCAGAAGAAAAGTTGATAAAATAAATAAAAAAAATTGTATTGTTCGATACATATGCGAACCGAACCGAAAGCACTGTATCGAACTGTTCAATATCGATACGAGTATTGTTGCACCCCTAGCTGCTATGGGTCACTTTTTGTGTTTTACAATATGGTGTGTCTATGTGAAGCTTTTTAAGGTACACACAAGTAATTAGCAGCAGGTGCTGTTGTTTGGGAGGAAGCAAACAGTCTGGAATTATTAGCATTGAAAAAGCATACTAATGGAATAAAGATTTTAAACAGACAAGATAAGTACAGGTGAAGTTACTGGACTGTAATGTAATGTGATGAAATGGCAGGTGACGGCTAGGTAAGCCTCTGTGTTAATGGAGGTCCACATATCAGATGTCAAACTAACTGCAGAAACCTTGGCCACAGCCAGTTTTTCTTTTTGTTTGGACTCTTTGTATCTTTGGTCCACCATAGCTTTCAAAGCCTAAACAAAAGAAAGTACAGTACTTAATATGGAAATGAAGGCAAAATGGAAACATGCTTCATATTTTAAGATACACACCTGCCTTGTGGGGAGAACATAGTTAGGGTTCAAAGCTTTAACAAGCTTCCTAAACCCACTGTCCTCCACAATAGTGAAGGGCTGGGAATCCTCTATCACCATGTTGAGCAAGGCCTCATCCACATCATTCCTCTCCCTTGATAAAAAAAAAAAAAAAAGAAATTACAGATATCAGTAATTACAACCCGAATATAAGTGAATGACATGGGGTATATAAATGTATCAAATGACTGTATCCTTAAAACCTACAAAAACTCACCTGAGCTTGGTCCACCTTGGTTAGTCTCCTTGTTCTCATGCAGGGCTCTGCAATGCCTCAGCATAGATGAGGTGTTGTTGCTGTATCCAAGTTCTTTGGAGCACAGCAAACACTTCACCTTTTAATAAACCAAAAGACAGAAATACGATTATAAGATCTGTGGTGTCGTTTATGTATATTATGGTGCTTATCATTTGTGATATTTATTACAGTGTGTATACCTTATTAGGAGAGATGAGATCGAAATGTTGCCAGACCGGGGAAAATTTTCTTTTCCTTGCTGGTTCCATCGAGAGAGGAAATGCTCAAGTAACTATGTAGCACGTACCTAATCCAATTCCACAACACAATGTGATGGGGGAATCAGCTGTGTTTTGCTGCGATTTTATTTGGAGTCTGACGCAAACCGGCAAACCAGTTCCTGAATCAGTCACGTGGTACGGACTGCCCGCGAGGCCTCAAATGTCACTGCATACGTAATGAAAGCAAGCGTCGATACGCGCTTCACAAAAACGCCCCGGAGATTACCCAACACAGGCCTTTAAGACCTACCATAGAACCAAGTCCGCCAGAGCTTATATTATATTTTTACATGCTGTGGAGCCATTTTTTGGAGCATTTCAAGTTGCTATACATCAATACAACCATTATAGCCCAAATTTTAATAATATGTTTTTTTTTAACATATATTTCTAGTTAGAGAAATTTAAGAGGCTTATCCCTCAAAACTGTAAATACAAAAAAGTTGCACAAACTAGTTTCCCACCAAAGGAAATTTATTTTGAGTGTTTTCATAGTTTTATTTTTGAGATACACCAATTTTCATATACTACAGGAAAAACGAAAAAATATATTATAGTGCAAATTTGCAAAATAACAGCATATGCATCAAAATAAACTATTTCCAGCAGTGCAATATGAGTCCTAAGCATCCCAGAAACGACACAGAAAGTCATAAAGTCAAAGATAACTCTGGGTCAAAGATTCAAGTTGCAGTTATTTATATTTCCTATCACCTTAAATCTTCACTCAAAGACAAGTATCTCTGACAGTGTATATACAGATGTATTATACATAAGAGACAAATATTGTTAAGGACGTACTAACCTCTCTTTTTGTTTTTTGTTTATTTGTTTGTGCCACTCAGTGTTGGGTAAGTTACTTTAAAAAAGTAATTAATTACTAATCATCACTTTGATTAGTTGAGTCTCTGAGGCTGAGACCACAGGACTGTAAAACATGATTGTTGGGCTTCATTTCTGTACTGAACAGTCATTTTAAGATTAGCTAGTAAATAACAATTAGCTAATGTTGTTTATGTGTTTGTGTGTTTGTGTGTTTATGTGTTTAAGTGTTGTTCACTTAGCTCCGTTATGAAGAACTTGCTTAAAGAAACATATTTAACATATTTAAACAATGCCTTCTCTGTTCGGTTAATGAATTATGAAATAAAAGTGCAAAAAAAAACCCCTAAAAACCTCTGGAATTAAAGAATGGTACAGAAATAATGCCTCATCCGCTTAAGAAAAATTACCAGTACTGGGTCCGTATGAGGGCTGACCTGGGACAAAAAATTGGCCCAGGCATTTTGACTAGAGACCGGTCCACCAGGTATAAGATAAGATAAGATACCTATAGTAGTCCCACAAGGGGAAATTTCATGTTAAGGCTGCCGACATATTGCACGCAATGGCGGCGCCATCTTACCCTCCGACCATACATACATTACACAAAAACATCACATGGGGAAGACGGATCAGAGAGGTATAACAATGGAATATGCACCACATGAGGAAAGATAAGGAGAAAAAAATACCTCCCCCCAGACTGAGCTCCAACAGGGAGATCAGTTTGGGAAAAGAAAAAAAAAACACTTCTGTGCACAGCACATGAAAAACTCTTAATACACCATAGAAACACATGACAAGCAACAGGGATGGGTAAAAGGTGAGAGACAGTCAGTGTAGACAGCGCATCTGGGCCTGCAGCAATGCGCTGGCCCCCTTTGACCCACCGTCTGCATCGGGAGGGAATAAGCATCAAAGACGTTTGGAAGGGGAGGGGGGAAGAAACAGTCTATGCACAGTCTGTTTTCAGTTTGTTTTTGAGAACAGACTGTGAGAGAGTGTTCCAAGGAAAGATTAAAAAAAAGTTAAAAAAATAGACAAGACTAGACAAGGACACAAGACGCTAAGCAGGAAAGACAATGGAAGGGAGCGGAGAAAAGTCCGACCGCCTTCGCCAAGAGCAAGAGCAACGTGAAACAACATGCTCAGCTTCGGGACACTTCAAAGAAAATGTCTTGGTAACACTCTACAATTGGAGGGGGGGGGGAGACTCCCAGCAGCTGGAAAACATCAGGTAAGGTAAGGTAAGATAAGGTAAGGTAAGGTAACTTTATTTATACCTAAAGGCAAGGTAAATTTGCTTTACAGAAAAATGACAGCATTTGACATCCCTTTAAAAACACACATAGCTAGTAAATATATAAAACTCACTGTGACAGATACTTTAATATTTCGAATCAAAAACAGTTCTTATTTAATTCAGTGACAGCAACGGGGACAAAGCTATTTTTATAACGCTTTGTCCTGCATCTCGGAAATAGAAACCTCCGTCCTGAGGGAAGAAGCTGAAATTCACCCCTTAGAGGATGGGAACCATTTTTAAGGATTGATAAAGCCATCCTCTGTACCTGCTTAGAGTACAGGGAGGCTAAACAAGACTGTGGTTCACCTATCAGACGACTGGACCATCTCACTATCTGATTTAGAGAGTTTTTCTCTGTGACAGAGGTCTGACCAAACCATGCCACCAAACAAAAGGATAAAACAGACTCAATAAAAGAACGATAAAACAAAGTTAAAATTTTTTGGTCAATGTGGAAATGAACAAGTTTCCTAAGGCAATAAAGGTGCTGGTTACCCTTTTTACAAACTGATTTGCAATTTTGATCAAAGTTCAGTTTTTCATTTATTATGGTCCCAAGATATGGTCCCAGCAAGCTGGAAGCAGCAATTCTAAGTGACCATATCTATAGGCTCCTCACTGAATTTGAGTGTGGTACTTTCATAGTTTACCCAAGTCCATGATTAACTGCAAAGTGGAAGTAGAGGAGCCACAGCAACAAAGACCACAAGTTTCACAGCAGCGATGCCAAACGCTGATGCACATAGCATGTGAAAGTGGCCAACACTCAAGAACGGTTCCAAACTTCCTCTAGCATTAAGCATGCTTAGGGAAAATGGGAGCCATGACATAAAGATCATGAAGACTAAGAAGATGTTTGTTTTGCTTGTTTATCAGTATTTTTTGGTCAGATGAACACATAAATTAATGTTGGATCTTTCCTGCAGTGTTTTTGGTTTCAAATGTGTTGCATTTGTTATGTTTTGGTTTGGGTTTTTTTATTTGTTTTTATGTTGACTCTCGGTCAACAAAAAACTCTGAGAGAGATATAACGATAAGAGAACAAGTGAACAAGCCGAAACAAAGACAGTGGAATCTTTCAAAGCTTGGATGTTTTCCAGAAACCGTTTGATTAAAAAAAGAAAGTGAAAGAGTTGCATTACTAATATTTTTTGAAGCCTGCAGGTGTGGCTCTCTATCATTGAAAACTCCCCTTTAATGCAACGTTAAACTCAGAGACAGATAAAGAACAAAGGCGTGAGTTGGAATGATGTGCATACTGTCAAAAAAAAAAAAAAAAAAACTACATGTACTCATTTTCCTTGTGTTAGGCTTATCAACAAAGAAATCATTGTTCACATGCAACCTTTTTGTTTTATATTTATTTTTTTCTTTTTACTTTTTACTTCCATTCTCGAAGAACTCTGGCACTAGATTTTATTTAGATTTAGAAAATAGTTTAATTTAGAACAAACTTCTTCACAACAGTAATGCTGTTCACTGACAGATCACACATCTGTCAGTTAGAAAGAACAATACAGCATCCACATCTGAACCACAGGGTAAAACAGTGAAATGTGGATTATTAAATATTAGGTCTCTCTCCTCCAAGTCTCTGTTAGTACATGACTTAATAATTGATCAACAAATCGATTTACTCTGCCTTACAGAAACCTGGTTGCAGCCGGATGATTATGTTCGTTTAAACGAATCAACACCCCCGAGTCATTCTAACTACCAGAAATCTCGAAGCACAGGCCGAGGGGGCGGTGTGGCAGCAATTTTTCACACCAGCCTATTAATTAATGAAAGACCAAGACAGACTTTTAATTCATTTGAAAGCCTGATGCTTAACATTGTCCACCCCAGCTGTGAAACTCAGAAACTAGTCTTACTTGTTATCATATATCGTCCACCTGGGCCTTACACAGAGTTTCTGTCTGATTTCTCAGACTTTATATCTAATTTAGTTCTGAGCTCAGATAAAATAATTATTGTGGGTGATTTTAACATCCATGTAGATGCTAAAAATGACAGCCTCAACATGGCATTTAATCTGTTATTAGACTCAATTGGCTTCTCTCAAAATGTAAAAGAACCCATCCACCACTTTAATCACACTCTAGATCTTGTTTTAACATATGGCATAGAAACTGAACATTTAACAGTGTTTCCTGAAAACCCTCTCCTGTCTGATCATTTCCTGATAACATTTACATTTACAATAATTGATTACACAGCGGTGGAGAGTAGACTTTATCACAGTAGATGTCTTTCTGAAAGCGCTTTAACTATGTTTAAGAATGTAATCCACCCACTGATATCAGCTTCAATGCCCTGTACCAACACAGAGCAGAGCAGCTATCTGAACGCTACCCCAACAGAGGTCGATTATCTTGTTAATAATTTTACCTCCTCACTACGTACAACTCTGGATACTGTAGCTCCTGTGAAAACTAAGGTCTCTAATCAGAAGTACCTGACTCCGTGGTATAATTCTCAAACACGTAGCCTAAAGCAGATGACTCGTAATCTGGAGAGGAAATGGCGTTTAACAAATTTAGAGGATCATCGTTTAGCCTGGAGAAATAGTTTGTTGCTTTATAAGAAAGCCCTCCGCAAAGCCAGAACATCTTACTATTCGTCACTGATTGAAGAAAATAAGAACAACCCCAGGTTTCTCTTCAGCACTGTAGCCAGGCTGACAAAAAGTCAGAGCTCTTTTGAGCCAACCATCCCTTTAACGTTAACTAGTAATGACTTCATGAACTTCTTCACAAATAAAATTTTTATCATTAGAGAAAAAATTACCAATAATCATCCCACAGATGTAATATTATGTACAGCTACTCTTAAGGATGGGTATCGAAAACTGGTTCTCAACAAGAGCATTCGATACTGTTGACCATAATATCCTATTAGAGCGATTAGAACATGCTGTAGGTATTACAGGTACTGCGCTGCAGTGGTTTGTATCATATCTATCTAATAGACTCCAGTTTGTACATGTAAATGGAGAGTCCTCTTCACACATTGAGGTTAATTATGGAGTTCCACAGGGTTCAGTGCTAGGACCAATTCTGTTTACATTATACATGCTTCCCTTAGGCAGCATCATTAGAAGACATAGCATACATTTTCACTGTTATGCAGATGACACCCAGCTCTATCTGTCCATGAAGCCAGATAACACACACCAATTAGTTAAACTGCAGGAATGTCTTAAAGACATAAAGACCTGGATGGCCGCTAACTTTCTGCTTCTTAATTCAGATAAAACTGAGGTTATTGTACTCGGCCCTGAAAATCTTAGAAATATGGTATCTAACCAGATTCTTACTCTGGATGGCATTACCTTGGCCTCCAGTAACGCTGTGAGGAACCTTGGAGTCATTTTTGACCAGGACATGTCCTTCAACGCACATATTAAACAAATATGTAAAACTACGTTCTTCCATTTGTGCAACATCTCTAAAGTTAGAAATATCCTGTCTCAGAGTGACGCTGAAAAACTAGTTCATGCATTTATTACTTCCAGGCTGGACAACTGTAATTCATTATTATCAGGATGTCCAAAAAACTCACTGAAAAGCCTTCAGCTAATCCAAAATGCTGCAGCAAGAGTCCTGACAGGGACTAGAAAGAGAGAGCAGATTTCTCCTGTTTTGGCTTCCCTTCATTGGCTTCCTGTTAAATCCAGAATTGAATTCAAAATCCTGCTCCTCACATACAAGGTCTTAAATAATCAGGCCCCATCTTATCTTAATGACCTTGTAGTACCATATCACCCTATTAGAGCACTTCGCTCTCACTCTGCAGGCCTACTTGTTGTTCCTAGAGTATTTAAAAGTAGAATGGGAGGGAGAGCCTTCAGTTTTCAGGCCCCTCTTCTGTGGAACCAGCTTCCAGTTTGGATTCGGGAGACAGACACTATCTCTACTTTTAAGATTAGGCTTAAAACTTTCCTTTTTGCTAAAGCATATAGTTAGGGCTGGACCAGGTGACCCTGAATCCTCCCTTAGTTATGCTGCACTAGACGTAGGTTGCCGGGGATTCCACTGATGCATTGAGTTTTTCCTTTCCAGTCACCTTTCTCACTCCGTATGTGTTAATAGACCTCTCTGCATTGAATCATATCTGTTATTAACCTCTGTCTCTCTTCCACAGCATGTCTTTATCCTGTCTTCCTTCTCTCACCCCAACCGGTCGCAGCAGATGGCCGCCCCTCCCTGAGCCTGGTTCTGCTGGAGGTTTCTTCCTGTTAAAAGGGAGTTTTTCCTCCCAACTGTCACCAAAGTGCTTGCTCATAGGGGGTCATATCATTGTTGGGTTTGTCTCTGTATCTACTGTACAATATAAAGCGCCTTGAGGCGACTTTTGTTGTGATTTGGCGCTATATAAATAAAATTGAATTGAATTTAAATCCCACTCACTAACAGTATAACCCATTGTTACAGGTCATGTCAAAGGATTATGTTTAAGGCTTCCTTAATTAGCCATGCCAGCAGTTCTGGCTGCATGGCTCATAACCTGCTCTGTTCATGCACTAAAGGACGAGAGCAGGCTTAGACCATCTAATACAGAATTGTAAACATATGCAAACAGAAATCTTAAGCTTTTTTTCAGTGTGAATGAAAAAACAAAAAAAACAATATTTTTTTATTTGCAAAAGTTTTCAGAGTAAATAGATTAGATTTAAGAATCTAAAAAAACATAACTTTATAAAGATAAAATCTGTACACCAGAGCATTCCTGCTGTAACATGCCTTAAGCAAGAAAATAAAGATAAGAAAATCACATTTGTGTTCCTAGATTAATGCTTTAAACTGAGTCAAGAATGTGCATCTTTTTTTATTAAAAATATATATATTAAAATTAGAGTAGAAAAGTTAAATAGGTGAAAATGAGGATACTTTGCTCAACTTTGCTTTAATTAATGACATCCCTGCTCAGACACAACCTTATGCCAGTCCTGAGTGTTTGAAAGAGCTTCTTATTGTGAAATGTCATGTCCTGTCATGTTCAGCTTTCTTAGCGTCATAAATAGTCAGTGGGGCTGAACCTGGCAGAAGTTAACAGGAACTGTGCAATCTCCTGTTCTGTACATTTTCAGAGATCTTAAGCAGGATACAGCAGATAAGCTCCTCAATGGAGACCTTAATCACAAATTTTGCTTCTGGAAAACGACCCTACATCGCTATTATTGTGATTTTTATTACCACAATTTTGATTAGCAGAAACTTTGAATGCACTTGCAAATCACAGGTGCTTGACTGCAGCATTTACTTGGTTCTGCCTTTTATTATAATATTTGGCTTAATGCTGTGGACCAACAGTTCCTTCAAGAGAATCTGTAAATACACGAGTGATGGTGTTAGTCAAAAATTTGGTAAATGCCAGACATTTGGCAAATGCCGCAAATTTTGCTGTTCTTTCATCCGTCACTTTTTAAAGGCAGGTTTAGTTAGTTTGCTCTGGGCTGCATATCTGTTTTTCAGTGGAGACTGGTATGTCTGCTGTCTGAGCAATCTCTCTAACAGAACCGAAGAGGCACTGTTACCTTGCAAAGACAAGTGGAAGCTGACTTTTGAGGAGCGATTACACATCACTGAACTGAACAACAAGTCCAAGGTCAGTGTTTTTCCTGTCTTTTAACACATCCTGTTCTTAAAACGGTGATATTAATATGTTATCAAAACATTGTGTTTCTTTTTCAGAGGATTGGCTACACTTTGCTCTTGCTTGTCGTTGTTTTAGCATCTTTCATGTCTTATTTTAGATGTGGAAAATGCTGTAAAAGAACATCAAATTGCTTGGACAGTAAAACAACGTATTACAAAGTGATTATGGAAGAGGAGGGGATGGTGCGCAGAGAGCTTCTAAGGACAAAAGCAAAAGAAAATCTGACTGTTTTAATGACTGAAATGATAGATGGTGGACGATGGGATCAGTTTTTCAATGCTGCAGAAGAACTAATTAAAAGAGAAGCCAAGTCACCATCTGATGAAGTGGTAAATGCTGGTGCAGCTCAATTACAGGTAAACACGCTAAAACAGTAGAGTCTTTATTACATAAACAACTGGAGGTGACTGCTGTTGGACCTGATGTTTATGAAGCAAACTGAATTAAATGTTTGTCTCTTATATTCTCTCTGTTCATCAGTGTAGGAGCCATGGTTTGGGGGTTGGTACCTTATGTATGCCGCTATGGGTCACTTTTTGTGTTTTACGATATGGGGCGTCTATGGGAAGCTATTTAAGATACACACAAGTAATTAGCGGCAGGTGTTGTTTGGGAGGGAGTAAACAGTTTGTGACTGCTGGAATTATTAGCATTGAAAAAGCATACTGATGGAATAAAGATTTTAAACAGACAAGATAAGTACGGGTGAAGTTACTGGACTGTAACAAGTTTAACAAGTTCATTCATACCAGTGGCATCTCCTCACCCCTACCAATGAACACCTCAGTGGTTTCAAGCGTAGGCTTAGACTCTACAATCTGTTTGTTTGTAAGCTTGACAAACTTGTAATCTATGTTTGCAGTCACTATTATCGACTCTTTATCTTACAATATGAAGCACTGTGATGGATCAAGCTGGGTATCACCTGCATAGTACTGAAAATGTATGAAATCCCATTTAATGATACTCCCCAGGGGAAGCATATATAGTGTAAACTGAATCTACAACAGAAAGTATAAACTAAACCAAAATCTAGATTAAATAAATGCAAAATCATCTTGTTTAATTTAATTGTGCAACTGTATTCATATTTCTTTTTTTTTTTCTTTGCAGGACATAGGATCGTCCAACTCTGAGCACCAACACTTACTGGAGGAATTTTAAGCCTGACAAGATAGATTCACAAAGAAGTTATTGTTTTCTCTTTTTCTTTTTTTCCCTGTTCATGTTTAGAAATGTACCATCAAGATAATGTTACTGGAGCATGACCCAAATGCCTCAGTGCAATAGGCAGGGTACACCATGGACAGGTTATCTGTTGTTTTCAGAGCCATAGCCAGACAAAAATGTATGTCTAATGATGTATGCTGGGTGTTTCGTCTGGAATTATTAGCATTGAAAAAGCATACTGATGGAATAAAGATTTTAAACAGACAAGATAAGTACGGGTGAAGTTACTGGACTGTAACAAGTTTAACAAGTTCATTCATACCAGTGGCATCTCCTCACCCCTACCAATGAACACCTCAGTGGTTTCAAGCGTAGGCTTAGACTCTACAATCTGTTTGTTTGTAAGCTTACGGATTATTATTTTGATATTTCTGTATTATTAATGAATGCTGCTGATGTTATCTGTAGACATTTAATTTGTTCTGCTTCTGAACAAAGTCAAGCAGAACTTAAACACTGTTATCTTAATCTGGGGAGGGAGGGATTTTTGGATTGTTGTTAAACAGCCAAGATTTTTCATTTTTGTTAACATCTTTCTACTTGCTATATAGTTCTGTTTTTTAAAATCACGAAATTGCTAGATTCACTTTTTCAGATCCTGTTTTTTGTGGTAGAAAGCTCAAACTTCCTCTTCACTCCCTTCATCGCTCCTCTCAGAGAAGTAACGTTTTTTGTTTTGTTTTTTCATTTGCAGAAAGTGAATTTTTTTATGTCTGGATGTTTTTTTCTATATCTATTCTGAAACAGTTTGGTGGATTATTTTTAAATCCACCTTTCTTGTTAAAGAAAGAAAAAAATAAGCAATACAATGAAACTTACCTTTAAAAAATGTCCCCAGAGCAAGCACCTTTTCATAGAAAATAACCACCTTTTAAAATTATCCACCCTCGAGCTTTCATGCACGAAAGGGTGTTCCAATAATGTGTTCCACTTTCTTTGGGAGATGTCGATGAAACATGGAAATATGGATTTTCTCTTTTTTGATTTTTCTTTGTTTCTCAACAATGCTATGCTCTTTATCCCTGTGCATTTGTATCTTACTTTACTAGTAAGCTACACTCATACAAAAACACACTGGAAGCTGCTTGGGGACAGCTTTGAATGCACATCAGCTCCTGTGTCTAAGCCTCATCTGCATCTTTGCAAAATCTACAGTGACTTAAGCCCCTCAACCAGAAACAAGCAGGAAGGATTAGGTCCTCTCGTTTTGAGTGCTGCATCCCAGTGAATTTTCCATTAAAGAGCCGTGAGCTTCTCCAAGATCTTATCCATATTGTGTTCAATGAGCACAGTCCTAGTACTCACAGCCCTCCCCATCACTTCGATCATCATTTTGGTATATTTCTGTATTATGATTAATGTTCTGATGATGTGATGTGTAAACCTATAAACTGAATAAATAAATTGTTGTTATGGTTATTTAGCCCGGATATTGTCTCAAGATGTCTGATACAAAAGAGAAACTGGAAACTATCAGGACAGAGTTTTGGGATGATTGTGTAACTGTGTACTCATGCTTATGTACATCTGGATAATGACACAAACTAGTGTGTGGCGCCTCAAGTTGAATAAATAGAGAAATTACTGTTGTTCATGACACAAATAACTAAACTCTAAATATTAGTTATTTTATTATTAGTTAGGAGGATGTGCGGAAGTGCTTCAGGAAGGTGAACGCGCGCAAAGCTACTGGTCCGGACGGGATTCCCGGCCGCGTCCTCAAGTCATGCGCGGCTCAGCTGGCTGGAGTGTTCACGCACATCTTCAACCTTTCCCTCTCTCAGTCTGTAGTCCCAGCCTGCTTCAAAATGGCCACCATCGTCCCTGTACCCAAATCCTCCACCATCTCCTCATTGAACGACTGGCGACCTGTAGCCCTGACCCCCATCGTGAGCAAATGCTTCGAGAAGCTGGTCAGGGACTTCATCCGCTCTGCACTACCCGACTCACTGGACCCTCTACAGTTCGCATACCGCCACAACAGGTCCACTGATGATGCCATAGCCCTGACACTACACACTGCCCTGTCACACCTGGAGAAGAGAGACACGTATGTGAGAATGCTGTTTGTAGATTACAGCTCAGCATTCAATACCATCGTTCCCTCGAAGCTGGACAGGAAACTGCAGGATCTAGGACTGAGCAGCTCCCTCTGCAGCTGGATCCTTAGCTTCCTGTCTGACAGACGCCAGGTGGTCAGACTGGGCAGCATCACCTCATCCCCCATCACACTGAACACTGGTGCTCCACAGGGGTGTGTACTGAGCCCTCTCCTGTACTCACTCTACACCTACGACTGCACAGCCACTAACAACTCCAACATCATTGTGAAGTTTGCGGACGACACTACAGTGGTGGGTCTTATCACCAACGGTGATGAGACGGCTTACAGGGAGGAGGTCAGCGCCCTGACCCACTGGTGTCAAGACAACCATCTCACCCTCAACGTCGCAAAGACAAAGGAGTTGATAGTGGACTTCCGGAGGTGCAGAGAAGTACACACCCCCATCACCATCAACGGCGCTGCTGTGGAGAGAGTGAGCAGCTTCCGGTTCCTTGGAGTACATCTGGCTGAGGATCTTACGTGGTCAGTACACATAAACAAAACAGTGAAGAAGGCACAGCAGCGCCTCTTCTTTCTCAGGAGACTGAAAAGATTCGGCATGAGCCACCGCATCCTCAGGACCTTCTATCACTGTGCCATTGAGAGCATCCTCACTGGATGCATCACCACCTGGTATGGCAACAGCACCGCCTACAACTGCAAAGCTCTCCAGCGAGTAGTGCGGTGCTCTGAACGGATAATTGGAGGTGAGCTTCCCTCCCTCCAAGACATCTACAGGAAGCGGTGCCTGAGGAAAGCGGGGAGGATCATCAAGGACTCCAGTCACCCCAGCCATAAACTGTTCAGACTACTTCCATCAGGAAGGAGGTTCTGCAGCATCCGGTCCCGTACCAGCAGACTGAGAGACAGCTTCTTCCACCAGGCCATCAGACTGCTGAACACGTCATAGACACCTCAGCTTCACTACTGGAACTTCAACATTATGCACTCCACACTGTACAGTAATGCCGCTGTTTTGCACATATTCAACTCTGTGTATTTTTATATTTTATTTTATTATTTTTTACTATTTAATTTGTAAAAATGTGTGTATACACACACACACACACACACACACACGTAGGAAAACATTTAGTATACACATCCAGAAATGCATACACTATTATATATTGTACATATATTTATTAGTTTCAGGTTGGCCATTCTTGTATTTTGCTCGTTTGTGTTGTTGTGTTTGCATATCTCTGTTGCTTGTGGGGCTCGCACACAAGAATTTCACTCGCATGTGCTGTGCCAGTGTGCCTGCACATGTGATGTGACAATAAAAGTGATTTGATTTGATTTGATTTAGTTATATTTAATATTATTTTAATGTTTGTGTATAATACATTGGCAGCTTAACACAGGAATGTACATGGAAACAAAGGGGAGGGGGTTGTGATGTGAATGTTCTTATGACACAAGGGAGAAGTTTTCATTTGTTTCTATTCAGAAATAGCAGCTTTTCCACAGCTTTTCCTGGGCTTAAGACGGTTCCTCTTTATTGAGAGGATTTCTCCTGCTTTTGAAAATACCCTTTCACAGGGCACAGATGAAGCAGGGATTGCAAGAAAAACCACAGCAAGTTTATACAAGTTTGGATAAAGAAATTTGTGTCCAGCCCAGTACTCCAGCGGATTCTCAAGTCTGCCAATGTTTGGTTCATGGAGGTATTTCTGCACTTCAGCTGTTGCAACACCAGTAGCATTTGGGGTCTTTGTCTCCATAACAGTGGTATCCAAACGATGTCACAGTTTGCTACTAAAAACCAGAGATGGGCAGTAACGCGTTACTTGTAACAGCTGTGTGCAGATCAACAATGGATCACATATCGAGTGTGGGAGAGAGTATGAGCGCGCAGCGTTTAAAGCGTGGAAGTACTGACCTTACTTTGAGTTTGATTCCATAAAAAGTGACAAAAACATTAGTGTCCGTTGTGCGTGGGAAGAAAACTTCTTTTTAAAGCGAAAAAAACCCCTAAACTTCCAAGCAAGCACCGAGTGCGCTACGACGTAATGGGAAACTCACAGACAAACTCGCAGATTCTTCAACAGACCGCTGCGGCACACCTGCACCAGGGTAAACCTCCGCCTACCCCACTCCTGCTTTACAGGTGAAAATAGAGTAACAGGACCGCTGAGTCTTTGACTTTATTTATTTTCTGCCGTGTTTTACTTGCATCTATTTGAAAGAGTGAGTGTAAACACAAAAAATATTTTATTTTATGTGCTGGAATGTGCAGAAAATAGGTTTAAATGTTAAACTAATTTATTCAAGTCAGAGAATGTTGCATATAATTAAATTTTTGCTTGATGCATAAAGTTAAAAGATTAAAACTGATAAAACAAGTTAAAAAAAAGAGACTTTTCCATTTGATTACATTTTGTATGATGGATTATGTAGAAAAAGTAGAATTGGGCTGAAAGATCTATCGCTTTATCACCTATTCAGGTTGTAAATCGTGTTTTTAAAAAGTAACTAAGTAACTAAGTAATTAATTACTTTTGAAAATAAGTAATCAGTAAAGTAACGCGATTACTTTTTTGGGGAAGTAATCAGTAATTAGTTACTGATTACTTTTTTCAAGTAACTTGACCAACACTGCCTAAAACAAACAGAATGTAAGTAACTAAATACAATATAACAATCAAAATGTGCTTATATACATTGAGTCACAGGCTGAGAAGCTTTTGATGATGAGGGAGCCAAGTGCCGGAAAATAGCAGCACATTTAAAAATGAGTCTCTTCTCGGCATCCATTGCTTTATTGGCGCTTAAGAAGCCTGTTTTTTTTAACCTTGGATCCAGCAATGTTGCCAGTGACATGATGCTCATTGACTGCAATGTGTAGAGCTTCTCCTTTAATTGTCTCCTTAGACACTCAACCATGGTGGAGCTCTCTGGAGTTAGGACAACTCCCATTTCCTCTTCATTTAGTGCATGGTGTAACATTGTTTGAAGTGGAATTACTTTGGATCCAGACACTCGCTTTTCCTCTGACAGCTCAGTGGTGGCATCATTAAATGGGGAGAGTATTTTGAAACATTCTGCCATAAGCTTCACTTCAACACTTCACCCGTTGCCTACTGGTGGTGGTCAGAGGGCCCGGTGGCGCCAGTGTCCGGCAGCCTCGCCTCTGTCAGTGCGCCCCAGGGTGACTGTGGCTACAATGTAGCTGCCATCACCAGTGTGTAAATGTGTGTGTGAATGGGTGAATGACTGAATGTGTAAAGCGCTTTGGGATCCTTAGGGACTAGTAAAGCACTATACAAATACAGGCCATTTACCATAAGCTCATACTGTTCAGAGGATAGTGGGAAAATATCAGTGTGCAGGCCAGCTAACGATGCTCCAATAGGTTCCCTGAGCTCATGAACACATTGAAGCATTTGGAATGTGCTGTTCCAACGTGTATCCAACTCTTGAATTAACTTCAGTGCAGGTCGGCCCATTTCCTCCTGCACCTCTGTCAGCCTCTCCTAAGAAAACAGCCAACACAAACTGATTAATTCAAGCTGTGTTACTACAGCAGCACCTTAAAGCAGCAATGAAATAATGGAACAAACATTAGCAGTTATACTGCTACTTGATCAAGAGCTTTTTGACCATTAGATTCAGACTGTCAGAGATTATCAATAGATGCAGCTAATCTATTAGTATGCGAAGCCTATGTGATATTCGTCCTCACTAACTAAACCTATGGTATAGGATTAAGAAATCTTACATGACCTCCTTGAGTTATCGTGCTCATAAAGTTGGGCATCCTGACTACCTGGTGGGCTGACAACTATATCCCAAGCTTTTCAGGCTGAGTGGTTAGAATTCAAAGTAAATAACTGATGTCAAATTAAAATCAGGCTCTGAAGTGAGTTTGTCTGATTGTGTTAAAGTCTAACATCTCTTTCTCCTTGTGTTTCTTCGTTACTTTCTCTGGTTGTATCTCTGGTGGGAGTAACCAAGACACAAGGAAGAGGAAGGAAAAACTAAAAAAAAAAACAGTGGAAAGGATAAAAAATAAATCATCATAGACGACAGGAAGTAAGATGCTCAGCATGTGTGTGGTTTTTATGATTAAAAAGCTGTTAAAGTGGAAGCTTGGCATCCCATTCATGTTACTCTGGATTTAAATATAAATGAATGAATCAAACTTAGATTCTCCACAGTTTTGGGGAGGGTCAGAATAAAAGTGATGTATTTAGATTTCTTTTTTTTCTAAGATGAAAAGCCATGTATAAGGTATAAGTGTTTTGGGTTCAAGCTAAGAAGACTCAAGGAGTTATTCCTCAATCTTTAACAAAGATGAAAGTGGACAATACATATTTTAGAAGGAATGTTTCACGAATTTTAATCATGTTTAACACATTAGTTTAAGCTCAGTGAGTTAAGTGAGTCTGTTTTATACTTCCTCTGAATATCAACATGAACTCTCAACACACAGCGCATTAAAAATTATCTCTGCTTCTTCTCATTGGCTGTTGTTGACTTCAACTTTTTCTCTCACTGTACGTGATGTCATCATCTCCAACTTCTCCCCTGTCAGATAAAAAGAACCAAAATAAACAACAAAATAATTCGCATAATCATAGTGTGGGAATGTGTTTAAATGATTTATGAATATCACATTAAAATAATTCACATAATTTCACTCTGAGAAACAAAACCTTCAAGAGAAACAGCTCAGTCTCACCTTCAGATTTCCTTTCAACTTGTCGTCTCACCAGCAGAACCAGTAACACCAGTAGAACCAAAACACAGACTGATTTAAGAAATGACACAGTGATAACAAGAGAGAAGAGTGATGGAGAGACACAGGTGGAACCAGGAGGAGGTGTGGATGTAGGTGGAGGTGTGGATGTAGGTGGAGGTGTGGTGGTGTGTTTCCCTAAAATAAAGCAAACACAGTCATTAAGTTGTCGTCACATTGTGAATGTTGAAAGCTGCAGAAACACAGACAGGTGAGTGTGTCACCTGTGACAGTGATCCAGCTGGATGGAGACTCTCCATGACCGCTGATGTCACACTTGTAGAGGCCTTCATCAGACCTGGAAACATGCTGGATGGTCATGTGACCTGTAGGCTGCTTCCTGATGAGGGAGCCATCTTTATAGAAAGCAGCTGGGAGGTTGGAGGGAGTGGTCTTTGTTTTACAGAGCAGAGTGACGTCATCTCCCTCCATCACAGGGAGGACAGGACTCTGCAGGATCACTGATCCACCTCAACACAGAGACAAACTACAGCATTTCATCCATTTACACACAGCTTCATCAACACTAACTCCACACACTCAGCTTACCAGTGACTGTCAGGTTAACCATGTTACTGATGGGACCCTCTCTGGACTCACACCAGTAAACTCCACTGTCCCATGTAAAGAAATCAGTGATGTCACAGGAAGAACCATTCTTTTTTCCCCAGTCGACCCCACACAGAGTCCTGTTTTCCATGTTTGTGTTTCTCCTCAGAGTCCATCCAGCAGAGCTGTCGTCCTCCTCACAGCTCAGAGACACAAAGTCTCCTTTAAAGAACTGAGAGCTGCTGGGACTCACAGTCAGACGAGCTGTGAGGGTTACAATGAAAAACTGATGATCTGTTGTACTTTACATTGTGAAACATGAACACAATCAGGTCATATCAGTGAGCATTTATCAGGTTTAAACTGGGACAGAAGAAGGTTACTGACCTTGGTTTGTTGTGCAGGTCAGCACTGAGATCAGAACTAAAGAGGAAAGGTTGGTTTGAGTTTTCACAAACAAATTTATTCTGCATCAATTAGTCAGTCAATCAAGTGATGAGCCATATTTTCTTCTGTACTGCTGTGTCTGATAAAGAGAAGAGATTCTGTGGTGTAAGTTTTGATTACAAAGTCTGCTGCATGCCTCATGTCAAAATGTGAAACTTGTGATTTGTGAAATGTGATGACTGCAGTCAGACATAAATCACATCCACAGACTTAAACACAGAACACTGATAGAAATAAACTCTACATAAAACATGTTTCATTTTCAGGATAATATGAAACCTTTAACTTTAATTATTTCTATAACAATGTGTCAGAGATCAGTGATTATAGTGTTACGTTTACCTTTGTGTAGAAAGAACAGTGTAACATGGAGTTTGGGTACAGATTATTATTTTGATATTAATGTATTATTAGTGGATGCTGCTGATGTTATCTGTAGACATTTAATTTGTTCTGCTTTTGAGCAAAATCAAGCAGAACTTAACACTGTTATCTTAATCTGGGGAGTTTTTGGATTGTTGTTAAACAAGCAAGATTTTTCATTTTTGTTAATATCGTTCTACTTTGTTTTCATCCTTAAGACTTGTTGTATGTACTCTTGAAAAGACATCACAAGTAACACCATTTTTGAAATCACTAAAATGCTGAATTCAGTTTTTCACATCCTGTTTTTTTTGTTTTTTGTGTAAAATGCGCAAACTTCTCTTTACAGCTGAAATTGGTCTTCTTCTTTTTTTAAACTTGCTTTCAATTTTGTTTCACTGTTTATGTCATTTTCTTTCATCTGTCATCAATCAGCAACCGAAAAGTCTGTAAAAATAAACTTTACGTAATTTAAAGAGGTCTTTTGCTTACAGAGCAGACATTGCAGAGATGTTTCCTTCATCGTTCCTCTCAGTGATGCGATGTTTTCTCATTTACAGTGTTGGTTGGAAAAAGAAAATTAATCCCCGCCCTCTTGCTCGGTGTGCCTTTTTTGTTTTTGTGCCTTTTCTGATATAGATGGGTGGATTTGTACAAAAGAATTTAGTAGTTTCACAAGAAAGTAAAAAGAAGTTAAAAAACCAGACTGTCCCCCAAAGAAAAAAAAGAAAAAGTATCTCCAAACCAGCTATTCGTTTTCATGACCAAACCATGTTTTGAAATTAAGCGACTTCTAGCGCTTATGCACAAAAGGACATGCAGTAGCGGTTTTTGATACGGGCGACATGGGCGGTTGCCCGGGCCGGCATCACGGGCATCGGCAAAAAAATAAATAAATAAAATAAATTGATCGTACTAATGCTGCCCCGACGTCATGCCAGAGCATACTGAGGATGGCATCTAATAACCAACTCGCAAAATAAAACAAAATAAAAACAAACCAAGCAAACACGAAAACCCCAGACATCGTGATACAGATAATTTGCACCGATGGTTTTTTCGAAATTCTATACGCGAAAAGTGAGCGCGAGAGCCCTCGGTGCGCCTGCTCGCTGCTGAAGTCAAAGTAAACTTTATTGTCATCTCCGCTACGTACAGTCCAGTATATAGTGAGACGAGAGGACGAGGCTCCAGTTACAGCAGTGCAACTAAACGAACAATAAATATAAGAAGAGTAAGAAAATAAATATACACTTTAGGACTCGGGGTAAAGGGATCAATGACAATTTAAAATTTATAATTTACAGTTTGATGATTTAAAGTCTCACACACAACACATCGAAAGGGGAGGGGCTGCTTCCAAATAGAACACATTTCATTCATCATGATGTAAATCCAAGCCCATTATGTATTCATGATGTGAATCCTGGGTTGCGTGAAATCTCAGAAATAAACTCTAGTCAAAGTGAATCTGTGAACTAAGGTGTAGGTCTATTAGATCATGTTGTGGTGATCCTCGGGTTGTGGGATTTGTGTTCATACTGGAGTGCAAAATTACAACCAAGATGGACAAGAAAAGTTCAAAGCCATCAGGTGCTCAGTTTAGAAAAAAGAGAAAAGAGGAGTTGGAGAAATGAGCAAAAGATACAGGTAAGCAGATGTGTCATTGGATAATGGCAGCTCATCCTGAAACAATCAGAATCAGAATACTTTATTTGTCATGTTCCAGAGTCTGTGGACTCCGTGTTTATGTTTAAGTTTATTATTATTCTGTGGACTTGTTTATTTTGGGGTTCATTTTATGATTATCCTCTGTTTTCCATGTGTCATTGTGAGGTCGTTTGTTTTCCTCGCCATAGTCACGGTCACTAGGGGCGCCAGAGGGAGTGTTCGCCCAGGGCGCCAAACAGGCTAGGAGTGCCACTGATGACAGCTGGGCGCACTAGTAACATTCAGTGGAATAATTTGATACTCAAGAATAAAAATTGTGGATGTGTCCTCAGACCGCAGTGGTTACTCTATAGAGCTCATTTTTAGGATTTCTTTTTTAATATTGTAATTTAGTGAAATAACTTTCACTAAATTACAATAATAAAAAATTATGTTTAATCTTAGCTCATGAAACTGTTTTTTTTTAAGAAAACAAAAACACTCACTGTGTCCATAGTGACATTATAGCCACTCCAAAATGTCTGAATGGTTTATGTTCTTATCCTTAAACAGCTGAAAATATTTAGAAATGAACGCTGTTAAAAAATGTGAAATTTTCTTAAACTCAGTTTAATATATATATATATATATATATATGTATATATATATATATATATATATATATATATATATATATAGTACCAAATCACAACAAAACTCATGTACCTTAGAAACTAACAACAGTCAGATAAGCCATCAATGAGCAAGCACTAGTTACTTGTATTAGTAAATATCCAAGACAAAGACAGCGCCATCTCTTGGTGATACTCTACAATTGGAGAGGGGACTCCCAGCAACTCACCATTTTTAATATTTTACAATCTTGAAAATAGCTACGCTTTGCTTTAATTACTGTTTTGCACACTCTTGGCATTCTCTCGGTGAGTCACCGGAAATGGTTTTCCAACAGTCCTGAAGGAGTTCCCAGAGATGTTGAGCACTTGCTGGCCCTGTTGCCTTCACTCTGTGGGGTTTATGTCAGGTGACTGTGGAGGACAGGCCATCTGGTGAAGCACTCCATCGCTCTCCTTCTTTGTCAAATAGCCCTCACACACCCTGGAGGTGTGTTTGGGGTCATTGTCCTGTTGGAATAAAAATATGATGGTCCGACTAAACACAAACTGGATGGGACAACATGTCGCTGCAGGATGCTGTGGTAGACATGCTGGCTCTGTGTACCTTCAGTTTTGAATAAATCCCCAACAGTGTCACCAACAAAGCACCCCCACATCATACCTCCTCCTTCATGCTTCATGGTGGGAACAATGCATGTAGAGAGCATCCTTTCAGCTTTTTGCATCGCATACAGTATGTGGAAGGAAACCATGACCGAGGACAAGCTGATGGCATAAGATGTAAGTACAACTCCTCCAGTTTCATATGCAAAAAAAATTATTGCGCTAGCTTACGTGGTTGCAGAGCTACCGGGATTTAAAAATAGTTACGCAAAACGGAGCGTGCCCGCTCTGACCGGTTTTAAAGGGTTAAGCACCGGCACCGTTTCAAAAGTACAGTTTTGGCACCGGTATTGGATAAAACCTAAACGATACCCATCCCTAGTCCTTAAAAATACTCAAATGATGTTTAAATGAGTATATGCGATCCAGTCTTGCCAAAGATACATGATTGTCCTTAGAATGACTCCATGTGTACTGTCTCCGATGTCCATTGAAAAACCTCCACACATCTGACAGATCCACAGCTGCAGCCAGCTGCCTAAGCCTGCGAGAGGATGCAGGATTGAGGTTCCATGTGGTTCCTATCCAAAGGTGGGTTGTCAGTACAATTGAAATCCCCACATAAAAACAAATAGGCTACTCATCATCGCTAGAAACCGTAACAGTATTACACAGGACATCTAAAAAGCCCATTCTGTCCACTCCTTTAGTTGGTGCATATACATTGAGAAAAACAATATTCACATTTTCATATTTGACTTTAACTTTCAGCAAACACCCCTTGATTATTTCCTCTGCTTCACAAGAAACAGGTAAAAAATTCATAGAGAACACAATCCCTACACCTCCACTACAACTGGACTTGTGACTAAAAAAACATACAGCCCATCCTCCAGGCGAGTTTCCTGAACCAACATAATATCTCATTTCTTTAAGTCCATAAGCTTGAAAAAAGCAGCTTTTTTCACCTCGTTTCTAGCACCATTCAAATTTAATGTGCCTATTTTGAATTCAGACATGAGAGAAGCGAGGCAGAGGAAAAAAGACAGGGAGTTAGGGTGTTCCTAAACATCATCGTCATCATCAGCAGTAAGTGCTTGAGCTCTCACTTCAGTTTCTTTAAACGATAAATCTCTTGGTCTGTCAACACATCATCAATAAAATTTCCAGATTTTTTTGTCAAGACCCGAGACGACTCAACAAAAAGCTTAAGGTCTGGAAAATAGATCCACTAAAAATCCACTTTCACCATCCTGAGGCCTTTGGTTTTCTGTAAGAACCTCCTGATCTCAGCAGGAGAGTACAGATTCTGGTGTTCCTGGCTTAGGGACAAATCACTTTCAGACTCCATACTGCTCTCTCCTGTTTTGTTTCCTCTCTTAGCTTTTGACATTTTTGTACTACAGTGGGCAGGTTCAGAGCTCTTCCTCTTTTGAGATAACTTCAGCAAATCCTCATCAAGCATGTTGTCATCCAAACAAAAATCATCAACAACAGACTCAAGAGGTGTCACCTTTCTGACTGGTGTCAGAAAAACCTGCAGACTGGTCATTAGTCAGATCCATTTCTACACCATCAACACTTTTCACAATGCCAGTTTCATCAGACCCATGCGGGTTTCACATGAGCGATCGCCGTATCCCTACCAGCAGCCCTGGCCGCTGTTCCAGATTAACTGGCGCTTAGATTAACTGGATTTGGTCGAACAGATGTGTGGTTGACTTGCGTTTCAGGAGCTGCTACCGACAAACCAGCAAAAAAACGCCAAATGTGTCATCTGTGACAGTTGTGAGGTTATCTCAAACACACTTCATCAGTCTTGATACTGTTGTTGTTGAGTTTACCTGGTGATATCCTCATGCGCAACGCGATCGCGAAAACAGCAAACAATTAACACCACGCCGGTTTTGTTCACAGGACAGCAAGAGTAAACGATCGGGAGAATCTTGTCGTTGTTATCGTTCCCCTCGTACGTTTTATTTCTCAGATTTCAGCGTTTTCGCTGCACAACTAAAGCGTGCAGTATGCAATATGTCGATTATTTCATGAGAAATAAATGTATTTTTTAAAAATCAAAAACTCTCTCTCTCTCTCTCTCTCTCTGTGTGGCTGAGGAGCTGTCCCAACCCATGAACCTACTTACCTGCCAAAGCCAAACTATAAATCACAGGAAACCGTCACTTAAACATCCTCTACCATTGCCAACTGCCTACCCTCCCTCCCTCCTATGACCTCCACCACCTACTGAGCAAAACAGTTCCCACTACCACCACAAAAAAGCTAGTTTATTTTTAAGAGTTTATAAATGTACTCTTACTGTACACCCTAGGAGGTTGAATAAACATGAAACACACACACAGCAACAAACACAACAACAACAAACAACAAACACTACTGGACCAGTTCAACTAGAAAACTGAGAGACACATACCTCTTTAACAAGCACACAGAACTGCTGATGATCCAGTTCTCTCACATATTTCAAAAGCCTTAAGAAGTGATAGAAGAGATTATTATCAAGCATTAGTATCTGAATCTGGAATCAATTCTATGGACACTGGACTTCAGGACTGTACAGCTTTATTTAAACCTTAAATTTAATCTCAGGTAGGGTCTCTCAGGTTTAAACTCAGGTTCCGTTATTGAGTTAAAATACCAACAGACTCAGATATTTAGAACAAACTAAATTCATCGGTGCTACAGGAAATGTCTGCTGTGACTGCATCACTCTGCTCAACTTTGCTGTTAGTCAGCCTCTGCATGCTTACCTCTGCAGGTGAGTTTTACTTGTTAAGAACTAAATAAGATTTCAATGACAGATAAAGAGTAAGAAAGGAAAACCATTTTATAGTAATGCACTTTGTCTGTGTGTGTGTGCAGGCAACATGATGCTGGGTACAGCCTGTGTGAACTTGTCACTGTAACCCAGATGTGTTGTAGTTTTAGGAGTCAGTATATTAAGTAAGTAGAAGTAAAAAGCAAGAGTGGGTCACATATTTGATATGAGCATCAAAAGACAAAGATTAATCACATTTTTTCCTGAGATTCTGAGCAGCAGCTTTTACTGTGGATGACAAAAGGACCCAGATGTTTTCTAATTTTGGGCTTATAGCTCTCTGGAGGCAGAATTAAACTCTCAGCTGCAGAAAGTTGTCATGCAACCATTAATTGCCTTAAGACAATCTGTTAGAACAGATATTTATCCAATTCACATGGTTTAAAAGAAAAGTACAATTTAATATCGTCTGCATACAGGTGACTGGAAAGAATTTTACAACTACAAATAATAAGGCCTAATGGCAGGACATATAATGAGAATAAAAAGACGGCTTAACGCTGCACAAAGATTCAGCTACATCTGACCAAAAGTCTACTGCATATTAACTTCATGCAGTGTATGGGAGACTCCACCACCTGCATGTTTAGTGTTTATTAATATTGTGCATTATACAGTGAATGAATTCTGTAATGAATTACATTATTGAAAACTGTGTGTGTGTGTGTGTGTGCGTGCGTGCGTGCGTGCGTGCGTGCGTGCGTGAGTGTGTGTGTGTGTGGACCTCTTAAGCAATGCTCAGAGGTCTCTGTGCTTCACTCTGGCTGCTGTGAAAGTGGAAAGCCTAATCTTTAACATCTCTGCTCTGTGTTGTTTCCCGTTTCAGAGCAGAAAATCATCACAGTTGTTTCTGGACAAGACGTCACTCTGACATGTCGAGCTCCAAATGACAACATCACAGTTGTAAGGTGGAGCAGAGCTGACCTGGAAGATGAAGATCTTGTCCTTTTAAATGATAATGGGCAATTTGTTCCAAATTACCAGCATCCATCTTTTAAGAACCGGGCGGATCTGCAGGACAGACAGATGAAGGATGGAGACGTGTCTTTGATTCTGAAGGATGTGACGACTGCTGATAGTGGAACATACAAGTGTCATGTAATCCAGGGAACCAGAAAACATTTCAAGCTCATCAGCATCATCTACCTGAGAGTTGATCCTCCAAGTGAGTGTTTCTGGGATCTTCCGCTCTTTTTGCTCGGCTGCCTTACTGCTCTTAAATAGCTCTTTATTCAGTATCACTAGGAGCCTTCTATTTTAGCCTAGCAGTGAATGATCTGTGTTGGTAAGCAGTTTTTGATTTAGTCTTTTCATAAAATCCTTATTTTTAGGCATTTACTGCTGCTCAGGAGAACAGACATGTTCTCCTGAGCAGACAAGCTTGAAATCTTTTGTCCTCCATGATTGAAACATGTCTGACAGTCACTTGTTGTGATCTTAGCAACTCCTCATTAACATTTTTCTGTTTGGCTGGAGTTATTTGTCTTAAAATAAATGTTCTTCTTTTGGTTTGATTTGCAGAAGGCCGTGGTATAGCTCCTGTTTTATTCAAGACAGCGGATGCTGCGGCAGAGGTGCCTGACTCACAACAGGACCCTCTTCCAGGACTTGTGGATGGCAGTTCTCTTCCAGGCAAAGGTACATGTGAGCAGTTCTTTCATTCATTCAACTACTTGAACATTAAAGTGCGAGGAACTTAGTTCAAGCTTTATTTTTAAACAAGTCTGCTCATCTCTCGGGGCTGTACACCATGACAATATTAGACAGGTTAAACTGACCAAAGCTATGCTAACTCTCATATGAAACTGAAATCACTTCTCAATCAAACAGAGAAATCAAAACAAAAACATAGAGAGAGAAAAAAGCTAGTTTCTTTTAAGATTTTATGGATGTACTTTTGCTGTACACCCTGGGATATTATATAATATGAAACACACAGATACACACACCCAGCAACAAACACTACTGGACCAGCTTGAACACAAAAATTAGAGACACTCATACCTGTTTTCCACCCACGCAGAGCTGCTGAGGATCCAGTTCTCTCACATATTTCAAAAGGCTTATGAAGTGATAGAAGGGATTCTTATCCAGCATTAGTATCTGAATCTGGAATAATTTTTATGGAAACAGGACTTTCAGCTTTATTTAGACATTAAATGTAATCTCTATTCACAGATAAAAAAAAAAAAGTAAGAAAGACCGTAGAATTATTTTGCATTGATTCAGTTAATTGATTCAAATCCAGATGTGTCAGTTTGTCTCCGTTCTCTGTTGTTTGCTCTTTCAGACCAGAAAATCATCACAGAGTCTGGACAGGACGTCACTCTGACATGTCGAGCTCCAAACAACAACAACAGACTTGTAGAGTGGATCAGGGCTGACCTGGTGGATGAAAAACTTCTTCTTTTGTATCAGAATGGGCTATTTGTTCCAGACAACCAGCATCCATCTTTTAAGAACCGCGTGGATCTACAGGACAGACAGATGAAGGACGGAGATGTGTCTTTGATTCTGAAGGATGTGATGATTAATGACGCTGGGACATATGAGTGTCGTGTCCTCATGGGAGAAACATGGTCATGGAAGTTTAGCACCATCTACCTTCATGTTGTTGATCCTCCAGGTGAGTGAGTAGAGTTGAGTGTGTGCGTGATCAGAGGTGAAGCTGCTTCCTGCTTGTTGATGTTTGTTTCTAAAGATGTTGTTGATGAGACTTTGTAGAAAGCAGCTGGTCTGAGTGATGTGATCAAAGTGCAGTAGATAATGTCTGACAGCAGTTTGAACAGTACTAGAGTTAGCGGTAGTGGTGGCTCTCTTACTGTTCCCAAATGGCTCTTTACTCAGGATCACTGGGAACCTTCTATTTTAGTCAAATGGTGAATGGTTTGTGTGTTGGTAAGCAGTTTTTCATTCAGCGTTTTCATAAAAGCTTTATTTTTACGCATTCAAACGTACGGGAGTTTAAGGCCTGGTAATACCAAACAACCTGGTAAATGCTGGTAAACTGCAGTAGTAGAGCACGCTTTCTACTGAGGAGCAGTAGAAGGTTATCCAGACTATTCTCCATGAGGACACAGAGGAAGTGCAGCTGCTGCTGGGACGTTTTTTTTTTTTTTAACCAGAGTGTGTTGTAGGTGCACAGAAACCTGAAGACAAATTCCTCTATTTATCATGAGTAGGGATGGGTATCATTTAGGTTTTATCCAATACCGGTGCCAAACCGGTACTTTTGAAACGGTGCTGGTGCTCGAACCGGTGCTTAAAGAATGGAGAACACAAACTTTGTCCAAAAACCTCTGTTTATCTGTTTTTTTCGTAAAAAGATAACAATTTTAGCCTTTTCTGCAGGGGGCATATATGGTATCACTCTTGGCTGGAAGCTGTGCTTAAACAATGTATAAAACACAAACTTTGTCCAAAATGTTTAGCTGTTTTCCACTTTTCCTTTAGTCATTTTAGCCTTTTTGGCCAGGGTGCAGGGAGTATCTGCCATCAAACAAGAAGACAGCCGCTACGACGGTGTTTGCTAGTTCACCTTACATGCATTAATTTATTAACGTGGTTAGCCTACTCAACGTAAATTACACACGAACAACATTAAGCTACTTACCCAGAGAAGAACGGCTGCTGCTGCCATCATCATCCATCATCACTTCTGCTACACTGGCAGGGCTAGGGGCCAGGACTCTCCTGTTCGGGTTCTTGGGGGATGTTGCTAACTCCGGGTCCGATAATAGGCACCATACCCACAGTAGATGTGCTCGGTGTGAGGTCTTGCAGCAAGTTATCAAATACGGTGCATTTCTCGGCTTTAAAAAAGAAAAAAGAAAAAAACCTGCTTTGCGTCACCAGGTTTGTCGTCAGATTCGAGGTGTTACTGTGATACTGTGCAAAGGAGGTATCACCTTAAAGCACTTGTTGCAGGCTGCTGAGTTTGCATCTTTTGCTGTGAAGTACAGCCAGACTTTTGACCGCTTCACCTTAGGCATTTTGAATTTGTAGCTCTGCTCTAAAAAAACGTACCTACCTGGGCCTGCCTACTATCCTTGGAAAGGTAGAATGATTGGCTAGAATCCAAAGTGTCATTTTAAGGATGTTTAGCTTCAGGTTACTTTCTGAGCACCCGCAGGGCAAATTCTTTACCTCCACCCTGTTTCTTCTCCCTGCATCAGTTGTTGTTTCTGACAACAAACCATAGTGAGCACTGTGGTTCTGCAATCTAGATTGGGATACTGTGGGACTAATCCTAAGTGAAGCTCGGATTTAGGCTGAGGCCAACTTCTTTCAGCTCCTGGTGATTAGAAGTGATCAGTGCATTGGAGGAAGACACAATGAGAGGAATAATAATAATAATAATAATAATAATAATACATTTTATTTGAGGGCGCCTTTCAGAAACCCAAGGACACCTTACAAAAATAACGATGTTTACTCAAACATCAAGCATGCATATAGAGCAGGGGTCCCAGTCCACGAGGGCCGGTGTCCCTGGAGGTTTTAGATGTGTCCTTGATCCCTCACAGCTGATTTAAATTGATAAATCCAGAGCCCTGGTAATGAGCTAATCATTTGATTCAGGTGTGTTGACCAAGGGTGAGATCTAAAACCTGCAGGGGCACCGGACCTCATGGACTGGGATCGGGGACCTCTGATATAGAGCCATACCCCTCCCCACCTCAGTCAGCCCGACCACCTCTCCTTCCTGCTCTCTCCAGCCTACACCCCCCTCAAACACAGTGGCAGGCGCACTCTTACAACCTAGCCTGAAAATGCTCTCTCCAAACTACAGGACTGCTTCACACAGACAGACTGGGACATATTTAAACACCAGGACCTAGAAACTTTCACAGGATCAGTACTGGACTATATCAAGTTCTGTTTTGGGAATGTGACAGTGGAAAAAGCATTCAGGTTTTCCCAAACCAAAATCCCTGGATGACTAGCGAGGTCCACTCACTTCTCAAAGCCGTCTTCAGATCAGGTGATAGAGCTCTGCACAGGGCTGCTCGAGCTGATCTGAAAAGGGGAATTATGCCAAGACAGAGCATAAAGGAAGCATAGAGTCCCACCTGTCCAGCAACAACCCACAGGAGGTTTGGCAGGACATACAAGACATCATAAACCACAGAGGAAAACAGAAAACTTGAGAGTGCAGCTGGCAGAGGAAATGAACAGCTTCTTTGTCCACTTTGAAACACCACAACAGCAGCACTCATCTGCTTCAGCCCTGCTCCCATCCTCATCTGGCTCCTGTACCACTCCATTCACTGTAACGAAGCACGATGTCTAATGTCTCTTCCTGGCAGTGAACCCCAGGAAGGCTGCCGGTCCAGACAGAATACAGAATCAAGGTGCGAAGAGCATGTGCCCACTAATTCACCTTCATCTTCACCAGACTCTTCAACCTCTCACTGGATCAGGCAGCCATCCCATCCTGTCTAAAATCAGCCACAATCATCCCAGTACCGAAGAAGTCTCCCATCACCAGCCTGAATGATTACCATCCTGTGTCCTTCACACCGGTAATCATGAAATGCTTTAAGGGACTAGTCATTCAGCACATCAAGAAGTTCCTCCCCACAGAATTCAACCTCCACCAGTTTGCCTACCTCGCAAACCATTTCAAAGAAAACATCATCGCTCTCCACTCTGTTCTGAGTCAGCTAGAATAGTTTGCTGATGACACCATGGTAGTTGGACTCATCTCAAAGGGAGATGAGGCATCCTACAGAGAGGAAGTCCTGAAGCTGGCAGCCTGGTGTTCAGAAAACAACCTAGCCTAGCACTGAACACTGAACACACTTAGCACCCCTATAGATTAACGGGGACTGTGTGGAGAGGGTCTTCACCTTCCTGTTCCTTGGTGTCCTCATCTCTGCTGACATTTCCTGGACAGACAACATCTCAGTGGTCATCAAGAAGGTACAATAGCAGCAAGCTGAACTCTAACTTGCTGCTGACCTTCTACCGCTCATCCATTGAGAGCCTGCTAACTTACTGCCAGTGTTGGGGAGTAACGGAATACATGTACCGCCGTTACGTATTTAAAATACAAAATATGAGTAACTGTATTCCGTTACAGTTACCGTTTATAAAGGTGGTATTTAGAATACAGTTACTTTGTTGAAATAAATGGATTACACTGTTTCATATTGTCGCGGGTCAGGACTGTTTGGGTTTTGTTTGACAGCTACGTTCTGTTGTTCCAGGCGGCAGCGTTACGGTTGCCATGGTTACAGGGCGACGCTCTCTCTCTGCGTGTTTCCTGGGTGAGAGAGCGCCTTTTTGTTGTTGTTGTTGTGCTAAGCTAACAGGCAGAATGCTACCGGTATAGCTCTAAAGAATGTAGCATCATAGGCAGTGTAGTCCGTGCTGCAGGGAGAATGGACTGCCATATACGTTATTTGTCTGTGAGCGAGGGAGGGAGAAAAAGGAAGTACGAGCTGTCATCGAGGAAAAACAGGAGCTGGAAGCATGTAAAAATAATAATAACCACTTCAGCCAAGAAGAGAGCCTGACGAGCCCAGCTGTAAGTAAGTTATTAAGACTCGACTGTATGCTTTGTTCGTATTTTCCTCCGAAACAATAAGTTCCGTTGGAGCAGCCTTTCAACGCCTCTCTCTGTCTCTTGCTAGCAAAGTTGACCCACACAACAAAGTAAAGCTAGTTTTCAGCTACGAGCCCGACACGAATCCAACGTATTAGCCAGAGGTCCCTTTGCTACGGTTCGGAGCCGCGGACCTTCAGTAACAGTAATAAATCACAGCAATTAGTACATTCACGTAGTCGTAAACAGCATGATAATATATTAAGTAATCCAAAGTATTCAGAATACGTTACTCTCATTGAGTAACGTAACGGAATACGTTACAGAATACATTTTGGGGCATGTATTCTGTATTCTGTAATGGAATACATTTTAAAAGTAACCTTCCCAACACTGCTTACTGCATCACGGTATGGTACAGCAGCTGCACTAAGGCGGATAGAGCGAGGCTTCAGAGTGTGAAACAGTTCCCACCCCGCTTTCAGCATTTTTGGCTAAGTCCACATACAAATCTTTTTTCAAACACACAAATTCTTTTTGCACATACTACGGAGCCCCGCAGGGGACATGGGAGAAAAAAAAATTAGGGAGAAAAAAAAAATTAAGACGGACTTTTGCGAGATCTCGCAAAACAAACTCAGGATATCGCAAAACTAACTCGGGATCCCGCAAAACTTTCTCGCGAAAGTTGAATTCCAACAATGGCGGCAGCTACTTAGTTGTAATATTACTCTTTCTGGGTCACAAAATACACTTTTAAGATATTTTGAGGCGTGAATGTAGTTGTGTAAACGTCAGATACCTGCTCGATTTACAAGACATCACATATTTGCAAAAGTGCGCCGACGTTTTTGGAGATCTGACACCCACTAGCTCGAAGCTAACGGGAGGTCGAGACCTACTACAGCCGGGAGGAACACCGCTTTCCCGGCACATCGTGCCTCGACCTCCCGGTCGGCTTCGAGCTGGCGGCCTCCGAAGAATGCGGCTAAAATTTTTGCGAGATCTCGCAATGCTTTTGCGAGATCCCGAGTTTGTTTTGCGAGGTCTCCCAAAAGTCCGTGTTAATTTTTTTTTTTCTCCCTAATTTTTTCTTCTCCCATGTCCCCTGCGGGGCTCCGTAACATACAAATCTTTTTTACACACACAACAAATTCTTTTTACAAGTACAAAATATTCATGACCACAATTTGAGCCCATACATTCAGCATTGCCACTGCTGAACTGAACTTAATTACACCATTAGCATGAGGCTCGACGCAGGTACACCCAGTGAGGACAACTGCTGTCAGTCTGCCTAATTTAGATCATGAAAAACTAAGCTAGCAGTTCATCTGAATACATTTTGAATGATTAAAAAAATGTATATAATCTAATGCACTATAAGATGAAATGGATTCTGTTCTTTGCTCATCACCTACATGACAGTTGACACCTCACACCTGTTTTTCACCTGCAGGTCAGCCAGGAGGACACACAGAGGATGAATGGAAGGAGGCTGACTTTGCTGGGCTGTTCAGTGTTCTGGTAGTTTCTGCTGTGCCCGTTGTTGGTGCTGCTATTTTTTGGGGTATTTCTTGGATTTGCAGAGGAGAGGAGAACTGATACAATTGCCAACACAAGTCTTGAAAGATAGCAATGAATTATCTTTGGCTAGTAGCTCTTTGGTAATCACCTTTTTTTAATATAAGATAACATAACAAATTTCCCCACGCGTGGGACTAATAAATGTTATCTTACGGTGAAAAAATAACTGTTTTTTGCCTGTCTGTTTTTTCTACTGTATTACTCAAATTTTTCTCATTTCTTCAGAAAATGTTCTGGTGCATTGATTGACTTCAGGGGTGATGATTCATGCCCAGAAAACAAAAAAAAAACCAATTATATATTTATGTACCTGTACTCTTGAGCTGATTTCTCACCTGATCAGCTGTGAAGTAGATGTGAGGCTGGAGTGGGGGGTGGGGCTGGCTTTGTTGTGGGTAGATGTGTGGGTAGGGGTGAAGCAGGGGCCCGTTCTTCGTACGTCGCTTACTACATCCAAGATCAAATGACACATCCAAGACCAAATCATCGCGCTAACCGTGAGCTCGCTAATCCGGTTCTCCGAACACACCTGCTGTTGACGATTAGTACAGCTGGATGAAGTAATGTGAGATCACTGGGTGCCGTAAAAGGGGCTACGCATCGATAGTAGAAACATTGATCGGCAACCCTCTGATTGGTCGGCGAAAATGTCGAAGGAGCGCGCTCAGTATTTTTCGGCAGCAGAGCAAGAACTCTTGAGTGAGGGATTTCAGGAGTTTCAGAGTTTAATCAGAACGCAAGGGAACACTGCAAAGGCTGCAAAAGCAAGGAGAGAGGGCTGTCAGAAAGTTGCTGACAAATTAAACTCGTAAGTAATTTAATAATAACAATAATAATGGAGTGGATTGATATAGCGCTTTTCAAGGCACCCAAAGCGCTTTACAATGCCACTATTCAGTCACTCTCACATTCACACACTGGTGGAAGCAGCTACGGTTGTAGCCACAGCTGCCCTGGGGCAGACTGACAGAAGCCAGGCTGCCATATCGCGCCATCGGCCCCTCTGGCCAACACCAGTAGGCGGTAGGGTAGATTTATTATATTACACTATATTATCCAATATTATATTACATTATATTATATTATGTTATATTATATCCCCTTACACATTAGAGCCACAACAGGACCCACTAGAACATGGGAACAAGTATATTCTACAGAATGGTAATATTTATCACTTATATTGCTTTTCGTCTCTTGGAAAGAAACCCTGAAATAATCTGTTTGTTTGTTTGTTCATAACAGCAACCAAGAAAAGGGCAGAGCAAAAAAAGACAGAATAGAATAGAATAGAATTCAACTTTATTGTCATTGCACATGCACAGATACAGGGCAACGAAATGCAGTTGCACCACAGGTGGTGGTCCTGCACCCCCTCGTCAACAAGTTGGTTAAGTAAATAATACCCTCACGGGAATATCGATATCTCTCAATGAGCACACTGTCGCGCTGAGCTACAGGATCCTGTCTATCCCGCAATATACGCTGAATTCTGAGGACTCTCCTTATCAATCTTGCACCTTCCGCAATGGGTTGCTCGCGTATACGGACAGGACATGGCTGCGACAGGCTTCCCAAATCCACCTTCGCTTTTATAGCCGTGGTCTCCCATCTTGATTACACGAAGTAATTTGCAATTACTACTCTGAAATATGAATTACATCTGAAATAATCAAATACATGTAATAGAATGTTAATAGTACATTTCCCTTTTTTAGGAAATGACCTGTATGTATCTGTGTGATATCAATAAATGGATCAGGTGCTGCATTATCTTTGGTTACATTGATGTTATTTATTTATGGTGAAACAGTGGTGGAATATCGCTGTTGCTTTCATATAAATGAAGCGGACATACCTGCGTGGCCGCGATCTAATCCTGTTTACATAAAGTAAACCTGCTCCCGAGCAGCAAGTCCCGGATGAGCTTCGGGGAACCGAACGATCCAGGATCACGCGAAATCGTCAACAATCAAATCCAGCTAACCTACTTAGCGAGGTACGAAGAACGGGCCCCTGGGTTGTGGTGAGAGAAGAGCTCAGGTGACAATAGTTGACGTCACGCCTCAATGCATTGTGGGAGCGCAGCGCCATTTTCGGGGTCTACGAATCAAAACAAACACACTGTGTTGGAACGTCGACTACAAGAAAGATGCTTAAAAGCAGCTCAAAAGAGAACGGACTGTATAGAGACCGATTGCGTCCAGAGGCGAAGCACCGGTACTTGCAGAAAATAGCGTGCATTGGAAATGTGGACCCGTATAAAATACGGCCGTGGAGTAGAAACCCTGAAGACCAACCGCTATTGATGTAGCCTGACATATTTTCGTACCTTGTCTGTGGAGTCAGCGCGTACAAGTCGTCATTCAAACAAAGGTAAGTCAGCTCGAGTACTGCGAGTGAAATGCGTTTGATTTCCCTGCAAACATTCAGATTAGTGCAGCATAAATTCATTCATGAGGGGAAATTACAGTGAGAACATGTGGAGGCTGTTAGGTGGATAACATGGTGAGTTCAGTGCATTGATGAGACACTGTCCTAAAGGATTTAGTTATTCTTTATGGTTAAAGAAATTGCACTAATTTATTCATATTTATTATAAATAATCCTAATTATACATCTTGCTTCCATGTTTGTATCCTGTCACTAAAAATACATTTTATTTTAGTTTTATACATTGATTAATGACCTGCAGAATCTCCTTATCATATTAAGTGATTCATAATTGTCACTTTATGTTTTCTCCATCTTGAAAGTGATGACATCCTTGCATTACATACTTTAGGTTCATTTTCTGCAGGCAGGTTTCTGACAGAGAACAGGCAGATTTACACTATAACATGCAGCGTTCTATAGATGGACACATAAAGAAATGAAAAATTACATGTATGTGCTAACTTTCTAAACACTTTGTTACATTTATGATAAAGTAGATTAAACACATTTATGTCGGCCTTGGCTCATAGTTCTTGTCTTTAAATGAACTTTGTCTGTGTGTGTTTCAGGTCCTGCACTCTCAAAGACTGAATGAACCAGCATTGCAGCCATGGGTCACTGTGAGCATCACAGGGAAGGTTGAAGCCGCCCACTGCACCTGTATGGCCGGAGTCGCAGAGACCTGCACCCACGTCGCTGCTCTTCTGTTTAATGTAGAAGCAACAGTGTTGATCTGTGGCACAAGGACTGTTACAGATGAACCTGCATACTGGGTTTTGCTGGGTAATGTGACCAAGATACAGCCAGAGGTTGGCCATAAGATAGACTTCTCCTCTTCAGCTGCCCAAAAAAAGGCTCTCAATCAAAACATAAACAGATCATCTGTAGTGACAGGTAAAAGGAGCCGTCCTCAAAACAGAAAAATCCCACCTGCTACTGCGGAGGAGTTGTCACTGCTATTGGATACTTTACTGGAACACAGTAAAGCTGTGGGTTGTGGGAATGACCCATAATGTTTTATCTAGGGGTCTAGATTTATGCCTGTAGTGCACTGCCATGTAAATAATTTGCATTTACTGAATATGTACTGACTGAGTACCACTGTTCAAAAGTTGAATAAAGAAACAAACTAATTTTTGCCTCTTTTTTTTTTTTATTAAAACCACCTTATAGAACATCACATCAGTTACAATGTAGAATCCATGTCATTTATAGTTTACAAATGACAAAATGTTTACACAAAATCATGAGTGTTTACATGATATCACCCACTACTAACATTACTTTATTTACTGTATCTTTTGAAAAAAATACAGCAATTTTAACAGCACAAGACTTAAGAATATTTAACAGGAGCAGGTTTCATTCTTCCCTGGTTTTATTATCACACTGTTCACTAAACGCAGCAAACCTTCACCATCTTATCCAGGAGGGTCACCTCTTCACCCTCACATGGAAGAAGTAATCTGATTGGCATGGTGGTATGTTTGAAGCAGGTCCCTTGTGTAGCGCTGGAACCAAGTCATGATGTGTTTTACCCATTTCATAGGCTGGTTTGCTGCAATAATGCCAAATAATTAGCAACTCTAAAAATAGAAGGTAGTTCTGCAAAATCACTCAGTAGGATGTTTGTTCTAATTTGCTATGAGCTCAGAGCGCATAGAAAATAAAACTAATAGGCTATAAAGAGTGATATGAACATATTTTGAACTTACCGGAATGAAAATGTCTGGAGCACCAACAGATATTTGGAGATGGAAGAGAACTGGATATCAGCTCATCTCACAGCTGCTATCCAGGCTAGAGCTGCCTCATGTTGCTTCCAGGTTGGGAAAGAATTAAAAGATAAACCCTTTTCAAGCTTATTCTCTCGCCGGTCGTGCGATCGAACATTGCAGACGACCACACAGCAAGAACGAACCATCTATGTTGTGCCATGCGCTTGTGAAGTGGCTGTTTGGTCTCTCCAATGTAGAGGTCTGGGCATTCCTCGCTGCACTGTACAGCATACACCACATTGTTAAGTCTGTGTTTTGGCGTTTTATCTTTCGGGTGAACCAGTTTTTGTCTGAGCGTGTTGGTGGGTCTGAAATGCACCGGGATGTCATGCTCGGAGAAAACTCTCCTGAGTTTTTCTGATACACCGGCTACATAGGGGATGACAATGTTGTTGCGTCTGTCCTTCTTATCCTCCCTCACTGGTGTCTGGTCTTCTTTTCTGTGCCTCTTTGCTGACTTTAAGGACGCCCATTTAGGATAGATAACTTTCATTTGTGAAAAAGCACATAGTTAGGGCTGGATCAGCTGTCCCTGAATCCTCCCTTAGTTATGCTGCAAAAGGCTGCTGGGGGATTCCCATGATGCACTGAGTGTTTCTTCTGCAGTCAAATGTTTCACTCTGTTCTTACACACAACTCTGCATTTAATTATTAGTTATTATTAATACTTGTTTCTCTTACACACTGTGTCTTTGTCTTGTCTTCCTCCCCTCACTGCCAACCAGTTGCAGTTTTTCTCACTTTCTTCGAATCTACACCCACTACGCCATATTGACAAAGTCTAATATATGGTGCCGTTGATTAATCATTCACTCATTTGACTTTAGAGATACCTGAAGCTTTAAAATAAGAAAGGATAAAATGGATCAGCAGGGAGAGGAAAACACAAGTATGTATTCTTTTAACCTCTATAGAGACGTTATAGGTACATGTTTATATGATGTGCAAGAAACAGCACAGTTTGTGTATCAGTGAATTATGAGTAGTTCAACTTCAGGAAGTTTCATCCTGGTTAAACCTCATAAAAAACGTCCACCACCACTTTATGAAGCAGGCGGCTAAGAAAAAAAAGAACTTTTCTTCAAAGTCAAGGAAAAATGATTAATCAAAGACAAAGGAAGGATGTTTTTGTTTTGTGGCATTTTAACCACAGCTCTGGGGCCCGTTCTTCGGCTTCGTTCTTCGTTCTTCAGCTCAGGCCTGAGATTTGAAATATTGTGCCAGTTGTTGCATGTCTTGTTCTGTTTAATTTCATAAAAGTATTTCTTGTCATGATGCATAGTATGAAATAATTTAGTTCAGCCAAACAGGAAACAGATGGTTCTTCTTAAAAGAAAAGGGAAAAACTACTGCTGAAAAAAATAAGCTGCATCATTAATTTAACAGGAGAAGATAAGATATCAAATCAGCTCTCTGACCGGTCAGAACCAGCTCTGTACATATGTTAGTGCCAAGTTCCTGCTCTCATGTGAAATGTGCACAGTCTCCTCAGTGTGTTGCTACTGTATAGATAAACTAAGAGCAAACACACAAAATGAGTTACGCTGAGGCTGTTTTGGATTCAGATGATTTCATTTATTAATAAGTTGTTGTTCATTAACAAAATTCAAGAGAGACAAAGAAAGTCAAACTGTTTCACTGTTTTGCTGCAACATAGCAGTCTAACAGCCGGGTGGGAAGCTCCCAACACTTCCTGTCTGGTTTCAGTCATTATAAACATTTTAATGAGATAAAGATCCCTGTGTGTGTGTGGCTCTGACGGATTAACAGAAGCTTTGCTGCTGAACTGTGTTTTGAGCCTCATGTTGATGCCACTAACAAAGAACTTCACCAAAGTCTGTTCTTTTTAAGGAAATGAGATCTTTTAATGTATCATCTGACACGTTGTCCCTGTTTTTCAGAAGTTTTATTGAACCTATTATTTCTTTCTGTATTGCTGCTTGGTTTGGTAACAAGAATCTGAAGAAGAAGAATTGGTTTGGACTTTTGGTAAAAACTGCCAGCAAAGTCTCAGGGCATTGGCAAGATTTTTGGATTTCTAACATGATTAAAGTCAATTTTGATTTTCTTTAGGTGTGTTTAATCAAAGCAGAGCACTGACCGACAGGAATGTCTGAGCTGGTGTGTACTGTGAGCTGGGCTGGGAGCTCCTGGCTTTTTACTTCTTGTACTCATTGTTGTGATTGCTGCTCTTTTGGTTTGTAGAAAACTGTAAACAGACAAATTCAATTCAATTCAATTCAATTTTCTTTATTGTCCCACAAGGGGAAATTAGTTTAGCAGCATCCCAACATCTCCCAAAATGGACCAGCTGGCAGCTTTTCTGAAACCTCAGTATTTTTTTTCTTCTGTGATTAAGACGATGAAAGCACCAGCCTCATGTGACCTCAAGTATTAACAACAACAGCACAGCTTTTAACACTGCATTGTCACCAAGCCTTTAATCTGAACCCCCTGAGACATTTCCAACATCATGTGATGCTGGAAGCTCCTGTGCTGCCACCTGCTGGATGACTTATAAAACAGCGGTCACTGTGAGTGAACATTAAAGCTCAGTTGATAAGTTCAGATGTAGGAGTAAGTGAGAAGGCTGTGTTGTGCACCTCAGGGCTTCCGAATGAAAGACTCAAAGTTTTTGTGAGTGTAGGAACACTGGGTTGTTTTTTTGTTTCATTTGCACTAAAGTAAAATTGTTGAGCGCTTTCTGAACTAAAGTTAAAATGAAATTTATCACAAACATAAACATATGAAGAGAAAAAAACTGAAACAAATGATAAAAAGTCAAATCTGCAAAGATACACAGAAAAGAAGGTCAGACATCAACTAAGGAGAAACACAAGGACAAATGGAACAATATTATCATCCCTTATGTAGCAGGTTTATCAGAGAAACTCAGGAGAATCTTCTCCAAGCATGACATCCCAGTGTATTTGAGACTCAGCAACACACTCAGACAAAAACTGGTTTGTTCTAAGGGCAAAACTCCCAAACTTAACAACGTAGTATATGCTGTACAGTGTGGCGAGGAATGCTCTGACCTCTTCCTTGGAGAAACCAAACAGCCGCTCCTCAAAAAGTTGATTCTCTTCATCTGGATGTAGCGTTTTCAGTGGGAGAAATTTTTTGTCACTAATCCAAGTGACTTCTTCAGTCTCAGCTGACTGCAGGTTTCCCCATTCTTATAAACAGGACATTTGCACAATGACTGAAACCAACCCACTGAAGGAACAATGGGCTGGGAGGTCATTTCCTTGATTATTAATATACAAATTCTCATGACCATTGATCAACAACCACTGATCAATGGCCATGAGTACCATTCACAGAGAGTTGGGGAATGGCTGCAATCACAGTATTGTAAGATGGTGACAGATGTCTCGTTAGGCCCCCTCCTCGATTCAGAGATGGTCTTTCCCTTTTCATGTAAATAGCCTCCTTGACTCCGCGCTCAAACCAGCGTTCCTCCCTGTCCAAGATGTGAACATCCTCATCATTGAAAGAGTGTCCACTGGCCTGTAGGTGTAAATAGACTGCAGAGTCCTGGCCTGATATGTTAGCTCTTCTTGCCTTTCACAAATATCAAAGCTTTGACTAAAGTCCAGCTGGGATAACCACATTTACTCAGGGCCTTCTGGATGTGATGTTCATATTCTGGCCGCTGAGGACACACTCCATATTTTGCTGTGGCTTTCCAATGGACAACAAGGAAGTCAAACTAATGTAGCGTAGCTCATGTCACATTCAATTGTTTGATTGTTCAATTGGTCTCGTATGAAGTGGAAAAGAGGGTTTTTCCATTTGATACGAGACAATAATATAAACAACTGCAGCACAGTACCTGTTATACCTATAGCATGTAATCACTTTAATAAAATATTATGGTCAACAGTATTGTTCACTGCACTGTCTATCAGGACAAGCAGAGATGAGTCCACTGTCATGGCCATAGGATCATTTGTAACCTTCACTAATGCTGTTTCTGCTAGTCTCATTCAAGAGCAGTATTAATTTTCTTTTAAGATCCAGAAGTCTGTGATGTGTTTCATAGTCTGTAGCAAGTGTTTTACAATTAAAGGACTGTCGCGGGGTCCTCTTTTAACCCTCTCCCGGACAACAAACACAGGCGTAGTCGGTAAGGTCTTTTAGTGTGGATAATTTATTTAGCCGGCCTCCCCAGTGCACAGAAAATTATTTACAGCAAATAGAATTGACTTAGGTCAGTGTCAACAAAACGTCTGTATACCCGACCCAGCCTGCATGTTACCCTCCTTGTAACAGCTCACTGGACTCTCTCTCCCACCCCGTATGACCTGTCTATTATATCCCGTAGCCCCTCCCCCTAGACGTAACAATCATTTCTTTATTATTACTTTAATCCTCACTGTCCCCCCTCAGCTTCTTTCCTGCTGTAGTCTCACAACACACATATCTATTTACAGACTCTTAGGCCACTTCCAATCAGCCTACAATGTTTCACAAAACATTAAAACAATCCAAACAAAGGATGCAGTTCACGTGACCGTCCAAGCCCACGTGAACCCATTATTTAAACCCCGGAACACCATACCATCGGCTTGCATCATCCCGCATCATTGGAGATCACAGCGCGTCTCCTCGACCGACTTTATTAACAAGGTAAGGGGAAATAAGTTGGCCACCCTCTATGCTGCTCCAAATCCCCCCCCCCCCCCCCCTCACTGCGCCCCGATCAGCTATCTGCGGCTGGGGCGATGTAACTCCGTCACAAAGACCAAATAAATAAATCCACCCCACACAAATCAAATGTTACTCTGATTTTATTTTTGAGTAAACTCCAAAAATTCTAACAGACAGCTGATGCTTAGAATACAGTTGAATAAATATTAAAAAGAGATGATTTAATCATTTATGTACAGGCTGGAGTCTTCATGATCAACATGCTGGTTCAGATGCTGATCCTCTCAGTGGAATCGCACTTTCTCTTTCCTCCTTGTGTAAAAAAAAAAGATTTTTAATGTTAATTTAAATTCAAAATTCACAGTTTAAAAAGAAATCCAGCATAAATGAACATGTTATAATAAAGAAAAGTAAATGGTTCAGTCTAGCATGTGCTCCAGTGAGACATTAAACTTCAGTAAAACTATGCAGTTATGAAACGTAACTTTAATCTGGGCAAAAACAAATTTGCTCAGTTGTAAATAAAACAGTGAAGTAAACGTGACCTGACAGACATAACCTGAGTGAATAAAGTCCAGTGTTTAACCACTGAGAGCTGAAACTCAGCAGAGGTTTTAAACCTGTGTGCCGGTGATTGGACATCAGCCGCTGATAAAGTGGTTTCGCTTATAAAGTGCTCTGTAGTTTTCTAAATGTCCATCTCCTCCTTCTAAATCCTGTTTGTCATCTTTAACCCTGATCAATCACTCTGAAGGAAACACAACCTCCAGCAGCTCTGCACTCAGAAAACAAATGACATTTATATATTTTGTGCACAATATTGCACCAACATTAGAGTATATCGAGCTGCAGCTGCCCACGTTAAACTGTGACTGTCACCAGGTAACGTGGCCTTGATTTCTGAATTAGCAGCAGGTGTTAAACAGCTGATAGGTGAACAGGATGTATGCAGGTAAACTGAGGGTCGTTGAGCTGATCGCCGGTGTCATGAGGAAATTGTCAGCTCGTTATTTATGTCACAGAAACACAGACATGTGACCAGGTGGAAATTTGGGGCTGTGGGCTCGGTACACTCTGTCAGCTGACTGTTAGCGAAGCTAGCAACATTGCTAAAAACATCGGAGCAAACAAACTGTTGACAACCTGACATGTGAAGACTACGCCACTACATTCTCAGCTAAAACAATGTGGTCTTAAAGTCTGACGTCATTAGTGTCAAATGTGTTAATAATTTATTAATTAAATAATTAATTAATTAATTAAATGTGTCATTAATTAAATCAAATTATAATTAATTAATGAAACATTTAATTAACTATTTATTTTGTCACTCCTGGCCCTCCATTATGGTGCGCCCCATCTTATATATTTATATATATAAGTATATATGCAGTATTAAGCAAAAGTCAAGAAACGTTAGGTACACACTGTGCGTTCTTCCTATTGAAATATATTGCTCACAAATTCATGCTGACTGACCTGGAAAACATTACAATTTGTGTTCATGTGTCAATGATTAGATTTCTGCTAACCAGTTCTTGAGCTGACTGGGTTGATTTTCCAGACTTGCAGGTCAGGTTGAATGACACTAGCTAGGCACTGAAAGGAAAGGGCTGCCACACTCCATATCTAGAAAATCTTTTTTTTTTTAAACCCTCTCCTGTCTGGAAGCTTTTGGAATCAGAATTGGGATCTGAATGCTGTGGTTCCGAACACATTTTACTTTTGCAAGAGCAGCTATATAGTCTAGGTTCCCCTTGTTTATTTATTCATTTCTATGTGTTGTTTCAGTTATTACATTATGAATAGTATGACAATGCCTCATCCAGTGTCATGCCACCCAGACTCTTGGACTCCTTCATCTTTGTTGTGGCCTTCTGGAGGTCATCCTGACTAATTGGACGGATGCAGTCATCTGAAAGGCTGAGAGAAAGAAATCAGACATTTAGCAAACAACAAGTGAACTTCTGAACTTTATAAGAGCAGCTCTGCATGACTCAGTTCAATCATAAAAAATGCCTCCACACTGAGAGAGTGAAAAGGAAAAAAAGATGATTTTCAGGTGTGTTGTATTTGTCCTAATTAGCATGAAAAAGTGAATATCATCAGAATATTTATTTTATTAGTAATTGATAATACCTATTTGTCAAAATATTGACTTTGATCATTTTAAAACATTTAACGTCCTGTCACTCTACCCACTCTGACCTGGAAATACCAAACACCTACGTGTCAGAATCCATGATTTCTCGGACACACAGCAGTGCTGCCTCACGACAAATCTCTTTGAGGTCACTTCCTGAGAACCCCTCAGTTTCCCTGGCGATGTGGCTGAGGTTAATCAGTGGATCCACCTACAGAGGCAGAATCAATCTATCAATGAATCTAGGTATCATTGTAAATCAGAATTTACCATTTAAAACTCACATTCAAAGGCTTGTGTCTAAGTTGAAACTAAAACCAAGTTTAGAAATCAATCCTGTGTGTGCCTCCAGGTGAGAAACACTTGATTCGTGCAACTTTTTTACCTTTATTGGATTATGGTGAGCTGCTTTTTCTGGATGCACCAGCCCACTAACTAAAGGGGTTATGGAAATCGTCTACATTATTGTTCTGTGTATGCTGCTGCTACATGTCCTTCTCTTATATTTGCAGACTTTCCCATTGGTTGGTCTTTATCTATAAATCTCTCCCTCTTATTTATGTGTTTATATGCGTAAAAATCATAACAATACAGCCCTTGTTCTCACAATATTATACAATTGATTGTCCCACAAATGAAAACACAATTAGGAGTTAGGCTTTGAAATACGCCGCCTCTGTCTCCTGGAATAATCTGCAAAAGGAACTGAAATTGTCAGAAATGGTTACCTTCAGTAAAAGAAAGAGAGAACAACTCTTTTAGTCAGCGTGATTTTTTAATGCCACTCTTAATTCATCTGTTATTGTATGTTTTTTTTACACGTTTTTTACTTGATATCGTATTTTATTTTTATTTTTATGTGGTACATGTATTATTGACTTTTGCTGCCATGATGCCAGGTCTCTCTTCGAATTGAGAGTTTTACCTGGATAAATAAAAGACTAATATTACATGTTATTCATCTTCTTTCCCTAGCTTCTTTTTCCAGTGTTCTCATCCACTGTTTGTTCCTTACCCCGTTCCTCCGTCATACCCTTTTCTAGTCCATTTTCCCTTACATTTCCTGACTCCTTCTCATTTCCCCCTCATTGCCTCTCTCAAAACATTTTTTTCCAGTTCAATTCAGTTTCGTTTCGTTCATATAGCGCCAGACAAGACAAAGACATGCTGTAAAAGAGAGCCCAAGATTAATAACAACTAATGATTCAATGTAGAGTCTTCTATTAAACCATAGGTGAGAGAACTTCAGGCCCGTAGACCTAGGCTGTGTCCCAATTAAGAGACTGCACGCTTGAAGTACGCGCACTACGCGTACTATGTACGGTGCGTATTATAAGTACGAGAAGTGCGGAAGTGAGAGGCTTGTGAAATGGGACGGTATACGCTTCGTCGCGCTGTTCAGGTTGCCTAGCAACCATGATACTAACCGCGAGACACGTTACATACAGCTTTGTTTGACAGAAATGAAGGAGAAAAATGTTTTGTTGGTAATTCATTTTTGTCATGACATCACTTTGATTAGTTGAGTATCTGAGGCTGAGACCACGGGACTGTAAAACATGATAGTTGGGCTTCATTTCTGTGCATATATATATATATTCATTTCTTCATTTCTTCATTTCTGTGCATATATATATATATATATATATACGTCACTTATTTATGTGCGAATGTGTAATAATTAAAGTCAGTCATATATATATATATATATATGACTGACTTTAATTATTACACATTCGCACATAAATAAGTGACGTATATATATATATATATATATATATATATATATATATATATATATATATATATATATATATATATATATATATACATATATATATATATACATATATATATATATACATATATATATGACTGACTTTAATTATTACACATTCGCACATAAATAAGTGACGTCATATTCAGTACTTTTGACAGTTCACTCTTTGGCCGCTCCATCTTATTAGGGAAATTCCATATACATAAATGTAAATTTCAAAACTCAACCCCATCATTTAATTTGCTTTTGATTGAAATTGAATATTACATAAACTCTCTTAAATTGACTTCCAATAAAAAAAGGTTTATCATTGATTGAAATTCATTCAGAAATGTTTAACGACTGAGCTGACACAACTTTCAAGTACAAAGTTGTTATGAAGTCTGTCACATTCCCCCTCTTTTTTTCTTTTTTTTTCCTTTATTTATTTATCCTTCTTATTTCATTGTACTGTATATTGTTACTCTTATTTGCCTTGTATGTCTACTGTACAAACTGAACTGGAATGACTGACTGTTCGCTTTATGATTTCAATAAAGTTTGGAAAAAAAAACAACCTCATCGGCCGCTCCCTTCTGCTGTATTTTGCGGCAAAATTATCCACACCCACCGCCGCGCTATGAATTGTGGGATATATGGGACCACGAAGCGTGCACCGGACCACGCTTGATATTTGGGGAAATCGACGGCGCATTTGGAGTATGCATTTGAAGCACACTTCGAATTGGGACAGCCGTCGTCGCGTGGCGGTGACGTAACCGCACTTAAAATGCGTACTTCAAGCGTGCAGTCTCTTAATTGGGACACAGCCCTAGTGTCCTGCAGGTTTTAGATGTGTCCTTAATCTAACACAGCTGATTTAAATCGATAAATGACCTCCTTAACATGTCTTGAAGTTCTCCAGAGGCCTGGTAATGAACTAATTCATTTAATTCAGGTGTGTTGACTTTAGGCCCACCCCTATTTTCTCATATTAAGTGAGAAGAAGAAGAAGAATTACTCAATGTATCATGGGAACCCCCCAGCAGCCTACACCTACTGCAGCATAACTAAGGGAGGATTCAGGGTCACCTGGTCCAGCCCTAACTATATGCTTTAGCAAAAAGAAACGTTTGAAGCCTAATCTTAAAAGTAGAGATCGTGTCTGTCTCCCGAATCCAAACTGGAAGTTGGTTTAATAGAAAAGGGGTCTGAAAACTGAAGGCTCTGCCAGGAAATTAAAGGCCATCCAGGTCTTTATGTCTTTAAGACATTCCAGCAGTTTTAACTAATTGGTGTGTGTTATCTCGCTTCATAGATAGACAGACCTGGGTGTCATCTGCATGGCAGTGAAAATGTATGCTATGTCTTCTGATGATGCTGCCTAAGGGAAGCATGTATAATGTAAACAGAATTGGTCCTAGCACTGAACCCTGTGGAACTCCATAATTAACCTCAGTGTGTGAAGAGGGCTCTCCATTTACATGAACAAATTGGAGTCTTTTAGATAGATCTGATACATTACGGTACCTGTAATGCCTACAGCATTTTCTAATCGCTCTAATAGGATATTATGGTCGACAGTATCTAACGCTGCACTGAGGTCTAGCAGGACAAGCACGGACATGAGTCCACTGTCAGAGGCCATAAGAAGATCATTTGTAACCTTCACTAAAGCTTTCCTTTCCTTCACTCATTTTTATTATTGTGGATTTAATGTTTCTTTGGCTTCATGTACTAACTACATTAAAAGAGCAGAAGAAGAACCATGTTGGTAAAATAATGTAAGATCATAAGGATTAATATCTCAGTCACATGACTGTTTCCCTTTTGCTGTGAACTTACCGTTTCATTCTCCAGGATCAGTCTGAGTATCTGCTTGCGCTGCTCAATGTTCTGCAGAAACAAACACACTGTCAGACTAGTTTTATCCTCACCACACGGTGGTGTGCGCCATAGACTATGTCTCATATGCTGGTGCATGCCGCCTTTACGGTGTCACTTCGGCTGGTCATGCACCACTCTGTTTTTGCAACCTAGCACACCACCGCAGATGAAGACATGAGTGTTAGAGCTTTGTCAGTTTTTGCTGCATTTTAATGATGTATCATTAGAGAAACACAAGACTTCTTGGGATGCTTTTCTTTAGGTTTGACGTCTTCACTGCTTCATTCCTTCTAATATGGTGTTATTATCTGAGTAGTGACACCTGCCATTCAGGAGAATACATCAGCACTCTGTGCCTTAACAGGATAAATAGAAATGAATGTGTGATGATGTTGCCACGGCACGCAAACCGACCAATGCAGAGGGTACACTGCTGCGTTCAGTATGCTTTTTGTTTGTTGGTTTGTTTGTTTGTTTGTTTTTAAAAAACAGTCAGACTTATTTTGAAAAGGACATACAGGCAGTTTGATGTGGATCTTGGTGGGCATCCTCCTCAAGATGGCAGGGTCTATGTCCTCAGGACGATTGGTGGCTCCCATAATGATCACCTGACAAAGTACACTTTTAATCAGATTTACATACAGACCGAATCTTCGAAGAACATTTTATTGATCATCTGATCGTTTATGTTCAGGATTCACATATATTGCATAGATTATGGAGAGAAATTGGGTTCAAAAGGGTTGCAAATAGGGGTGGTTTTAAAAAAAAATCCCAATTCTAATCGATTTTAGGTCAGGGTCTTTCTGTGTGGAGTCAGCTGACATCTGGGATAGGCTCCAAAGCCCCCCGCAACCCTGAAAAAGATAAGTGGAAGCAAATAGATGGATGGATAATTGATTTTAATTTGAATAATCCAATACTGATTCATTAAATCCTAAAATCAATGTTTAAATATAAATGTATTTTAGCAGAATCTCAGCTTAAAGCTCACAAAACTATTTTAACAACCTCCAAACTGTTAAAAGAGCAAACGATTAAAGAGCAAGTAAATGGATTGATTCTCTCAAAAGATGTAAACATAAAACACAAATCATTTACTCGTACACGCCGTTGGCATGAAAGCAAACATCTTATTCTGAGACTGCAAAATGTTGATGCAAATTTAACTGAACTAGGAGCAAAAATGGCTAAAAACTACAGTTTTGCTTTATGGCCTATGGAAGTGAGTCCTCAAATGTTACACAGAAATTTCTGTAAACATTTGTGAATCAATTTATGATTGTGGATCACCCTGTATGCATTTGCAACCCTTTGAGACGAATTCCTCTCCATAATACATCCACAGCTCAGTGAATCTCTCAAGACTCCATATTGAAACTAAGTTATACCTGGCACTGGTGGTCTGTTTCGAGTCCATCCCACAAACTCATAAACTGAGCCTTCATCATAGCTGTGACTTCATGATCTCTGCTGGATCGACTCCTCAGAAATGAGTCTGTTCAAACACACAGAATAGTTTTATCATCTCAGTTAGGATTTCATTGTTTAAAAATGTTTTGCCTCTTTTTTTGCTTCTATGGTATTTGTCAAAATGTATACAGTTAAGACCAAATATTAAAATACATTCACGTCTCTCTTTGAACCGTTTGTGCAGACCAAATTCACTGAAAGCAGAATCAGTTTCTTTATATGTTTAATTTATGTTTAAGAAAATGCTAAATTTTAAGGTAGTACATGGAAAATATCGCCACTAAATGTTAGCAGGTTGTAGTCAAGTGAATTTTGTTTTCTTTCCCTTCCCAATTAAATTGTATAATCCTACAGTGTCATGGTCCTGGCTCATTTGAACCAGTGTTTTGTGTTTTTGTATTTTCGTGTTATTTTGTGTTATACTTTATGGTTAAGTTTCTTTAGTTAGTCTTGAGTTAATTCCTATATTGCCAAGGTTTTTCTGTTTAGCTCCTTCATTATATATTATTTATTTATTTGTCTTTGCCCTCTGTGCCGCTCTCCATCTCTGTCTGTCTTTATATATGTTGTGTGAGCCTCTCTAGGAGCAACTTGTTTCCTTCCTTGTGTTCCATTCTATGTTTCCCCGTCATGTCTCCTCTCGCTCATGTCCCATCGCTCCCTCTCGTCTGCCTCTCCTCTCCATCATGTTCCTCTATTTCCTGTTTTATTGTGAAGGCCCTTTGTCCCTGTAGCTGTGTCCCAAAACCTAGGCCACATCCTCCTGAGGCCGCATTTGAAGGCTGATTACTTCACAGCCAGCGATGAAGCCTGTCCCAATTCAAAGGCCGCTCCAAATGCAGCCGACAAATACGTCCTTCATTTCCCTGGATTTGAAGGACGGGTTATTTTCATTTCAGCTAATAAAACTTTATATACTAAAGCTGTTTTGAGTTAACATCCCGCTTACGAGCCAGCATTTGGATCCTTTCCTTCCTGCACTACACAGTCGATTCATGACATGAAGTGGGCATTGTAAGCAAAGCACACAGTTTAACAAAAAAACAAACTATTTTTCAAACTTAATTTGTCAAAATGATTTCCACTTTAACAGAGAGAGATAAACTGTATGTGTGTGTGTGTCTTTCTCACCTATCTCGTCGATGAAGATGATTGTTGGGCCCAGTTTGGAGGCCAGTGAGAACACAGCAGCAGTCAGTTTCTGGGACTCTCCGTACCATTTATCTGTCAGCGTGCTCGGCTTCAAGTTGATGAAAGCAAAGCCCGCCTCTTTTGCTGTCGCCTTGGCAATGAGTGTTTTACCACATCCTGGGGGTCCATACAGCAGCACACCTGTGTGAAGACAGTGGGATTTTGTATTATTTTGCCGATTGCTAGAAATCAAACTACCATGAAAGTAACAGCTTGTTGCTCGCCTACGGACTCAAATGTCGCATCGATGGCAATAGCTCATCTCTCTCACACACACTGTGGACACATAGGGCTGGGTATCAGCTCTGATTTCTATGACTGATTTGATTTCGATTCACAAGGTCCCGATTTATCCCATTTCCTGATTCAGTTTGATTAGATTCAATTCATTTCAGGTTGACTCAGACAGTGAGAGATATTATAATTCTGATCATTTATTAGTACATATCAGAATCAGAATACTTTATTAATCCCTAAGGAAAATATGTGGGTTGCAGTTGCTCCAAGACAGTAACAGACTAGACTATTTAACAATACAATAAGTTACAGATATATAGATTTAAGAAATATCTTTTTTTTAATATATCTACAAGAACAAAGCTGACACTTGTGAGTTTTCATCAGGGGTGTGAGAATCACAGCATAAGCCTTTGTGTCAAAGTAAGCGAGGATAAAACACAGAAAGACATGAAGGAGATTTTCCTGGCCTTGCTTTTTATAACAAACAACCTTAAAAATATTCTGCAATGGAACAAAAACTCAAGAAAACCATGAATCCACATATGATCATTACCTGATGCTGCTGAGGTGAAGCAGACCAAACTTACAGAGGTTTTATTGAAGACACAGATAAGAGTTTTACAATTTGGCATAATTTTTAAAAAGTTTACATTTCTTCAGTATTGAATAGCATAAATGAGATTTTCTTGTCGGTATTTAAATAAAAAAGCAACAACAAACAAACAGCGGCCAACAACGCTAAACAACAGTAGACTGGTGGATAATAAGCAAGCAAATAATGAAGAAAACAGAGATTTTTAGATGGGAAACCAAATTTTTTGCTTTGTATTATTATAATAGCATAAGGTGCATTAAACTCTGTCGGAAACTAAAAACTCATTCACAACCTGTATGCCTTAAATAAACATTGACAAACACTTCCATTTCTCTTGACACGCATACAGAGAATCAACCAATTACAAACAGACTAAAGTAAATTTAAATGGTAGTATAATCAAAATAGAAATTACAGCAAACAAGAAATGGTTATTGTTGATCGATTATATCTAATACAGATGTAATGTAATGGTTAAAAGCTGTGCATCCTTTGTAGATTTTGATTAAAGTTTCTGTGGGTATCCTGATTAAGGCAATTTTCTATCCTATCTAAGAATAATTAAGGCAAAGGCTGAGGCTAATGGGGATCCTGAACAACAACAAAAAAGTGAACGATTGCTGACCTTTGGGCGGCTGCAGCAGCCGGGATTTCCTGAACAGATGTCTTTTCTGAACGGGGAAGATCATTTTCTCCTTGAGCTCGTTGATCACCTCCTCCAGACCTGCGATATCCCTCCATGTGATCTGCACACAGGAAGAAATCTGGATGGATATTGGCTGCAAGTGCTGATGCACGAAGATAAACTCCACACTTCCTGTTTCTGTCAGTACTGGGTGCTGTCAGTTCTTTGTGGTTTATATTTACAGCTTCAGTCTAAACAACATGTAAAGTGGCATTACCTGCATAGTCCGCGGGTCAACCCGGTGAGTGACAATGCGCTGTTCATACACAGAGAGTTTAACATTTTTAGATTTATTTTGACCTGTCCTCGTTGTCTGAAAAACACAAAAGCAGAAACAAATCAAAGGCTCAGCCTGTGCTCTACCTCAGGATCATACTGTCCTCATCAGCAGGAGACAATTTTCCTCAAATAAAATATTCAGGATGAAAGATGTATGTGTAGGTTCTCTGTCATCTGGGTCATGGCAATCTAAGAAGCTTGGAAAGAAAAGTAACTGAAAGAGCAGTTGTGCCATAGTCTATAGGATGATAGTTAAAATGTGACCATAAAGAAAAGACAGAATTATAGTCGAGAATAAGCAATAAGCTTCTCCCGGATGGCCGAACTCCTCACCCCATCTCTAATGGAGAGGCCAGCCAGCCTTCGGAGAAAGCTCATTGTTGCTGCTTTTATCTGCAATTTCGTTCTTTTGGTCACTATCCAAAGCTCGTCACCATAGGTGAAGGTAGGGACGTAGATCGGCCAGTAAACTGAAAATTCTGTTATCACTACAGTCATAGCATCAATCTGACAGACTCTCAGTGCAGGACTCACTGCCTACGTCCTCACAAATTCTCCTACCCTCTTCCTTTACATCTGATGCGTTCATGGAGGTGAAAGAAAAAAGGTTAGGAAAAGGAGATGAAACAGATTTCGGGAACCTACAGATTTTTGGTTACATCCTGTTAGAAATGTTCATCCTACTGTAAAACCTGCCTAGCAGATCTGATTATGAGCAGCTTCAATCCATTCAGTTTGGGTGTTTGTGCTCAGACTGATTTTTATGTGCATCTGCTGACTGTGGAAAATTATATCATTAATCTCTTGTCTTCTTTCTTGTTTGCACAAAAGCTTGTTCTGTATAGTTATTAATCAAAATGTTTTTAAAGTATAATTCTAAAAATGTCATTATCTTTACAAATGAAAAGAAAGGCAAAATTAATATATTCTCTGAAATTATCAGGTAATATCTGCACATCAGCAAATCTGAGATTAAACATGAGAAAGAATCAGAATTAATCCACATTAAGGTGAGACAAAAAAAACAAACATCTGAAGACAAAACCTGTTGCAATAAATCTTGATTCCCCTCCCACCTGCCTGTGAGGCTTCTCCTGCTGATTCCTTACCTGGTATAACTGGTATATGATGCCTAGGCTTAGGCCTAGGCCTACGCCTAGACCCTGGCCTAGACCTTGGCCTAGGCCGAGAAAAAGAGCGATGCCTCCAGCTCGCACAAAGCTCAGTCCCATTGTCACGTCACAGATTCTGAGACACAAACAGGTTTACACAGGGATTAATGTATAAAATGCTATCAAGAAGATGAATACAAACAGCAGGAGCATAACAACTCACCACCTCGCAACACTCTCTCACTCACTGCTTGTTATTACTGTGCGGAATACAAATGTTTTATGAAGGACAGAAGTCTAAAAAATGCCCAATCATCTAGTTTTAGAAAGTTCAGGAAGAAACTGAGACAATGCAAAAAGTCAAAAATATCTAAAGCTCGCTCAGAATTGGGGATGGGATACTTGATACTGACATTTTGACACTGTGTTTAGCTGACAAAGTGCAAATTTTTCAAAACACTGGCTGCGTTCCAAACCTCCCTCTTATCTCCTCTTCCTAACCTCTTTTCCTTGATCTTGATGGAAATGTCACTGAGGTCATGTAAAGGCTGATGGGAAGATTGATACTAAGAAAAGAGAAGAGCAATGCTCTGAAATTTGGAACTTCACTAACAATGTGATGCTGAATGTTGGATATGTTGAACTTACAATATACAAAACTTGGACTACAAATCCATATCTTTACTCCAGTGACTTCTAAAATGAGAATATCCTGTGAAAAATATATTTTATTAGAAAGGTTTGAATTTTAAAGTAATGTTTAGGTCCAGATTTAAATTGTTTTGATATTAAAAAGCTTTTAGATTTACTAAAGAGACACAGTTCCAGTTTTGTGACAGCAAGTTATGAACAGGAGACTTTTTGAGGCTGGTCGAATTGCATATCCTTTTGTAGGAGTTTCCCTTTCAGGAGGAGAATATTTAAATGAGTAGCACAAATGTGAAAGTCTATGGCACACAATTTACTGGAAATGTCATTAATTGAAAAATCATATCTTGTGCTTGTTGTGGTTGTGATAGATGCTACAAGGAGTTTTAATTTTTAGGAGGAGAGATACAATCAGAAGAAGTGTGTAATCGATAGTGATGATCGGATTTTGAGCGGATGGCTCAAAACTGTGGGGACATTACCAAAAACTCTTCTCTCCTCATACTGAGTGTTTAAAGTGAGCCCCACCAATCGTTCCTAAAAAATAATGAGAATTTACTCACAAGAATCTCATATTAACTGAATATTAACTTAAGTTAATTCTCTAATTAACATATTAACTCCTTGGAGGGCATTTCTATTCGATTCAATTATTTAAAGAGAGACAATCTCCTGATTTCCCTCTGAAAAATTTGAACACGACAATAGCGCCAAGTCACAGTTGCCTCAAATCGCCTGCTATTTTTGTGCAAAGCTAACTGAACAGTCTGACTTTTGGTTCTAATCATGAGCTTGAATCCGTTAAGTTGAAGATGAGCAGACGATAATAAAATGAAATATCTCTTCTTCCTCCTACATTCGAAAGAAAGTGAAACATAATTAACCAGGATGACAACTGAGATCAAAATTGGGTTAAGAGATGAAAATCATCCCAGAAGTCCTTGTAAATTCTCCTAAAATACAGTAACTAAGTACTTAAACCTCTGGCATTACAGAATGCTAACATCTGAGTAGCTCATGGTTGCGAGTAATTTTAATAATTACCGTAATAGTCTTTGTCACTTTGTTGCTGCTATTTTTCCTTTGGCATCGTTTGAAGAAGAAGAAAAAAACACAACAGCCCTTCGATATCGTGCTCCTGCTCTGCTCAGATTGTGATGATGAAAACTGAGGGGATCCAGTCTCTGTAGGCAGGTCAAAGCAGTTAAGAAAAACTGTAACGTCTTGATGCATGCTCAATCATCCAGGTAAGTAAATCTCCAAAAGTTGATTCTGTTCCATCCATCAGTGACTTCTTCAGTCTCAGCTGACTGCAGGTTTCCCCAATCTTATAAACAGTACATTTGCATAATGACTGAAACCAGCCCACTGAAGGAACATGGGCTGGGAGGTCAGACTGAAGAAGTCACTTGGATGAGTGACGAAACGTTTTTCCCACAGAAAACGTTACGTCCAGATGAACAGAATCAACTTATGTGCCACTGACATGAGTGTCATGTTACTCCATACAGAACCCCATTAAAACAAAATAATAGAAAAATAAATAACAAAATTATCTTTAAATGTCTGACTTGTGCCATTGAAACCTTCTTTTTAGTTAGTTAACCAGTTTCAGTTTCTAAAAATATCATTTGTGCAGGAATAGAAAGGTGAACCATGAGTCCTGCTTTCTTATCTAAAAATGTCCTGAAATAACATGTTGACCTTTTTTTTACTGTCTTAAAAAGAAGGTGAACATGATGAATGTAACATGATTTGGCTTCCATGCTAAAGACTGAAGTTACTGGAGAAAAGACTGTTTTTATGCTGACCCTATGCTCGATTAGGGCTGTCACAATGGCAGGTTTTCATGACATTACTGTAACCAAATGAGATCACTTTAAGCATATTAGCCCCACATGTTATGTGATGTAACAGACTACAATAACAAGCCCTTCGATATCGTACTATGTGAATGGACAACAAAGATTGAAGAAACACTTCATTTGTAGCTGGAAAAATGCAACATTTGGACAGACTTATGGGAAAATCTTCATGAGATTCAGTCCTTACGATCCTCACGTAATTAACGATTATTTTCAAACAACAAATTCACAAATGATTTTTATAACATTTCATCCCCTGTTAGAGACAGATTGCTATTCTGAAAGTTAAACTTTTACAAATACATATTCCATAAAGCTAAGACCTAGTTCAAACTAACTGTCAGTCAAACTGTAAGGTCGTTCTCAGGTTCCCCTCTTTTCCTAAGTCCATATCTATCCTCATCCACAAACAAAGTGAGTAGGAATATGAGACAGGAGGGACTTTGAAAAAAAAAACTCAAACGCACAAAAACTTTAAATCAGCCAACGTGACATGTGTGTTTTGAATCACACCTCGGAGTACCTGCGCTTCATAAACCCGCCACACAAGCATCCATTATCCACATACTCATACATACTGAATCAATATAAAAAAATATAATGTATAGGCTACCACTTCTTCAAGCAAAATTTAAATATATATTCTGTTTTATAAAAAAATAAAATAAATCTCACCTACAGAAGGACAACACGAAGAGGGCAACAAACAAGTCAGGTAGAGTAAAGCAGCAGAAATCGTTTTAGGAGAAATCACGTGGTGACACAGCTGAGTTGCGGTGGTGCCAAACTGCATGGGAAGCGCCAACTTTCGTCTTATTTGCTGTTCGTGGTGAGAGGAGGAGACTGTCTTTCGTGCTGTTCGCTGGTTTACTTTTTTTGCTCGTTTATCAGCGGGAAAACACAGCAAGGGAACTAAACCGAATCAAAGGAACTAGACGAGGAAAGTGAAACTAAATACAAAGCACAACAGACAACCAACATAAAACAGGGAAACAAAACGCAAGAACACTTTTCAAAGTGACACGAACTCAACAACAACATAACACACGGGAGGAATAAAGCGAATCAAGGAATATAAACAAAGTATAACAATAGACAGAAATAGTAAAACTAAGTAAGTAAAAAAACTAAGAAAGCACGTGAATATAAACATAAACCAACCACAAAATATCTGCTGAAGGAAAAGAACCTAAAACTGGAAAAAAAAAAAACAACCAAATCACGAGTCAGTGAAAGCTATATAATGGTTAAAAAAAAAACCTCAAGCAAACAAACAAAAAAAACAAACAAAAAAATTTAATGTCCAAATTTATCCTCTATAATAACTTGTTTGCACTGATTTTCAGTTCAGCTTTCAGTCCATCATGACTCAGCTCTTTCTCCATCGGTAATAATCAATAATCATATGACCGAAAACACCATGAACATATTGCAATGCAATATAATGTGTGTGATAGAAATGAAAACTATTAAATGAATTTATTATTTTGCGCCCTTTTTAACTTTAGACAAAAAGTGCAGTTTTTCTGACAAAAAATGCCCCATTTTTAGACATGGAAAAGGTTATTCTTAAAAACAGCTGCTTCTTAACAACAGAGAGCAGGATGGGGGAGATGGAGGCTGCACGCCCCGTTAAGCATTATTTCGTTTTATTTGCTTTTGCTTAATCCGAAACAAGGAACATAGGAAGCACAGGTAGACTTACACACGCCACACCTCTGCATGAGTCGGTCGCACAGGAGCAAGAGTCCACGCGATAGTGTGTTTCGTCTCGCACATCAGCCAGTGTGGGTACAATGACAATCTCTCGAACTCCTCCCAGACCCGTCAATAAAATCATTAAGATATTTTTTGATAAACTGCCAAAGAGCCATTTTTACCCCCCAGTTCAGACGCCTCTGCATTAGGATCTGATCCAGCAAACCTGAGGAGAGCAGCGGACACGAACCACTGTTGAACCATGTGTGAAATAAAATTAAATGAAAAAATGATTGTGAAGAAGTGACGGACATTTGATGGCAGGTCTTAGATAATCGTGAGTTATTGTGTCTGATTGTAAAATTGCAAAATTGTAAAAAACACAAAACTCTGGTAGAGGCGTACACGCACTGTGGAAAAGTAAAGGCGTGTTGCATTCTCTAAAACTGTTTTGTGAACAGTTGTCCAAGTATATATTCCTTTTAAAATGTGACACATGTAATATGATCATCAAAGAACGTGATTTTTATAAAACATGTATTCTTCTGTTTTGAAAGTGTCAGATTTTCATAAAACATTTATTAGTGTAGCGGCAATCTTCGGTCCTTCGTCGCTTCTGCTGGACGTAAAGTTTCTGACTCGTGCTTGGCTGTAGGCCTTTCGGTAGCAAAAACGAGGTGAATGTAAAAAAGAAAAAAAGGAAAACGTTTATTTACTCCATACAAACCGAAAACTCCGAAACAAATGCCTCCAGTGGAGCTCCGTTTACATCTATTTTATGTCATAAACGATAAACAACTGTTGCTCCACCACATTGCGGCCTAACACACCCGTTTTGTCAGTGAGAACGTGTTGATGACACCTACCACCACTTTACAACAACCCAATAGATTAAGAAAGCAGGACAAATTTAGAGCATATGGACCATAGTATATTGTATTACAACATAAAATAATCCAGATTGTAACTAGAAACTCAGATTACAGATCATAACAAAATACTCAAATACGTTCCGATGTATTTGAGTAAAATATTGGCCTGGACTGTCTAAGCTCCAATAATTAGTATGTTGTAATTTGTTTAGACTGTGTGTAATTTTTATAGAAACCTTGTCCATTGTATGTGTAATCATGAAAACATGTAAAACTCCACAGCAGTGATACTTGTTCTTACATATTTATTCTTTGTTGTGGTACTTTACTGTTCAAATGAAACACGATCTGATTTCTTTTTTTTTCTTTTTTGGTAAAGCAAAGTCACTCTCACAGCACTGATTTTAGAGGAATGTTCAACAATTGTTCCAGACTGCCTTTTCTCCAGTGAGGGTTACGGTGAAATTTAGGTTGTTATTTTCTGTGATTGCACACTGCCTCTCAGTAAGCTGTACACCAGACGTTTTAATTCAGTTTTATCTATATATCACCAAATTACAACAACAGTCACCTGGACGTGAAACTGTTAGTCACACAAATGGTGAACAGAAAGTAATTTTCCAATTGTGAAATCCACATTTTTCCAGTTAACACAAAGGCCTAAACAGAGGCACTCATGCTCAAAGTGACACATTTTCTTTGCAAAAGGCTCTAATAATGCCAAAACATTTAAAATATGAAACAAAAGCTAATTTTGTTTTCAAACATCAGAACTTGTAAACAAGTGTATGAGCTTGTCCGATCAATCATTACACAAAACACAGTACTGAATCCGTGCACCATTGCTCATCATTGTAGCCCATTACACAGCCTTTGTCATTTGTTGTCTTTCTACATAGGCTGTGTCAAATTTGCTTTCTTGCAATGATTTAGATGCAGAATCAGAAATAGTTTGATGCTAATTTTATTGAGTCAATGACTTTTTTTCAAACTGTGACTGAATATTGAAACACTGGAAATATTACAAAAAAATACATATAAACCAAAATAAAATCTATTACAGTATAAGAAATTGCCACTTTTGATACTCAATCGCTCACCTTAGACCTCCTCAACTGATGCTGGTAAAGAACTACACAGATGTGGCATCTTTGAAGGCCTGCAGACTGATTGCGAAATGAAAGTTTGTGTTAAGGACTTCAAAAACAGGTGATTTATTGATTTCATACTGATCTTGGTAGCTTCTAATAGTTAGAAATAGGTGATTTCTGTTTGGTTACCACAGCTAAATCAATGGGGTTTGGACTGCTTGAATGAGATTAATTGTTTTGCAAAAAGGTGGGGAAAAGTTGTCAAGCCAATGAGAAAGGGTTAACACATTTCCAAGAAGTGTCTCCTGCTCTGCTCAGATAGTGATGATGAAAACTGAGGGGATCCAGTCTCTGTAGGCAGGTCAAAGCAATTAAGAAAAACTGTAACGTCTTGATGCATGCTCAATCATCCAGGTAAGTAAATCTCCAAAAGTTGATTCTGTTCATCTGGACGTGGCGTTTTCAGTGGGAGAAACGTTTCGTCGCTCATCCAAGTGACTTCTTCAGTCTCAGCTGACTGCAGGTTTCCCCAATCTTATAAACAGTACATTTGCATAATGACTGAAACCAGCCCACTGAAGGAACATGGGCTGGGAGGTCAGACTGAAGAAGTCACTTGGATGAGTGACGAAACGTTTTTCCCACAGAAAACGTTACGTCCAGATGAACAGAATCAACTTATGTGCCACTGACATGAGTGTCATGTTACTCCATACAGAACCCCATTAAAACAAAATAATAGAAAAATAAATAACAAAATTATCTTTAAATGTCTGACTTGTGCCATTGAAACCTTTGTTTAGTTAGTTAACCAGTTTCAGTTTCTAAAAATATCATTTGTGCAGGAATAGAAAGGTGAACCATGAGTCCTGCTTTCTTATCTAAAAATGTCCTGAAATAACATGTTGACCTTTTTTTTTACTGTCTTAAAAAGAAGGTGAACATGATGAATGTAACATGATTTGGCTTCCATGCTAAAGACTGAAGTTACTGGAGAAAAGACTGTTTTTATGCTATTTTTACGAGCATAGGGTATGTTTTTACCCTATGCTCGATTAGGGCTGTCACAATGGCAGGTTTTCATGACATTACTGTAACCAAATGAGATCACTTTAAGCATATTAGCCCCACATGTTACAAGTAATGGATCACTATGGATTATTGTAGGGTCTACCTTACAATATAAAATGCCTTGAGGCAACTGTTTATTGTGATTTGGTGCTGTATAAATAAAATTATATTGACTACATTGAATTGAACATTTTACAAAAAAAAAGAAGAAAAATAAAACAAAAACAAAAACAAACAAACAGCAGTTTCACATTTAGGTGCTGATCCCATGATTTCAGCATGGCCGTATTGTCTTTGTGGCTGTGGATCATGTGACACTGACTCACATGGAAAGTGCAGTGTGCCGTGTAACCCAATGAAAGTAAAATGGAAAAATAAAGAAATGGATCTTTGATAATAGTTATGATTTAAAGAGCAAAAGTGAGGAAGCTCAACTGCTAGACTGTGTTTGGATCCCGGGCTTCGTTCCCAGTGTTTTGTGTTTTTTGGACTTCTGAATCTATTGTGTTTTGAAAAGTGGGGTATGTTTCTAATTTTTAGTGTTTTGTTCATTTATTAAGTTCTTTCTGTGTTCAGGCTGTCCTGAAAGTGAAGTTGAGCATTGCTCATATACATATATCCTTCATGTAAGTAGGCGACATGCTCTACAGTAACCCCAAGCTTACAGCACCTGGTATTCCCAGGCAAATTCCCATCCAAGTGCTAACCAGGCCCAACCCTGCTTAGCTTTTAGGATCACATAAGTTTAGGTGTGCTCAGGGTGGTAAAGCTGTAAGTTATGTCCTGTGGGGGTCTGGGGTCATGATAATAAACTGTAGAGGCAAGTGAATGCATTAGCAAAAAGTATTATATTCCTGATCTGTGGTCCAAATCATTGAAGCATAAAATACTTAATTTGTCACACTGAAAGCAAAAAGCAAAAAAATCCTATGCAGAAATGCCAGCTGAGTCTGGCGGTGTACTGTTAAGTCAAATCCGATTGGTGATTGGAGTTCAGTTCTAAAACTGAGTGTTGTGAAGGAAAGCTGTCCTATCCCAGCACCGGCTTCTCATTCTTGGAGCCGGATGATGTCAACGTTGTTGTGGACACTTTGCAGAACCAGCTCTCCCTGGAAGGCAATCACCTTCTTCCTAGTGGCCGTCAGAGTGGCCGTCAGAGTGGCCACCAGCGCTTCATAAGATGTTGGCACAGCGCTCGTGATTAAACAAGACACAGAACTTTGTGATAAATTTACCTTTAGCATTTTCACTGCCCAGTTGATGGATCCCCTGAACCAGCAAATCAAGAGACATTTAATTTTATATGTTAATCATATATTTTTTATATTTTAATTGTTGCTGATTACTTTGACTTGTTTTTGCTTGTAATGACGTGAAGGACGACTTTCTGATGAATCGCCACCGGTGGAAAATGATGCTGCGCTCAGAGAACTCCCTTTAGAAATGCAGACACCTGCACTGTGTTACCTCTGAAAACAAAAATGCAAATAACAACAAACTATCCAAGAAAATCTTTCTGATGCATAAGGAACAAACTGTTTGAGATTATCACATTTTTTCTTCTTATTTCTTCTTAGATTCCAAATTTCTTAACATGAATCACAATTTATAACTATAGATATGCGAGGTTAGAAATTCAAAACTATTTCACAGCACACTTTTATTTTCAGAACAACTCACATGTACTTTACACACAAACTAAAATGTTGCTTGAAATATAGGAAGCTTTTACTATTCATTTTTGTTTATGTAATATTCATAACTTATGGTTAGACGTCCAGTAGTAGAAGTACCTGTGCTGTGATGTTTAAATTAGATTAAAGCATTTAACTATGGTGGCCCTGAGAGGCCAAATCCACTGCAAGCTGAGAAAAGCAAAAGTTCAACAAACATATGAATCTCAGATTTAGAAAACACATTATCTGCATCTTTTTCTCCCTCGCAACAAAAACAAATCCCCGGCTTCTTTTCAGTGAGCCTCTCTGCTCCTTCACATGTTTCAGTTTTTTGTCACTTGCACAGCTGTTCCACTACGTTATTGTCTCCCCTAAATCACTTCACTTGTGTCTTTATGCAGCATTTTTTGTTTTTCTATTTGCTTATGTTTTCTTGCGTTGCAGTGCATTTCATCTCTCAGGGCCACCGTGTCAAACAGGTGTAGGTCCCAAACAGATGCTGCAGAAATGAGGGAACTAAAAGCAGCTACAACAACAATTAAGATGAGGTTTGCATTCATAAAATTGTTAAAAAAAAAAAGGGAACTTTTGAAGAAGTTGTGGTTTCTTATTAAAATAATAATAAACACAAACATCGAGATTGAGCTTCTGTTTCTCTTTTTCCTTAACTAGCCTACATTTCATATAAAACCTAATCTCAGCTTTAACAAACTGGGCTTTCGGTTTTCACAGGCACTCTGGATAAATAATATGACTGGTTCAGTAACATCATCGTTACAGTGCACGGGATTGGTCTGTTTCCTTTGGGCTTTTGTGTCATGAGTCGTAAAACCAAAGAAAAAATTCTGCGCAGATTAGAATCACTCTACCGTAAATACAAGAAAAGCTGCACCGAGTGAAAAAGAAACGATCTGCATCCTCATCCAGATCGTGGTTCGGCTGTTCATGACCTGGGTTGTGGAAGGAAGGAAGTGGAAGATGCACTTTTCCCACATGAGTAGAACAAATTGGGTTCCCAGTACACACTGAGCCAATACCAATAATAACTGCCAGATGGGTCAGACGTGCACATACTCACAAGGGTCAGAAATGCAACATGACACCCACTGGAGGCTTCACCAGTAAGACCTACAGCAGATCAGCAGATGACTGAAAAGAAGAAACTCTTCAAAGCTCTGATGAAACTCTTAAAAAATATAAAATTACACATTTCTGGAGTCGTACGGTCAACAAAACGCACCACCGACGCCGGCTGCTCTGGGCGTTAGCACCACTGGAGTCCAATACGACATCATCATGGACTACAAAAGACATTTCATATGATAAAGAGGATTTTATTTCATCCGCACAATGAATCATAAATCAATTTTAATGTGGATTTTCCTGACGTGTGCTTATCCACTCTTCTCATCTGCAGCAGGGAAAAAAGCTCTTAAAGGTACAACGGAATAAGGAAGAAGAAACTACAGAACAAAGCACAGCCCAAAAATGAAAATGGAGACATCCAGTACCCAGAGGTCGCCACTCCTTCCCTCTAAACTATGGACCAAGTGTCCAAACACTGCAGTGAGGTACACAATTCACATAAGAAAGTTCATAAATGGAAAAAATAAGACAGGATAAACCTTTAATTCAAATAGATGAGAATCAAATCTTTTTGGATTAAAATGCAAAGAAACGTGCATGAATTATTTTGTAGTCAAAGAGGCTGTCCACTTACAAAGTAGTTAATCAGTAAAACCAGGAATTAAAAACTTTTGAAGTCTAAAACCTGAGTGCACACGTAAAGTATCAGCCACTCTGTCTACCACTTTAAAGACTTTACATTATTTTAATGCAGATTAACCTCTAATAATAATAGAAACTCTCTTCTGTCCTGAATCAGGCCTTCTAGCACTGAGAAGGATTTAAAAAGTGTACTACAACATAGGTGTACTATGTCGTCATTGACAGAGATGTAACCTCTGCAGGGTTGTGAGATGGAGGGAGGAGGACAATTAATGAATCAGGAAGTGCAGAGGATTAGTCAGGAGGAAATAAGGGTAGCAATGAAGTGGATGAGGACTGGAAAGGTTCAGATGACATAAGTGTGGAGGTTTGAATATGTCTGGGAGAGAGGGCAGTGGACCTTTAGCAGATTATTTAAACATGATCCTGCAGAGTGAGTGAAGGCCTGAGAAATGGAGAATAGGTCTGAAGGGCAGACAGATGAAGGATGGAGACGTGTCTTTGATTCTGAAGGATGTGACGATTAAGGAAACTATATAAAAATATACGAGTGCCGTGTTGTCCAGGGAGTGGAAGGACCTATGATTCTAATCAGCATCATCACCGTGAGTTGTTTAGTACTTTTCTGTTTAATAATTTCTTATATTTTCAGACTATCTTTCTACTATATTTTGAAGTTGGATTGATCATTGGTCGGCAGTTCTGAAAGCAAAAGGGAGTGCAACTCAGTACTAGCAAAGTGTACCTAATAAAGTGGCCAATAATGTATATTACTATGGATAGATCAAAAAAATTGAACCTATAGTTGTGCTTTTATTTGTTGTTGCATTCAGTGTCTATAAAATTCATGTGTAACAGGCTTTTATTTTAAAGAGCTGAGCACTCCTGATCCGTGTGATGTCACTGAGCAGATTGGACTTTATGTGAAACCAGCTGTGAACAGCAGGTGTGAACAAACCTATAAAAAGTATTTACAGAAGACATTTTATAAAACTTGTATTAGTATGAAGTTCCCTCCATATCAGATGCAAAATAGCTGATGCACATTCATAAAGTGGAGTTTTTACATTTTCAGTGGTGAAGACTGAGTTGAAGAGTGTTGTAGCACTCCAGTGCCAGTAGAGTGCAGCAACCGAACAGTTTATTCTATTAACAATTGGTCAGAAGGTTAAGAGGGGGTCAGCTTCAGTGCACTAACTTGAAACTAAATCCAGAACTAACTTTTTTGCTAAATCAGCTTCTGATTGAAGAACAGGCTTTAAAAAACAGAAGAAAAGACTATTTGAACTATCAGCTGCTGTCAGGTGCCTTCACACCTGTTACCACATCTTCTAATGTAAACACACCAAATCAATAGACTTATTACAGTGTTATGAATTTAAATCCACGGAGGTTTGTGAAAGTGTGATGTGTTTTTATGTGACATCGTGATTTAAAGTTCAGTGAAGACAAACACTAATGAGCATGTGGAGTGAGCTACATACTGCAGAAACAGTTCTGGTTTAGTCTATTGTTCATGTGTCACAATACAGCATTATAGTTCAAGGCCAGTGTCATAGTAATGAATGTTAAAACAGAAGTGTTTTTGAGGTGTTTAATGTCAGCTTAATGTCAGGAAAATGCATCACCAGAGTTCATGTGAGAAAACCAAACACATTGTACATAAAGGAAGTTTATTAGTGCTGCAAATAATTTTGATTACATAAAAAATGATTTGCATTCATTAAAATAAGTTTGACCTTGAAATGTGAATTTGTATGATACTAAGCTGTGTAACAAATCCACACGACCACATGATTACAAATGACCTGTACTGCTGCTTCACATGAAAAAAATCATGTTAATTTCTTTGTTTATTACATTGCACAGTGAAACAGACAGTGTTAAGAGCGTACAGGCAAACATCACATTCATTAAAAGTACTTAATTCTTTTTTAAACTTTAAATGAGCACATTAAAGATTTTCTGACTCGCTTTACGAATTGGAGTCACTTTTTACTTTATTCTTTATGGAAACTTGCTGCTGAACACTTTAGTCATGAAGAAGATGTTAAAAATAATATTTTACTGTAATTTGTGATCCATCCTGTAGATGCAGGAAAATCTGTTCCTGAACTTCAGATTTACAGGTTTTAGATTTCTGTCCATAAAACCTGTTCCTATAAAATGTGTAGCTGTTTGATAAGCAGACGACTCTCAGCTCTGCTTGTACTTAACTTCACGAGGAGAACAAACAGAATATAACCCAGTGTGTTTACAGTGAATGTGTCAGGTCTGAGCTGCTGTGTGGACCAGTTAGAGAGCAGCAGCTGGATCCCAGTGGTTGGACTGGTGGACGACTTCAGTGAGGAGTAGATGACATTTGGCTCTGGTAGAAACTCTGCACACAAACACACAGGAGGAGAATATAAGCACAAAGCAGAGCCTCTCTGTTCTCTTTATATACAGCAAAGTGAAAGAAGGAGAACATGTCAGTGAACGCGTCACAGTGTTTTTTTTACACCAGTCTTATAACAAAGTAAAAATCTCTAAAATCTGTTTGTGAGACACAAACTCAGCTCTTCCATGTTTTGCTGTTGCTAATTAAACGCCCATTCTCACTCCGGAAGCGTAACATGCCGGCGTTGCCATAGTTTTGTCACGTCCCGCGGCAAAGGGGACCATCGGCGTTTTTATGGTACGCGGCGGGTTATGGCTGAAATGCAGTGCAATGACGCCCCCGCGGTGATAAACGTTCCAGCCCTGCTGACTAAAATCGCCCCTGGTTTTAGATGAGATGTTAATTTTAATTAATACCAACATTTTGCTGCATTTTTGTTATAAGAATATGAACATTCAGTGCATATTTGTACTGCGCATTGTTCTCCTGGCACGCCAGTGTCACGTATTTTAAAACGTTGTCAAATCTACTTATCAAACTGTGTCTGGTCCAGTGCAGGCCCTTCACTGTCACTGATGACACCTGGTCTAAGTCATGCTTAGAAGCTGATTGTTTATGACAGCTGATACAACGACTCAGAGATAGCATTAGCAACGGGTGGTATTGACCATACTACTACCAGAGCCTTGGGATCCATGTTTGGCTACGATCCCGCGGCTTACACTCCTCGCTGTGTCGAGGGTAGACAGTAGCATAACCAACTCCTCTAAAATACTGTCCTGTCGGTAGCTAGCTCTGTCTGTTAGCTCTACGGTGGTGTCTGGGATTAGCAGGTTTCTACTAAACCACTGCAGCTGAGGATAAAGTTGTTCGATCAGCAGCTCCAGTCCTTCGAGTTTACGTTTTGTGTGCGTGTGTGTTTTCTACAGTCATTGGTGTGGAGTGGTTGTACTCTTTAGCCTAGCCTCACTCTTCATCAGTTTCCCACTTCCGCTATTTCCGCGCGTGCACCGCCGGTGTTTACTCGACGTCCGGACAAGCGATAAAACGTGAACTGTGTGTGACGTAATCCAGGACCCAGAGTGCATCACACACAAACACATCACACGTACGAAAAATTAAAGCCACGCCCACTAACATCAGCAGCTTCAGGCAAACGGGGCTTGACCAATCAGCACCTCATCTGATGATCAGCGTGTGTGAACTTTAATAACGCTACAGTACCAAAGAGTCACACTCTGACTTCTACATCTTTGCCTCAGCATTACAAAGACTCCTCAAGAGGCTTTTAATCCATTCACACAATGACTCGAAGATCATTTCAAGTGTGGATTTTCCTGCTGTGTGCTTATCAACTCTTTTCACACGCAACCGCTGAAAACAAAGGTAATATCTTTAAAAAAAATTATATATATATATATATAAGACACTTTCACAAAGGCGTTTAAAGACAGGAAACTTCGTAACACTTTCCTGTCTGTATTGTTTTTACACATTCTTATATCTAGAGTGCATGCTAAAAAAACAAGTCCTCATTAAGGTTCATGAAGCTACTTCGTTTGGCCTGAAATATGTATTTTTTACATTAGTTGTACTGCAGACTTCAGGAGCTATTTTGGAGCTCAATGTCATTCATCTGTGTTCTGTACTTAGTATACAAGATTGTGGTCAGCATCAGGTCTGATGGTCAGGTTTAAAGGATTCAACCACTATAAACCAGAGACTCGTGCTCTCTTTCTCTGTGATCCTCACTGTGACTTTCTGCTGTAGAAGTGAACACTTGATCACTTTAACTTCTCTGCTTGTATGGTGTTCCCGCTTTCAGACCAGAAAGTCATCCCAGCTGAGTCTGGAGGGAATGTCACTCTGCCATGTCAAGCTCCAGACAAGGGCATCTCCGTTATAGTTGTAGAGTGGAGCAGAGCTGATATAGAAGATGAATATGTCCTTTCCTACCGGGATGGGCAGTTTGATCCTGAGGACCAGCATCCATCTTTTAAGAACCGGGTGGATCTGCAGAACAGACAGATGAAGGATGGAGATGTGTCTTTGATTCTGAACAATGTGACGATTAATGACACTGGAACATACGAGTGTCGTGTTGTCCAGAGAAGAACAAGCCGCAGGAAGAGAGCTCATCTGAAGACTGACCCCATCAGCATCATCACCCTGAGTGTTGTTGATCCTCCAGGTGAGTGAGTAGAGTTGAGTGTGTGTGTGATCAGAGGTGAAGCTGCTTCCTGCTTGTTGATGTTTGTTTGTAAAGATGTTGTTGATGAGACTTTGTAGAAAGCAGCTGGTCTGAGTGATGTGATCAGAGTGCAGTAGATAATGTCTGACAGCAGTTTGAAGAGGAAATGGATTCTGTTCTGTTCTTCACTCATCACCTACCTGACAGCTGACACCTCACACCTGTTTCTCACCTGCAGGTCAGACAGGAGGACTCACAGAGGATGGAGGGAAGGAGGATGGATTTGTTGGACTGAAAGTTGGTCTGTCAGTTTCTGCTTTGCTTCTTGTTACTGCTCTTGTTGGTTTTTTGGTGTACAGAAAACGGCAACAGAGAAATTATCCTAATGAATTGTAGCATGTTTGAAATGCCCCAGAGGTTTTTACACCTTAATGGCGGTTCAACCTCTCAGTGTTGACTGAAATTATCCATCACATTGTGTATTTGGTGTTCAGCATCTTTGTGAAAGACTTCAACCTGTTCTTTAAGGCACGCTAAAGAACTTAAACTAAGGATTTATTCATCCGAAAAGAAAATTTAAATAATTGCTTAACTTTTCTTTTTTTCTTTGGTGCAAAACATCAACGATCTGTCCAGCAAACATTTTCAGATTTAAAATTTGAACATTCAATAACAGCATTATTTGTAAAATATCTGAAAAACAGTCCAAAAAAACTGTCTGCTCGATGAGCTTCATGAACACCAGCTGGAAATCCTCATATTTGAAAAAGAATGCTGTGAGGTGAAGCTGTACTTACAGTTTAAATAGTTTCAATTCAGAGTATTGAAAGTTTATTGTATGTAGCTATTATTTATAGATGTTTTCTAAGCACTACTTGTACTGTTAAAGAGCACATCAGCATCTCCTTCTTTAAGCTGCTCCTGTTCACCACAGCGGATCATCTACCTCCATCTCCTGCTGCATGCCCCCATAAACTACATCAGAGAATCTTCTCTGAGGTCTTTTCCTCCTCTCTGACAGCTCCATATTCAACATCTTTGGCGCCAGTATATTCCCATTCCCTCCTCTGCACATGTCCACTTTGAATGTAATGTTAGCAATGATGAAGATGACTCAGAATTTTGTCTGTACTCATGAGCCTTCTTTTATCAGAATCTTTCTGATCTGTTGATGCTGTTTCTACTGGAGCTCTCCCCCTTCATATCCCTGTTTTTATTCCACAAGTGTTTTTATACCACAAAAATCACATGCCTTGATATGACTGTTATTGTTGTTATATAAACCCTATATAATGAAACCTATAAATTAAAGAAAATCAATCTCCAACTTTTCTTTTCTGTTTTTGTGCTCATGAAGTGTTTACATTTAATTTGATTTATTATCTGTGTGCATAAAACACTGAATGAAAAATGAGCCAGAGAACCTGATTGAGGAAGTGGATGCTGGGTTTCCGATTCACACTCTGATTGGCTGAGAGGTATAGCCTCACCTCAAAAGAGGGTTACTCCAGGTCATTGACACTGGGATTTGAATGATGGCATCAATGAGAACCTACAAACCCTACAAAGACATGCCATTCTCATAAGCAACAGTCCTTCTGTGCAAATGTTTACTCAGTATAACTGTCTTGCCTTTTCATCATGAATCATCAAAAAGTGGATCATGAAGTGGAAACGGTGACTTATTTCCATCAAAACACATTAAGGATTAAAAAATTAAAAAAAGATACTGTAACATTTTTATATATTTCAAAAGAACGATTAAAGAAAGTGTGATGTACCATGCTCTTATGTTTTACAGATAACTTCCCTCTCAGTTCCTATTCAGGCGCTCAAAGGAAAGTAATCACTTGGAAAACCTCACTAAGGGACATTAACATCAGCGTTTAAGCTGAATTCATTTGCAGGTTTATACATGTCCCTTCTCTGTCTAGCTGAAGTAGTTTCCATGGCACTTTTAAACTTATTTCTCCATCAAAATAATTTTTAATCTCAAATATACAGAAAGAAATGGAGCCTGACTTTAGTGTTTGAGAAAGAAGTTCAACAATGACTCACTGATGGCTGAGCTTCAGACTGAATCTGTTGTCCTCTCTGATCTTTACGGGGTTTTTTAGCTGTCATTGTACACAGAGTATAAAATAACAGTTGGTTTCAAAAATTAAAAACACTCAGCTGCTTTTGAACCACTCACTGATGCTACTTCTTCATCCAGGACTTTCAGGACTGCTCTCGAGTAAATTGTTTGTTTGACAATGGATATCTTATAGTTTTATTTGTTTTTCACCTTTTTTAAAATCAAGATTTAGGCTGAGCTCATAATTTATATTTTTCAAAGATTTGTGTTGCTCAGAGGACCAGCAAGTATATTATATGATTTATAAAACATATATATATTTAAAAATATATATATATATATATATATTTATGTTTCTGTAGACTGTCTGTAGACTGATCACAATATTATCAGCAGTCGACTTGGGGATGAGGGAGTTCTTATAATGTTTACTTTGTGAATGAACGACTAGCTTACACCATACAATAATTAAAAAAAAAACACTCAAAAGACACAAAGACAAAAGCTTTAGGAGAAATATGTCCGTGTAGGTTGTCAGTCATCCAAGTCATGGTAATCTAAAAAACATGGAAACTCCTCAGGACAGCTTTAGGAGAAAAAATAATTTCATGAATGGCAAAACCCAAAACATGGCAACTAGTGCTGCCAGTGATAAAAACACTGACACTGACACACTACAAAAGTGCTGATTGGCTGAGGGCAGAGAGCCTGATTCTAGAACAACTGTGATTGGCCCAGAGGTATGGCCTCAGTTCAAAAGAGGGTTACTCCAGGTCACTGACACAAAGAATTTTCATGTGCATGTTGGTGTGGATGACTACAAAGCGATGCCATTCTGGGCATAATTGAACATTACATAACTGTATTAAAAATAAAATAACATAAAATAAAATTAAAAATATTACTTGAGACCTTAGAGACTTTAGACTTTACTACTGAAGAGAACCGGCTAGCAAGCTAGTATTTGAACATAATGCAGTGTATGTTTTTGAATAACATACATTTTCATAACTACAGATCAAATGGTTTTGTTTTTTTTAAAACACATTTTAAACAAAAAAGAGTTTAGAAAAAGGTGTTATTAAGACATGTTAGACACTGACATCCTACTTGTCTAAACAACCGTATGCACTTTTCACTGTTTGGTGAACTTTGTAAGAAGTTCATCAGTCTCTAAACCCACTCAAAGTTGGCCTCTTCATGGTATGTGGACTATCCCAAAACTATTTTGCTAGTATACTGAGATAAATATAATACAATGTGAAACACCCTGTTTAAATTAGTAGCTGTGATGCATCTCCTTATTGGGCAATGCAGCACTCTGCTTTGTCTGACTTGATCGCCTCTAAATGTGATCATTACAAGAAAATACAGCAGCAAAGGTGGAGCCTGATGAGGGGAGAATTGCCTGAGGATGGAGCAGCAGCAGTTTAAAGTGAGATGTGCATACAACAGTATGAGACACATCTATGTACTAATATGTATTTGTGCATTTTCATTTATAATAAAGAGCCCGGCACCTCTAAATGAGGCCAGATGCTCAAGTCTATTACTAACATTTTTCACTTTATAGGTGCTTCCAGTAGGTTATCCTACCAACCTCCTGTCTGTGTAAACAGGAAGTCCAATTCAATGGTCTGTGAAGCCCAACAAGATGACTGTGAGCCTACAAGAGACCTTGCTAACAGTATATTTGTTCCTTCCACAGTCAACTCTCAAGTAATTCACTGCACACACAATGCCAGGATTATATTTCACCCAAGTCTCAGTCATGTAATGTCTGCTCGTTCAGTTGGTGCCTGAAACAAAACCTCCACCTCTCCATGTGCTGGACTCCTAAGACCTTTAACTATGCACCCTGCCCACTGTCCTACATCACCTTGGAGTTTGTTCGGACTGCCATCCTATAACAGAACTGATTTGTAACACAGCATCTCCAACTTCTGAAAATCTTTCTTTGGGCTATGAGTTACATGAAACCTAACTTTAACACAAATCAATTCAATGACGAACTAGTAAAAATGTTTATATTTACAGTTATAATGCAGGTTCTCTGATGTAACACCCAGCATTATTAGAAGATTGAAACAGACACTGGTTCATTCAAGACAATTTCAAGCTTCACTCGGATATTTAATATGCAGGTAAAACAATACTAGCAACTTGGGATGTTTTTTTTTTATTTTTACTTTGAAAATTAAAAAAATTATCAATAAAAAATTCATTTATTTACCATGTCAGCTGCTGCTCACTGGTTGTGCAGTGCAGAAATAAAGAGATTAAACTCTTCAGTTTCAAACACACACATATCCTGTACTGAAACTTTTCTGTGCATCGTACAGCCACCGAATGATGCCCCTGCTGTTTTTAGTCTGCACCTGTGTTTCAATGTTCATCGTTTTCTGCACTGAAGAGTGTCATGTGTTGGTTAGCCACACCCAAACTGTAACATATCAAGTTTTTCATTTGAGAGCTTTTTGAAACCCACAGAACCATGTGAGAAAAGCAAGGGAGATCCTGCAGAAATCAAGAAAACAAAAACAAAATAAAAGGTTCTCACAACATGAAGACTGTTATTAGCCAAACCAGAGCACAGTGCGGTGACAACGTTCAGCTGTTTCACATGAAACTGAATAACAGGGAGTCGATGCTGTGGATTTACATGCAGAACTTAAATAAAACAGTCAAGATTATTAATTATATTAAAAAACAATGTTCAGTCTGTTTCTTTAAATGTTTCATAGAGAGAATAAAATAATGTGTACCAAGAAAAAAAGACGTTAGACACATGCTGGCCTAATCAGGGCTGCTATTGCTCAGTTATGACTTTGCAAGTTCCATGGTAAGACAGTGTATACATGACTTTATAGTCATTGATAACTATGGCCTGTGGTGAGTGATGTTTTTGATGTGTTTTGATCCACTTAATCAATATAAATAAAGCGTGGTTTGTGTCTGTGTTTTGCTTTTTTATTTTGTGGGACAAGCAAACATGTTGGTGCTTGTATCTACTTTTGATCTGCTTCACTGTGAGCTGATGGTGACCGTTAAAAAAAAAAAAAAAAAAACTGAGTCAAATATGATTAGACCATAGGAAAAGTCTGAGTTTAAACACATGAATATATTTTATTGATTATTTAATTGTCTGTTGCTGTCCAACATCAACCTTTGAGATTTGAAGTAAGCTTTAACTGAAGTTCATCATCGTTCCACAGAGTGGCGCTGCAACACAGAGATAACTATAAAATGCAGGTTGAGGAAATAATAAACACGTATTTAATATGTTTGCTGTACATGTACTTTTCTTTTTAGTCTTTTTAGTCTTTTTGTTGGTCACAGACTGAATTTTGCTGACAAATGTCTGTCAAATCTTGTACAGTCTTATACTTTAACCAAACACACATATAAAAAACAATTTTAAACGTTTTAAAAGTGATAAAAAATAATAAACAAAAAAACACACAGAGCATCCAGAAAGTATTCAAAGCACTTCGCTTGTTCCACATATTGTCATGTTACAGCCTTATTACAAAATGGATTCATTTAATTGTTCACAGGCGAGTATGTAAAGCCTTTGCTGTGGCACTAAAAACTGAGCTCACATGCATCCTGTTTTGGTGCATCTATTGATCATTTCTCAGATCTTTCCCAACTTGATAAGAGTCCACCTGTGGAACATTCATTTGATTGGTGATGATTTTTCATAACTTAGGATTTGATAAGATCATATAGTTGACGGTGCATGCCAGAGCACAAACCATGCCATGAAGTCCAAGGAATTACAGTATTAATTATGTAGACTGCTGAGACAGAACTGTATCTAGGAAAAAAATCTGGGGATGAGTAAAGAAATTTCTGCAGCACTGAAAGACCCAGAGAGCACAGCAGTTGCCATCATCTGTGAATAGAAGAAGTCTGGAAGGATTCTTCCTAGAGCTGGCTGCCAAACCAATGTGAGCAATGGTAGAAGATGAGCTGAGTGTAGGTGACCAAGAATCCAATGGTCACCCTGACAGAGCTCCAGCCTTGCTCTATGGAGAGAAAAGAGATTTCCAGAAGGACAACTATTTCTGAAGCTCTCCACCAACAAGGCCTGTATGGTAGAGTGGTCAGATGGAAGCCACACCTCAGGAAAAGACACATGATAGCCTGTCTACAGTTTGTCAAAAGGGAACTGAATGACTTGCAAAAGATATCAAGGGAGTGATTTTGAGACCAATCTGTGAATGTCCTTTTTAAAAAAAAAATCTCTCTCTATATATATATATCATTAATCATTTATTTATCCAGGTAAAATCTCACTGAGATTCAGTGGCTGTGCACTAATGCTCTCAATTAACCTGGTGGAACTTAAGAGGTCTGGCAAGGAATGATAGGAGAAAGGGCCTAAAAACATAGCTGTACCAAGTTTAAAACATCACACTCAAAAATACTAGAGGCTGTAAGTGCTGCCATTTCACTGCAGGTAACAAACTGCACTCCAGGTAAAATTTAATACATCTGTCATAGATTATCACCAAACACATTTCCTTATTCATCATCCCTTATTATTACAGTACATTGCATTGCAAATATAAAACATAAGTAGTAACATCACTGACAGTTTTGTTGGGAGTGATTATGTCAAAATGTTCCTGTAGAGATGGAAATCTACCTTTTATGCCAGACTGCATGGATGAAGAAGCAGTTCATTAAATTTCCAATCTCTGTCAATCTCAAATACACAAAACACCAACGATACACCACGAGCAGTGAGAGGATTCACTCTGGTTTATATCTGGTAATAAATATCTTCTCAAAAAAGCAAAGTAGTATTGCAACATGGCATTTGGGTCTTCTAACTAAAATAGGAAATTAGGAACATAACTAGTGCCATCATAGCCAGACCTGGCCCACATCTGGTTGACATACACTTTGCCATGACACCAGACAGTCAGAAGTGCCAGCTTGATGCCGGATTTGGGCCAGACCTGTTTTCTATGAAGCTGGGCAACATAAACCAAACCACAATCGGGCCAGATGTGACATGCCATCACATAAACGGTTTATCTACACCAGGCCTGGCCCATATATGGATGACATATCACTTATCATGCCAGAAGTCAGCCAGCAGTGCTGGCTTGACACCAGATCCAGGCCAGACCTGTGGGTTAATATCCAAACATGCATATGGTAGTGTCTGGGTTATAGTAAGGGTTCATGGGCAGGTTGGCCAATGAGGATGCAGCCTTTTGTTAGCCCTGAGCCAAATATTTGAAACATGTTGCTAGCATCAAAAATCAAAAAATAACTTTTCAACAATCAGAGAAATTTCCGGTTTGAACATTTGATCTGCTGACTTTGAACTGTTTTCATTAAACATCAGATTGAAGTGATTTCAGGTCATTTCATTCTGTTTGTTGTTATTGTTTTTTCTTTGTTTTCTTGACAGTGGGAACACATTGAGGCCACCTACAGGGCAGGTGGGGGACAGCAGGGACCTGAAATCATATGAGAAGTTAGTGAGTGAGAAGTGGAAAAAATTGACTTAAGATGGCTCTAAGTGCTAAAAGTTGTTCTCAAACAGAAGATAAATCCACTGATTCTTTGTAAAGTTCATCTGGTGCTCACATGAATCCTATGAAGGAAACTTTACTTCACTGAATGTTTCTTCAACGCTCATTTCAACATGTTGAAGCCATGAATGATCCACTCTCAGTCTGCACTGAGAGTGGATCATTCATGACATCTAAGGTGTGTCGTGTGACATGTTCAGTATTGTCACACATGTCTAGATTGTCCCTGATATCATAACTGCTCAAACGCTTATCTTGTTTTATCTCTGTTGTGGCCAGTACTATCCTCTATGCTGTTACATGCTGGGGCAGCAGATTGAGGCCAGTAATGTTGTGGGGATCGCGCTGGACTCCCTTATAGTGGTGTCTGAGAGGCAGATGTTGTCCAAGATAAAGACAATGTGGGATAATACCTCCCACCCACTCCAGCACCACTGAACGACACAGGAAATCATTCTTGCCCACGGCCATCACCCTGTACAACTCCTCCATCTAACACACTTTAAACACTGCAATAGTTACACGCTGTTTGCACACGCTCTTTTCTACTCAACAGTCAGAGTGTTTCTCCAACAGGAGGACTTTCTTTACACTCACCTCATCACAGACACACTGACGAACCAGGAGATCTGAACCAAAACCCAGGATAGAGAGTTTCAGTGAATGTGGTGTTGAAGGTGTGGAGGTGGATCAGAGTGTCAGAGGAGACTCTGTAGAAGGACAGAGTGCCAGCAGGACAGTCCACATACACCGCTACTCTGTTAGAGACAGAGTAGGAGGAGGAGGTGATGGATTTTTCTGTCTTATTTTGCCTGACAGAACGAGGACGATCATCAGAGCAGATGAGACTCCAGGACTGATCATTCCATCCAAACAAACAGTCAGTACTGTCTCCTTTCCTTCTGATTCTTCTGGAACTCACTGATATCTCAACGTCTCCTGTCCACTCGACCTCCCAGTAAGAGCGACCAGTCAGACCATCTCTACACAGCAGCTGTTCATAAACATCAAATCTGTCTGGATGATCAGGATATGACTGAACCTCCTCAGCATGTGTCACCTTCCTGTTGTTGTCAGACAGTTTGAGGTTTGTGTGTACTGTGTTTGTGTCGATTGTGAGTTGACAGAAATCTGATGGAGAGAACAAACACAATCCAGCTGCAGTTATTGATCCATCATCTGTTCATTGATTGACACTTTGATGACTCCTGACACCAGAGATGTGAATGAGTGATGTGACAATTTGAAGATGGTTGAATGTGTGCTGCTTTGTTTTCATGAATCACATTAAAAACACACTTACACTTCCTCAGACCAGGTCTCAACCATCGGACTCCAGCAGGCTCCACCCTGAAAGGAGGAGGAGGGTCAGACCAGCACAGTCTCTTTCAGCATGAACACATGGACATTACATGGCTGTCATACACACACTGTTAGACACTGATAAAGGAGCAGTTCAACACTGTGGTCTTTTCCTGTTTCATATGTTAGGCTATGCCCTCTCTAATTTTGGTAATTCCACGCCAGTGGAAACTAGGGCAGGGCCATATCATACCATTCACGGTAATACCGGTATAACATTGGGCAACAATAAGAAAATGAAATATCGCAACAGAATATGGGTAAAACGCGCATGCCTTTGTTTTCATACGCACATTTCGGAAAAAGCATGGCGGCGACAGAGAATTAGGAGAGCGAAAGCGGATCATTGAATGAAACAGATGAACCAGAATTGGTTTGTAAAAATGCTGCAACTTCAGTGGTGTGGAACTGGTTTGGCTTTCGTCCGTCAGATACACAACAAAGCACTATTTTTGGTGGAGCATGCTAGTGTAACCCGTTCAAGTGTTACACCTGTTGTTGCTGCGTTGTGTTCTGGCGTGAAAGTAAGAGGCAGGAGACAGTACTGGGTCTTTGGCTCTTTACTGCACATCTGCAACACAGAAATATGTGTCTGATCTGTGTGTGTCACGCGCCTGCCAGTACACCTCTCCCCCGGCCATGCTGAAAGGAGCTGTGACCGGGGCACAAATGCACGCGCCTACGTCACCATGCAGCGCGCACACACTCGAACGCACACAGACTCAGATCACACAGGTAGGAGACCGAGATGCAAAAATGACATATTTAATCCAAAAAAAATGTGTTTTGGGTGAAATTCACAAGTATTTAACACATATGTTACACTAGCGGGCCGTTGTTATTACCGTGTTTTTAGGAAAATATGGCACACTTAAAATCAATCCCTTGATTTTTCTGAAAATCGACAGAGCCCCTTATAATCCCGTGTGCCTTATGTATGAATTCTGGTTGCGTTTACTGACCTCGAAACGATTTTATGTCATACATGGCGCTTGAAAATCTGTCAAATATTTTATTGCGACTTTGCTAAGCTACGAACTCGCACCGCTTGATGGATTGTCAGAGCATTACAGCAATCGTAGGCAGGAGCCTTGCGGAGTGATACGTACTGTGCTTCAACATAATATTACTGTATTGTGTGTGTGTAACCTCTTTTTAAGTTTTGTGGATATTATACATGGTTATGCTGAGGATATGTCGGCCAATTTCCACTGGAAATGCCTTGTAGTTAAACTGTCAGCAAGGAATTTGCATTTGCACTGTTATTTTTTTATATAACTTTAATGCACATAAAAAACAGCTGCTTGTTTAAGTGAAAATACATTGATGGGGTTTTGTTGCACTAATAAAGTTGTGGAGTTGTAAAGTATTTTGTCTAGCATCAATTATATCGTCAGTTATATCGTTATTGCAAATTTTCAAATGTATATCGTGATAAATATTTTTGGTCATATCGCCCTGCTCTAGTGGAAACCCAAACAACGTCCATGTCACCTCTACTTGCAGCCCACATAATGATGTGATGAAATATTTTTTTTAATTATTATTCAAAAATTATAATTAACACTACATAGCATAGCATAGAATGTATGAAGCATGTAAAAATAATAATAACCACTGCAGCCAAAAAGAGTGCCTGACGAGCCCAGTCGTAAGTAAGCTATTAAGACTCGACTGTACACTGTGTTCGTGTTTTCCTCCGAAACAACAAGTTCCACTGGAGCAGCCTTTCAACGCCTCTCTCTAGACAACACAGTAAAGCTAGTTTTTATGGCTACGACCCTGACACGGAACCCTATATATTACCCAGAGGTCCCTGTACTATGGTTCGGAGCCGGGGACATGTTTTATATACGCGCAATCTCTAATAATCGGCTGTAGTTAAACCTTTACTTAAAAAGCCATCCCTAGTCTCAGCAGTCTTAGCTAATTATAGGCCAATCTCCAACTTTCCTTTCATATCAAAAATCCTTGAAAGAGTAGTTGTCAAACAGCTAACAGATCATCTGCAGAGGAATGGTTTATTTGAAGAGTTTCAGTCAGGTTTCAGAGCTCATCACAGCACAGAAACAGCTTTAGTGAAGGTTACAAATGATCTTCATATGGCCTCTGACAGTGGACTCATCTCTGTGCTTGTCCTGCTAAACCTCAGTGCAGCATTCGATACTGTTGACCATAATATCCTATTAGAGCGATTAGAACATGCTGTAGGCATTACAGGTACTGTAATGTATCAGATCTATCTAATAGACTCCAATTTGTACATGTAAATGGAGAGTCCTCTTCACACACTGAGGTTATTTATGGAGTTCCACAGGGTTCAGTGCTAGGACCAATTCTGTTTACATTATACATGCTTCCCTTAGGCAGCATCATTAGAAGACATTGCATAAATTTTCACTGCTATGCAGATGACACCCAGCTTTATCTATCTATGAAGCCAGATAACACACACCAATTGACTATGTGCACGTTAGCATATGCTACTTCCGGTGCGGAAACTCCTGTGGGGAGCTTTGTTTCCGGTGTCCTATTCGCGACTGGTTTACGGTCCAAAACAAGTTAAGCAAGTGAATGAATCAAGCGGCGATTTACATTTCTATAGATGTTTTGGGCATTTACCCAATATATCTGTAAATGATGTTCATCGACTTGTGATATTTTTCCCTGCGCCTCAGGGCAAAAGAGAAAATGGATTCAAATGTTATATTTCTCAGCTGTCCCTCGTTTATCGCGGGTGTTATGTTCTAACAATAACCAGCGATAGGTGAAATCAAGTAGCCAATTTTATTTTTTGACGGTGCAAAACATTTCGTGGACATCGTGGATATACAGTACTGCACTTCAGAGTCACACTACTAGCGATCGATGCAGCGATTCTGTACTGTACAGGAGAGACGTCACGGAGGAGATCGTCTGCAGCGATCAGGACGCAGGACACAATGTGACGTAAAAAAAAGCATGCAAACTTGCACTAAAAAATCTGTGAAACAGCGAGGTGAAAGGTGAACCGCGTTATAGCGAAGGACCGCTGTAATTTTTAAGGTAAGTCACAACATACCCTTCATACATACTAATGTATAGAAACCATTACCAGCAATCATTCATTTTTTGTGTGGCTTTTTTCACGGTTTGTTAACATGCTGTGTAGGTGTGTACTTGACTAGCTGATCTCGACATAACGGGGGAAACATCTGGTTTGACTATTCTTCACCTGTAGTTTGAATGCTGAACATTTGCCTGTTTAAATCATAACAACTGTCACTATACAGAGATGTGCTTCTGAATGTGGACGATGTGTCTTCTGCTGCAGTAATGCAGTTCTGCTTGTGTTGAGTGATGTAAACAACTGATCGATCTAAACTCTTTAAACTCAAAATTGATCATTAGATTTTTTTTTTATGACACAACAGTGGTGAGTGTTCCCACCTTCTCCTCTTTGTAACTTAACGCGATCTTTCCGTTTTCGAGTTTTGGACATGATTTTGGAGTATATCTTCGGAGTAGCGATTGACCGCAAAGTAAAGCTACCGGAAATGTACAACCCCACATCCGGTCTCAAAGCAGGAAGTTAGCATTTTCTCATGCACATGGTTAATTAGTTAAACTGCAGGAATGTCTTAAAGACATAAAGACCTGGATGGCCGCTAACTTTCTGCTTCTTAATTCAGATAAAACTGAGGTTATTGTACTCGGCCCTGAAAATCTTAGAAATATGGTATCTAACCAGATTCTTACCCTGGATGGCATTACCTTGGCCTCCAGTAATGCTGTGAGGAACCTTGGAGTTATTTTTGACCAGGATATGTCCTTCAACGCACATATTAAACAAATATGTAAGACTGCGTTCTTCCATTTGCGCAACATCTCTAAAGTTAGAATTATCCTGTCTCAGAGTGACGCTGAAAAACTAGTTCATGCATTTATTACTTCCAGGCTGGACGACTGTAATTCATTATTATCAGGATGTCCAAAAAACTCACTGAAAAGCCTTCAACTGATCCAAAATGCTGCAGCAAGAGTACTGACAGGGACTAGAAAGAGAGAGCATATTTCTCCTGTTTTGGCTTCCCGTCATTGGCTTCCTGTTAAATCCAGAACTGAATTCAAAATCCTGCTCCTCACATACAAGGTCTTAAATAATCAGGCCCCATCTTATCTTAATGTCCTTGTAGTACATAGGGTGATATGGGATCACCCCCAGGGATCAATAAAGTATTCTGATTCTGATAGAGCACTTCGCTCTCGCTCTGCAGGCCTACTTGTTGTTCCTAGAGTATTTAAAAGTAGAATGGGAGGGAGGGCCTTCAGTTTTCAGGCCCCTCTTCTGTGGAACCAGCTTCCAGTTTGGATTTGGGAGAAAGACACTATCTCTACTTTTAAGATTAGGCTTAAAACTTTCCTTTTTGCTAAAGCATATAGTTAGGGCTGGACCAGGTGACCCTGAATTCTCCCTTAGTTATGCTGCAATAGATGTAGGCTGCCGGGGGATTCCCATGATGCATTGAGTTTTTCCTTTCCAGCAAGGCTGGACTGGGACAAAAAATCGGCCCGGGCATTTTGACTAGAGACCGGCCCACCAGGATAAAGATTGAAATGTGACGTCATTCAGGGATAAAACCGCAAAGGATTCTGGGAACTTGTGGCAAGAGGTACTAGCGCACGCAGGCTTTCAATTGAACTCAGTCACACAGCGATAAAAAGAAACCCAAAAAATGGCAAGAAGCTGTTGTATTATTAACTGCAATAGCCGGTCGCATGACAGCCACGGGAAGCCGACGGGTAAAGAGATCGTTTTTTTTTATCGGATTACGTCGTTGAAGAGAAAATTTTTAAGCCATGTTTCCGAAGTAAGAGCCGACGGATGGTCTGGATATACCAAATATAACATCTCAGAACACTCCAGCTCACAGGTTAGTCTGCTCCAAGCATTCCCACAAAGGTCAGAGTTTTGTAGTAGTTAATGCGTCATTTTTCTTAACATAATTGGTGACATAGGTTACAAGCAAGTCTGGCGCTGAACAGAAATTGTCGCGCTATGCTCCTTTATTTATTGTGCATAAATAGTAAATTGTCCTGACACAGTATTGCGTTTCGCTTCTGTTATAACCATGGTACACTGACAAAACCATATACTTTTATTCACAAGATAAAACAGTTGTTTTGTATCACTAATTGTCCATTGCGATTACAACATACAATATTATTGTCACTGCTACATTTCTGTAATGCTACTGTAACCGGTTTCTGCTTCATCCCGCTGCAACAGTTCGGCCCAGACTCCTCGACTCTGCGTTGTGTTGTGTTTTTAAAAAGACAAGGAGTCTCTGATTGATCGTTGCCACTTTATTTCCTGAATGGAAACAACGGTGTATTATCAGTGCACAGGCTCGCCACACACCACTCCGCACAGCACACTACGGCAGAACATCTCATTAGCATTCCGCTTTAGCATACAGTTTCACACATTAATAAACAAATGAAAAGTACATAAAACTGGTGTTGGACATGTGTCCACTAAGCACTTATTACACTCGGTGCTCGTCAGCTAATCAAACATGTTTTATGTGTCTGTACTACTTAGCTATATTGTGTGCGGAACAATACAACTCACCTCTCGTATGGCTACGGCAGACTGGCAGCGATTACTGCAGCCAGCCACACCGAGAGGGGGGGGCGCTGTTTCCCCATTACACTGATATTTGTGGCAAGTGGAATAATACCACATAAACACTGTTACACTACCAGAAATTATTTCCACTACTAATTAATTACCGTTGAGCTCAAAGGTCCTATTAATAAACTGTTAATGAATGTGTATTTATGAAGACGATTTGTGAGACTGGTAAACTTATGATATGTACAATAGTCTTTCGTTCTACACGGTGCGTTTCAAGGTCCTGTCTGTCGGTAAACTGTACCTGGGCTTGTTGCAGTGACCTGAAGTTACTAAACTTCATGAGTGTATGCACTCACTCCAAGAAGCGTATAATTATAAATCTGAGCGTGGTGAAAGTTGGGCAGCACGCTGACGTCTTTTGTCCACTCTTTCACTCCTTTGATTTTTTCCTCGTATCTTTTCTTTGTCTTTTCGTCGAGTCTGTCTTTGTACGGACCGGCATTGTTCTCCTTTTGTTTTGTACATCCCTTTTTTGTGCGGCAAAGAAAAAAAAGAAGGTATTGGAACCGGAGAATGAACGTTTTGCGGTGCTGCAAATGCTTGCATTTGATGCGGTATTTGGATTGTTTTGCCACGAGTTCCCGGCATGCAATGCGCGAAAATCACGTGATTGCTAAACAAGGGGGAGGGTGCATCCAGCCTCCTCGGCTGTAATTGGTCCAGCCCAGAGTCGATCATGACCAATTGGCCAATCCAACACCTTTCATTATATATACCCTTCCTAAAAAAAAAAAAAAAAAAAAAAAAAAAAAAAAAAATCCATCGGCCCATAAAAACAAAAAATCGCCAGCGGCCCACCGGGCAAATGCCCGGTATGCCCGATGGCCAGTCCAGCTATGCTTTCCAGTCACCTTTCTCACTCACTATTTGTTAACAGACCTCTGCATTGAATCATATATGTTATTAATCTCTGTCTCTCTTCCACAGCATGTCTTTATCCTGTTTTCCTTCTCTCACCCCAACCGGTCGCAGCAGATGGCCCCGCCCCTCCCTGAGCCTGGCTCTGCCAGAGGTTTCTTCCTGTTAAAAGGGAGTTTTTCTTTCCCACTGTCGCCAAAGTGCTGCTCATAGCACTTTGTCATATGATTGTTGGGGTTTTGTATTTTGTATTATTGTAGTGTCTACCTTATAATACAAAGCACCTTGAGGTGACTGTTGTTGTGATTTGGCGCTATATAAATAAAATTGAATTGAATTGTTCCCACCTTGTGTTTCCCGATTTTGTAGTTTTTCCTTTTGGCTATTTAAGGCTTCTTTTCATCACTTCCTCACCTGGAATTAATTTTTTTAATCCTCAGCATTTAATTCAGAGCATTTTACAATCAGGCTCCTGTGTATGTAGTCCATCTCCACCATCACTCTTTATCTCACTCACTCTGTGTTTCATAAACCTGCATAAGGTCATCAAACAAGTTAATTATCTTAATTAAATTTACAATAACACTTATCATTATCCTGTTCTTTTTAGGTTCAACTAGAGTTAGCTTTATTAACACTTTACAAATGATTCATTTTTCAACTTTTGGTCAAGCTAGGTAAACAACTTCCCCTGCTTCCAGTCATTTTACGAAGCTAGGCTGACCTCGTCAGAGAAATGCTTCTGTAGGGAGATTAATCTAATTTGAATCAGGTCGAACAGAAGACGATTTTTCTTAAAAATGACTGAACTAGTATAAACATGCAGATATCTCTGCAAATTGTGAATATGTGAAGAGAAAAAGACAGTTATTGTTGGTGAAAAATGTCTCCTTGTAAACTCCCCTACATTAATATCTTAATCATTCAGATAGATTAGTGTTTCTGTTCCTGAAAATTTTTCTTCAGTGTTATTATTCATGTTACATCTATATGAAAACAAACAAAGAGTGACGGACACAGGAAATGTTTCCAGCTCTTCCACCTCTATCAGACATTCTCTCAATACCTCAGAGTGTCCAGTCTCCAGCGTGGAGCCTTCCGTCCAGCCGAAAAGAGCTTCATTTCCGAGTGTCCTGGATGATTGTAGCTCAGGTCCAGCTCTCTCAGATAGGAGGGGTTGGAGCTCAGAGCTGTGGCCAGAGACGTACAGCCTTCCTCTGTGATCAGGCAGCCTGACAGACTGCAGACACACAAAACAATCTATCTTTGAACACTTCATAGGAGGGAAGGATGTGAAAGATGAAGACTAAAACTAAATGGTGGTTGCTGTAGCTCAGGTGGCAGAGCAGGTCAGCCACTAATCAGAAGGTCGGTGGTTTGATCCCAGGCTGCCTCCTGGCTGCATGCCAAGTATCCTTGGGCAAGATACTAACCCCATGTTTGCCTACTGGTGGTGGTCAGAGGGCCCGGTGGTGCCAGTGTCCGGCAGCCTCGCCTCTGCCAGTGCGCCCCAGGGTGGCTGTGGCTACAACGTAGCTTGCCATCACCAGTGTGTGTGAATGGGTGAATGACTGAATGTAGTGTAAAGCGCTTTGGGGTCCTTAGGGACTAGAAAAGTGCTATACAAATGCAGGCCATTAACCATTTTAAAGGATCCATAATGCTCATAGAATGTCTTGACACGTGGCAGCTTGCAACAAAAAAAAAAAGTCACATCTGCTGGAGCACACTGCTGTTTTTGTTTGGCTTGGTGAAGCTTTACAGACAGTTCAGAGTCTTATTAGACTCTAACAAAGGGAAACTAAAATATCTGACAATTCTATAAGCGTTGGTAATTCATTTGGTAATGCAATACTGAGTGGAAGTGATTTAATCCTGACCTGAGAGTTTCTAGTTTACAGTATGGACTTTTCACTCCAGCAGACAGAACATTCACTCCTGAGTCATGTAGGTTGTTATCACTCAGATCCAGCACTCTTAGACTGCAGGGCTGGGAGCTAAGAATTGAAGACAGACTTTCACAGCTTTTCTTTGTGAGGTTACAGCCAATCAGTCTAGAAATAGAGAGCAAAAGACCAAAAATGGGTTAAAGTGAATTGATAGAGTACTAAGGAGTTGGGAGTTTTATAATAATAATAATCTTTCATATCTAGCTGGAATTGTTATTCCTTTATTTCAAACACATCATAACTGCGGCAATTTAAAGTGATTAATAAATAAAGACAAATAATAAAATACAAATGATGAAACTGATCATTAGTAACTATGATTTTTTTAAAAAAAAATAATAATAATTTCATTTGATAAAAAATAAACAGTCCTTGATTTGACCTCAAAGTTTCCAGTGCACAATGTGGACTCTGTAGTCCAACAGAAAGAAGCTTCACTCCTGAATCCTGCAGGTTGTTGTTGTTTGCATCCAGCTCTCTCAAACTAGACGACTGGGAGCTGAGGACTGAGGACAGAGCTTCACAGCTTCTCTCTGAGAGGTTACAGGCACTCAGTCTAAAAAATGAACACAAAAACAAAAACAATGAAATTAAAGTGTATTGGTGGTGCAATGATGACTTATTAGATTTGATAATAGTTACTATTATTTCAGGACAGGCTTGAATTATTACTTCTTTATTTTAAACACAGAAATGTGTTAATTTAGTATTTAGAACTTGTGAAAAATACAAAACTACACCAACGGATTGCTGATGGTGACCATTATTTGCTGTGCTTTTTATAAAACAGCAAATTATATAATTTGATGAAAAATAAAACATTATTTGATCTGACCTCAGAGTTTGCAGCATACAACTTGGATTTAGCAATGCAGCTAACAGAAGCTTCACTCCTGAATCCTGGAGGTTGTTGTTATTCAGGTCCAGCACTCTCATGCTAGAGAACAGAGAGCTAAGAACCGAGGACAGATATTCACAGCTTTTCTCTGAGAGGGAACAGCCACCCAGTCTTGAAAAATAAAGAAAACAAAAAGACTGGATGCAAAATGTACCAATAGTTCAGTGAAAAAATTAGTACATTTAGCCATATTCATTGTCATTTCAGAGGCAGCAAGAATTGCGATCATCTAATTTTACACATTAGAAATTTGGCAATTTACTTGAAAGACAAATAATACAAATTACTGAATTACAAAACCAAGTAGATTAATTTGACCTTTATTAGCTGAGTTTTAATTGTTTCATTATAATTTGATGAAAAATAACTATCCTTTTATCTGACCTCAGAGTTTCCAGTGTACAGTGTGGACTCTGTAGTCCAACAGACAGAAGCTTCACCCCCGAATCCTGCAGGTTGTTGTTGCTTGCATCCAGCTCTCTCAAACTAGACGACTGGGAGCTGAGGACTGAGGACAGAGCTTCACAGCTTTTCTCTGAGAGGAAACATTCACTAAACCTGGAAAACAAACAGTTAAAAAAAACAACTTCAAACAATTTTAATGTTTAACTTAAATAACAAAAACAAAATCTATTATGCAGTACAATTCATAGTTAAGTCGGGAACAAATAGAAAAATTGCTCAGATGAAACCAATGTAACGCTCTCAAATTACAACCACAAACTTATATGTTTTTTATCAAGATTTTCTGTTATAGACCAACACAAAGTTGCACATAATTGTGAAGCGGTACGAAAATGATACATGGTTTTCAAAATTTTAAGCAAATGAAAATCTGAAACCGTTAGCATACATTTGTATACATTTGTCTTGTTCTGGCCTCCTTAGACTGGCTTCCAACTGAATTTAGAATCTATTTTAAAATCCTTTTACTGTTTTTTAAATCCTTAATTGGTCTGGAGTCTGTATATTTGTCCGATCTGCTGAAGCACTATGTCCCCCCTCGTTTACTCTTGTCAGCTGAGCAGCTGTTGCTCTCAGTTCCTAAATCATGGCTGAATCTTAGAAGAGACCAAACAGTCTCGATTATGGCCTCAAAGCTTTGGAATGATATTTGTCTTCCTATTAGGCAATCTACATCAGTGGTAGTTTTTTAAGCTGGTTAACCTCCTAAGACCCAAACTCTTTGATGCCATGCATTTTTAATTTCTATTTGCTATTTGGGCTGATTGGGACCTGATGAATGTAAGAACAAAGAATTATCTTTTTACCTGATTTTGCTCTACAAGGGCATATATATCATATCATGTATCATATATCCACATATGAGAACATTCATTTAAAATTTCGATAGAACAGTGGCTTGTGTGTGTTTGTCTGTGAATGACTTGGCCCTCAAACAATGATCAGGTGACTCTTTCGTTTCAGTTTATTTAACTTCCACACAATATTTCCAGCTGACGTTTTCCATGACTGATCAGTTTTCCACTGAACCCACTCTCCATATTCCACAGCCCAATTGCCGGCATCACTAAAAGCGGAAATTTGATTAGTCTGATTACCTCCACCTGGACCTAAGCTTCCCTGGTACTGGCCCTTGAGCCCGCTGCACCACCTCATGCTGAAATCTGTTCCTTCTGCTCCCTGTGACTCTTCACCTGTTCCTGTTTGAAATTACAGTATTTTGCTGCAATAGGACATGGTCTCCAGCCACCAGTTTGGATATCTATGACAGTCTCTTTTATTTGTTTTTCATTTTCTCCATTAGAGACTTGACGGAATTCTTCATCAATCACCCTTCTTCATAACTATCTGTGAAGCATCAGTTGATGTAATCTTTGAGTGTTTAATTCTGAGCTAAAATTCTGTTTTGTTTCCCGCGAACTCTCTGGTATCTGATGTAACCTACAGCATTTTCTTTTCTATCACTTAACTTTCCATCACTTCTGTCACTTACCTCACTTTCTCTTTGGATGTGTCCTTAAACAATTAATGGCTAAATAAAATAAAAAAACTCTCCAAAGAAGATTAATTCAAAATTCCTCCACAGTAATGTGAAAGCACCATTGCCAGTTTTCAAGAGTGCATGTTGGATTACTTTTTGCATACAGGGCCAACAAAGTTTTGATATATTTTATTAGGAAATAGAAGCCATCATAATTTAAAAAATGAATTTTGGATTTACTTGAGTAATTTTTGTCTAATATTGCAATGTGTTTAATGACGCAAAACATTTAAGTGTGAAAAATATACAAAAAAACAAACCAAAAATTTGTCTGCAACTGTTGACAATCATTCACTTCATTTTTTTAAGGTTAAGGTTGCACATGATTTTTCTTTTCAAGTTGAATTTAAGGGATGAAGGGGAAAAAAGCAAACCACATGACTCACAGAGCTTTGTTGGAGGCTTTGACCACTGGCAGCAGCCTCAGAAGAGCCTCCTCTGAAGCAGAGTATTTCTTCAGGTCAAACACATCCAGATCTTTTTCTGATGACAGTAAGATGAAGACCAGAGCTGACCACTGAGCAGGAGACAGTTCATCTGTGGAGAGACGTCCTGAACTCAGGGACTGTTGGATCTCCTCCACTAGAGAACGATCATTCAGTTCATTCAGACAGTGGAAGAGATTGATGCTCTTATCTGCACTCAGGTTCTCACTGAGCTTCTTCTTGATGTACTGGTGTGTTTTCTGATTGGTCCGTGAGTTACTTCCTGTCTTTGGCAACAGGCCCCGTAGGAGAGTCTGATTGGTCTTAAGACAAAGACCCAGGAGGAAGCGGAGGAACAAGTCCAGCTGTCCATATGAGCTCTGTAAGGCCTTGTCCACAGCACTCCGGTAGAAAGATTTAAAATTTCTTTTTTTTCCAAATAAATTAGACTTCTTGGAGGTTGTTTGTTGTTCTTCCAGCAGATTGATGCCAGAGTTGATGAAGGTCAGATGGACATGAAGAGCAGCCAGAAACTCCTGAACACTCAGATGGATGAAGCAGTACACCTTGTCCTGGTACAGTCCTTTCTCCTCTTTAAAGATCTGTGTGAACATTCCTGAGTACACTGAGGTTGCTCTGATATCGATGCCACAGTCTGTCAGGTCAGATTCATAGAAGATCAGGTTTCCTTTATGCAGCTGATCAAAAGCAAGTTTCCCCAGAGACTCAATCATCTTCCTGCTCTCTGGACTCCAGTGTGAATCTCTCTCAGCCCCTCCGTCATACTTGACCTTCTTCACTTTGGCCTGAACCACCAGGAAGTGGATGTACATATCAGTCAGGGTCTTGGGCAGCTGTCCTCCCTCTCTGGTTTTCAGCACATCCTCCAGAACTGTAGCAGTGATCCAGCAGAAGACTGGGATGTGACACATGATGTGGAGGCTTCGTGATGTCTTGATGTGGGAGATGATCCTGCTGGCCTGCCCCTCATCTCTGAATCTCTTCCTGAAGTACTCCTCCTTCTGTGGGTCAGTGAACCCTCTGACCTCAGTCACAACGTCAACACACTGTGGAGGGATCTGATTGGCTGCTGCAGGTCGTGTGGTTATCCAGAGGCGAGCAGAGGGAAGCAGTTTCCCCCTGATGAGATTTATCAGCAGCACATCCACTGAGCTGGACTTTCTAGGGTCAGTCAAGATTATAGTTTTATGGAAGTCCAGAGGAAGTCGACACTCATCCAGACCATCAAAGATGAACAGAACCTGGAAGTCTTCAAATCTGCAGATTTCTGCTTCTTTGGTTTCAGTAAAGAAGTGATGAACAAGTTCCACCAAGCTGAACGTTTCCTCTTTCAGCGCATTCAGCTCTCTGAAAGTTAATGGAAATATAAACCGGATGTCCTTGTTGGCTTTGTCTTCAGCCCAATCGAGGGTGTATTTCTGTGTTAAGACTGTTTTCCCAATGCCAGCCACTCCCTTTGTCAGCACTGTTCTGATTGGTTCATCTTTTTCAAGTGAGGCTTTAAAGATGTCTTCCTGTCTGATTGTTCTTTCTGGTCTGTCTGGTTTCCTGGATGCTTTTTCAATCTGTCTGACCTCATGTTCATCATTGACCTCTGCAGTCACTCCCTCTGTGATGTAGAGCTCTGTGTAGATCTGATTCAGAAGGGTTGGGTTTCCTGCTTTAGCGATCCCCTCAAACACACACTGGAACTTCTTCTTCAGCTCAGATTTAAGTTTACGATGACAAACTTCAGCAAGGCTTTCTGAATAAAGAAAGAATATCAGTTCATCTTTTACATAGTCCATATCAGAACTTGGTCTTTTTAAATACATGTTGGTTCATCTCTTGAAATTTTAGTTAATGTTAATGTTATAACCAGCAGCTTAAATCTTTAGAGAAATCATTTTACTTCTCTGCAGACGGTCAGCCAGGTCCTCCTGCTTCATTCTCCTCAGGAAGTCCACTGTGATCTTCACAAATGCCTCTCTGCTGCTCCTCTGCTCATCATCCTCCCTCTTACTCTCTAAGCATTCTGGGTAATCTGGACTCAGAACCTTCTGGATCTTCTGCAGCTCGTTCCTCACAAAAGTGATGATGTTGACCTCCAGCCGCTGGAACAGAATACTTTATGAATGACCTAATCAGACTGAAATCATGGAGCCACACATCAAATCTGTGTTGGACACACTGGCAATCCACTGGTCTACAAAGAACAGCATGGAGATGACTGTGAACAGAGTAGATGTAAAGGTAGTTGTTGTACATGTACAGACCATAAATATGGAGTCCAGGTGTGTTTGATGCTGCTGTGCAGGCTGACCACTGGGAACCTCTGAGCTCTCCTGGTCCACTCTGTGGAGGAGCCATGAAGATTTAATCCACAAAAAAAGCCTTCACCATAAAACAAACAAACAAAAAACACACACATCTTGACATGAATTAGATCATCTGTTGGTTGTTGGAATTTGTGGGTGAAAGATGTGGGCATAGTCATTTCTGCACAGGGCCTTATTTGCATTTGTACTTGTATGAGTTTCCCTTTCAGATAATAAAATGATGAACAAAAAAATCAAATATACAAATCATATTCAAGTGTCCTACCATTCATATCGTGATTAATGACAGTATGTTCTGTTTAGTATTGAAAAAAACTCCAAAATCTTTATTCCTTAACACCGATAACACTGATCACATTTTAAGCTGTATCATCTTACATGTTGGAGAACTCCCAACCAGTAGTCTGATAGAAATCTGAACATTATGTAGCATCTGAAATTCAACCAATTCTAGTTCAGTCTTTCTTCATAAAGATTGGAAAAACTTCCCAGTGCTTGTAAATGCCTTATCCACACCCTCATTTCCTCCTGATCAGACATTTGCAGCTGATTGTAAATGAGCCTAAAGGATGCAGCAGTGTTGCATCTAAGGTCAGTATGAAACTGTGTCACACTGAATAATGGGGAGCTGCAGTTGTAGCAGGAAGGCCTCAAAATGACTACAGCTAACAACTCCAACTAGAAATCAAAACTGGCACAAAAATCAAACACAATCAGTATAACTGAACCCTTCAAGTACCACAAACCCCACAGGCTGCAAAAGCCGAGCTGCACAGTTACAGTCTCAAACAACAACACTGAGCATGAGCTACATTAGCTGCTGGCTAGCCTCATTTAGAGCTACAAGGGTCAACAACTGAACATGACTCTGATCTGAATGCACAACATTAAAACCCCCAAATGCTTTTATCCAAAGCTCACATACACAAAGCAGCTTTACACAGGTCGTCATTACTACCACATGCTGCCCTTGACAGCTGTTTGACACGTTGGCCATCTTACTCTAGAGCTTTCTCAGTTTCCTGTCCACCTTAAAAGTTTGTCTAACTTTAAGCTGTTTATCTGCAGTGGACTCTGCAGCAGCCACCAGCTACCATAACTCAGCAAGTCAAACAGCACAGCCTGTGTGGACAGATGGATGCTGGAAGTCTCCAAACATTTAGAACAAAAAGCTTCAAATTTCTCTTTCTGTCAACAGTTCAGTGAGCAGAAGATGAACTGATCTTCAAAAGGCACAAACAAAGAGAGAAAACTTTACCTTTTTTTAGCAGATTTTGCACATGTCTCAACCAACTCTGTATATTTTTATATATTTTATTTATTGTTTACTCTATTTAATTTGTAAAATATGTATACACACACACACACACACAGATTTAGCGATTCTTATATTTTGCTTGTTTTACGTTATTGTATTTTTGCACAACTCTGTTGCTTGTGAAGCTCGCACACAAGAATTTCACTCACATGATGTACACTGTACCAGTGCACCTGCACATGTGATGTGACAATAAAAGTGATTTGATTTGATTACAGTTTGATTTTTATTTGATGGATTTTCCGAAACGTGGCAAAAAGTGGAGAATGACTTTACTTTTTAGAAGTTAAAATAATAGCCAGTGTTTGAGTCATTATGATGCTCTGAGTTTTATGAGTAAAAGTGAAATCTGTGCAGCAAAGTTAGTGTTACCTCCTCTAACGTCCTACAACATACAGCACAATTTGACTGATGGAAGAAAACATAAGCACGAGCATTATTTCCTGTTTGCTGAAGTTCAATAGCTTAGAAACCAAAGGCTTGTTTTTAAGAGACAGTTTAATTGGGATTGAGGGAATGACATGTTTGCACTGCAGTTTATATCCAACAAGATCAAGCAGTTAAATCTGTTGTCAAAGAGTTCATGTTACTAACAGCTCACCTCTCTGCAGAAGATTCCTGCTGGAGTTTAAAATTAATGGGTTGACTTATAGACCGGTCACTTGCTAAAGACACACAGCTGGGTTCAGGTTCAGTTTTGAGTTTCTGAAGGATCCTGACAATTGAAGCACAAATCTTTAATCAAGGTCTCATCACATAAAATAAAACGCTGACAGAATTTTAGACATTATAATAGTGACTTTAAGTTACATCTTTCTTGATGACTGTTTTTGTTGAAATCTATTAATGACATGATTCAACACAGTGTGTGCCGGTCCAGATTCAGGTTCAGGTCCAGGTCCAGATTCAGGTCTACCATTGATCCTGTGAGTGAAGAAAAAGTGTTTTTCATTTGCAGTCACAGAAGCTGATGAAGACTTAGAATACCCTCATCATGCCAAAGAGAAACTGATTTGCAGGCTGACCATGAGCAGAAGGAAACTCTAAACTAGTGACGGTAAGGTAAAAACAGAGCGCCACCCAGAGGTAAACACAGTCATTTACACTGTGCAGGACTATTGATGGTCCAATGAGCAGCAGTTTATGTTGGACATTTTTTATAGAATAAAGGAATTCCTCACTCAGTGACCTTCTCTGAGATGCAGTTTAGAGGCCAGGAAACAACATCAAATCAGACACCAAATTGACATCAAGGAGTTCATGTCACTAATAGCTCACCTCTCTGCAGCAGACGCCTGCTGGTCTTTAAAATCAATGAAACGTTCATGAGACCAGTCACTCTCTAAGGACACACGAATGGGTGGAGGTCTAGTTTGGTTCCTGTGGATAATGATGGAGCAGTGATGTGAGTGCTGAGCTGTGACATGGAGAAAAGTCATGGACAGTTAGAGATGGTCATCTCACCTCTGAGCTTTGGTTTGGCTCTCATGTTCCCCACACAGAGTAGTTTCAGAGGGAGGGACTCCCTCCTCTCTGTCCTCACACTGATCCATGCTGCTGAATTCACATCCACATCAGCTCACACACACTTTCTACCTTCACCTGCAGAGAAAATACAAATCATTCATGTGTACATCGACTGTCAGGATCAGGTGTCTCCACTGTGTAGTACTCATTTGATATGTTTGGAAACTCACCTTAGGATTTAGTTTAAGGAAAGGCATCAGGTGTAAAACTCACAGTTAAATTAAAATTTGGTGGGTGCACTTATTTTGGCAGAAGTCAATTGATTTCAATAATAACTTAATTGCAGTGTTTAGGCTGTCATTTCTAGCATCTACATGGATGTTAACATCACCTAGTATGATTATTCTGAACTCACCACTAAATCAGATTAAAAACTGAGCATGAGCCGGGTGGATGATACATAACAAATAGTTGTTTTTACTTTCACAGTTAGGGTGCAAAAGGCAAAGATTCAAGCTTTTCGTATGCTGTATCCAAGTTTTTGTAAGGCACAGTGAATGTAAAGTGAATATGTTGATCAGTGTAGTGTAGTGAGGGTGTGCTGGGAATGCCTGGCAGCAATGTTCCCTCTAAGCTGTGCGCGTGCACAATCGCACACTGCTGACACGTGCACAGAAAATCTGCGTTGCACACAACAACAACAAAAGATCCAACCTGAATTGAAATGAAAATAAATACATAACAATTCATTTTGTGCTATTTTGTAGTGTGAGTCAGTAAGTGACCGGTGACTGCAATTCACATTTCTATATCCGCAGCTAATCAACACCGTTGACAAGCTATTACAGCGTCCTCATGTGCCGACACTGGTGTTGTAGCTAGCAAAGCTAGCAAAGACACGCTAATGACAACCATTGGAGATGTGAGCAGGACAGACGGAAAATTTTGACGGAAAAAGTGTGGACTGTAATATATATACCAGTTTTTAAGTTGTGTAAAATGTGGCCATGTAGTAACCAGAGTTATAATAAAAAAATATATGTAATATTTTTTCTTCCTGAATACTATCGTTGTTTATATTTACTGCCGGAAGAAACGTTAAAAGTACCTGTTGGAGTCAAATTGTTAAATATTGTCGTTGTGTTACTTAAATTTGTAAGTTATAGTTCAAACTATAGGATCAAAGACATTCCTTTGTCTCTGACCACCTCTCCAGCCACTCTGTTGGTGGGAAGGCTGAAGTGTTTTACTATTGGCACATCCTATCTGAAAGTTCTGTTTCTTGTGTGGTAAGCTTCCTGCTTTTATTACACTTTTGGTGAGCAGGAGGTCACACAAACGCACACCCAAACACATTCTCATACTCACACACACACACACACACACACACACACACACACACACACACACACACACACACACACACACATTCTCACACATGCATACACATACATACACATACACACACATGCTTACAAGTGCACACACAGTGCCTCGTCTTTTGTAAGCATAGGGGGGGTTACAGTGGGAGGTGCTTGTGTGTACTGTTACTGTTGTGTAAACTGTGTCATGGAAATAAAAGGTTGTGAGGAAGGCTACTTAGATGAAGTTGGTTAGGAGACAAGTGAGGAGCGTTCAGCTCCAAGAGCTTGGGTTCTGACCAGCTTTGCCTTGCTAGCAAGTAAAAGATGTTCATCTTGTTTCTGTCGTTAACGAGAATACGTTTCTAAACTAGCGGGGCCTGTGGAAACGCAGACCCAGCAGCAGCGTTTTATAAGGAAAGCTCTTGCCGCCTGTGAGCAACCAAACTGAACTGAAAATTTAAATGCAATTAGTCCATTTGGAGCACAGAATGACTCAAAATCCCTGAAATGTCACCACGTTTCTGCAGTTTGTCCATTTTGTGCTCCAGATGGGTTAATTGCATTTTAAATTTTAATTGAATTAATCATGATGAAGTATTAATCTGTGTTATTGCATGAACTTTGACAGCCCTAAAAATAATGTAACTAAACACTTGAAATAAATATAGTCAAGAACACCCCATGCTCCCTTTAGGCTCAGTCCTGCTTACTGCAGATATCACTGCTACATAAAGTACTACAAGGCAGAACTTACACATTGTGTTTGGTTGATGACCAAATTTTCTGTATGTTGTATTTAAAAAGAAATGAGTTGCTATCTTGAACAAATCAGCGCTTCACTTCTGATGGAAAGAGGGGCGGGAAGGAGAGGAGGGAGATTTACACAAACAGAGGATGTAAATAAGAGACAAGGGAGGATAGGAGCATTCCTGATCATATTTACTCCAGCTCATGTTTCAGAAACAACAAATGCTCCAAACACTTTCAAATCAAAAGTGTCTCCAGCTGAAGCACAAAAAATGTCAGTTTAATGAAAACAAATCTTCTTTATTTTAACTGCAGCTTCTCAAAACTCTGCCCTAATGAACAAACGCATCATTTTCTCTCTCACACTGACTCCTGAACAATGAGGCTTTGCAGCATAGTTGTGTCACACCTGCCCTGCAGCTAAACTGATCACATCAGTTTTACTGTAAATAGTAGTGGTCATGTGATTTAGAAGACAAGCATCTTCCTCGTCGGTGCCGTCAGTGTGGGACCAAATTCTCCATGTTATCAGATTTGTAAGCAGCAGCTGAAACTGTCACATGAATGAATGTTCATCAAACTGTTTGATTCTGGCCAATCAATAATCTATAATCATGTGGATTTGTCTTCAAACACAAGAGTGATCTAAAGTTTGTCTTGATATAATAGCTGAACATCAGGTCCAAACATGACAGAGCAGAAAAAAACAGTCAAAGTATTAAAGAAGGAACCAAGCAAACTTACAGTTTCTTCAAACACACGCGGACAACAAGCTCCACTCCACACCTGGACACGGACACGGACACACAGTTGAGCTGCTCCCTGGAAGGAGGCGTAACATAACACCTGAACACTGTGAGAGTGCCACACCTTCATGTACTGATTTACAAATATGCCGTCTGACTGCTCAGGCGGAGTTTAAAACATGTTAAGCACCAAGGGGCTTTCTGAGCTTCCTGCTCGAAAGTCACATGTCCAAAATGAGCATTTCTCTGCAATTACGAACTCTGTGTAAACAATCTTGGTATCAAAATAAAGTTAACACTTGTGAGAGTTCATCAGAGGTGTAAATATTACAGCAGATATTATTGTGTCAACGTTACTGAGGCTGGGATATTCGAGTATCTTGATTTCTATCTAATTTATTTTTGGTTTTGTTTATTTTGTTTATAACCACTTTGAAAATATGATTCGCTTTAAGTCCAGAAATCCAGGAATCAACATATGAACAACAAATATTGATGCTGCTGAAGTGAAACAGTGGAAATTGACATCACTTTTAATGAATAATAATAAATTAATGAGATAGCCAGGCATTTTGCCATTTGGGACATTTTAGCACCATCTGTTGAAATGTCTTAGGTATTGAACAGCAGAAACGATTTTACTTTATTTACATGCCTAATATGTTTGTTTCAGCTTCTACTGGCCAATTTGCATGACTGATACCTCTTTTTAATCATTTGAGCCAAGAGAATAAACCTGGTTTGGTCTCAGCTTCTAGAAAATATATTGCTTCCTTGGTTGGCCATGACTCTGTGTTAACGAAGCTCTTTGTGTTTGTTTATGGGCATTTAATGGAACAACAACAGCACTTTTAACTGTTTGTTGTTTTCGCTGTGTTTGGTGGTCGTACAAATGGTTTAAATGTGCTTTTAGCTGCGATTCAGAGGTTTGTGTGGATACCCCACTTTCCGATTCTTACATTATTGAGCTTGTGTTGCAGCTGATTAAACGGAATCTTCTCCCTTTTTGAATCCGTTACTCATCTTATGAGAAATGAGAAATAAAATCAAACCAATGTCGAAGGATTACCATATTTTTTTTTATTTCCCAAACTGCACACGCACAATTTGTCCCATCAACAGCAGGATTCAGCAAAACAAGACGTCCTTCAGACTTTAAAGTGCTGTCAGTTAAACGAGGAGGTGGCTGGAGAGAGAGTCCTGAGCTTCTCTGCTTAGGCTGCTGCCCCCACGACCCGGACCCAGATAACCTGAAGAAGATGTATGGATGGATAATAATGATAAAAAATAATACTAATAATGCACTGCACATGTCATTTATATGCTCCTGCATACTGATTTCAGCCACGTAGGTGTGAGTGAATAAATCCAACACAATTCCCACCCTGAGATCAAGATGTTTGGATCATTGCTTACTATGTCCACCCCCAGAAAAACGCACCCCAAGTCTTGTGATTTACCAGAGTCTGTGCAGGCTTGTCCATACCTCTTCTCTTCTTGTTTGTCTGTTTTAGCCCTTAGGTACAACAGGTTGAGCAGCAGGAGAGTGGAACATCATCGTTAATAATAACTGAGTTCAATTTGGTTATGAAGAAATCTTAGAGGGTTTTAACTGAGTCGGCTCCCCAGTCTGTGGACTTAGTGGTTCTGAAACTCAGGGTGCTGCTCTATGTCCTTGGTGCTGAAAACTGAGCTTAAAAAAGACCTCCAGACAGACACGACTAATTGATTTTGTGAATTCTTTTGATAAATAACCAAAAGGTGTACCTGCATAGTGAGTTTTCTTTTGGAGACAATTTCGTCAGTAGGGTTGAAAAAACACCTGTTTCCCTCGTTTTCAATGACTCACACCTTTTCCCTCCATCCCACTCCCCAGGGGTCACTGGCTGGTTGCGTTTCCAGCCCTACCAGCCAGTGACAACAATCACTTTGTCTGACTGGCTGTTGCTGAAAGTTTGATATATTGATATGTTGATGACAGTGATCATCAGAACTTCTCCAGCATCTTGATCTGATAAAAATTACCCAAATAAAATAATAAAATAAATAAAAATAACTGTTAATAATCTTTTTATTCTTACACTGAACCACATCTCTGTCTTAAGATTCAAACTAGATATTCTCTTGGTGAAATTCCCAGGGTGGGGTTTGAGCTCCCTTTTGAGCTCCCAATTTCCATGGTGCCATTTTAGTGTTTGATTTTAAAATCGTTGGTTCATTCCTATTTTCCTCATTATTCCCACGCCCCTCAAACAGGGGAAGGGAGAGGGAGAAACTAATATTATAATATTTTAAATCTTTTCAAAGATACATTATGTGAGGATATATTTACAGATTTCCTCACATTATAAAAAAAAAAAAATGAAAACACTGATTGGCTGTAGCTGACAGTTTGATATGTTGATGACACTGCACATGATGTCAGTGATGACATCATCTTCTCCAACATCTTGATCTGATTAAAATGAACCAAATTAAAGAATAATATGAATTAAATATCTAAAACAGAGATTAATTCTAGGAAAGTTGTTACTGTGATCACGATACATGTGAACTTTATTCATTATATAGACACAAGTCATCAAATAACTTAAAAAACAATACCTATACTCACACAGCACTTTTTTTTTCTTAATTCTTAATTTTTCGGAATTAAAACATTTGTTAGTTCACATATATGAAAAGAACCATGGAAAAATTATCCTCTGTTCTCAGTGATCTGTATTTTGGTTGATGAACAAATCCATGCATGTAGTTACGTCCCCCTCAGTGAGAGAGGCAGATATGAGCTGAAACACAGGAATCAAACCAGGGACGCTGCTGTTATGGAGCTGAACTGGAACCATTCAGACACTGAGGCCCTCTGAACACATTTTAATTACGGCTGTGCAGAGACACACTGATGACTGACTGGAACACTATGATTCACATTTTACATTAACACCATCCTCACACATGGTTTATATATGACCACTAGAGGGAGATGTTTCTGTTTAAATACGATGTTTAACTTTTAGCAATGTTTTATAAGTGAGCATACTGTGTATGAAAAACATGCCTAATAAAATGGCAGTGTTACATTTAATATTGGATACATTTTAATTAACTTAAAAGAGATTAAAAGTCACGTGAACATGTGCTCATGGAGAATAATCAAACTATGATTGTTGAAAAGTGTCTCTGCTTCCTGATCAGGCTGTAATACGTCTAATATAAACTCTAAGGAAGAACTTATTTATTCCACTGTATAGTGAAAAGTAAAAGATTACATATATATATATATATATATATATATATATATATATATATATATATATATATATATATATATATACATATATATATATCCCAGATCCCGGGAACAACATCGGAGATCTCTGTCCAGAAGAGCGCAGTCCTGGGAACAGCTAAGATACTGCGCAGGACCCTCAAGCTCCCAGGCCTCTGGTAGAGGACCCGAGCTTGAAGGATAAACCGCCCGCAGGGGCGTGCTGGGTGTGTTGTATATATATGTAATCTTTTACTTCATTTTATTCATGATATTTTTTTCAGTATGTCTTGATTACGCATTAAAAGCCCTCTAACTCTGGTACAAAAATGCTTCATTTCTTAACAAGTCTTTTATTGTGAAACACTTGCAGGAACATCTTTTTTTTTAAATAAACTGATCTTGAATCAAAGAACTGTGAGAGCAGATTAATATTATCATGTGGTATGAAATTCAACTGAAATTCAACTGAAGCGCTTTCAGAAACTGAAAGAGCATCTTATAGTGACAGGTTAGAAATATGAAGAAATGTGATTGCGGTATGGTTGATGACACCTCGTGTTTGCACCAAGCTCTTTCCATAGAAAACTAAATTTAACTTGAATCATGTATATAACAACAAAAACTGCAGAGAACTACGGGATTCTAGCTGTTCTGCTGAAGGTTATGAGAGGAGATCTCTGTCAGCTATGTTCAAAAACAAACAAAAAATTAATCTGATGTTGTTTGGTTTAACGATAAAATTGTGTTTTTTATTCTTCAAACATACCAGCATCTTTGAACACATCTAACTGGATGCAGTAGAATGAGAGAAAGTGAAGACATCTGCTGGAAAATCACCATCACCATCACTCTATTGGATTTTTCTTTTCTTTGATTGAATTTAGAATACTGACTATTTTGATTACTGAATTTTAATAATTTCTTGATTTGTAAAGCAGTTTTATGCCAAATGATGTTGGTTAAAAGTAAACAAACAACACAGTATTTACTTTGACAGGAATTTTCTTTTCTTTTTTTTTCTACATTTTCTGAGAATATCTCCTGCTGATATCAGTCCCGTTTTTTGTTGTTTATGTTTCCTGTAGCTATAGAAACCTAGAACCAGAGCAGCAAGACAGATACAAGCAGACAGACTAACTATGAGTCCAACAGATCCATCCTCTGTGTGTCCTCCTGTCTGACCTGCAGGTGAGAAACAGGTGTGAGGTGTCAGCTGTCAGGTAGGTGATGAGTGAAGAACAGAACAGAATCCATTTCCTCTTCAAACTGCTGTCAGACATTATCTACTGCACTCTGATCACATCACTCAGACCAGGAAGCAGCTTCACCTCTGATCACACACACACTCAACTCTACTCACTCACCTGGAGGATCAACAACATTCAGGTAAAGGATGCAAATGGGTTCGTTCTTCAATAGGGCAACCCGTCCGCGGTTTGGTCTTCCATTGATGACGCGACATTCGTATGTTCCAGTGTCATTAATCGTCACATTGTTCAGAATCAAAGACACGTCTCCATCCTTCATCTGTCTGTCCTGCAGATCCACCCGGTTCTTAAATGATAGATGCTGCTCATCTCTAAAATTAGAAATATCCTGTCTCAGAGTGACGCTGAAAAACTAGTTCATGCATTTATTACTTCCAGGCTGGACTACTGTAATTCATTATTATCAGGATGTCCAAAAAACTCACTGAAAAGCCTTCAGCTAATCCAAAATGCTGCAGCAAGAGTCCTGACAGGGACTAGAAAGAGAGAGCATATTTCTCCTGTTTTGGCTTCCCTTCATTGGCTTCCTGTTAAATCCAGAATTGAATTCAAAATCCTGCTCCTCACATACAAGGTCTTAAATAATCAGGCCCCATCTTATCTTAATGACCTTGTAGTACCATATCACCCTATTAGAGCGCTCCGCTCTCGCTCTGCAGGCCTACTTGTTGTTCCTAGAGTATTTAAAAGTAGAATGGGAGGGAGAGCCTTCAGTTTTCAGGCCCCTCTTCTGTGGAACCAGCTTCCAGTTTGGATTCGGGAGACAGACACTATCTCTACTTTTAAGATTAGGCTTAAAACTTTCCTTTTTTCTAAAGCATATAGTTAGGGCTGGACCAGGTGACCCTGAATCCTCCCTTTGTTATGCTGCAATAGATGTAGGCTGCCGGGGGATTCCCATGATGCATTGAGTTTTTCCTTTCCAGTCACCTTTCTCACTCACTATGTATTAATAGACCTCTCTGCATTGAATCATATCTGTTATTAACCTCTGTCTCTCTTCCACAGCATGTCTTTATCCTGTCTTCCTTCTCTCACCCCAACCGGTCGCAGCAGATGGCCGCCCCTCCCTGAGCCTGGTTCTGCCGGAGGTTTCTTCCTGTTAAAAGGGAGTTTTTCCTTCCCACTGTCGCCAAAGTGCTGCTCATAGGGGGTCATATGATTGTTGGGTTTTTCTCTGTATCTATGAAGCGCCTTGAGGCGACTTTTGTTGTGATTTGGCGCTATATAAATAAAATTGAATTGAATTGAATTGAATTGCTCTTCTGGATCAAACTGTTCATCTCGGTACAAGAGGACATGTTCCATCTCCAGATCGGCTCTGCTCCACTCTGTAACTATGATGTTGTCATTCGGAGCTCGACATGTCAGAGTGACGTCCTGTCCAGACTCAGCTGTGATAGTTTTCTGCTCTGAAAGAGGAAACAATTCAGAGCAGAGAGGTTATTGAATTATTTGTATTATTTTAATGTATTGCATTATTGATCTTTTGTGGTTACCTTATTGCTATGCTGAGTGACTGTGCATTTTCACTAATCAAGAATCCTAATTATTAATGACTTTACTAGGAGGCTTTGTCTTTTACACATGGGATCAGTTAATGAGTGTGCCTATGATACTGAGTTATCCAGAGGCAATAAGGTGGAGTTGCCGGGCCTCCAGAGGTGGAGGTAGGTGAAAATAAAAGAGGGAGAAAATATGAAGTGTTCATTGTGATTGTCACCATGAGGGCAAATGCTGCCAATGCATTACACTGCAACTGCAACCCCACCTCCACCCGTCAGCACATCTGAATATTATGACAATATCTACAAAAAATAGGATTGTTATTATGCAGGCAGCTGCTGTATCATAGCTTAAATTTATACTGTAACCAAAAAGATTTGTAGCTGTATACTGACAATTGGAACTACAACACATCACACGGACACACACATTACAGTTCTTTTTCTCTGTGGTTCAAATTGCAGACCAAGCACTTATGTTCACACAAACAACAACTCGTGATGCCCTCAAAGACATAAACAAACTGAATATGAAATATGAAAATAAACATTTGAGAAGTAACATTTAAACAACGCAGACACTGTTTATTTCTCTTAATAAAAACATCCTTATAAATCTCACCTGCAGAGACAAACATGAAGACACCGACAAACAGCAAAGCCAATGCAGTTACAGCAGACATTTCCATGTTGTCCAGGTCTGCTGATCCGACACGTTGATTTTCATCCGACACGTTGATTTTCATAAAATCTGAACCTTTGGTATCTCCTGTGACAGAATAATAGAACCTGACTTTAAAATCTGACTACATGAAATTAAATTTAAGGATTAAATAAAACTTTGTCTTTCAGACACTCGTCCAAACTCAACACTTCTCAAAGTCTCTGAAGGAAGTCACATCAGAGTGACGAGGCTGGACAGCAGGAAGATCAGAAAGTGCGTCATCATTAAAGAGCAGAACAGGTTCAGTTCTTGAATGATCTCCACAGAACAAAACAAACATATTTCCAGTGAGAGACAAAGAATAGCAGAAACAGACATGACTGTAATCAGAGTAGAGGCGAGTAACTGAGTACAATTCCACTTGGTTGAGGTGATTTTTTTTTTTTATGTTTGTGTTAATCGACTGAAGCTCACAGACTTCAGTCAACCTGTCAGTTTACCTAAAAGACTGAAAGGCGTTAATTTTAAACACTTACTGTTGTTCTGAAGAATCTCTGACACCTTCAAACACTCTTCTGATCATCAGGATGGAAAAAAATCCACACAAAGATTTCTTCAAAAAGTGTCTGAGGTCACCTTGTTAAAGTGTTCTATATACCAAACAGCCTAATGTGAATGTTTGACAGTTATATTTCAATAACAGACAAAAACAAAAAGATATTTAAAGATAGTACAACATGTGATGGAACAGCCAAAGAGAGAGGAGGTGGAACCAAGAGGAACCACTAAATTTTCACTTCCTTTCTCTGTGCTGGCAGTGAGTCAACATAAATTTAAAAAAGAAACTGTGATCATCAAACAAACACTTTAGATGGAATAAGTTGGATGTGTTGGACAGATTGTGGTGGAGGAATCTGAAGTACCCACAGGAACATGCAGGCACTGAAAGGTGGTGGATTCAAACACAGGATCTTCTTGGTTTGAAAAGTGTTCTGCCAACAATGATAATAATAAAAACATAAATAATAATTATTTCCTTCCTTTGCCTTTGAATATAACTGTTGTGGAGGCTCTTATTATTAACAGTCTGTCATCTATATTTTATTTATTGATTTTTATTTATGTATATATTTTATTTATACATTTATTTATATTCTTACATTGTTTTTTGTCATTATTCTCATGATTGGTTATATTTTTAAGGATCATGACATATGAAAACAGAGATAACTACTTCTGGTTTGAAGACTGTAATCTCTAAATTTACTTCAATGCTCACTATTAGATTCGTCTGTGTTCCAGTCGTAACCTTACCAGTGTGACAACACTGCCACCATGAGGTCAAATTGAAACATTGTACTGAATCATTAACTTAAATATTCTCATAAATACATTAGAAAAGAAAAGCAAATTATATGTTATATTAGAAACAATGGAAACCTGAAAAAGAAATTAAAAGCTTAAAGTGATTTCCTTTAAGAACACACCGGGGATGTAAGAGAACGGTAAGTGTGGTTTTTCACCTGATACACATGCTGTCATTTGTGACCTGTATCATTACATTTCTATCAAACACAGCTTATACAGAGTAATACTGATAAAAGAACAAAGCTGGTTGTGGATCAACTCAGAAGAATTTTATTCTGATGTTTGAAACCCATCTGCTGCGACCGGTTGGGGTGAGAGAAGGAAAACAGGATAAAGACATGCTGTGGAAGAGAGACAGAGGTTAATAACAGATATGATTCAATGCAGAGAGGTCTGTTAACACATAGTGAGTGAGAAAGGTGACTGGAAAGGAAAAACTCAATGCATCAAGGCAATCCCCTGGCAGCCTACGTCTATTGCAGCATAACTAAGGGAGGATTCAGGGTCACCTGGTCCAGCCCTAACTATATGCTTTAGCAAAAAGGAAAGTTTTAAGCCTAATCTTAAAAGTAGAGATAGTGTCTGTCTCCCGAATCCAAACTGGAAGCTGGTTCCACAGAAGAGGGGCCTGAAAACTGAAGGCTCTCCCTCCCATTCTACTTTTAAATACTCTAGGAACAACAAGTAGGCCTGCAGAGCGAGAGCGAAGTGCTCTAATAGGGTGATATGGTACTACAAGGTCATTAAGATAAGATGGGGCCTGATTATTTAAGACCTTGTATGTGAGGAGCAGGATTTTGAATTCAATTCTGGATTTAACAGGAAGCCAATGAAGGGAAGCCAAAACAGGAGAAATATGCTCTCTCTTTCTAGTCCCTGTCAGGACTCTTGCTGCAGCATTTTGGATTAGCTGAAGGCTTTTCAGGGAGTTTTTAGGACATCCTGATAATAATGAATTACAGTAGTCCAGCCTGGAAGTAATAAATACATGAACTAGTTTTTCAGCGTCACTCTGAGACAGGATATTTCTAACTTTAGAGATGTTGCGCAAATGGAAGAAAGCAGTCTTACATATTTGTTTAATATGTGCGTTGAAGGACATATCCTGGTCAAAAATGACTCCAAGGTTCCTCACAGCGTTACTGGAGGCCAAGGTAATGCCATCCAGAGTAAGAATCTGGTTAGATACCATATTTCTAAGATTTTCAGGGCCGAGTACAATAACCTCAGTTTTATCTGAATTAAGAAGCAGAAAGTTAGCGGCCATCCAGGTCTTTATGTCTTTAAGACATTCCTGCAGTTTAACTAATGGTGTGTGTTATCTGGCTTCATGGACAGATAGAGTTGTGTGTCATCTTCATAGCAGTGAAAATTTATGCTATGTCTTCTAATGATACGGTCTAAGGCAGGGGTGGGCAATTCCAGGCCCCTAGGGCCCGTGTCCTGCAGGTTTTAGATATGTCCTTGATCAAACACAGCTGATTTAAATGGTTAATTAGCTCCTCAACATGTCCTGAAGTTCTCCAGAGGCCTGGTAACTAACTAATCATGTGATTCAGGTGTGTTGACCCAAGGTGAGATCTAAAACTTACAGGACACTGGCCCTCGGGGCCTGGAATTGCCCACACCTGGCTTAAGGGAATGTATGTTCCATAGAATGTAAATAGAATGGGTCCTAGCACTGAACCCTGTGGAACTCCATAATTGACCTTAGTGTGTGAAGAGGTCTCTCCATTTACATGTACAAATTGGAGTCTATTAGATAGATGTGATACAAACCACTGCAGCGCAGTATGTGAAACTGGAGCAAGTAATTATTGAAGTTAACTCAGAAAGATCGATTGGAGAAAAAGAGTCTAAATGAATATCAGTGGTACTAAAAGTAGCTGTAGAAAATGTTACATCTGTGAGATGTAGCAGAGAAAACAGAAAACCACCAGACTGTGGAGAACACAGATGTCATGGATTTGGTTGAGTTACGCACTGATGAGCAGAGAGCGGAGGAAACTTTTTTTTTCTCATGTCCTACACAGAGACATGTGTGCTGGGCTAGAGTGCTGGTAATCTTGTAATATCACCAGTGATACTGACAGTACATTTACAGCACTTAACTGAAATTGTCCTCACTTTATAATACAATCAGATATTTCTTTGTTTTTCAGTTTTCTTCTTCGGCTCCATTGTAGTTTAGATTAGACAATGTGTGCCCCTTGCAATTTATTGTAAAGCTTACTTACTACTTACTTTATGATCTTATTTTATTGTAAATAAAGTTACTCAGCAGCATATAGGTTATTCCAAACATCAAGCAACATTATAATGATACACACATAAATAAATAATTATAATTCAATAATATTGTTGATATGATTCAGAAGAATGCATGAAATTTACATTATAGATGATAAAACATTTTTATTAATACTTAAGTAAGATTCTAACTTTTAATGTAGCAGCTTTTCATATCATAGATGTCTATGAGCCCATTTACCTATAATCTGCACCGATTTTCTACACTTTCTCCTGTTGACCCTCTTTGTTCTTTCAAGGAGACCACACTCCTTGAAAAAAATTGTGATTCCACACCAACCAGGAAGTTTTGTGATAAAGAAACAACAGGTTTTCATAGATAATCATTACAGTGTACTTACAGAGGAGCCACAGAAGAGAGATGTTCTTCATTCTGCTCTCGATGTCAGATCGACAATTTGACCAGTTCAGTCACTTAGGTCAAAACCTCCTCCTCTTCCCCTGTGACAGGATGTCAGGGTTGTGGTTTTGGGGGAAAGCAATGGTTTCTCTATTTAAATGCAACAAAGAAGAGAGAAAAAGTTTTCAAATGGTCAAAGTGAACAACACTTACTATAAAGCATCAAAATTAGCTGGCATAAAGGGGAACATGGGTACCTCAGTGAGGCCTTCACTGAATGTTAAAACAAACATTGTGAGTGGCTGAAGTCAGTCAGGAAGCCATAGGCAATAATAAATACAGTTAAATGACAACATGTCAATACCTGTGTGATGCCTTCAGTGACAGCACGTCGTTGAGATTTTTCCTCAAACTTTTCGTATTGAACCTAAATCACAATTACTGATTTTGTTTAACATAACTTGTTATCTTCCGATCGTTGATCGTGTTACATATTCGTAGAAACAGTTCGCATCATCCTGTAGCCGATAGGGCAGAAAAACTTCCTGTGGGTTTACCTGTCACTGACTTCCTGACATCGCAGGTGCTTCTTCTTCTCTCGCCCCCCTCTCCCCACCCCCTGCTAATTAAATCATGAAACTGATCAGTGATCAGCTGATCGGCTTTTCTCTCGTTTGTTTATCGCCCACTTTGCTCCACAAAGAGGAAACCAGCGGTAACTGTGCAGGGGAGGGTCTAGCAAAGTAGAGAAGAGTAGAGTATGTGGCACTCATAGGTAGGGTTGCCAACTCCCTGAAAAATAAATAAGGGACACCTCGTGGCCAGGGCCGGGCGACCCAGTTGTCTTCACCCTTCCCAGTGTGGTGAATTTTCTAGCTCTTTTTTTGTGTGTGAAATTTTTTTTTTTTTAACCATTTGACTTGAAGTTGATTTAAGTACATGCATATTCTATTCTTTGTGATATGAACACATGTGAAACAAGTGATCATTTAGCCATTTATTTTTAGCTCAAAATGACAACATTAACACAGTAAAACAGGTCTCTTTCTTATTTTCTCCGTAAGCGACCTTTCCTCGACCAATGAGATGAGCGGTAATCTGAATTGTCATACTCGAATTGTCATAAGTGTGCTGTCAGCTCATTGGTCACAAAGCAGGAGAGGGGCTGGGAATTATGTTTTCAAGCGTTAATTCCATTAAAAGTTATAGACTACTTTTGATTCTCACTGTATTACGGGACAAAGTGCGTCCCTTATTAGCTCAATACGGGACGTGTACTTTTGTTTCTAAATACGGGACGATTCCGTTTTTTAAGGGACGGTTGGCAACCCTACTCATAGGAATCTTTGTATGCAGGAATGTCATATAAGGCATGAAACATCCCCTTTTTACCCATCAGCCTTCAAAGGCCTGTTGAGATTTTATGACCAGCCGTTGCTTTAACATAAACCACACTTATCACAGATAGAATGGATTCCCATTAAGCAGAAAGTGCAGAAGATTTGAGTGCAGCCACTTTGTGTTTATCATATTCAGTGTGCTGTTTATTTTAAGTGCGGGTCAATTTGAGCAAATATGTTGAAACATGTTTCGTCCCAGTCTCTGCGTGTGTTAGGTAACTGAACTTTGATCAACAGTTTTGTTTGTTTTTTTAGATAAATTTGAACTTGCTATAACTGGGGAAACAATATTAATGTTTTAATTATCCTGCAGGACATTTCACCCTTAAAACATCCCAAAATGATTCGTATATCATCTGTCCTAGATCTCAACTAACCCAAACTGGATGCTGTAAAATGAGTGAAATGAAGCACAACAATGTAGCAAACATGGTAAATCTCGCAAAAGAGAGGTGATACAGAGGCTGAGGCATTGACCTGGATCTGTTTCCTAATATGGTTTAGGTAAAGATTGCAGTCATCCTCTGCCTTTACCAAAGTTTGGGGACACTCTGATAGGGCTTCAATCTGGGACTCTCCATCAATTGTTCTTAGAATTGAAGAACCTTCTCGGATGAGAAGTGAAATGTCTCCAAGAAACTTAAAGAAGTTCTGACGCTTTTCTTTCCAAGTTCCATAGATTAGCTGGGCATGACGTTGTGCTGAAACATAAGTAAAAAAAGAAAATGCATTAATGTATGCCAATCTAATTACACATTAGAAATTATAGAAACAATATAAAACAGTTGATACATGGTCATACCATGTAAGACCAAAACATAAGTGATATAGCTCATTTTGTGGCACAACACACATTAACAAAAATAGGAACAAAGCTAACGCAATCTAAAAATGATTACTAATCAAACACTGATTTTCATTTTTAATGAGAATACCAACTGTGAGTGGTCATCTTTACCATGCTTATACTTTACTACTAGAAATTTACACTAAACCCCAAAACCAAATACATAAAGTATAAACTAGGCACCTATCTATCCTCAATAGTCCTAGAATCATCTTTTTTTTCTCAAGGATGTAGCTCAGTTGCACTATACGTACAGAGTAAAGATGGAGTCCAACAACTTTTTTTGATTTTTCTTGCAAAGTGTGCCAGCATTACAAGTTGACCATCACCTCAAGGAGCAAAGTGGGCTGGCACATGCAGAGACAGACCCCAGGTGGTGCTCAAGCACACACCCTGTTGGCCTCTTATTCCATGAGCCCCCTATTCTGTGAGCCTGTTTTTATCATTTTTTTATTTTATAACATCACATGTTGATTTTAGAGTGGCCCATGGCATCCGTTTTCTTTTTTTTTTTTCTTTTTTTTTTTTTTTTTGTGTCCCGTTTGGATCTTTAGCCATCAGAATTGTTGTCTGAAGGCCAAGTAAGATGCCAAGCGGATTTATTTTACCAAGTGGATCATCATGGCCTTGCCATATTGGTCCATTTGATTGACCTTTATTATAATTATGAATTTATTTTATTTTTAGTTGCTACAAACGGGACAGACATGACTGGGGGATAGGACAGGGAGAGAGAATGAAAGAAAGAGAGGGAGAGAAAGAAAACCAAAGGGGAGAAAAGACGGTGAGAAGGGGGAGAAGAAAGAAAGAAAAACAAACAAAAAAAAACAAAACACCTGGGTCACCTGTATGGAGAAAAAAAACAGAAGAGAAAGCAAACAACAAAGAGCAACATAATAAAAAAAACAGCACCATCACAATAAACTAGCTAGCAGTAGATATCAGTAGATACTAAATAATAAATGATATTGTGCAGCACGCAAGATAGACAGCGCACAATGTGCTTTGAGGCAGCAGCCAAGAAAGCCGTAGTCCGCGTCTGTGAATACCCGTGTGTACACCTGTGTGGATCAGCATGCTTGCATTCCAAAGGTTTCTCCATGTAACGCTCTGCTAGGGAGTGTGGGGAGCCACAGCCCCGTCCTCCAGGGTATGAAGCAGGCATGGAGGAGATCAAAACTCCAGACATCCAGAGGCCCCCAGAACACAAGAGACCAAGGAAGACCAACAGAGGGGCAGCCGCGCCACTGTCCTAGTAAGAGCTGAGGAGAGTCCCAGCCGCGGAGCAGAAGCCAGGGGGAGTTGCAGTGACGCGCCCGTGAGCTCCGCCGGCAGCCAGCTGTGCCTGAGTGACCGAGCCCCAGGCCGAGAGGCCGGGGGCACCCCACCTCCGAAGTGGCCCGAGCGAGCCCCAGGCTCCAGGCCCCGATAAGCAGCCGCCAAGGAGTGAGCCGGTGTGTACCCGGACGCCCACCCCCAGACACAAAGAACCACCAACGCACCGACACCTGAGGGAGTCCGCCACTGGCAGGGGAAGTGGTGGTGGGTGGAGATAGGCCTCCAAACCTTGGAGGGCCTGAGATGTCCCCAGAGAGGTGGTGTCTGGTACCCAACCTGACATATAGACACAGACATACAGGCACACACAGACACAAACATCCGTTCCCCCCCTCATGCTCTCATATGCACTCACTCCACACTCAACCAACATGGAGACAGACATAAAGAGACGATCTACACACGATCACACTCCCCAAGCGTACTCTACGAACTGGGTCTAGGTACCCTTGCCCCTGGAGGGGGGAACTGCACCCAGACCCAGGCGGTGTTACCCTTTTCCCTGCGGTGGGGAGAGGCAGACCGCCCCGACTCCGCAGCAGCAGGGAGGCCCCACACCCCAGACCGCAGCTGGACGGCCAACTCCTCCTAGCCCCCCCGCTCCAGCAGGTCGCAGAGAATGGGGGTGAGAGAAGACTCCAAACCTCCCTCCACCCGCTCATTGTAGTGTTGATGCATGTGTGTTCTAAGGTGCAATTAAAACCCAGGAGGGCATGGAGCTACCTGCCAGAGAGCAGCAGGTAAGCGCATGGTCCCTCCTGATAGCCCTCAATGTCTACGTGTATTTAAAATTGAGAGGTGGGCAACGACGCCAGGGGTGAAGTGTACACCCTGATGGTAATTTGGACTCTGTGTATCGTGCCCACCCCCAAGATCCTATATGTATGCGTAATGAGAGTGTGAGTAATGTGAATGTCTAAGTTGTGGGATAAAATTGAGGCAGAGGCAGCCAGAAGGGGACAGAGGGGGGGGTAGCCTCCTCTGCACCCTGGTGACATACCCCTACTCCAAGGCCCTGCATGTGTGGGTGGTTGTGGTGGAGCGGGAAGAGGGAGGCAGCTGGAGATGGGGAGGGAAGGAAGGGAGGGGCAGTGACCCCTCCCTGGGGCCAGCTCCCCCGCTGACCCCAGTAGGCACTCCCATACTCCGCGACCCGCCAGGGAAAGGGGGCCCAGGCCCATCCAGACCGGGGCCCAGTGCAGCAGCGCCCCCCGGCCCCACAGAGCCCGGGACAGTCCACCCAACCCCACCACAGAGAAAACTGCACCCACCCCACCATCCATTCATCTTCCAGACTACATGAGACAATAGACGCCCAGGCTGAGATCTTCCTCCACCTCTCCTGTATCTCCCCCTCCTGCAGAGAGTTCCTGAGGAGAGGAAAGCTCCTGCAAGATGTGACAATCTCCCCCACCAGTTGAAGAGCCCCCCAGGCGGCTCGACGCACCGGCGGCACCCTGCGCCAGGGATGGGCCCCCATGCACCCACCCGCCCACAACCCCGGCAACACACAAACCAGGACCCAAGGCCCCGAGGCCCGGCCAGGGCCCCAGCCCAGAGACGGAGCGCCCCCAGAACCTCACGCCCATCCCGGACCCACCCAGGGGCAGACAGGCTACCAGGTCAGTAACCCACGTCCGTCAGCACAGACCCTCCCCTAGCCCCGCTGCACGCAGCCACGAGGAAACAGTCACCCGAGAGCCAAAAGAGCCCCCACCCGGACATGACCGCTACCCCGGGTTGAGCCCCCCAAGGAAGATGCCTCCGGGGAACCCCCCGACGCCCTAAGCCTGTCCCTACCCCCACACCAGTCACAACAGTGAAGGCGGGACCAAACTATGACCCCCCACCCCCACTAGGTGATGAAGCTGATCAAAGGAGCCCAGAGCAATTGATCTGATGTGGTGGCAGAGGCTGTATCAAGACTAATGTAATCTAATAGATAATTTCTATATTGGTTAGAATTAAGATTGTTTTTATTTTTCCAGTTCATGAGGACAGTTTTCTTGGCTATGCATAGGGCAGTGAAGATCATATGGACTATATTCTTTTCTGAAGTGACATTATCTAAGCTGCCCAACAAACACACTAAGTGGGAAGTTGGAATGTTACATTTCAGACATTTTGATAAGTCTTCACATATCTCGCGCCAAAACTTCTGCACTGGTGGACAGAACCAAAGAGCGTGAATGTAATTGTCTGGTGTATTGCCTTGACAGTGTGAGCAGTTGTTGGAAGATGTAAAGCCCATCTTGAACATCCGATGACCTGTATAGTGCACTCTATGTAGTATTTTGTATTGTATTAATTGCAGACTGGGATTTTTAATCAAGTTAAACGTTATTAAGCATACCTGAGACCAGAAGTTTTGGTCTAAGCTGACTGATAAATCTGCTTCCCACTTTGCAATAGGAAGGGATATTGATTCATCTAATTTAGAAAGTGTTCTGTATATTTTAGATAATAATTTGGGGGATTTAAGAGTAAGAAAATGTGCCGCACTTGGTGGTGTGTGTAATTCAACTTGACTGAGGTTAAATTTCTTTTTTACTATGGATTTAATTTGTTGATATTCTAAAAACCTTGTCTTGTTGATCCCATATTGTGCAACTAGTCTGTCAAATGGAATAAATTCTGTTCCCTCTAATATATGTTCTAAGTATTTAATTCCTTTACAACTCCATTCTGGGAAATTAATCATATTATTGTTTTGTAATATGTCAGGGTTATTCCAGATAGGTGTACGTTTACATGGGATTAATGAAGACTCCGTTATTTTTAGAAACTCCCACCATGCTGTCAGAGAGAAGCTGATGTTGATACTTTTAAAGCATTCATGTCTTTTGATGTTTGAACTAATAAATGGTAGGTCTGAAATCTCTAGATCCTTGCATAGTGCCTGTTCAACATCTAGCCAGGGCTCATCTAAGAAGGTATGTTTTGACCATTCTGAGATGAACTGAAGCCTGTTGGCTAAGAAGTATTGGTGAAAATTAGGCAGATCTAATCCTCCTCTATCCTTGGTTCTTTGTAGCGTTTTTAAGCTAATACGCGGGGGTTTATCTTTCCAAAGGAATTTGGAAATATATGAATCCAGAGATCTGAACCAATCTTGTGATGGTTTGTTAGGGATCATCAAAAATAAGTAGTTTATTTTTGGCAAGATCATCATTTTTATTGTGGCGACCCTTCCCATGAGTGATATGGGTAAAGATTTCCATCTAGTCAGATCGCCTTCTACTTTCTTTAGAAGTGGGATGTGGTTTAATTTAGTTAAGTCTGAAAGCTTAGGAGAAACATTAATACCTAAATATTTAATATTTCCGGATTGCAGTGGGGCAGAGGAAGAATTATGGAAGGAGCAGTTAATGGGGAGAACTGTAGATTTTGGCCAGTTAATTGAATAATCTGAAACTCTTGAAAACCAGTTTATTAAAGTAATTACCTCAGAGAGGTTGGTTTGTGTGTTTTGCAGAAAAAGCAACACATCATCCGCATAGAGACTGATTTTATGTTCTATGCTCTTACATTTTATGCCCTTAATTGTTGTAGCCTGTCTAAATGCTGCTGCTAGAGGTTCGATAAAAATTGCAAAAAGTGAAGGGGAGAGTGGGCATCCCTGTCTGGTGCCCCTCAGGAGACAGAAGCTGGAGGATGTCTGGTCATTTGTTCTGATACGAGCTGTTGGGGAATTGTATAATATTCTTATCCAGTTTATGAAAGAGTTTCCAAAACCAAATTTGTGTAAAGTTGCGAATAAAAATTTCCAGTTAACTCTATCAAATGCTTTTTCTGCATCTAGAGATAATATTATGGTTTTGATGTTTTTATTGTATGAGTAGTCTATTAAATTAAGTAATCTACGAGTGTTTGTTGAGGAGTGCCGACCTTTTATGAAACCAGTTTGGTCAGGATGAATTAAGAGGGGGGTTATTTTCTCTAATCTCTTTGAGAGAGCTTTGCAGATTATTTTAAGGTCTACATTTAAAAGAGAAATTGGACGATAGCTTGAGGGAAATAAAGGGTCTTTGCCTGGTTTTAGCAGGAGACTAATGTTGGCAGAATTCATATTTGGTGGTAGTCTGCCCTTTTCCTCGATTTCCTGCAACATGCTGTGGAATACTGGTGCCAAAATTGTCCAGAATTCTTTGTAGAATTCTGCAGGGAAGCCGTCTGGACCTGGAGCCTTATTATTGGGCATATTTATCAGGGCTTCCTGGAGTTCACTTGGCGTCAGTGGCGAATCCAGTTCCATTGCTTGACTGTCTAGTAATTTTGGAAGAGTTACGTTGTCAAGGAACAGATCCGTTTTCTAATGAAAAGCATGTAATACTTGGCCATTACATTGATATAATTCTGCTACACCTTACACCTTACAAACCCCTTTCCTATTCTTGCTGTCACAATGAGCTGCCATTAGTGCGCCCCGTGGAGCAGCATCTCAAATATGAGTAATTTGGTCTTTCCATTTAGTGTTTCTTTGGGCTCAGTGCCTTCATTGGGTTTTATTTATTGTTTGTTAACTTTCCTGAACTTTGGAATACATTTCATCCCGTTCAGTGTGTTTTATTTGTCTCTCTGGATTGTGTAATCATGAACCCAGCTTTTTCACGTAACCCATCATTTATTGCGCATTTGGATCCTCTGATCTGAACCCAGACAGTCACAGCTTTTTCAGCTGAGCTATTTCAGCAATAAGGAGATTCAGCAGCAACTGCAAAACAACACAGACATCATCATGAGGAGTGTGTTTGTTTTCTTGCTTTTGATAACTGTGGCCAGTGCTAAAGTCTTTGAGCGCTGTGACTGGGCCCGTAAGCTGAAGGCAAACGGGATGGATGGCTATCGCGGTGTCAGCCTGGCTAACTGTGAGTACAGCCTTTTACTTAAACAATCTAAGGTGATCAACCCTGGATGGTCACCAAAATAAGCAGTTCACCATTGAAGTGACTGGGATAAGAGTCAGGAGTAGGTTCATCTCTACCCAATTATGTGGATATTTTGCACAAGTAACTGGAGATTATGAGAACAAAGCTAACGTAGCTTTTTCCCTGAGTGGTTCTCTGGCATCAGTAAGAGTTCAATGAACTATCAATTAATGTCATGTATGGTGCTGATTGTCATGAAGTCAGGTTGAAAGAAAATATAACAGTAACAATTTCTGAGTTTTTGGTAAGACCCTGAAGAGAAATGTCTCTGTTTTGCAATCCAAGTTTGTTTATTTATTAAATGATCAGAGCAAAAAGTTGTACATGGTTTCATGAGCATTTATTACGGTGGCCCTGAGAGGCCAAACGGACTGCAACTTCAGAAAACACTTGCAAAAAGAAAAATGCTGCAAAAAGGAAAACGCTGCAAAAGGAAAAGCGCTGCACTGCAACTTCAAGAAAAACGCTGCAAAAAGAAAAGCGCTGCAAAAGCACACAAAGCACAACGGAAATAGGAAAAAAGACAACGGAAAGCTTCATTTCTAAGGCTACATTAAACATTATCTTTGTTAGAATTACCTTTGAATGTATAATCCAGATATCTGTAGTATTATTAGAATCATGAGATTACAACACATTTACCTCTCCTCCACTTCTTTGAAGCGTGTCCCAGTCCTAGCGCACTGGTTAGCATGTTTTGGTCCGTGCAGCTGGTCCGTCGGGTTATTGTCTCCCCAGGAACATTTCCGTTGTCTTTTTTCCTATTTCCGTTGTGCTTTGTGTGCTTTTGCAGCGCTTTTCTTTTTGCAGCGTTTTCCTTTTTGCAGCATTTTTCTTTTTGCAAGTGTTTTCTGAAGTTGCAGTCCGTTTGGCCTCTCAGGGCCACCGTAATTTATGATTGAATGTGAGATAGAAACAGAGACCATAAGTCATCTTTCTGATCAGCTTCATCAATTCTTACATACTTCTTACAAATCTTTCCTCCACTAACCATCATGATGCAACTTTTTATTCCACTGCTTTTTAGAGTTAACGTCGGCGTTATAGATGTATCTCACAGCTCAGGTAGAGCCAAGACAGAGGAAGGTTTCTTTATTACAAAATATTCCACTCTAAAAAATTACATACTCTGATTGTCTGTGATTAGGGTTAATCACAGATGACCCTAAGAAATCAGAGGGTTAAAATATGACGAGAAGGGACTCTAACAAAGTGTCAGCATGTGAGAAGTAGTTAGTTGAGGATGTGCAAAGGACTCTTGTCCTTTATCTTTCAGGCAATCTGCATTTCCATCTCTTCTGTTCTGTCTGCAGGGGTTTGCCTGACCAAACATGAGTCAAACTATAACACAAAGGCAACAAATCGTAACACTGATGGATCCACTGACTTCGGCATCTTTCAGATAAATAGCCGCTGGTGGTGCAATGACCGCCGCATTCATTCAGCAAATGGATGCAACATTGACTGCGATGGTCAGTGATGATCTGAGGTTATGTTCAGCAGTAAAATGCTGCAAATAACAATTTACATCTTCAGTGGCTGAATAAATTTCTTTATTTATTCCAAAACTGATTTATTTACTTTCTTTTCTCAACCTGTAATATTGATTTTGTGTATGGATAAATGTTTTTGATAAAAAACGCTTTGACTCACTTTCCCCAGATGTTGTCCTTATTATTCCACAGTGTTAACTTTTTTCTTTCCCCCTTCGGCCACAGTGCTTTTGACAGATGATGTCACCTCTGCGATCAATTGTGCCAAACGTATCGTTAGGGAACAAGGCATCACAGCCTGGTAAGAACAGATCATTATGTGATTGGGATGCACTGATAGTTCTGTGTTCATTGGACTGACCTTTGAATCTGGTTTTAGGGTTGCCTGGCGCACTCGCTGTCAGGGCCAGGATCTCAGGCCCTATTTGTCCGGATGTCGTCTTTAATCAACACATAAACAGAAGGGTGTCATCGACATAGTAAATTGTCTCCATCCTTCTCTGTTTCTACTTTTAAAAGAAAACATATCGGGTGACCCAAATGATTAAAATCAGTTAAAATCTCTACTCTTTCAGTGTTTTTCATTCCTCATTTAAAAAATTAAGAAAATGTGGTCTCATGTGTTCTAAATAAATCAGTAAATATGGAATGCTTTGTGTCTTTGATTAGACCTTTTCTTAAGGTTATGTTTAGTTGTAGCTTCATTTAAAGGAAGAAGAGCTTGTGAATTGGAACCACCACAGGAAAAGAGATTAAAGCCATATGTGTAGAAGAATGCGGTGACATACGACACTACCTCCTGTGTTAACAGACAAATTAACGGTCTCTCTCTCTCTCTCTCTCTCCTTTTATGGGAATGTCTGAATTTCTATACATACCAAGCTATCTCCTGTTTCAGCTGACAAGCTAAAGGTCTCTCCTTTTAAGGAAATATTATCAGTTCCATACATGCCACTCCTACTGCTCTGGAAACTTGCTTGAAGTATAAATAAAGAATGCTCTGAAAGCCCTGGGCGGTTTTCCTCTGTGTCACATCTGAATGCTGCACACGTTGCTGCAGAACAGATCGGACAGTGACAGGGGATCGCCCATGTATATGTACATGTAAAAAATCGATATCTGAGTTGTGAGTATCTTTATCTTCTAAACAATTTTCTCCTCACAGGTGCTGTGTATTTTTTGCATACACATATAACAGGATAGGTTTAGTGTTTTGTATTTTTAAATTTTAGTATGAACTCATACAAAATGCAGCAAACCTTTAAACAAACTGTTTTATTGACTATAAAATAGACTATAATCAGATTCATATTGGTATTGTCACGGTCCTGGGTCTCCTGACCCAGCGTTTTTAGTTCTTTGTGATTTTCGTATTATTGTACTTGTGTGATTTATTCTATGGCTTCTAGTTTTGATCCCTTGCCCTTCATGTCTCCCTGTGTGCCCCTCTATGTATTTATGAGCCCTCGTCCCCTTTCGTGTTTATTCCGTGTCTCCCCTGCCTGTTATGTTGGTGTTCTACTCGTGCTCTCTCTCCTCCTGTCTGAACCTCTGTGCTCCCTGTTTCACCTCTCCCGTCAGTGTTCAGTTCACCCCGCCCTGTCTCGTTATGGTTATCAGTGTCACCTGTGTTCCCCGTGTGTTCCCACTCCCCTCGTTAACCCTCTGTGTATTTCTGTCTGCGTCTCCCTCTGTTCAGCGTGACGTCGTCCCTCATGTTGTGTGGATCTCCCTGTGTCTCTGCGTATGTTAGTTTACTTTTCCCAGTTTAGTTTTGTATTTCCTATGTTCTGCCACTCCAGCATTAAAGCTGTGATTTTGAGTTCATCTCCGTGTCTGTGAGTTTTGCGTTTGGGTCCTCCTCCTGCCTGCCACACAGCCGCGCCTTGACAGTACGACGTCACCAGACATGGACCCAGCAGGCTCCTCCCGGGAAAGCGATTTGGCCCGCATCTTCAGCCTGTGGGAGCGAGTTTCCCACGCCTCGGACATTAAAGCAATGTCCATTGGGATAAACGCCATCGAGGCAATTCTCAAGGGGAATCCCCATCTTCACGAGCTCTCAGGATTTTCGGGCCTACTGTCCAATCTGCAGAAAGCCAAGGAGACAGTACAAGTTCGCGAGCTCGTCATACCGCAACAGCGACCGCCACAATCAGGAAACGTTTCCACGCTGCTGCCACTGGACTCCTCTCCATCCACCCTCCACTCTGACTGTCACTCACCCGCTGCTTTTCTCGCAGCAATGTGGTCGGAGGATGAGGAGCCGGCCGTGATCTCTCCGTCGTTGCCGGTTTCCTCCATCACCGCACCTCCGGCTTCCCGAAGAAAACGGCATTCACGCCGCCGACGCGCCACCCCACAGCCGGACATTCAGCCTTCTAATTCACCTGTTGTGCTACCAGAAGCTCAGTCGGCTCCCTCGCAGCCCGTCCCAGCTCAGTTAGCTCCCTCGCAGCCCGTCCCAGCTCAGCCAGCTCCCTTGCAGCCCATCCCAGCTCAGCCAGCTCCCTCGCAGCCCGTCCCAGCTCCGTTAGCTCCCTCGCAGCCCGTCCCAGCTCCGTTAGCTCCCTCGCAGCCCGTCCCAGCTCCGTTAGCTCCCTCGCAGCCCTTCACAGCTCCGTTAGCTCCCTCGCAGCCCTTCACAGCTCCGTTAGCTCCCTCGCAGCCCTTCACAGCTCCGTTAGCTCCCTCGCAGTCCTTCACAGCTCCGTTAGCTCCCTCGCAGTCCTTCACAGCTCCGTTAGCTCCCTCGCAGCCACCCCCAGTGCAGTCTCCAGTGTCCCCAGTGCAGTCTCCAGTGTCCCCAGTGCAGTCTCCAGTGTCCCCAGTGCAGCCTCCAGTGTCCCCAGTGCAGCCTCCAGTGTCCCCAGTGCAGCCTCCAGTGTCCCCAGTGCAGTCCCCAGTGTCCCCAGTGCAGTCTCCAGTGTCCCCAGTGCAGCCTCCTTTAGCACAGTCATCCACTCAATCACCAGCTCCACTTTCCCCTCAACTATCACTACCACCTCTAGCTCAATCTCCTGCGCACTCACCTCTGGTTCATTCTCCTGTGAAGTCATCTACTCCACTGCCTACTCCACTCTCACCACCTCCGTTACTACAGACATCAGTTCAGTCCCCTGTGCAGTCATTTACTTCTCCACCGTTAGCAGCTCAGGTCCCCGTGTGTCCAGCAGCTCAGGTCCCCGTGTGTCCAGCAGCTCAGGTCCCCGTGTGTCCAGCAGCTCAGGTCCCCGTGTGTCCAGCAGCTCAGCTCGCACCTGAACCTTTGGCCCAGTTCCCCGTAGCAGTGCGGTTTTCTAGCCAGCTTAACATTGAGCCCGGGGTCCCAATCCTCTCTGGCTCTACATCAGCTCCTGCTGAAAGCTCGGATGAGCTCATCCAGGACTCCGTGGCTCCCACGCCGCCATCTACCTCGTCCGCTGGGGGTTCCAGTGAGCCCGGCCAGCACCTCCTCGTCTCCGCTGGAGGGTCCGAGGGGCCCGTTCAGCCTCCTGTCTCCGCTGGAGGGTCCGAGGGGCCCGTTCAGCCTCCTGTCTCCGCTGGAGGGTCCGAGGGGCCCGTTCAGCCTCCTGTCTCCGCTGGAGGGTCCGAGGGGCCCGTTCAGCCTCCTGTCTCCGCTGGAGGGTCCGAGAGGCCCGTTCAGCCTCACGCCGCATCAGCTGGAGGGCCCGAGGAGCCTGTCCAGCCGCCATCTGCGACCGCCTCGTCATCACCTGGCCCGGCTACATCCGCCTGTGCTTCTGCTACGCCTGGGCCAGCCTCTGCCTGTGCTTCTGCCTCGCCTGGCCCGGCCTCAGCCTCTGCTTCTGCCTCGCCTGGCCCGGCCTCAGCCTCTGCTTCTGCCTCGCCTGGCCCGGCCTCCGAGTCTTCGTCTGCCGCAGCCTCTTCAGAGCCTTCGTCTGCCGCAGCCTCTTCAGAGCCTTCGTCTGCCGCAGCCTCTTCAGAGCCTTCGTCTGCCGCAGCCTCTTCAGAGCCTTCGTCTGCCGCAGCCTCCTCTTCAGAGCCTTCGTCTGCCGCAGCCTCCTCTTCAGAGCCTTCGTCTGCCGCAGCCTCCTCATCAGCTGCTTCGTCTGCTCCGGCATCCTCATCAGCTGCTTCGTCTGCTCCGGCATCCTCATCAGCTGCTTCGTCTGCTCCGGCATCCTCATCAGCTGCTTCGTCTGGTCCGGCATCCTCATCAGCTGCTTCGTCTGGTCCGGCATCCTCATCAGCTGCTTCGTCTGGTCCGGCATCCTCATCAGCTGCCTCGTCTGGTCCGGCATCCTCATCAGCTGCCTCGTCTGGTCCGGCATCCTCATCAGCTGCCTCGTCTGGTCCGGCATCCTCATCAGCTGCCTCGTCTGGTCCGGCATCCTCATCAGCTGCCTCGTCTGGTCCGGCATCCTCATCAGCTGCCTCGTCTGGTCCGGCATCCTCATCAGCTGCCTCGTCTGGTCCGGCATCCTCATCAGCTGCCTCGTCTGGTCCGGCATCCTCATCAGCTGCCTCGTCTGGTCCGGCATCCTCATCAGCTGCCTCGTCTGGCCCTGCGCCCACCGGGCCATGGCCGGCACGCCTGGGACTGGAGGGCCGCCGCTGCCTTCCGCGCGGTCGGCCTCCTGAACTGCTCCGTCGTCTCCTTCGCCGCCGCCGCTGCCTTCCGCGCGGTCGGCCTCCTGAACTGCTCCGTCGTCTCCTTCGCCGCCGCCGTTGCCTTGCGCACGGCCGGCCTCCTGAACTGTTTCCGCGTCGCCGCCGTTGCCTTGCGCACGGCCGGCCTCCTGAACTGTTTCCGCGTCTCCGCCGTTGCCTTGCGCACGGTCGGCCCCCTGAACTGCTCTGTGTTTTGGGTTGTTTTCTTGGGCTCCGGTGTTTTCTGTGCTCTTTGTTTTCTGTTCCGAGCCCTCCGTCCTGGGCCCCCGCCGCCCGCCCTGGGTTGTTTTCTGTTTGGTTTTGTTTTTCTGTGTTTGGGCTGTCTGGAGCCAGCCCTTGAGGGGGGGGTACTGTCACGGTCCTGGGTCTCCTGACCCAGCGTTTTTAGTTCTTTGTGATTTTCGTATTATTGTACTTGTGTGATTTATTCTATGGCTTCTAGTTTTGATCCCTTGCCCTTCATGTCTCCCTGTGTGCCCCTCTATGTATTTATGAGCCCTCGTCCCCTTTCGTGTTTATTCCGTGTCTCCCCTGCCTGTTATGTTGGTGTTCTACTCGTGCTCTCTCTCCTCCTGTCTGAACCTCTGTGCTCCCTGTTTCACCTCTCCCGTCAGTGTTCAGTTCACCCCGCCCTGTCTCGTTATGGTTATCAGTGTCACCTGTGTTCCCCGTGTGTTCCCACTCCCCTCGTTAACCCTCTGTGTATTTCTGTCTGCGTCTCCCTCTGTTCAGCGTGACGTCGTCCCTCATGTTGTGTGGATCTCCCTGTGTCTCTGCGTATGTTAGTTTACTTTTCCCAGTTTAGTTTTGTATTTCCTATGTTCTGCCACTCCAGCATTAAAGCTGTGATTTTGAGTTCATCTCCGTGTCTGTGAGTTTTGCGTTTGGGTCCTCCTCCTGCCTGCCACACAGCCGCGCCTTGACAGGTATCGGCAGATATCCAAATGTATGATATCGGTATCGTGCCATCTCTAGTTTCAACCCAAGAATAACAACAAAAGAAGAAAACCTAAAAGGCCTTGTCTGAAGGGTGGGAGTGTTAAATGTGAAACATCTCACGTCTATCATATGATCTTGGTATGGATGGATTTGTCTACATGATGGTTTTCTGCTGTTTTCTCTCTGCATGGGCTGCTGATAAAAATATGAGTGGAGACAATGTGCAAAGATGCAAAAATATAATTGGAGACAGTGTGCTAAGGTGAGCACTAGAGACATAACAAAGGTTACGTGTTATATAAACTCAGTGTTGTTACTAACTCATGCGGTGTGAGCAAAATTTTCTGAGACCGAGCCCACGAATATCAAACCTCACTTGATTTAAATGTTTGGTTCAATATCATCTACTTTTGCACCTTAGGACTGTTTACAACTTCATTTTTGAAAAATACTGGTGACTGCCAGTGGTACTGTCTTTCACTAGGTCTTGTTAGGAGAGATGGTATCCATCCCACTTTGGATAGAGCACCTCTCATTTCTAAAAATCTTTTAAAATTTTAAAACATAGCTTTTTTTAAATTAAAGCATAACAGCTGTAATGTTTTCTCCCACTGAAAACTTTACGTCCAGATGAACAGAATCTACTTTTTGGAACATAAATTAATATTTCATTGTTCCTCTATTTTTTTTTTTCCTGCAGAAACTGAAGCAGATCGCTGACAGACGTCAGTCAAAGAATCCAGGTGATGGTGAAGCTCTCGCTCTGCTGGGTCAGGTGGCCAGAGCTGAGGGCGACAGGAAGAGAGCTGCTTTGTTTTATGAGAAAGCTCTGAACTATGACAAGGACAATGAAGAGTACTTGTCTGCTCTGTGCGAGCTGCGCCTGGAGCTGCAGGGATCATCCTCTGATTAATCAGGATCACTGCAAAGACTGGCTATAACTAACTTACAATCTTACATGGAGCAAAGAAGTATTTTTGATCTTTCGGAGAGTGATACGCTCAGAAAAAGCAGGATGTAATTAATCTTTTCCAATATGTATTTTATCTTTTAGTTTCTAAATCCTCAAATTAGTTATTTAATTGCATATTAGGTTAATTGATATCACCAAGGCACTGAGATGATGCATGTGTGAATGCTTGTTGGTCCCTCTGTGTACTCTGCCTCTCGCAGAGAGGCGGCTGTGATAAACCCTGAACTGGAAAAGCAGAGGATGGAGGGACATTAGTACACATTTAAATTAGTATTTCTTTCTTCTTTTGTAGTTTCATGTGATCAATGCTCAAATAAAGGTAGCTGTATATTGTACTCTGTGCTTTAATTTATTTAGTGTAATTGGTTTAATATGGAAAAATCCTTTAATAAAACTTGTTGTTCAGTTGCTGTCAGGGTCCTGGGTCGGAGTGACCTGCTGGCGGACTGGCCACACCCGAAGCCACACACCTGCTGCTGATCAGGCCTCGTCGGGGGAGCTACTTAGGAGAGTCTTGGAGCTCCTACCAACGTGGGATCATTGCTTGAGACTCCATGTTAGTCACCCAGTTGTGCTTGGTTAGTGTGTGTATATGCCTGCGGTTTTATGTGTCCTGACGGCTGCTTCTATTGTGTCCCCAGGAGAGGGGTGGACAGCAGCCAGCACGGGGAGTGCTGAGACACGGGAGCGGAGAGCACAAACGCTAGGAGAAGACACGACACGGGAGTCTGGGGAAAGCACGGGGATTTATTGTTTAGTTTCATACATAAATAAACGCACTGCTTGTAGAGCACCGCGCCTGGGTCCTCCTTCCCTACACCCCCACAGTCTGCCTGTCAAACTGTGACAGTTGCTCTTGTTTTAAGATATTTTCTCTTGAAGTGAGAAAGAAGTAGACGTTTTGAATTTATTAAACATAATAAAGTACTGGGAATGAGAGCTTCAACACTTAATTTATTTCTCGCTTTATTAAATGCCAAAGATGGGAGGTAATGATGTTCAAATACTTAATAGGTATAAGTGTTCACGCATATTAAACCGTGAAGTGTTTACTTTTGCTCTTTAGTTTAGGCTGAACCACTTTGATCCTGTTGCTGTCTCCATGTATCATCTTGTGGTCGAAGCAGATTTCCACTGAAAGTGCCGACTGCCAATTTTTTTTTTTTATCCGTGCCTGGCTTTTTATCCGGAGGACAGTGTTCCCCGATTGTTCCTACCTTTCTCTGTCAGCATGACTCATCCTGCACTTTCAGTCAGAGGTTAGCCAATTTCATTGGAATGTGGAAAACACAGATAAGGCAGGAAAGACAATAAAATGGAAGAAGTTAATATGTGTGGTTCTGTAATACCAACGCTGATTGTTTACTGGCCAAGAGGAAAAGTGCCTCAATTCACTTGTGCTTGCCAGCATGTATGTACTAAAAGATAATGCATTTTTTTATATGTCTTGGATAAAAAAAATGTTAAGTGTTGCACAGTTTTTAAGGGAAGAGCATTCAAAAACAAATAATTACATGTTCTGATGTCACAGGGTTAGGACTGTGGGTTCATCAGAGGCTAAAAACAGATGGTGATCATTTCTGTCTCTGTCAAAATTCAAGAGGAGACACATAAGAAAAGTAACCTTCACGATAAAAGTGCAGAAAGGAAAATCTACATTAATAGACAAAATTTCATTTTTTTTGTCTAAACATTTTTTGTAGAATATGATTAATGTTGATCAATTCAAGAGAATAAGAGAATAAAATGTCCACTTTTCAACTACAGCCAGGAGGTGGCAGCACATCTCCTTTCTTCTCACACTTGGACTCATCAACTACTACTATTTTCGACAGCATGAAAACTAAAGAAAACACAAAGTTCACAAAGAAAATATCTCAGACCTTTTCACAGTCTGTAAGCAGTCTTGAGCTAGCATAACAGAAAAATACAAAAATAAAAGATATTACTAAAAGTATCCTCATATTTCTAATGTAAATTAGAAACTTTATATACAACATACATGAAAATCATTACTGTGTGTGCCTCTTAGACCACATGCAGAATAGCATTACTGTTGTGGCTGTAGCCGCATGTAGCTCTGTATCCATGCTAGTTCTCGCCCACATTGACAGGGTTGTACTTTCAACTAACTGTGGTCATGTGACCATCACAAATTTTACCTCAAACAAACTTTGCATTTTATACCACTTTTAACAAAACCTTAATTTTTAATCACATATCTTAAAAAAAGATTTTAATTAAAGCTACATTTTTTATTTATTATAAAAACACATTTATCAAACTGTCTCAGGGACAGTTACAGGTTGGCTTGCAGGCCACTGCACACTAGGAGTGAGGAACAGACCATGCACGGTGTAATTAACATGGTAAGAAAACAGATTGACCTTATGACAAAATCAGGTTTAAATCAGGCTTTTGTCCCCTATAATTTTTAACTTTTTAAAAGTTACTTAAGACAAAAGATAAAAGGATAAAAACATCTTTCTTAATCACATTATCAACCCCTCAAACATACAAATATACAGATGCTACGATCATCACAGCATTAATCTATGATACATTACATTGTGACACACAAGTCCAATCTTACATGTCACTCTGTGCTTGATATTTGTCAGGGAGGTTTGTTGGCCATTAAAAAAAACGTGGTCCATAAATGTCCTGACAATCAAAAGGATGATAAATGGCCACCACCCCACCACTGACCAACAGAGAAGTTTAACACGGAAACAACAATGTAGTGAAACATCAACATTTTAATTACAAAGACAAAAAAATAAAATAAAAATAAAATGCTTGCAGGTTGTTTCAAACTCTGAAAGTGAGGAGCAAACATACAAGGCAGGATTTTGCCTTATATTCAGGTAACTTCAGGGTCAACCTGGGTTTTCTGTACTACATGGGTGGCTCGCTTCTTACTGGAGTAAATCGCCATGGTAACGATGAGCATCAGCAATAAATTTAAATTCTTACACTCAACTTTACTCGTTGATCTTTTTTTTTTCCTTTTTGCAGCAAACAACTTTAAAATTTTACATCTTGTTATTGTTCTATAAGCATTAACATCTTATCCAAAAGCAGGACACCTGCACATTTAAAATCCAGGGGAGAGAATAAAAACATTTCTGCTGATATAGATTCTCTGCTCGGGGAACACTTTTTATATGAGCAGCTTGTTAAGCCACACATTAGCCATGACGACACTCCTCTGATTCTACAAATTAGAATTAGAACAATTACATTTATAAATCACCAAATGACTACACACACACTCCTGTGACATTGCCACACACAGTTTGTGCTCCATTGCGTGGATTTAGTAAGTTCAGGCTTAACCTGATCCTGACAGTTTTAGATTTTATTCTTCCAGCTGTTTAAGTGTTTGAGAGTCACGATTAAATATAAAAACAGACTTCAAACATCTGTTGCTGCCAACAGAAAAAAAAAATAAAGCTACAAAATTGCATCTAAGAATTTACATTCATTGCTGAAACTGATCATGAAAACACAAAGACATCAGACCCATATTAAAACTATTTAGACCCTCTTGCTGTCCCCTACCTGTCACAGGTAGGGGACAGCAAAAACTGATTGGGTAGTAGGTGATTTCCATAGCTGCTGATCTTTGATCTGATCAGTCTAAACTGTAGGGGGTGCCAGCTTGTCCCTGCTCAGAGAGCATTAACAGGTTTTCACAGAGCATCCAGTACAAAGGACAAAATAAAGCAAAAAACAACTGCTGCACTAAAAACAGCCCAGAGGTGCCAAAGTAGATGATCTTTGATGTCAAAATCATCCAAATTTATATGAGATTTCAGGTTTTTGATATTTTTCATAGATCATAGACGATTTCATAATTTATACTGTATAATTCTCTAATAATAATAATAATTCTATATAATAATTAATAATAATTCTCTAATATTAAGACTTGTATTTTTAAATAAATATTAAGTTATACTATAATCAAATTAGATTATATGATCTTATTCGTGTTAATTATTAATTCAAATATATATATATTTTTTTTTTTAGTAAAGAAAATGATTTCTTAATTATATTTATAGAGGTTTTTCCATTCGTTTGTTCATTTATTTACAATTTTAATTTCGTAATCTAACACCAGGGATGGATGATGGATAGAAAGCCTTGAACAAAAAAAAATAAAATAATGTGCAAGATGCACAATGGTATCCACAGCAGCCTTGTTGATATTTTCTGATCACTAACACAGAGATTTAAGTCTCATCTGTGATTAAAAGGTGAGAAAAGAGAGATGCTGCACGCAGTTCTAATAAAATCACACCGTTTAAAACACATTCACATTTTTATGGAACAGCAGGACCTCAAATCATTCAGCACACAGTATGCAGACCTCAGGCATTTTACATCAGCTGTTTAACATTTGCTGTTAGCTACACATAATTTCTGTGATCCTGATTTCTGCAGATAATTATGGAAATAGCAGTAATTATTATTATTAGGAAAGTAAAAACTGAAAAAAGTATTATGACAGGAAGAAATTTATCCCTGTCTCTTCCATCCTTGTCTCCTCCATCCTTGGTGTCTTCATCTGTGAAACCTGCAGAGTAGAAACAGGTGTGAGGAGTCTAACCACCGAGTATGCTGAAAATATTTCATCTTTCACATTTTCAGACAGTTATATATCTCATGGGGGTAATACAGAACAACCAGAATAATACATATTGATTTTATCTGCTGATATTTGGCTAATAACTATTGTGTGGACCTGCTGTGGTCATTCAAGCTCATCACTCAAACACTCTTTCACCTCTCATATGCGACGGCAGCTAAGGTGAATTTATTTTGTTCTTCTCCTGAGTTTCTTAAACATATTTATTTTAAGGTAATGACTGTCAATCATGTCCTTGGATGACCTTTGAACTTCTTTATTAACAATTGCCCCTACTCCAACTTTCTCTTTCTGACTACACCACAGTAGAAAAGTTTGAATACACCTGCGCCTGGCCTTGCTTTCCTTTCACCTGGTCTCCTACCTACAGAGTATATCTACCGTCCTTATCTCCATCATGTCACCCTACTCTGTTTCGTTACCAGTCATAGTCCCTACACTCATCTCCACTCTTGCCTTTCCTTCTCTCTCACTGCCTCCTAACACACCATCCCCCTCATCTCTTCCTTTGTCTTTGGCCAACAGTTGCACAGTTTCACCTTTTTGGCCAAAAGCACCAGGGGCAGTCAGGGGTAACCCAAATCGATCCAGTATGATAAACTCATTGTTGATGATTTACATGTTTGATTTGTCAAATATGTTATGTCTAATTCCTGACCTCTCAAATATTCTGAGCTTGGCACTGGCAGTAGGAGTACACTGGACTGCGTCCTCCCCATGTTGTTGTTGTTACTACTACTACAATAACAATGTGAAACAAGTTATCAGACAGAGCTGGTACAAGTTTAAATGACCCATTTCTCACCACCAAGAGGCTAAGTGTCATGGTTCGGCTGTGTGGCAGGCAGGAGGAGGACCCAAAATGCAAAACTCACAGACTCAGGGGATGAACTCAAAAATCACAGCTTTAATGCTGGAGAGGCAGATAGCAGGAAATACAAAACTAAACTGGGAAAACTAAATACAAAGCTCGCCAAGAAACACAGGGAGAAACACACACAGCATGAGGGACAACGCGACACAGAACTGAGGGAGACGCAGACATAAATACACAGAGGGTTAACGAGGGAATAGGGAGCACACGGGGAACACAGGTGACACTGATAATCATAACAAGACACGGCAGGAGTGAACGCAACACTGACGGGAGACGGGCAAAGTAAAACAGGAAGTACAGAGGTTCAGACAGGAGGAGAGAGAGCACGGGGAAAACACAGACATAACGGGCTGGGGAAAACATAGAATAAAACACAAGGAGAGACGAGGGCTCACAGATACACAGGGGCACACAGGAGGTAATCAAATAAGGAACATTTTAACTAAATAATCCTAGGAACCAAGGCATAACTAGGGAATAAAATACAAAACACACAAAAACTGAGAATACTGGGCCCACATGGCCCAGGACCATGACACTAAGCTAGGGAGTAGTTCACCGCCAACACCCTTACAAACACAGAATCACACACAGATCATACACTGTAAGTTAAACATCAATCTACAAACTCACCTGAGGTTGAGACTGTGAGGTTGACAGAGTGCTTAGTCTCAGTTGTGACACTTTCTTTGTTCCTGGTTGTAATCTCACACTCGTATGTTCCCGTGTCGCTGGTGCTGACGTTCTTCAGAATCACTGAAACGTCTCCGTCCTTCATGGTTGGATCTCTCAGCTCCACTCGGCCTTTGAAGAACTCATGCTGGTAGTCTTCATATGGACGCTGGTTTCGGAAGAAGAACACATAGGTGTCTGACTTGAGATCAGATCTTCTCCACTCCAGCAGGATGATGACGTCACCTCTGGGACTCTGACACTGAAGAATGGAATCTTCTCCAGGCCTCACTTTGAGCTCTGTGGGATATAAACACAAAGAGAACAGAAAAAACAAACATCAATAACGTGTTACTGCACATCTTTGAGATGTACTGCGGATTAAAGTGTTAATAATTTAGAAAACTCCTGACTGAAATATTTCTGATTAGCTCTGATGTGTGAAATCCTCTGCTATTGTTTGCTATACTGCATGAGCTTTTTGAGCATGACATCTTTCCTCCACTTATTCTGTCAAAACAACTTTCTCACAAGAGCCACTCAAACCTGCGACCATGTATGGCAGAGTAAAAAGAAGCAACTCTGTCAAAGACTTTAATGATTAATGTTTGAAGAAAGCCAGCAAGAATGTACATGTTGCTCTAAACCAGGTGTCTCAAACCTAAATGAGCTGTGGGCAACTGCTGGCACTGTCATCTTATTGGAAAGCTCTTTTAGTGTTCAAGTAGAACAAACAAAGAAACAAGAAAACACCCACAAATATGTTCAAAAATGTAATGTTTTAGGGTTTTTTTTTATTTCAAATATTGTTTAACAAGACAAGACTGCAAGAGTGCAAATCTCTTCTTTCTCACTCCTAACTAACTGAAGCTTTTCACTACCAAATAAACAAGTTGGCCCTCTCTTTAAGGCCAGACACGTGCCAGCACTTCTATCGTTTTGTTCGCATTTAACAAAATGAAAATGCAGACATAAGTGTACACATTAGCTTTCTTTACAAACTCTCTCACTGAACTAACACAACTAACCCCTCAACATGTTTGTACTCTCTGCTCATATTGCCTTCATATTAAATATGTTTTTGGTTTTTACAGAACTTATCATACAAATCCTCCCTAACAAAAAAAGTAACTTCAAAGGCCAAAATGCCTTACATCTCTTCACGCCAATAAACGGACCGAAGCAGGGGTGAAGTGGGCCACAGTTTGAGACTCTAAACATGAAGCTATAGGTTTTAAGAAAATTGTCACTTTTTAAGGAGATTTTTTTCCTGAGAGGTGAGGATACAAATTAGAGGTTTATATTATGACTATTATTGCTGGTGGTGACGTCAGCATTCACACATTTATGGTTTGCATGACTTTTAAAGCAAACATGTGAAAATAAATAACAGAATAACCGACATAAACTTTAGTTTTTCTTATTTATGACATAAAAATGATATACTAGACAAAGACTTTCGCTTAATGAGACCGTTTCTGTAGGACGGACAGTGATATCTATTTAAGGAGTCCAGCCACCGTACCGCCCGGGTAATGGAGGAAATGAGTGTGCCGACTAGAGAAAAATCAACCGAGCGTGACCGAAGGTTACCGAAGAGAAAACAGATGATGGTTCCAATGCCGGAGAGATTGTCGAACGGAAGAGCCATAGAAGTTCCGTAGTGTGAAGGTATTTCGGCTATTTCAAGTCTGACAAAAAACAGAGTAGTGTGCACTGTAAATTGTGCCGAAAGCAAGTCTGGAAATACAATAAACTGGTGCATGCTCAGTCTCTGACTGGAAGCGCTAATTCGTCATTCGGCTTTTGTCAGACTAAAGTAACTGTTAAAACTGTTTGAAAAGCTCAGCTATACAACAAGGAGAGATTGAGAATTTCCTTTTAGTTCTCAGTTTATTTGATATTGACAAAAGTTAGTCAGTTTTGTCTGATCTTCTGTAAAACAAACTAAGATTTATTTTTAGAATTAATATTTTGTTTCTAAGTGGAATTGACAATTTAGTCTGTTTCGTTTGTTCTATTTTGAAACTTAAACGCTTTAGCGGCTGCCTTTTGTGTAGTTTGCAATATTTGCCTTTATTTATCTGAAAAAGTCTCATGTTCCTTAAGTACATCTACCCTGTTGAACTTATTATGGGAAATAAATATTTCAATCAAAACAAGCTGCTGATTATTTCACATTTTACTTGTGAGCAACGGCACATTTAAATCTTACAAATATAGTTATTTGGCTTATATCGTGATAGATATCGTTATCGCCTGAAATGAAAAAAACATATCGTGATATGAAAAAATCTCATATCGCCCAGATCTAGTCTCACCTGCTGCTATTTCGTCAGATGCTTTCATTCTTTATGCCTGATGTGTTATCCATCCATCCGCTACCGCTTCTCCTTTTCAGGGTCGCGGGGGGCGCTGGAGCCTATCCCAGCCATCATAGGCAGGGTACACCCTGGACAGGTCGAAAGTCTGTCGCAGGGCTAACACGCAAGGACAGACAACCATTCGCACTCACATTCGCTCGCACATTTACACCTAATGGCAATTTGGATTTTCCAATTAACCTATCCCCACAAGCTGCATGTCTTTGGACGGTGGGAGGAAGCCGGAGTACTCGGAGGGAACCCACGCAGACACGGGGAGAACATGCAAACTCCACACAGTTTGCATGTGGAATTGATGGTGGAATTGAACTCAGGACTTTCTTGCTGTGCGGCAACAGTGCTAACCACCATGCCACCGTGCTCCTGATGTGTTATTTGGCTTCTAAACAAAAGCTGTTCAAATTTACACACAAGATCAATAAGCCCCCTGAAGAAGAGGGAACACTTTTACAGTGTGTCATGTGATGTTATTGATAACCTGTGCTGTTCTAAAGGCATCTCTCTGTTCTGACTTTGAGTCTTTGGGGAATTATATTGATCTTATAAAACCTCCATGCAGAACTGTGCAGAAAACGGTGCATGACAGACTGTTGCATTGTACAAGCAAAATGTTTTAGGAAAACTGACAGGTCTAATAAACATTTTATTATGATCTCAATTTAAAAAAAAAACAAGAAAATCAAAAAACAGCAAACCATTTGGAACTACTGCTGACATAAATGCTGTAAGAGTGTAAAAAAAGAAAAAGAAAAAACATAGTCTGTTTATTATTTAACTTTATTTCAGCAATCACTTGTAACTGTTACAATTCATTATAGAGTAAGAGGCACATGCCATTTAGTTATTAGCAAACATCCCTATTTTGGCACACAGGCGCACTCTTGCATGTCTGGCCTCTTTTTCTTTAATTACAGCTTGCCTATACCACTGTAACGCTTGCTGTGCAAATGTAATTGAGTACCTTGTAGATTCCAAGCTGCAACTGAGGCATCAAGCTAAAAAACAACACTTTAATACCTAAACATAAAATGATATTTATTAAATACAGAGTGCCAAGACTGCAGCTCCAGAGGAAATGTTTTCAGTAACTCAGGACTGTTTCAAATAAATCACATTTTATTCACTGTTTTAATTATCTTTACCAGCAAGCATTTACAAAAAGTATGCAATACTAGACATGATTACAATTTTCAAGGACTGGAGGATGTCTTGGGGCAGAAAAATACCTGGTACCTTTCAAATTCTCGTTCGCCTAATCAACGTCAGGCTTTGATAAACTCTTACCACGGAAAGCAAAATCTGTCCTAATGAGCTGCACAGCTCGGACACATTTTTGGCCTTTAACTCGAAAAAAAAAAAGATTAATCCAGGCAAAATAATAGTGTCAATTCAGTTTTAATTATATAGCGTGAAATCACAACAACAATTACTTCAAGGGACTTTATATTTATATAGAGAAAAATCCAACAATCAGATGACCCCTGTGAGCAAGCACTTTAGTGACTGCGGGAAGGAAAAACTCCCTTTTAAAAGGAAGAAACCTCCGACAGAACCAGGCTCAGCAAAGAGTGACCATCTGCCACAACTGGCTGGGGTTGTGGGGAGGGAGATGGGACAAAAAACATACTGTGGAAGAGAGCCAGAGATTAATAACAATTAAATGCAGAGAGGTGAAAAAAAACCCCAATGAGTGAAAAAGGCAAGTGAAGAAGAAACATTTAATGTATCGTGGGAATCCTCCAGCAGCTTAGACATATTACAACGTAACTGAAGGAGAATTCACGATCACCTGATCCAGCTCGAACTATATGCTGGCTGAAACAACACACTTGGTTCCTGCTTGCCTCAAACTGGTCCTATCCATGCTCTAGTCCAATGGACACTGGATACAGTTCACCAGTTCTCCATAGTTATTATATTCTTCACTTTGTTTTCAAATTTCAGGTTCAAGGTATTTTTTTCTGTTCCAAAGAATAATGCATTCAACACAATTCAAACAAATCATTTTAACGTCGGAAAATATTTTCAGGTAACCACTCTGGTAAAGTAATAATAATAATAATGATAATACTAATCCATAACCCCTCGGCCAGCCTCCAGATATCTAGTTTCTGTGTTTGTGTAAATTATTGAAGTTGTCATAGTAGGCAGTTTCTTTCCCGCAGTCACCACAGTGCACATTGTTTACATTTGCTGCTATCATACAGCCCCCCATGCAACCTGCACGTGTCTGCACAGCCAGAGCAACGTGACAACATAACAAAAACACAGCAGTGAACAAGGGGAGGAGCACGTGTACGTGCCGCGTGAGTAGTGTTTAAAAATATGGAAGTACCTACTAGTTACAGACTTATGCGTTGTTGCCAGAGCTTTTGCGGAACCCATCAGATCAAACTCTTGCGGGGTTAGAGCGATGCCACCTTAAAATGAAACTGAAAAAATATTGCTCCTTAAACTGTGAGCATGACTTTCTCTGACTGTCTGCAGAAACAGCTGCCTGACAATCTCCCCACATAACACTGTAAAAACTGCATCTGCTTGAATCTACACTACAAAACACGCCCAAATGTTTCACTTGTGTTTAAGAGAGTTTGCATGTTGCTCTGCATTGCATGTCAAATAAGTCTTGAACTCGCTGACATTTTATTCCACGCATAATAACACATGCACCAACTGTCTAATGCTGGACTGAAAAAAATCGCACACTGTATGCCCAGCTTAAGCAGCATGCAAAGAAAGGTTGGTGGAAACCTTCACAGACATACACGCACCATCTGTTTCCGTCCTAACTTGCAAACATTTCAATATGCACGATGACATTATCAATGTTTACATTCTGATTTAAAAACACAGTCAGGAGTTCGTCTTTTTTCGTCTTACCGTCTCCCAAACAAACTCACCTTCTAATCTACATCCCACCAAGATCGGAAGGGACAGGAAAACTTCAATGGACAACATGTCTGCAAGAAAGCTGCGCAACTGTTGATATGCACCAAGTGAAAGAAGCTGTTTGTTTTGAAATGCAAATGGAGGTGTGTCTTTGGCAGGGCGGCGCAGACATGTTTGAAGAGGGCGGGTGCTCAAAGTCAAAAAGGGGCACATTGAACCAGGCTGAATAACAACAACACACATTCAACAAGAATCTACTATGGGATCACATGATACTATATCGCTGTCATCAGGTGGGGACAAAGCAAAACGTAGCCTATGTTTTACCTGATGGGTACAATAATGATGTTCAGGTGTTGCTGCTCTATGGCGTTATTTTTGTGCCTCATTTCTGAGGACGTAAAAAAAATTTTTTGGGAAGTACAATTCCTGCATCTGACCATGCAAACACTGTCCAAACTGTCCCTAGCTGATGACAGTTATATGGTGTGATCCCTTATTAGATTCTTGATGAATGTGTGTTGTTGTTATTCAGCCTGGTTCAATGTGCCCCTTTTTGACTTTGAGCACCCGCCCCTTTAAACATCTCTGCACGGCCCTGCTCCATAAGAAACATATTAGTGTTTAAAATGTGGTTTTAATTGGATAGAGCATTTATGAGATGCTTTTCTTTAAATTATTTATTAATTAAAAAAAAATAAGTGAGTCTAAAGTGACCCTCCCTGCTGGTATTTTTCATTCTTTGTTGTTCATTTCTTTACTTGACCTCATGAGTCATATCTCAGCTTAAAACTAAAAGGTTACAAAACGTTTTCCCCTCTAGAACTGCCGCAGACAAACCACAGACCCTCTAAACTGTGCTGTCAGAGGAAGTAAGGTTTAAGTGCTGCAGTGGAACAACAACAATCTCACACCTTCGTGAGGCACAATGGGACAAACAGCTCTTCTGTGGCTCCTCCGTAAGTAACACGTGCTGTCTTGAAATCTTAATGTGTTTATTGAAGTAAATCTAATAATGAGTGGCACTGAGATAAAGCAAGATATATTTACTTTTACTTACTGACCAAGGTGGTTTAATAATGCACAGAGAAGTACACATGGCCAACTAAGGTCTTTTAACTAAGCTGTTTTCTGCTGATTTTAGAGGTTCGGGTTTCAAATTTTCTGTTCAGTGCTGCAGACAAACAGCAATGAACTGTGTCAAAGGGCATTTTCAGTTCTTCCTCCAAAGCACACAGCTCATACAAACTGACATTTGTTGTTCAAAGCAAAAAAAAAAATCACTAAAACATGATGAATCATTTTGTTTACTCCTCAGTTCAGATGTTTCTGCTCTGTGACACAACAAATCAAGGTTAGTGAACTTATTCTGTGACCAACTAACATAAGGAACAATAAAGCAAGACCAAAAACCTTTAACTAACACAAGCTGAGCAAATCTAGAGCTAGAATAGAGAGATGGATTAGACTCAGATGTGTCTGCTATGGAGGTCAAGCTTTAATAAATGGTCCAGAGAAGTGAGCAAAATTGCTCTAAAATTCAGAAGATCCTTAGAAAAATGTGTGGTTCGGAAAGTGAAAATACAGCTCCTGTTCCTTATTAATAATATTAATGGTTTCAACCAGTCAAGATAACACTACAGTAGAAGAAGTTCCTCAGTTTGTCATATAAGTGTGAACACAGAGAACCCAAAGTTTCAAACTGAAAGAAGCCCCACGTCAAAATGCTATATGTCATACGGCGTGAACTGAAGAGCTACATCAAGACAACAGAATCTATAGGTTTTTTTTTTTAACAAATAGAATATTTGTTAAGGAAGAATAAATTTTTTACGTTATTGTTCAAAAATATAAATTCTCCCACAGCTCGTCTGACTGTGAGTCCCAGCAGCTCTCAATTTTTTAAAAAAGATTCTGTGTCTCTGAGCTGTGAGGAGGACGACAGCTCTGCTGGATGGACTCTGAGGAGAAACACAAGCACAAAAAAAAGGGCTCAGTGTGAGGAGTGGGGACAATTAACTGGTTCTTCCTGTACCATGAGCAGTATCGTCCTGTTGGACAATGGAGTTTACTGGTGTGAGTCCAGAGAGGGTCCCATCAGTAACATGGTTAACCTGACAGTCACTGGTAAGCTGAGTGTGTGGAGTTAGTGTTGATGAAGCTGTGTGTAAATGGATGAAATGCTGTAGTTTGTCTCTGTGTTGAGGTGGATCAGTGATCCTGCAGAGTCCTGTCCTCCCTGTGATGGAGGGAGATGACGTCACTCTGCTCTGTAAAACAAAGACCACTCCCTCCAACCTCCCAGCTGCTTTCTATAAAGATGGCTCCCTCATCAGGGAGCAGCCTACAGGTCACATGACCATCCAGCACGTTTCCAGGTCTGATGAAGGCCTCTACAAGTGTGACATCAGCGGTCATGGAGAGTCTCCATCCAGCTGGATCACTGTCACAGGTGAGTCTTTTGATTATTTTGCAGATTTTAAACCCAGAGTGACTCAAACTGATTAGAAAGCCTGGTTTCTCTCTGTAATTGCAGGTTCCTCCACCTCTCCTCCTCCTCCATCAGCCTCCACTCACTCCCTCTCTTCCTCGTTTTCCTCTCCCCCTCCTCCATCACCTCAGAGATCCTCTACTCCTTTCTCTGTGATGGCGTATGTTCCCTCCATATTTGGGCTGCTGCTTGTTGTACTGGTTGTACTGGTGAGACGATGTGTTCAGAGGAAACCTGAAGGTGAGACACACATTACTTCTGTTAAATTGCCCCAGAATGCACAGGAAATTTTGTTGTGTTTGTGAGAACCTTTGCATTTTAATTGAAAGTTAAATTAAGTTAGCAACTGTATACAATTCTAGACTTCACCATTTCACATGAATCATTATATATTTAAAATGTATACATTTAATAAATATACAAAAACATATGTATACGTTTTTGTTGTTTTCCTGTGTGTGAACTGTGATGCTACACATGAGACTTTGTGGTTGAAGAGTTTCAATGTGAAAAACGTGCTGCCGTCCAGTTTCCTGTTTTCTGACTTAAAAAAGAAAAGAAAAATCCTTTTACATGTTGTTACTATTTGTATTGATATAATATATTATTAGCTGATTTATAAATCTTAATGTTCCAAATGTTGGAATTGCAGCAGCATCAGTTCTGTTATGACTGAATTATTTGGTTTTGCAGATAGAGATCCTCCAGCAGCAGCCACCTACTCATCAGTGAGAAGAACAGCAGCAGACGACCAATATGGGTCAAAGAGGACTAAAGGTACAGAAAGTTTCCTGCTAGATTCATTTTAAGGCAGAGAGGCTCACCGGAAATCAGAACATTGAACACTAAAGCTCCAAATATCACTGATGTTGAAATAACTGTCGTTTTAAAGCTGCCATATCTGTCTAAAACAGAAGTGATTATAAGTAATAACACGGAAACACATTTCAACATTTTACTGGTGAACAGAAAAAATGCTGTAACACTTTCATGTGTGAACATTGATTCTCAGAATGAAGAGTTTATTGTGTTTGTATTGAAATTTGAATTAATAACATGTGAATGATTTGGAGGTTTGTGGATGTCATAACTGGAGCTGACCATCCTACAACACTGGTCTGTCTTTGAGGTTTGGAAGCTTCAAATCTTTTTTTCTGCATGTACAGTCAGGTCAGCTTTAGTAATAATAATAATGGATTGCATTTATACAGCGCTTTTCGGGGCCCTCAAAGCGTTGTACAATTCCACTATTCATTCACACACTGGTGGAGGCAAGCTACAGTTGTAGCCACAGCTGCCCTGGGGCAGACTGACAGAAGCGAGGCGGCCATATTGCGCCATCGGCCCCTCTGGCCATCATCAGTAGGCGGTAGGTGAAATGTCTTGCCCAAGGACACAACGACCGAGACTGTCGAGCCGGGGCTCGAACCGGCAACCTTCCGGTTACAAGACGAACTGCCAACTCTTTGGGCCACGATCGCCTTTGCATGATTTACAGGTCTATGGTACAGAGCTTAAAAAGCTAGTTAGCGCTTTGATATTTCTACAAATCCACAAGTTTTTCTTTGAAAAGTTTAATTAAGAACTATCGCTAGTGTACAACTGGAAAAATCCACTAAAATCTAAACTTATATTACTATATATACATGATAATAGACTCTTCATGATGCAACCAATTTATGTTAATGATAAAGTAGAACAGTCAGAGTGCTAGCTTATTGGGGGTAGCACCTTGAATTTAGCTGATTATTTTCCTGATTATCCAAAATAAAAATATAAGAACGCCAACGAAAACTAGGAAATAATGTCATAACTAGCCATAAATAATACATCAGCTTCTTACAGACCAATGTGTACATTAAAATCTGAAATGTAAAACTTTCTGTAAAAGACAGTCCTGTTAACATAATACCAACACCTTAAGTTTGTCCACTGGACTCATGGCGAGTGGAGACATTCGGTTTTCTGTGCAGCATTTGAACACAGAACAGTTCAGCTCTGTGATGATCAGATGATCAAAGCCTCTTACTTCATATTACTTGGATTTTTTGGTTTCACAGCTTAGCAACGGGTTTTCTTTACAAGCTGCAAAATGTGAGTGTTACATCGTCTTGACACGCGAGCAGCTCTGTGGTCATTAAGCTTCCTGTTTTGAGAGGTAAACTCAGCAGAGGTGCTAAAGTTGCTTCAGGTTGAAGGGAGGCCATGCCGTCTCCTCGTGTTTGCAGCCCTAAGTCATGAAAACTCAAATTTTATGTGATCCTAAATGATGAGTTTCATGTGAGTCATATGAGCTTCTCTTGTTTTGCAGAGAGCGATCCACCTGCAGTTTATTCATCAACAGCTGACGTCAGTTATGGAGAAATCGCCATCAGAACAAACGGCAGGCACAGAGGTACAGCTGCTCTACTTTGATACTGACTGAAAGAAGTGAGGTCACATGAAGGTGGTTATCAGCTCCACAAGTCAGATCAGTCTTACTGTAAGGTTTATATTGTGGATTGTCATTTATGCTTAGAAATATATAACCATATATTCTTAGAATTATATAATCGATTGCATATTGATAGGATGACTGATCCTTAGCAGTCTCTGTGTGCCTCCCAGAGCACTCTGGCATGCACACGCATCTTAAGGTCATGAGAGAGACACACACACACACACACATACCTACACGACACACAGACAAGGTATTCTTTGTTCACATGTATGCCTGTGTAAGATGTCATATGTTAATGAACCTATGAATATTCATGTAACCACAATAAAGAGCAGTGCTACAAGGGAGCAGACTGAGTGAGTGACTGGGGTTCGAGCGGAAGGAATGGCACTCGTCACTCGTCTCTCCCTCGTACACGAGCAACACAAAGAGCTCTGGTGACTTGCGTCTTGCTTTTGCCATATTAGTAGAATTGTCTCGTTCCAGTGATGGGTCTGTGCCAGACAAACCCATCACTAACCATAACAGAAGATGAATTATAATATTAGAAATATATGAAGAGGTTAAACACACGATATCTACAGCTGCTGGAGAGAGATCAGGGTCTGAGAGAAAAAGTGTTTTGTGTAAATATAGGTTTTTTTTAACCATTGTGTATCACTGTGAAAGTGGTGTAATCAGGTGTGAGTGATTATTAAGACTAGAATAATATTATTACAGGACAGAGAGGAGAGGTAGTTTGACTCCTGACATGGTAAATGGTCTGTATTTGTATAGCGCTTTTACTAGTCCCCTCTAGGGACCCCAAAGCGCTTTACACACCCAGTCATCCACCCATTCATGCACACATTCACACACTGGTGGAGGCAAGCTACAGTTGTAGCCACAGCTGCCCTGGGGCAGACTGACACATCTAAACTTTCTCTAATCTGTGTGTTTTTGTTCAGATCTTCCACCAGAGCCAGCGGTCATCTACTCCTCACTGAAGCTGAGCCATACACCTACACCACAGTGTGACCAGCCTGACCAGTGACGTCCAGCTGGCTGCCAAACGCATCCCTGCACTCCTCTCTATATTATTTATTTAATCATATCCTGTGCATGTTTACAGTCTTACAGCTGCCATGGACCAATGATGGGAGTGAAGCAGTGAATGGTACAGACTCTAATAATGATCTGAAAACTTTTAAATTCAGTTATCATTTTCAAGTTGGAGATACCCAGTTGTTTTTCTTTTCTTTTGTTATCTTTATATATTCTTCTAATAAGTCTTCAGTCTGTCCTGTAAATATGTTGCAGTAATCCACTGCTGTGAAGACAGACATGAATGTCAGACTAGCCTTTCAACTTTTGTTCAGGTGGAGGTTTAACAGCAATTAAACCTCCACCTCTCAGCTGCTGTCTGTCTGTCTCTACTAATACTAACCTGCCAATCGGCTCCCAAACAGCCAACCGTCGAGCTTTGCTGTAGGTGGTGGCACCATTATTTATTATCAGAACATTCAATGACCACAATCTGATGTGTGTTACCTTCAGCTGTGTTTAAACACAGGCTTATAAATCAGGCTTCTTATTAGTTATGTGCTGACTTACAAATAACTAAGAACGTGTTAGTAAAACTTCTTTAACAAAGACAAAGTTGTTTGTCTCTTGAAGCTCAGTCTGTTCACGTGAGACAGCAGAAACATAAAGACAGATTGTGAAACTTTTCATTCTTTTTTTCCACTGAGGAGTGAAAGTCAGTGTCATCGATGTTGGCTTTGTAATTCACTCAGGCCCGTATAGGTCTTGGATAGCAATGATGTTCGGTCAGCACACATGGGACTCTTAAATAAACATCTGTCTTCTGTACTGTCATTCTTCAACACAACAGCAAAGCAATGCAAACACAAGCTTACAAGTGTGTGCAGTTCAAAAACTTGTGGGCATGTGAATTTGGTCTGAAACAAATACAAAAGGTGCTGAATATAATCAACATCCAAGTCATAACTTATATTTAATTAACTGTCTAACAGTAAAACCAGAAGTCCAAATCAATATTTCTGTGTATGATCATCTTTAAGCATACATTTCATGCTCATCAAAGCAAACAGTACTTTATATTTAGCTGTGCTCAGTGTGTGGTGGTTTAATAATTCCAGTAAAATCTGATTGGCTGCTGTAGACAGACCAGAAAACGATCACAGCTGAAAATGGACGAGAGAAGAGCCAATCTGTTGGAGTAATAGCTGGTCTGGTAGTTCCTGCTGTGATTCTTGTTGCTGCTGTTGTTGTTTTTTGATCCATAGAAACCATAAAGCGTAAAATCAGGATTCATACCAACCTCCTGTTTAAATGCTTTTCCACCTGAGCTCTGAGTCTCCTACTGCTGCTCAAGTTACTCCAGTGTTTTCACTCGGGACAAACTGAAAATGATGACAGTAGTTATGATTATTGTGAAACGTCCAGATTTTCGGAAAAATCAGAATGAAGAGGGCAGAGGGAAAGTTTAAAGAGGAAGTTTGGGAGTCTTTTGTGTTCTTCACTCCACTTAACTGACCATTTTCTGTGAATAATACATCAAACACTGCCCGACTGTTATGGTGTTTAGCCCGATGCAGAACTTTTGCCTGATTTGTTCCCTGGTTTAATTCTTCTTCTTGGTTTGATTTTACTTCTTAAAAGTATCTTACTGTGAATATGATGCACTAACCCTCTGCTGTAAAGAACAAAAAGAATTAAAAAAAATAGACTGTTGACTGTTTAACAGCAATTTATTTTTGCCTCTTTTCACAACAATCCTGCTGAATCAGCGCCAGATAACACACCGCAAACCCTCTTTGCTTTGCTTCAGGTCATCAGGTTATTCATTACCAGAGCAATTAGTGATAACAATCTGATTTGTACTTAAGCTTAAAAAGGCTTCCTCACAGCTATGTGCTGACTTCTAATAAACTCAGACATAAAACCTTTTTTAACCAGAATTTACAACAAAGATAAAAGCTGTTCAGCTCTTAAAGCTCAGTCTGTTCAGCGGTTCCCAAACTTTTTTTGCTGCCCCCCCCCTTTGTTTTACAAGAAAAATGCCCTACACTTTGGGAAGCTCTGCTCTAAGACAACAACATGGACGGTTCAGTACAAAGGGAAGTAGTTATAGTCTGCAGTGACTCTAAAGTCTGCTACACTCCACCAACCCTGGGTTGAACAAAGAACAGACAGCTTCCCTTTTAGCAGATACAATGTGTAAACTTATAAAGACTATGGCTGACTGAGAAGTCTCCTGTCCTCTCCTGTCTGCCTGGCTTACTTTCCACAGTCCAAACGACTCTGTCCTGTTTGTACCTCTCCCCCTATGACCGCCTGGGGGGGGGGGGGGGGGGGGGGGGGGTCCTGCCCCCCCTGCCTCCTCTCATCATAAGTGTTAAAGAAAATGGATGTCATGTTTGTTCTGCTGGGACAAGCTGAAGATGGCATTTATACAAGGTTTTGATTAAAATCTGTAGAGTTTACCTGTGATTTACTGTAGGACTGTATACTCCTTGTAGAAAATCAAACAGCACCCAGTTTGATTCAGGTTATAGTCCCACCCCCTGTCTTGGCTGACGGAAGAAGTAACACGGACTTTCTTCCCTTCATTCATTCCAGCATTAGCTCTAGATGCTAGACGTTTAAGTAAAAATCTGAATTTAGCATTAGAATTAGGCGATTAAAAACAAATTTGGAACATCATTTATAGAAAACGAAAAAAACCATCGCTGTGATCGGCGGATCTATGCTCAGGAATGGCTGTTTTGATAACTGCGTCACACTTGTGGATTTTGTTTTCTGTCTTCCTCCTGAAGTGTACTTCTGCAGGTGAGATGTGCTAATAATCCTTTAGATTATGTTGATCGAGTTCTTACTTAACTTCTTCGTTTGCTTTCTGCTCTTTTGTTGCTGCTTTCTGCTGCTTTTATAAGTGAGCACTTGACATATTTTACCTACATAACCAGCCAGGAGGTTACTGATTCATTCATTCATTTGCTGATCAGAGAATAAAAGTGATCACTTATTAGTGGTACATTCAAATAGTAATTCCTGTGAAGAGAACAGAAACTATCTTCGTGGCTGTTCTGTTCTCCTAAGCTTAAGGAAAAGAGCTTCAATGATTCCTTTTTTGCACAGTATAGCACAGGGTGAAAGCGAGTCATTAGAGCCATTAAAACGACCCCTGCTGGACATAGAATAGAATAAACCTTTATTATCCCACGAATGAGAAATTTGGGTGTCACACAGCTCTTATAGGAAGAGGAATATAAAATATAGAAGGAAGACACAAAGTGATCTTATATACACAAGCAACTGAAATTCATATGCACAGATAAAACTGTTCAGAGACATGTACACAAGCGTGGGGGGTTTATGGATGCTCCTGGTGAAATATACATTGTAAAACAAGCTGCGAATGAGTAGCAGCAATCAAAAATATATTATATGTCAGTTAAACAGGTGATGAGTAAGATAACCATGTTAAACTGTGTTACAGAGTAAGAGTGACCTGTAGTAGCGCTCCTTCCTACACTGTGGGTGTAAAAAGTCTACTGCTGAACGAGCTGCTTGTACAGTCTCATACAGTCAGTCTCGACTTAGACCCTTTTTATAGAGTGCATTTGTGTTTGTGGAACAGTCCAGTTTGCTATTGAGGTGAAAATCCAGGTATTTGTACTCCTCCATCGTTTCAGTGTCCAAACCCTGGTTGTTCACTGGTGTAATAGGGGGTGGCTTCTTACTGAAGTCAAACACCAGCTCCTTCGTCTTGCTGGCATTGATGCAAAGATGGTTCTGTTCACACACAGCTGACAAAGTCATTGATGACCCCCCCTGTACTCCAGTTCATTTACATCCGACACGCGACCCACAATGGCGGTGTCGTCTGAGAACTTCATGAGCTATACTAAAACTTGCTGATGTCAGCATTGTTGTGGAAATGAAGTGTATTACATTCATTTGTTTCTGTGCATTTAAGAAGTCGAATAAAGTTATATTGAAAAAATAATTTGTTATTCTCCACAATAATTTTTTAATTGAACTGTTTTAGATAAACAGCACTAATTTACCATCTGCCATGATTGGAAAACACTGTCAAGAATAACATATGTTGTTCAGTTTATTAGGGGACGTATTAAGAATAGGAACTAGATGTAAAACTATGATATTAAGGAACATTTAATACTTGTGTGGTGGTTTGACCAGTGTGAACAGTTATCAGATCCCTTTAACGTCTTTGCTCAGTGTTATGTCCTCTTTCAGACACGACAATTGTCACAGCTGAGGCTGCACAGAATGTCACTCTGCCATGCCGAGCTCCAAACAACAACATCAGGGTTCTACAGTGGAGCAGAGATGGCCTGAAGGCAGAAGACATCTTTGTTTATCGGAACAACTTGGTTGATCCAGACAACCAGCATCAATCTTTTAAGGACCGGGTGGATCTGCAGGACAGACAGATGAAGGATGGAGACGCGTCTTTGATTCTGAAGGATGTGACGATTCATGATAATGGAACATACAAATGTCGTGTCTTCATGGAAGAAACACGCTTATGGAAAGTCAGCAGCATCTACCTGAGTGTTGTTGATCCTCCAGGTGAGTGAGTAGAGTTGAGTGTGTGTGTGATCAGAGGTGAAGCTGCTTCCTGCTTGTTGATGTTTGTTTGTAAAGATGTTGTTGATGAGACTTTGTAGAAAGCAGCTGGTCTGAGTGATGTGATCAGAGTGCAGTAGATAATGTCTGACAGCAGTTTGAAGAGGAAATGGATTCTGTTCTGTTCTTCACTCATCACCTACCTGACAGCTGACACCTCACACCTGTTTCTCACCTGCAGGTCACAGAGGAGGACACACAGAGGATGGAGGAGAGACCAGCAAATTTGTTGGACTGAAAGTTGGTCTGGTAGTTCCCGCTGTGCTTCTTGTTGCTGCTGTTGCTGTTTTTTTGATCTACAGAAAACTTAACAAACAGAATCAGGATTCATACCAACCTCCTGTTGAAATGTACCACGTTTGAAACATCTCAGAGTTTTCCAACTGAGCTCTGGTGCGGAATGTGTGATTTCTGATTTTCAGAGATCCCCTCAAAGTCTAAATACATGGGGAGGGTTAATTAATGGCTAATTAAAATAAAATACGAATTAAAATGTAGAATGGCTAATTCTACATTCTACATTTTATAAATGTATAAAATGGCTAATTAAAATACATCACTTCTATTGTGCATCATATAATGGATCTATATTTTAGATAAAAGTGATGGTTTAGGATGCAATGCAGTGGTTGACAGTCTTAAAGCTCTGTTTCTTGTTTGGCATGGTGATGCATCTTTGACAATGCTACAGATGTGAAAAATACCTCCAAGTGACACACATGACCTTACGGTTGTAAGTATGTTGACTGTCATGAACAACTTTTTAAAATAATATTTATAACTTTTTAAACTTTACACAGTAAAAATCATTATTAAGAGTTATATGTGTCTTTACTGTGTAAAACTTTGCTAAAAAAAAGACTAATTTTGTTTTATGTAAACTGAAGTTAATGCAGCAGTGACTGGAAAATTCTACCACTCAGTACCACTTATGTCATAGTATTTTTCAAATTGGTTTATTTATTTCATTTATTTCATTCAGCAGGTACTTGAACTTCCTTCAGTGGTAAATGGGATCAGAAGTGTTACAAAAAACCTGTGTTGTAGATTTTATATTTGTGAAACTTTGTTTTTGTGTGTTTGTAAACCAACAATTTGTCAAAGTAATTTATGTTTTTTTTTCTTTGGCTTGAGTGTTTTACAAGACTGTGAAGCCATAAATCCTGTGATCTTTATAAAAATACTCTTGCTGTTTGTGCGTTTGTTTGTGTTTGTCTTTTTGTCAAGTCAGACATGAAACCCTGTCAGGTATCAGAGTAAAAATGCTGGTTTTGACTTATATTTAATTTATTTTGTCTGCCACCTCTCCTCCCAGGTGTCTTTTTTTTTTTTTTTGCCCAGTTTTCTGGAGAAAAGTGTGCAAGGAAGAGGGGGGGGGGGTATATGCTGATCTCATGCACTGTCTGTCTTAACCTGTTTTCGTTTTCTGTGAATGTTACATCAACCACTACCCGACTGTTATGGGGTTCAGCCTGGTGCAGAAGTGTCACCTCATTTGTTCCCTGGTTTAATTCTGTTATTTGTTTGATTTTAATCTCCCTGTGAATATAATGCACTAACCCACTGCTTTGAAGAACCAAAGGAATAAAAAAAAAAAACTGGACTGTTGACTGTTTAACGGAGATTTATTTTTGCATCATCTTACAGCAATCCTGCTGAACCATCGCCAAAGAACACACAGCAAACCCTCTGAGCTTTGCTTCAGGTTATCATGTTATTCATTATCAGACCAATATTTATTTATAAATTGTATTTGAACTCAGTAAAAGGCTTTTTCTCACTTACGTCCCTTTTCTAAACCAGAGGGCATATAGCACACGCTGGATGCTGAAACTTATCACACTGTGATGTTTGTTATCAGAGAATCAGACTGCACAAACCCCTCCTCCAGTGTGTCTAAGGCCCACTGAAGAGCTCAGAAAGGACACAAGGAGAGAGGAGTCAAGGAAACAGTCTCAACAGAATGAGACATCAGCGTCTCAGAGCTTCATTTAAACTGTTGTAATTAAATAACATTAAATTACAACTACAATATAAATAGTTTCAGCCCAGCTTGTGTTTCATGTTCTGGGCCACTTTAATTAGATAAATAACATGAGTCAATGTGGTAGACAGCAGAGAAACTCGAATCTTCACACGCAGAAATGGTGAAGTCTGATCAACTATAAGAATGGAAAAAAAAACAAACCATGGATTGAAAATGAAACCTCACAGTTTCGAGTTACTCTTTTTTAATCTAGAGGTTAAAAAAAACAACTCTGACCTCGAGAACGATTGATGTTCAGGTAACAGGGAGGAGGATGGAGGAGATAAGGAGGCACAAATTAGAAAGAGTCCTCAGTTTTCCCACCCCTGTGCAGCAAGAGCCAATCAAACAGAAGCAGGAAACATATTCGATTTACTGGAACACTGAGACATGGCAGTAATGCTGCTGCTGCTGCTGCTTTAATCTTGATCACCGGATAATGCTATTGGCTCGTTTGTAGCCACGAGGAAAAATAAAGAAGCTTTTTTTTTTCAGATTGAAGTGTCAATGAAATCAGGGATCCTTGTTGAGCGTTAGTGTGTGAATGGGTGGATGACTGCATATGTAAAGCGCTTTGGGGTCCTTAGGGACTATTAAAAGCGCTATATAAATACAGACCATTTACCATTAGTGACAGCTGTCTGTTTTTAGATTTTTCTGTCTCTGTGTTCAGCAGCAGAAGATTCAGACTTCAGCCTTAGAAAGATCTCAGACATTTGAATCTGCAGTTCAGCAGGAGGATGATGTGAATCTCCACTCTGTTGTTCATATCTTCTGTAAAAAAAAAAAAACAACAACAAAAAAAGCAGCAACGACAACAAGCACAGAAGAAAGTGTCAGTTTCAGTCCAACAGATCCATCCTCCTTCTCTTACACACTAATCTAATAATCACAAATTTCTATTAAATACTTCTAATTGTATGCACTATTATACTACTGTATTTAGGTGTAAAAGACAGCTAAGAATACTTCATGGTAGCATCAGCCTATGGGCTAGGGACCCTAGCTGAATTTGTTAAGGGTAAGTATGAAACTGTGGGAACCTTATATGAATTATGTTAGAAAGACAGGAATCTGAATGCAGGAAATTTGTGTTAACTGAGTGTGTGTGGTTCTATATGTTTAATAAAAAAAAGTCTAACAGATTTTTAAAAAATCAGGCATTGTGCATTATTTTGACTGATGTATTTGAAATACAGACAGGATTAGACAGGCCTTTTGTTGTGGGCAGTCTGAGGTACACCTGTGCACTACTCATGATGTCAGATCAGCATCCTGATGTGGCACACCTGTGAGGTGGGATGGATTATCTCAATATAGCAGATGTGCCCACTACCACACATTTGGACTGATTTGTGACCACTGTTTGGGAGGGATGGTTATATTGTGTATCTGGAATGAATTTTAGGTCTCTACGTCCATCCCATGGGGAATGGGAGCATCCCAACAATGGACTCTTCTCACTGTTGAGGTCTGGGAAGCGCTTCCGCTCCCTTAAGGCCAAAACAGAGAGAATGAGGAGGAGCTTCTTCCCCCAGGCTATTCGGGGCCTGAACCAGGTGTAGGACTGGACTCTCCCAAACACGTCACTATAAGACTGGACTCTCACACACGTCACCACACGCACCACCACACATTTCCTATAATCCTATAATTCCTATAATTTATAATCCTTATCTTTATAATCTCTTCTGCTATTTGCACATTCTTTACTGTAAATTCCTAAGTTAATTTGTAAATTTTTGTAGTAAATTGTAAATATTGTAGAACTTTTCTTCTGTCATTTAATGGTCGGGCATTGTACAGCTACAAGCATTTCACCCCCATGTCATACTGTGTATGGTTGTGTGTGTGTGACAAATAAAATTTGAATTTGAATTTGAATTTAACAAAGGTGTTGCGTTTATATTTTTGTTGAGTGTACGTTACTGAACACATGGAAACATGACACAATCAACTTTATTCAATCCAGCTTCATCAGAGCTCATTGGAAATTTCTAGACCAAAATGTATTCTCAACTACTCATCAAAGTAGCCACCTTCGGCAGATATAACAGCTGAACACAGCCGTGGTGTTCTTTCTAAAATGTTTGAACCTTGTAGGTTGCTTTGCTTTCACTCTTCGGTCCAGTTCATCCCAAACCAGCTCGATGGGGTTTAAGTCTGGAGACTGTGCTGACCACTCCATATTTTCAAGCTCACCATCTTGTTCTTTTTTTCCTGAGGTAGTTCAGGCAGAGTTTGGACTTTTGTTTTGGGTCATTCTCTAGCTGCAGGATAAATGACTGACCAACAACGTGCATAGCATATGGTACTGCATGGCGCTGTAGAATGTCATGGAACAATCCTTTCGCCTACTCAATGGCGTACATAGATCCTGCGTGATGAACCGAAGATTTCAGATTACAATTCATCAGTCAAAGACCTACATTTAGGTGTTATGATGGTCTGTCTCTCCTCTGATGTTAATTGCTTTTTCTCACCATTTTCTGTAGCAACAAGGACAATGCTGTTCCCCTGATGCTCACGTGGCCATGGTACACCAGTGTTCCAGCACTGCTTTTATGCAGACAGAGGGGGCTGTGGGTAATCCAGAAACATTGGACCACCTGTAAGAATTTATTATAATGAATGAGCTTAATTGAAAAAAATTTATCGTAAAGTAAAAGTATAATGAAGCAACCGAAATGACACAAACATGGAGAAAAAGTCTCACAGTAACTGTGAAAACAGACACAATCAATATAATAGTCATTTAAGATTTATGTATACCAAAATTATTTTTAATATATAAAAATAAAATATAATAAACTTCAGTGTCAGTCTGCCTTCATTCTGTCAAGCTGAAAAACAAAGTTTTTGTTTTGATTTGTAGTTTGTTTTTTTGTTACACCACTGGTGTAACACACACACACACACACACACACACATTTATATATGTGTGTGTGTGGATAGATAGATAGATTCTGACTCAGCTTTAAGTGTTTCTTATGATCTTGTGTTCTCTGATTATGTATTCGGGTTCAGACTTTTGTGTTCTTAGGATTGCGGTTCTGTGCTCCCTGTTCTCTGCCTGTGCATTTCCTGTTTTATTTTGAAAGTCTGTATCTTATGTCAGTGTGTTCTCATTTGTGCCCTCCCTGTCCTCTTAGTCCTGTTCACCTCTGGTATTTAGTGCCTGAACCTCTGAGAAATGTTTCCAGTATATTTTTTTTTAAGTCTATGACATGAAGTGCTGAAGCATTTCAAAAGGCAAAAGAAGAGTTCAACTTGATAATAGACAGGTGTTCCTAATAAAATGGCCACTGAGTGTATAACTCCATAACCAAATCCACAGTGTGGCCAGTATGTAACACACTGTACATGAAGACTGTTTATTAATGGAGTTTCCCTCATATCACCAAATCTTGATATGCATCTGTTAAAATAAGAGTTAGAATAGATTATAACAAAGTCAAAGTCTCTTTGCAAAGTTGTATCCTGTGTTTTTTTCCCCCTTCAAGCAAACTTGTTAAACATTTTATAAAAAGGGTTAAATTTTCACATCATATTTTATAATGAACAATGATCCATCGTGTAGATACAGAAAAAGCTGAGTGCAGCTGTACCTGAAATTTATTTTGTCCATTAAATGAGTTGCAATCAAATCAGTTCTGCTGTCAACAGACAAACTTCACAGTAACTAAGATTCATGTGTGAAATCGTTCCTGCTGTCTGTGGCTCACATGAACTTTAATAATAATAATAATAATAATGGATACTTTATTGATCCCCATGGGGAAATTACTTGTTTTTCTCTGCATTTGACCCATTCACTCAGTGAAGCAGTGGGCAGCCCACTAAGCAGGCGCCCGGGGAGCAGTGTGTAGGGACGGTACCTTGCTCAGGGGTACCTCAGGGTAGCCGTTAAGTAGATTCGAACCGCCGACCTTCCGATCATGGGGCGACCACTTTACCTACTGAGCTATCCCTGCCCATGAGCTATCCCTGCCCATTTATCTGCTTTGAAGAAAACTGAAGTGTTTTGGGTTCATCACAACAACTCAGGTTGTCCATCAGACATCTTTGTGAAACAAACAGAAGATCAAGTGAGACCAAAGTTTATTGAAACTGCAGAGAAACCAGATCACTGCTGTGGAGACGACAGCACTTAGAAACAAAATACAAATAACAGTAAAGTTACTGAACACATGGAAACACGACACAATCAATAACTTTAGTCAATCCAGCTTCATCAGAGCTTATTGGAAATTATCCAGTTTAATGTCTCATTGTACTCTGAAATGAAAGCACAGTACAAATAAGCAATTGGAGTTAAAAAAGAAATCAGAATCAATTTAAAGACAAATGTATTCTCAACTTCTCAAAGTAGCCACCTTTGGCAGATATAACAGCTGAACACAGCCATGGCGTTCTTTCTACAATGTTTGACACTTGTAGGTTGCTTTGCTTTCACTCTTCGGTCCAGTTCATCCCAAACCAGCTTGATGGGGTTTAAGTCTGGAGACCGTGCTGACCACTCCATATTTTCAAGCTTACCAGAGGGTACTGCATGGCGCTGCAGAATGCTGGGTAACCATTCTTTCGCCTACTCGATGGCGTACACAGATCCTGCGTGATGAACCGAAGATTTCAGATTATAATTCATCAGACTACAAGACCTACATCTAATTGTTATGATGGTCTGTCTCTCCTCCATTGTTAATTACTTTTTCTCACCATGTTCTGTAGCAACAAGGACAATACTGTTCCCCTGATGCTCACGAGGCCATGGTACACCAGTGTTCCAGCACTGCTTTTATGCAGACAGAGGCGGCTGTGAGTAATCCAGAAACATTGGACCACCTGTAAGAATTGATTATAATTATTGAGGTTAATTGAAATGATTCATCTTAAAGTAAAAGTACAAGGAAGCAACCGAAATGGCAAAATAAACACGGAGAAAAAGACAGACATACACACATTTTATTAGTCATTTTAGCTTTATTTATATTAAGATTAAGATTATATTTTATTTTCAGATACTAAAAATAAACATCAGTGTCAGTCTCCCTTCATTCTGTCAAGCTGACAAACAAAGAGTTAAAGTCAAGTCCTCAAACTCTCCTATCCTGTTTGATAGGAGAGTGACCCCAAACACACTTCCAGTGTGTATAGTACCAAATCATAACAACAATTGCATCAGTGGGCTTTATAAGGCTATAATAAGGTAAAGACTACCATAATATCACCATGGTAACTTGTGCTGTGAACATAACCTATTCTGGAGCCGATTAGAAATCGGCAGGTATGAAATCACCACCATGTGCTATCCTCGCCCACTTATCAACCAGTCAACATCCACTTCTAGCACCACGCAGTCAGGATTGTGGAGGACTGCATGGGGACACGTCTCACATAAGTGACCCGACCCAACCTTGGATGGAGACATTTGCTCACACAGAAAGATGTAAGGCAAAAGAAGTGAGTATTATTAGGGTGACAGCTGCACATTAGAGCTCTGAAACTTTAAACACTTTCTGTCCCACAGCCTGACAAAGGAGACGTGGAAATCTCTGCAGTTTGTCCCAAAAGGAAATTAAATCAATCGATTAAAAAGCTGTTTCTTGATCTTTCATCTGGATGACAACCTGCCCTACAGCACAAGTTACCATGGCGACTCACCCCAGTAAGAAGGGAACCACCTTCGTTGTACAGAAAACCCAGACCTGCATGTACACCCTTAGTCCTACAGAGCAAATCATGTCTTCTCCTCCATCATCAGTTATCAGGAGAGCAGACAGTCAAAGTACAAGAATTCAAACAAACACAGAGATTCTACTTACAGAGCAGACACAGCACAGATGTTTCCTTCATCGTCCTTCTCACTCATTTCAGCTTTTTTTCATTTCTGTCACTGACACCAAGTAAAGCCCGCCCTCTTCCTCTGAGCACCTTTCTGTTGGTACAAAAACAGTATATATATATTTAACAGGTTTTTATTTGAATTAAAACCTAGGAGAAGTGAAAAAGTTGATATTTTCCAACAGAAAGTTCTTACTTTCTGGGACAGTGACTCGAACTTACAAGTAGAGTACAGATCAACATAGTCAGTCATGTATGGCATGTGCAGAACAACTCAGTTTACTTGGTGAGTTGCATGTCTGCAGAACGCAAATATGTGAAGATTTACAATAAGCCAAGCTGTGGATGATATCTTTGCTGAAGGAAAATACAGAAAACAGCATTGCAATGTGAATGAGCCAGTTTCTGACGAGGAGGATGATAGAGAGCATCAACACAGACACATCTGATGAGAAGGTCACAGGTGCTGAAGCTGCTTCTGCTGAAATATACAAATCCAAAAGTGCAGCACCTCCTGGCTCACATGGCATTAACCTGGGCTCACCAGGTTTGCTGTGACAAGAATAAGTGTCTTTTTATGCCATTGACAAGAACGACATCATTGCTGTGACAAATCTTGAAAGAAAAGAAGTTGATGGCGACATTTGGAATGACACTGATAAAGAATACGTGGATTCCCATGTTCTTGTATCTGTAGTGTACAGATCCGAATACAAGACCACTGATAGTCTCTGGGATTCGTTAATTGGATTAAAGCATTCTGCAGTTTACACTCAGGATTAAACAAAATACTACATAACAAATATCTATAAAATACCTGGAATATTCTCAAACATTTCCAACATCCCCACATTGAAAACAATAACCAACAATAATCCTATGAAGATAAATGAAATTCCCACACTTTCTACTCATACCTTAACTCCTCCTCCTCCTCTAAGAAACCAATAAACTGTTTGTGGGCCCCGGGGCATCATTTCCCCAATATTTCACAATATCGGAACCAGGAAGCAGCAGGTGAGCAACAGTATCATTTATAATTGCTAACATGAAAATTATACAACTTAGACGAGTTTGTAGAATTTTGATATAGATCTCTCTGTGCTTTTTTATTGTAGACCAACACCGTAGTGATGAGGCGCAGATACCAAAGAAGACAAGTACGACTAGAACTTACACACACCGACCACCACGTATACACTCAGCTGAAAACCTGTAAATAAAGGTTTCAACAGTCCTCCAATTACTGTCTGTTTACGTCACTGCCCAATAAGCCTGCAGAATATATTAAAGATGTAAAAAGAGTCCGTCCGTTCCAAGCTCTTAGCTCTGATCTTCAGAGGTGACAGCGTAGTCCATTTCCATGGAAAATGCTCCTTCTGGTAATACATGGCCAGCAATCCAGGCCAATCTGATATATAAATCATGGCAGCTTGTGATGCAAAAAACAGCTATTCCTCATATCTACAGATTTACACAGGTGAGCCTGTGAGTGGCATCCTTGAGAAAAATCAGGGAAAACATCTAGTCCTGGAACATCTAGAAATGTCATTCCACATATTGAATGGAATAGTACGTTGTTCATGATAGGGAAACATAGTACTGGCAAGTGTGATTACTGTGGGGTGGAGGAAACTGTAGAACATGTCATGTTGCAGTGTCAGAGGTATCAGGTTGAGAGGAGACATTTGATTCAAAATCTTAGTAACCTAAAAATCAAACTGGATCTGGTTGAGTTGTTGCGGCAGGACTCGGGAAGTAAAAGTTATCAGGCCTTATTTCAGTTTTTAAGAGAGGGGAACCTGTTTGGCAGGATTTGAGAATTTTTTTTTTTTTGGGCGTCGTTCCACCATACTCCAGTTGGTGGCGGTAATGCACCTTTCACTTGTTTGCCAACCGCCAATATAACTGTAAGAAAGAAAGAAAGAAAGCAGGAGGCGGCAAAACAAGGAAGTGCCTGTGCTTCAGAAGTGCCGGTCAACAGCGGTATCGAGCCTGCTTTCTCTACACATTTATAACACTTATCTTCAGCTTCACAGAAGATACCAGTACGAGATGGGGGGTTCCGGAAAGCTGTACTTTTTCCTCGGTGTTCTCCATGTCTGCTCCGCCTCGTCTGCAGGTGAGATTTCAGCCTTGAAGGCTAGCTTAGCCTAGCCGACACTACGCTCTTGCATCTATGAATCAGAAATTCAATTGGCTCTTGACGTTGGTTCTTTATTTTATAAAACGGGAGTCTGCGATCCGGGTCCGGAACCACCAGATGTCCCATAAGGACCCGGACCTACAGCCGTAACAAGAAACCAGAGTGGGGCAGCTTTTCTTGTTTTACAGTATTAGCAGTGGCTTGACAAACGCAAAGCAAATTATTCTGTGCAAAAAGGAAAACGGACAATAATAATAGAGCACTTATGGTCTGAAATCCTGGGCTCCTCCCGAGAGTGACTGCAGTTAGTTCAAGTCCAGTCTTTGACTGTTTGCAGATTGTTGCCTCCTATCAGGCGAGATGAGCCCTCTTGATCAATTTATTTAGTATCATTTTAGTATTTGGTGTCACTGTATCACTTTTACCCAGATACTAACATGTTTAGTAAAGCTGAGGACAACGAAACGTGTTACAGCAGTGATAAATGTTTTGGAAATTTGAGGGTTTGTTTCTTTTGTTGATTTCATTTGTAAGAGTCTTCACAGTCCATCCAATATTAAGGATTACTTGTGTTGTAAAATAAAAATTGTAACCGCAGTTGAGCATTTGAGTCTGTGAACCACAAAGTTACAGATTCATCAGAGAGAAGTCGCTCGCTCTTTGCACACCGCTGACATAAAGACAACTCAGCTCATTTCTGCTCCGTTTCAGTAAAATCCGAGTGTTTAGAGGCATAAATCCGTATTATGCCTCTAAACACTCAGTGTGAGGACTGAGTTGAGCCAAAGCAATAGCAGCTTTAAAATGCTTGTGCAAAGAACCATTACTCTATCTGGTAATGTTCCTCCCTCCTTTTAGGGATAAGGAGCAAGACAATTTTTGGAGGGGGGGCTAAGTTTATACAATTTGCAATAAGTTGTGCGCCACAGGCTTTCAAATTCATATTTATGTGACTAGTTTAAATATTCTCCTCCTGAAACTCTTACAAACGCCATAAAACCAGCTGAAACAATACAACAGTCAAACTGACGCCGAGTACATCCAGCAGCTTTTTAATCTCAGACAAGGCTGTGTGCTGCTGTAGATGTTAGTGAATCTGGCCCCAAATCTTCCTTTAAGAATTCAAGTGAGAATCAAATGCCTGACATCACACTACAATCTGACGCCACAGCTTTTGGCCATCACAGGAAAAGGAAACACGAGTTCTGTCCATTGTCTGTGACTCTGAAATCTGAACCATGAGACAAACAAGAGCATCTCTACCTCTCAGCTCGGACTCTCTCTCTTCTCTCTGATGATGATGATTCGTCCATGACGGACGTCCTCAGTTCTTCCTGCAGATCCACCACCGTCTACACAACAAAGCACATACAGATGACGTCAGTGCAGCAGGCACAGTCCTACTGATACTGCTGCTGTTGTTTTAATTATAACACAAAAATCAGTCACATTATTCAATCTGGCCTAATCAAAGTTCAGCACGCTGTTCAGGTGTGAGTCCTCTTATTGGAGCACACCGGCTGATGTTTGAGTGAAAGGGAATTTTCCTTTCTTTAGTTTAATATTAGAAAATGTTTGTTACCTCAATAGTAGCATCACACACCATCTCATCTGGTTATCTATTAGTCAGTAAAAATGTTTGCTGTATGTTAAGATTAAGACTAAGATTATATTTTCTATTTTATACATTAAAAAAACTTCAATGTCAGTCGGCCTTCATCCTGTCAAGCTGACAAATATCCCAGAGTTGAGTCGATTTTTTCCTCTGAACTCAGTAGTCCTGCAGGCCTGAAGCAGGATTTGCTCTAACCTCAGAGTTAACTACACAAGGTCATTCACTGCTTACCAGCATATATTCAAATCATTTGTCGTTTGATATCTTCAAACAGCTACAACAGCAGTTTCCTAAAGGCATTCTTTAAGGCTTTGTAAAGTAAGACCCTAAAATAGTATCATCAACACGGTAACTTGTGCTGTGAACTGTCCTAGAATCAGTTACGTTCTAGATTATAGATCAACAGGGATTGAAATCATCGCCTCCTGACCAATCAGTTCTCCAAAAGTTAGCGCCACTATTCCTGGAAGATCCCTTGGACCACTTTGTAGACCACTGGGTATGAACCTCTGACATCTCCGCGTTTTCTTCATAGTTCAATTTTACCTTTTTATTTTTTTTAATTTTCTCTTTTTGATGGCTGCAAACAAACGTCCTCCTGCCCCGAAACAATCTACCTTACAAAACTCATATACCGTATTTTTCAGACTTTAAGGTGCATTTGAAAACCTTTCATTTTCTCAAAAATCGACAGTGCACCTTATAATCCGGTGCGTCTTATGTATGAATTCTAGTTGTGCTTACTGATGTCGAATCAATTTTATGGTAAGCTAAGAAGCCGCACTGCTTGATGTATTGTCGGAGCATTACGGTTACTGTAGTCAGAAGTGTCGTAGAGTAATACGTACTGCGCGTCAACATAATATTACCGTATTGTGTGTGCATAATGGACCCTAAACTGGGGCTTGTTGAGAGAAATGTGTACGAAGTAGATTTCAAACTCAAAGCTATCAGTCACGCAGCAACATGGGAACAGAGCAGCTGCAAAATCTGTCTGTCTTTGTTATTATGCTCTATGACTTTTTAGTTTACATTTGACTGCACAATTGCGATCTTTTTGTTAGGCACAAAAGAACATTGTTATATTTTATTCATGGAGTATTATTTAATAAATCTTGATAATTTATTTTGGAGTATTTTTTTTAATGTACATCTACGTTGTATGTTAATAAAAAGTGTCTGTGTGACATCTGGGACATGCTTTATATCATGTGTCAGCATCCAGCTAAAGAATATCAAGATATGAATTTTAGGCCATATCGCCCAGCCCTACGTACGCATAATGTTACAGGTTGTTTTGATATCAGCTAATAATAAATATAATTTGTAAGGATCTGACTGTTATAAAAATAATGACCCTAGCTAGTTTATATCAAAATTTCAATTCAGATAAATTCACACATCTGGGAGGAGTTATGAACAGATATACATGCGTTACAGTCGTTACAGTTTATTATTCCTTTATAAATCTGCCCCTCAGCTGCTTGGTCACACTGATTGGTGTACTGGCAGCTAATAGTTTAACCACTTGGTGCGCTCAGTGCTGGTGTTTAGTTCTAAGTTGATGGCTGATGGTTGAAGCTTACTGTCCTAAACCCTGAGGAAGGAGATGTGGAAATCTTTGTTGTTTGCTCCAGATCAAAGTGATTAATGTGACTGATTGAACAGACATTCTTGGTGTGTGTTTGGTGTTTCCAGCACTGTGTAAGAGACAACAACAACAGCAGGTTGGAATCACAGAGAATAATACATATACCTTTTCTAAATCACCAAATTAGGGTTTGAGAGAAAGTTTAAATATAAAAGCATAGATGTTAGATATGAGGTCATCAAGTACACTCTAGATGTCTTGTTTTAGAATCATACATTAATTCATTTAGAATAACAAGATGCAAACTGTTGTTAAAAGCCAGGGATCAGGGAAACATAAAGACTTAAAAAACACCCTCCTACTAACCGTGTCGAGGCCAAGGAATCTTCTGGGAATGGTGACACCATTTTCTGGATTGTTCAATAGGTAGTGATCTCATACCTGGATCTTAACCCTCTGGGATTCAGAGTATAATTGGCCGTTTTCGACTACTTTTGATTTTACCTCTATATTTCACCTTTAGAAACTGTTAATCTTGCCTTGTTTGGTATCGGGGGTTTTTCAGCACAACCTCAAATATCTGAAATTTGAGGGTTTTTTTTCATTTTGGTATACTATATTAGCACAATTGATCTGAATTCAGACAAAAAATTCAAAATCCGAGTAGAAAAGTTATTTTTTACTGTAAAACCCACAAACATGTTTAATGAATCATTCTCATAACTTGAAATGTAAATTGTACATTTCTAAAAATTATGCACAAGTTTTGCAAACAACAAAGTTATCAGGTACTATTTACCTAAAAATGCAGCCATGACCTCAGACATTTTTTATATAACAATTTAAATCTATTTACAGAACAATCAGGTGTGCTGCATCAAATAAGAAGGCACACAAATTATTTGTGCCAGTCCAAAAAAATAGTTTGTGTGCCTAAACCCTACAGGTCTGACAGCAGGTGTATCAGTCCTGTTTTCCATGTGGAGACAGCGTTTACACTGAAATTTACCTTTGGTGGCTTTTGTTTGGAGAAAATGTGAAATTCAGCAGTATAACTGACACACAATACAAAACAACAACTACACAACACACTAACTACAGCTTCCAAACACGCTAAACGTTACTAATGTTTCACATATGAAAACTCGCTCTCTCCCTTTCTTTCGCTCGCCCGCTTTCTGTCGCGGGTGTCACTCCTAAAAACTTCCCCTTCTCCCTAAACAACCAAATGTCACATGTTGCTTTATCATTTTTTGATTCGCTGGCATGGTAAATTCTAACACCAATAGGGAAGGGGTGTTTTTTCTTTTTTCACTCGCAAGCCGAGAGTGTTTGCTAGCGCTGTTCGTAGAAAACACCATTTTTACCGTTCTTCCCACTGTAAACACCACTGTTTTCTTCAGAAAAAAACATTGTGTGTATTTTTTATCATAACTCCGGTTTTACGTGGCCCATCAACACAGTTAAAAAACTGGTGTATAGTTTGAAGTCCGCACTTTCGACCCAAGTTGAAATGGAGACTGAGCTGCTGCATCTTGTAGCTGTGTAGTCTTAAATTGGTCATGTGATTTTGACACGCCGGCGCACCCGTTGACCCCAAAGGTTTAACCTGTTCTACGACACAAGTTGCCATGGCGATTTAAGGAGAGAACCACTGACATATTTAAAGATGGGTGACCAGCATCTAAACTAGGGCTGCAAGATATTAGGAAGACCTGCGATATGCGATAACTGTGATCAATATTGCGATAAACTAAATAAAAAAACATAATTAAAGTTTTACTGCAACAGTTTTATTTAAAGAAAGCTGCTGTATTAGCAGTGTAACAACAAAGTGCACTTTAACATTGAAACACTGTCCCCATAAATTTTTTTCCTGAGGCTTGAATTCTGAAAGACATCCTTCCCGGTCTCTATAATCAGTTTTAAATAAACATAACTTAAATTATATTGTGAGAGTCTGGAAAATACACAGTCTCTAGACACCATGTGTTCAGTTCAAAGTGTGAAGCTCATATATGGTTCCGTTGTACGACTTGACCATAGGTCTGTAGTGCTTGCGTAGTTTTCAGCTTGGCTCAGTTCAAACATTACGGTCTTGCGGCATGTTTCGTACATTTGTGGAATGGCGACATGGGAAAAGTAGTTTGGTGATGGGATGCAGTATCTCCGGTCCACTTTATGTATCAGACTGGTGAAGCCCTCTCTACTAACTGTATTTATAGGCATCATGTCTTAAGCCAGAAAATGTGTAATGGCCTCTGTTATTGCTTTGTAGAGCTTTGACGTTTTCTCATAGAGTTCCACTTGAAAAACTCTGATACAGAGACGGCTGTTGGACTGCTGTGCTCTTTGTCTTAACATTAGGGTTAGCCAAACAAAGGTTGCTATCTTTCTGGAACTCTTCAAACAGTTCTCTGTGGTTGTATTGAAGATGATGGATGATCTGATATCGTCATGTTGGTGTTGTTCCCTCATCATCACAGATAATGTTGTTCCAGTTTCAACATTGCAAGTGACGAATCACCTTCTCCTGATGTCATCCGCGACCTCGAAAAAACAAACGCTTTCAAAAAAATCTACCTCACTTGCGAGAAGAGAAACCGCCTCTGTAAGGACAATATGTATAATGCTTACCGTTTATTAAAGAAAAGTATCCTGAAATGCAAAGAATTCAAGTTCCTGGATCGACGGACAGAAGCGGTTTCTCTTCTTGCAAGCGAAGTAGATTTTTTTTAAGGCGGTATTTTTCAAAGGCAGAAAAAGCTGGTCACTTGCAATGTTGAACCTGGAACAACATTTATTATGATGATGTGGGAACAACACCAACACGAGGATATCAGATCGTCCGAAGAGGATGGTGGAGATTAGTTGTGTTTCCTCAGGTGGTTGCCACGAGTGTTCGGCAAGTTTTGCAGAGTACCTGTGTTTGGAGAACGTCGTCTTTATCAAATCCAATGTACCTCCAAATAAGCGAGGTACATTTTTTTCACCCACGAGTTCATAGTCAGTAGCGTTCTCGTCATGCATCTCGCTCTCAGCCATTACAACTCTGACTCTTTGCTGCAGCGTTGTTTGCTCCCCACCTGCTTAGGAGGCGGGCCTCTAATCCATTTGATTGATTAAGGCTGTGAAGGGCTCTATCTATTTATATCTATCTCTATTCGACTGGTCAAATCTGTAAAGGGGTTTCTTTGATTGGTAAATTCTTTAAAGCACGTGTGTAAACATTTTAAAGTACCCAATTATTGCAGTTTTTGCCATCTTTTGCGATGGGCCCATCGCACAGGCTGATATCGCGGTGCCAATAAGTTTTCGATTTATTGCGCAGGCCTGATCTACACCTTCTGTCCTACTAAGAAAATCATGTCTTCTCCTCCATCAGTTATCAGGAGAGCAAACAGTCAAAGTACAAACTTTCTCACACAGAGATTCTACTTACAGAGCAGACACCGCACAGATGTTTCCTTCATCGTCCTTCTCACTCATTTGAGCTTTTTTTCACTCTCACACCAAGTAAAGCCCGTCCTCTTCCTCGGAGCACAAGCCGTTCTGTTGGTACAAAAACAGTGTTGGTAAGGTAAACTATATAAAATATATATCACACAGCAATACTTTTTAATTTCCTTACAACACTGAATTAAACACTTAATGACAAAAAAGGTTCTTATTTTTTAAAAGAATGTTATTGGTTCAAGAACAGTGACTATGGCTTATTTAAAGAAAATCATCCGACACGTCTACTAATCTTCCCTAGTAAACATTGTTATTTGACAATCGGTGACATTTTTTGTTAACATCTACTAGTGGCTGAAAAAAGTGGAAAGAAGCAGTGACACGGACATGTTAGTGTTTGCCAACGTCAGTTTGTTGTACCTCTTAAACATTACCTGGTCGCTTTTATTAGAATTTGAAACGAGAGAAAAGTTTCTGCCCAATTTTTGTTTTATGCTCTCATATTATCCATTCTAATAAAACAAAACACTTTCTTCAGTGTGAATTAATAGGTTACAAACCTGGATTCTGGCTTTGGAAAGCTGTAATTTGGGCAGGGTCTTCTAATTATAGACCATAATGTTTTTAATACTATCGTTTCTATTTATTACAAACAGGTACAAGCACCTGCCGATATATCAAGAAAACAACACCTGATCTTTCATTGCTGTTTTTCCTCTGGGTTATCAAGACCTGTTTACTTAAACATCGAGATTCAAACTATAGTTAAATCAATTTTCTTATTGTAATGGAAAGATAACACTGCAAGTCACATAAATTTAGATTTAACTTCATGTCTGAAGTTAAAATCTAAATAAATAAATTAACAGAACTTGGTCTTGTCTTTTGTCCCCCAAACCCCATGTAGGACATCTGAAACAAACATGTGATCAGTAAAGAAACAAAATCAAAAAAAAAAAAAAAAAAAAAAAAAAAAACCACATACACAAAACGCCCACTGGGCACAAAAAGGTGTGCCCAAGTGAACAGACCACTGTGTTAAGTTGTTGCACTCTCAGTTTGTTTGTTGGTCTAATTGCACCATCCTTGGATATTTATTACACTGATCTTTCGATCCTCTGAATCCCACCACAAGATGGGGAATATCTCTCTCTTATTCGGCCTGATTATCGGTGTCTTACTCCCCTTGTTTACAGGTGAGATCCGTTAAAGCAGCTTTTGGCTTTTGCGAGCTTATCCGTCAACTGCATCTGAGATTGTGTCTGTTACAGTTTTCTTGGTCTGAATTTTGATTAAACCGCCTTTACTGTAACCCAGCAACGATGGGGGGCACAATCCAGTGCACTCCTATAATCGCTAGCAGCTCATACTGGTGTGTTAGCATCAAGTGTCTGGCAACTGCAGCCAGCAGCTAGCTCCGGCTACAGCCAGCTAGCACTGAACAAAGCGGAGACCAAAACTGACATTAACACGAAGCAATCGCGGTCCGTATAGATAGTAGCTGCAGCTAATTGGCGGTTAACCGTCTAGAGACTGGGCTCAATACATTCACTAGCCGCAATGGGAGATCGAGACGAGTGTTAATACCGAGCAGTGATGGCCTAACAGGTGCTGTTCCTTGGCGGAGCCCGGAGGTTAGCCCCGGCTAACCGAAGCCAGCGAGTTAGCACAGGCTAGAGCTAATTGGAGCTACATGGATGTTGCTGCTGTCAGGGCCATCACTGTTTGGTCTTACTAGTCATCCGCTGCTACATTTTTCGTAATCGGAGACGGACGCTGGTATTTAAATCAGGCAAAAACGGCCCCTACAGCAGCTGCTGGTTAGCTTAGGCTCCAATTAGCTGTAGCCGGTGTTAAACCGCTGCCTAAATTCACCGTAATCTTAGACCGACACTTTAAACGTATCAAAACAGCGCAATGACGAACCCGACAGCAGCTAGATCCAGGTAGCTACAGCTAACTAGCACTTAACCGTCTCACTACCTTGACTCACAGATGCATCGGAGATGATCCATACAGGTACTGCTAGTATCCATTTAGACATTGGCCACAATGGATTCTTCCAGAAAGTTAAACGAGAAAGTAATCGCTAGCAGCTCGTACTGGTGTGTTAGCATTAGTATCAGGTGTCTGACAATATGACCGAGCCCTCGCGTAACACGGCGGCAGCAGCTAGCTCCGGCTACAGCTAACTAGCACTGAACAAAGCGGAGCCCAACAAGGATAATAACACGAAGCAATCGCGGTCGTATAAATGATAGCTACAACTAATTAGCAGTTAACCGTCTAGAGACTGGGCTCAATACATTCACTAGCCGCAATGGGAGATCGAGACGAGTGTTAATACCGAGCAGTGATGGCCTAACAGGTGCTGTTCCTTGACGGAGACAGGGGGTTAGCCCCGGCTAACCAAAGCCAGCGAGTTAGCACGGGCTAGAGCTAATTGGAGCTACATGGATGTTGCTGCTGTCAGGGCCATCACTGTTTGGTCTTACTAGTCATCCGCTGCTACATTTTTCGTAATCGGAGACGGACGCTGGTATTTAAACCAGGCAAAAACGGCCCCTACAGCCGCTGCTGGTTAGCTTAGGCTCCAATTAGCTGTAGCCGGTGTTAAACCGCTGGCTAAATTCACCGTAATCTTAGACCGACCATACATAGTATGTTATTCTTTTCATCTTATTATGTTCCATTGGTTTTCCTAATTTCAACAGTCTTTCTGAGAGTGTCTGCATCAGAAAAAGTCCAAGCTGTTATATTGCAGAAAGGCTGCCTCCTATCAGGCGACATGAGTATTACCACAGCATTATATCACTCGTGAAAATGAGCAACATCATGTAAATATTAATTGTAACTGCAGTTTCCATTTTGTGCCATACGCTGCTGATATATTTTGAGTTTTATTTAAAAGAAAACAGTTAAAACTGTAAACTCACAACTGAACTCTGAACATCACACTGCTGGAATAAAAAAAAATCTATATTGACTGATCCAGTGTAAGCTCAGGTTTCACGCATGTGTTTCTCTCTGAAAACATGTCAGTTCAGATCAGTGAATAAAGCAAAAACCAATATGCTTTGAATATCAGGAAATAGTCTAACACACTAACAGACTAATTAAAAACTGCTTTTCTTCAGACATGTGATTTTATTCGTTACAGATTAGGCAGAAAGAAGTTTGTGCAAAGCTTACATGAATGAATTGAGCAGAGCTTTCCGTTGTGCTTTACATCATCAGAGTTACTGAGGAAGATGAATTTGTTTGTCTTGACTCAGTGTGAGGATTCTGCAGCGGCAGCTCTGAGTCATATAAGTAAATTACAGGTTAGACACTTGATCTTGTTAGCTTGAAAAAAAGCTGAACGCTGGTGTAGATGTTACTCAACCCAACGTCTTCTTTAAAAATTAAAATCTTATTTTTCACACGTTATTCTCGTTGTTTGCTGTCGCAGTTTAAACACGGTGGTCGTTCAGAGTCTCCGAGCAACGCTCTTCCTTAGCAATCCTCCCAAACACTACCTTGAGTACAAAATTGCGTTTTTATTTAAAAAACAACAACAACAGAAACAGCCGTTAGGCAAAGGGACGCGCCCTTTCCGTGTTGCTAACACGGCCTGCTAGCTGTGGGGTAGGATTAGCTCAGCAACATGAGGGTTTCTGCTCCATTAAACTAAAGTAACACACAACAGGCTGGCACAGGAAGACTAAAACATGACTTTCAACGTGTTTATCAGCTCCGTGATCAACATTACACCCACAAAAAAGCCTGTTTGTACTGTGAATAAGCTTTAACACGCCAGTGTTCTGTTCTGAAACACGGAAAATACAGTTGGCAAAAGACTAATATATTCTTTTAGAGGCCGTCCCTCCACACAGATTACAACTATGTAACTAGAGCACTAAAGAAGGAACACTTTAAATCCAAGGCCACACCTTATTTCAAATACTTTAGGCATTAAAACTCTACAAGTCGATTAAATGTTACTGAGGATCAGGACAAAGGTGGCTGAATGAGCACAAACAGCCGCCATTTTACGTCTTTGACTGTAGATTCAAATTTAAAACCAGGCCTGAAACACAAGCTTCTTTTTACTGTGTGTATGTCTCTGTATAATAACTATATAAAGACATATAATTTGTCGTTGAATCTATAAAAACGTGTGTTGGCTTTAAAAACTTGAGCATTTTCTCTCTGACTAGTCAGAGGTCATCAAATATTTGTAAGCTGAGTAAGCGCTGTAGGTGCGGGTTATTCAGGCTCCGCCTATGATTATGGCGATGATATTCCTATATATATGGCCATGATGATATTCTAATACAAAAAGAAACGAAACCGATGCAGTCTGCGTTTCACCATCGCTCGGAAGATTTCTAGAAATAACACGTTTGTTCGGACTGTTTGAACGAAAAAGGACAAAATGAAAGATGAATCCCTGTGTCTGCCTCGGGTTTAGCTGCTCGGTACTTTATTATTTATTCTTTAACTCGTGTTTTCAGCACAGATCGGTCCGTAAACGCCACTGCCAAAACACTGTCATAATAACACCGAGCTTCTAATACATGTATGTCATATGTTAATAAAAGAATAAATCTTACACTTGCAGCAAGCACACGGTAGTCTGTCCATCTGAGCCTGCATTACGTCGAGGCGCAAACAGCACGCAGTCGCTCGGTCTAGTCCCGTCGGCGCCTGCGAGGCTCAGTAAACTCTGTAACAAGAGGGTGGAGAGAATGACGTGTCCAGAGAGCGGGGAAAACCTGCGTGACTTGTCTGTTTCGAGAGCTTTGAGCAACACTTGACTTTTTCGTATCTGTGCATCTTACGCTTTATTTCACATTTACAGATCTGAGTATTCACACGCTCATGTCCGTGTTCACAGCAAAATCTACAATCAGCTCTTCCAATAAATGGTTAATTTTAATTATTATACATTTAATTATTTAATCACTCACTTGAACTGATTTCAATGTGCTGGATGTGATGACGATGATCATTTCTGATGGTGAAACTGAAAAATAAAAATTTTCGGGCATGTTCTTGTCTACACAAGCCCAGCAAGTGGCTCACAAAAGTGACAGTTAAGTTTTTTTTTTTTTTATGTTATTTAAGATTTTGTTACTAATGAAATGTTTCATACTCTGTTCAGGAGCTTTTATTCTCTGTGCTCCGTTTTTGTTCTGACAGTTTTTTAACAGATCTGATGCTCAGATTTAATTCGGCCACTGTAAACCAAGGATCCCAGAGAGACTCTTCACTCTGATTGGCTGGTGTAACAGTTGTACTTTGACCTTTAAGCTCTCTGCACTGTGTTGTTTCCTCTTTCAGACCAGAAAATCATCGCAGCTGATTCTGGACACAACGTCAATCTGACATGTCGAGCTCCAAACAACAACATCTTCATTGTAGAGTGGAGCAGAGCTGACCTGGGAGATAAACATGTAGCTGTGTTTAAAGACAAGGAGCTCAAAGAACATGATCAGCATCCATTATTTAAGAACCGGGTGGATCTGCAGGACAGACAGATGAAGGATGGAGACGTGTCTGTGATTCTGAAGAATGTGACGATTAATGACACTGGAACATACGAGTGCTGTATTGTGAGAGAAACAGTCTCATGTGACCCTATCTGCACCATCGACTTGAGTGTTGTTGATCCTCCAGGTGAGTGAGTAGAGTTGAGTGTGTGTGTGATCAGAGGTGAAGCTGCTTCCTGGTTGTTGATGTTTGTTTCTAAAGATGTTGTTGATGAGACTTTGTAGAAAGCAGCTGGTCTGAGTGATGTGATCAGAGTGCAGTAGATAATGTCTGACAGCAGTTTGAAGAGGAAATGGATTCTGTTCTGTTCTTCACTCATCACCTACCTGACAGCTGACACCTCACACCTGTTTCTCACCTGCAGGTCCGACAAGAGACGACACAGATTATGGATCTGTTGGACTGAAAGTTGGTCTTCCAGTTGTTATTTTCCTTCTTCTTGTTGGTGGTGCCTTTGTTGGTTATTTGATCTACAGAAAATATAAACAACGTAGCCAGGACTCATATTGCCCCACCACTGAACCACAGATTGAAATGTCTCAGAGATTTCTGAGTTCTGAATCTCCTGCTAATGAACACAATGACAGAAATGAGCCGGAAGAAAACAGCTGTCACCAACACTCCACAAGGATTCCTGATGCCACTCTGACACTTGAGAATGAACTACTTCATCCTCATACTCCTCAGGAAACAGCAGGACTCCTTCCAGAGAGTGACATCAGAGTGCAGTAGATAATGTCTGACAGCAGTTTGAAGAGGAAATGGATTCTGTTCTGTTCTTCACTCATCACCTACCTGACAGCTGACACCTCACACCTGTTTCTCACCTGCAGCTCAGACAGGAGGACACACAGAGGATGGACCTGTTGGACTGATCGTTGGTCTGAGTGTTCCTGCTGTGGTTCTTGTTGCTGCTGTTGTTGTTGTTTTTGATCTACCGAAAACAACGTAAGCAGGGTTAACCTCCAGTTAAAATTCAGCCTGTTTGAAATGTTTCAGTTTTTTCCAGCTGATCTGAGTCTCCTGCTGTTTCAGCTTCTCAGAGGTGACACTGAGCATTCAGGATAAAGACAGTTGTGGTTTTCCCATCATGTGTAGACTCAAATGGCATCAAAAACTGCCAAAAAAAGATTTTTATGAATTTTTACATTTTCTCTTTCTTTGGTTTAAATTGTCGACAAAGAATCCAGGAAGCATTTTCAGGTTTTATGTTTAAACGTAGATTATATTCTCAAACTCCTGCTGAGTTAATGTCTCTTTAGCTTTACTTTAATTTTAAAATACCTGCTGCTTCACTCATATTTATATCACAGAAGCTTCTAATGTTTATTATATACAGCTTTAAGCATTGCACACACTTCTTAACTTTACAGCAAACTTTATATTATATATATTTAAATAATATATTTCTTTTTAATGCATGTTAAATAGTAATGTGGATGTTAAGTAGGTTTCATGTTTATATTTTTAATCAGAAACTTTCTGACTTTGACTCAGTTCATGCATTTTTCATGGACTTTCTGATTCTAATGTTTTTACTGTAAAAGTGCCTTCGGATGGTTGTTGTTTCCTGGTGCTTCATGAATAATCTTGAAGTGAAACGGAATAATGTGAGCTGGACTCAAACATACCTCACTGAGCACATGTGTAAACTGGATCTAAGCGAGATGGAAACCTGCTCACTGAATCACTTTGACTCTGAAACTGTAACGAGAGACAACATTTAGACATTAACTGTCATTATATAACAAGTTTATACAGCTGTAGTCTCTTGATGCTACGAACAGAAAACAAAAAATAAATAACTTGGTCATAAAAAGGTGTCGGTGTAACTGGCTCAACCAGGACTTTGCACGAGGGCTCAGACAGCTGTGTTCATGGTCGTACCTCAGTATTTACTGAGTCAGTGACCAATCTAGGACCGGTTCTATGTTCCCACCAGGAAAAGAAAACGACTCACGTTTTCCATTAGACATCTTTGTGAAACCCACAGAAGCACACGAGAAGATCAAGTGAGACCAAAGTTTATTGAACCTGCAGAGAAACCAGATCACTGTGGAGACGACAGCACACTTAGAAATAACATAAATAACAGCAAAGTTACTGAAGACATGAAAACATGGATTGCATCTATATTTTAGTTACATACCATTTATTATTTTTTATGTATAAATTACGTCTTGGTCATGCTTTTATTCTGAAAGGCCTGGTGAAGAATTGTTCCCTCAAGTATGAAAAATAAATAAAATCTTTATGGTATCTGCTTCTGCTTCTTTATAAAAGAAAACAATAACTTTCCATTTGAACTTTCAGTGATTTGAACTCAGTGGTTGTGTGAGGTTTCCTTCATGAGGAGAACAAACAGAATATAAACCAGTGTGTTTACAGTGAATGTGTCAGGTCTGAGCTGCCGTGTGGACCAGTTAGAGAGCAGCAGCTGGATCCCAGTGGTTGGACTGGTGGACGACTTCAGTGAGGAGTCGATGACATTTGGCTCTGGTAGAAACTCTGCACACACAAACACAAAGGAGGAAAAAAAATTATAAGAAGATATCCAAAAGATTTTCAAATTAAAGGTTTCACATACATGTGCACAATAGCTGTTTAAAATACATATTTGGTGGCCTGAAACAGGCAGAGTCCATAATTACAGAGAATCCAACGATGACTTTCATACCAGCTTTGATGGAAGCTGCGTCTCCTGTCCCCCATTAATGTGACTGGAAATGTCCTCAAACTGGGCAGCACTGGTGGATCATCTTTGTACGTCTGATAAGAGATGAATGCAGAGCAAACATGAGGCTGTAACTGAGGACAATAACTGATCATTGTTAACTTATTACTTTATTCTGTCATTATTGTTCATTACTGACAGTTACAATGACTGTATGAATTGTAATGACACGACACTCACAGACACACAGGTCTGTTCAACACCGCTGGTTGTCCCTCTTCCTCTCTCTCACAGCCCGTCTTCCTCCTCACTCTCAGTACTGTCCCTCTCTGTACTGCAACAGTGTCAGAAACCCACATTTGATTTTTTTGTTTATTTATCATATTTAATTTTTCATCTGTCTTTTTGATTAATGTGTGAATTAGGGTAATTGAGGTCTATCAATGTCAAAAATCTCACTGTATGATTTCAGTCAGTGTTTAAATAAATCCAACAGGAAATGAGATGTTTATGTTAAAACAGTGGCAGTGTTTTCAAATGATGGCACAGTGATTGTGCTTAGAAATACTCGGGTGATTATTATTTACAGGAATATTATGTGAAATACATTTTTGAGAGATCAAAATGTTGTCATTCAGGAGAAAATCTTCCCTTTTAACAGGATCCATGAAAACAACCTGCTCTAGATGAAACACGAACATTAACACACAAATTCAGCAGGAATCCCCTGAATGTATCTTCAGAAAGGGAGGAGTCTATGACTGTATCATCATCACTCGTCATTAGTTCTGGGCAAGCGCTCCAAGACGGTGTGGAACTTTTCACTCCAACTTTTGTACCATCTGATCAGGACCCAAAAACTGCACGTAATGGATGTAACATCAGTCTGCAGGAATCTACTGGTTGTCCTTTTTTCTTGATCGTGACTGCAGGTGAGTTAGAGCGAGAATCAGCTTTTTTTATTCACACTAGAATACCGCGTTACTCTGCAGCAGCCCACCTTCACATCACATATCAGCCAATGTCCTCCACTTTGTGCCAACTCGGTCAGCAGCCCGCTGTCACTGAACGTTTTTCAGCATTGAGGCCATCCGTGTGCAGCGCAACATTATCCATATCCAGTTCTTGAAACCCGCTTTAGTCGGCATGGGTTGGCCCAACCAAAGTGTCAAGTGTCCTATTTCGACGTTCGAGAAAAGGCGGAGGGAGAGGGCGATGTCTGCTCGACGCCTGTTCATGAAGCTTCTCTCTAAAACTAAACACGGTCCTTCTTCTCCTTCAAAGTCGTCTGGCTATCGTCCTTAAACTTTCTAATAACGTCTGAATACCACCTCTAGGTTATTTCTACCGTCTCTTTAACGACCGAGACAAAATAAAATGTTCTTAAACGAAAGAATCCGTCAAAAGAAGTAGCGCGTGAACGCAACGCTGTCAAAGCCGAGCTCTACCGGAAACAAGTTCTTTTCCCCACCTCTTTGCCGAAAAGAAAAAATAACACTTACTTCCTGCCCCAGTGAACCACAAAATGAATGTTACTTATATACACGCAGGTATTTCTTGTGTTGGATTAAAATGACTGAAAAACTGTCAGCTAACATCTGTATGTTTATGCCGCTGTCTGTGTTACATAAACTTAAACAATAATAAGTTCGTTCTTGTTTCTATAAATAGGTCTCATTTAAAATAACTTGAAGCGGATTTCGTGTGTGTGTGTGTACATTGTTTTATTGCAGGAAGCTTTATTAAAGCCCCACTTTATGTCTGTAAGTATTAAACATCTTTAGATATGCGCTATACAATTTAAAGACTAAATAATTGTAACAAGTGTCACCTGGCAGTTTGTTGCTCTCTTCCAGGTGATTGGCTGAAGAGCTGTGAAAAGGTAGTGGGTGTGTGGGGTGAAGTCGGCGCTCTTCTGTGGAAAAAACCAGAGGCAATTAATTCACTCGGTGCGAGTGGGTATACTGTCGGTAATAGTGATGGGTCGGTGAGGCCTCGTGAAGCGTTTCAGCACATTCCCCAAACTGTATCGATGCTGTGTCGACACAGTGCTGCTGTTTTGCTCCATACTGACACCTGCTGGACGTTAAATATCATTGCAGGCAACTTACTTGAGACTCACAACAGACACTGATTCAATGACCTAGTCATTCTTGTACACTGTAAGTTATTGTACTTTCCATATAATCATTTTATATCTTTTACATTTCAAATATTGTAGACATCTTTAAAATATATTGTGAATGACATTAAGTGAAAGACTTCTATTCAGAAAAATAAGTTTATCCAATGTTTTAGCATTCAGTCTATTGCGTTTTTTTGACACCATTTCCACAGCTTTGGAAAACACATGCTCGCAGGGCACAGGTGAAGCTGGGGTACACAAAAACTGTAAACCCAGGTGGAAAAAGTTCAGGTAAGATGTCTTCCTGTTCCCTCAGTACGTTAAAGGATCCTCTGATCTTGGAATGTTTCTGTCTGACACTCTCCACAATACTAAGGGGTTGGCAGTCCTTTATAATAAAATTCAGGAATGCCTGGTCCAGAGCAGTCTTCTTAGATGCTTGATTTCAAAATAATCAAACACATATTAATAAAAAAAAAATGATGATAAAGCTGTTCAGTGTCTATATAGGCCGACCTGTGTTCATTCTCAGTGTGTTTGTCTTAGTTTCATGTTTGGCTCTGTGATGCCTAAACACTGAGGAGGTGATTTTGTTTGTGTAAGAAAGCTCCGCAGAACAGATGCGACATTTAACCTGCATCAAATGAATATAAATAATTTACACTTCAAGTCACATTGCTGTTTTTCCTATTCTGGTAGATCGCACTGAAACAAAGACAGACAAACAGATACCTTATTTACAGTTAAAAGATCAAAATGATCCCACACAGCAGAAACTTTTCTTTTTCTTTCGGGCTCCATTTTGTTATGGAGAGATGTGTATTGTTTTTTTTTTTTGTTTGTTTGTTTTTTTACCTTTGTGAGAGTAATTTTGTGTTTTTTTCGGTGGCGACTCATTCCGTTGGCAGATGCAGATGCGGTACCTTTTAAAGACAGTTTGGCGCGTTGGCAATGAGCGATACAGCAGCTGGATCGATCACGTGACTTTGTCTTAAAGCGACGCACGCATCGATACAGGCTTCGCTCTGTGAGCTTGATACATGCGTCGGTGCGTCAGTGTTGCAGGACCCATCACTAGTCGGTAAGTGACGTTTGCCATTTTTGTTTACATCATTTGCTATTGTATGTGCCTATTTTAATGTGTTGTTGGACTTTTTTTTAGTGTGACCACAAATTTTAATAGAAGAATTGATCAAGCCCTAGATCGACGGCGCGCAGGGAAACTGAACACTATTGTAGTTATATTGTTTGTTTTAGCTTCATGATTTTGAATGGTTTCATAAAATTGATATTTTATTGGGTAATATTTTAATCGATAATGTTGTTTGTGTTTTTCAGCTGTGCTGTCTCTGCTGTCCTTTTTTTTTTGTTCTTTTGATTGATTTGTAATTTTGTTTTGGTTAGTCCGTCCAGCCGTAAAGGCGGTTATTGATTGAGAGTAAGTTGTGTAAGGGCGGACTAACCTCTCTTTTGTTTTTTGTTTAATTGTTTGTGCCACTTCCCTTTATCTCCCAGATCGCAGGCCATGCATAGCACTGATTCCCAGCTGCGCTGAGACCCGAATTGTTTGCAGTGTGTGCCACGATTGTAGTGTCGCTAAGCGGGGTGTGACGGGTTGCAGTGTTGTTATTTTCGCACCGTTGGTGTGGTAAGTCTCATGTGCAGCTGGGATATCAGCAGGATGTGTTGTAAGTCCTGTCTGGAAATAACTGAGAATTTTATGTCTAATTTATGTAATAAATAATCAATTTATATCTTTGCCCCATTTACTCATACCTTGTCCTCGGTTACACAACAACAACTACAACTAACTTAATCTAAATAATTTAATGTATTTGGTAGACCATAAAAACAGCAGAGCTGCAAAAACAAGTAGATGTCAAATATTAATAAATACCAATAACTAGAAATGTGCATAAAAGAGTTTTGCTGGGTGTTGTCAGTGTCAGTAGTGTGTATGTAATGTCTATACAATCCATGCAAAGAAGCTGTCGTTATTAACACAAAGTGGTGCTAATAAAATGGAAAGCACAAGTTTCTTATAACACTAAAATCTCAAAGTGCTTGACTTATATGTGTAAATCATTTTATGTACTATTAAACACTTTTATTGTGAAAGCACGAAAACGGAAACTCTCACTGTAATGATCCTGTGTAATCACCACACAGGTTTACAGCTGTTGGTTTTGGCTCTGTTGGTGTTTTTGCTTTGTTTTGTTTTTTGTTATTGCTAACCCTTAAAGTTTGGATTTGTTTGGCTGAATTTTAAATTCATGTCATGTTCTAAGAATATCTCCAACACAACAGGCTGATATGCAGCTCCAAACCATGATTGGCTGCTGTACAAGTGAATGGTTTTAACTTTGACCTTTAACCTCTCTGCTCTGTGTTGTTTCCTCTTTCAGACCAGAAAAACATCACAGCTGAGTCTGGACAGAACGTCACTCTGACATGTCGAGCTTCAAACAACATCATAGTTGTAAAATGGATCAGAGCTGATCTGAAGTCAGATTATGTCCTTTTTTTCCCCGGGATGATCTGTTTGTTCCAGCCAACCAGCATCAGACAGACTGTGAACGCTTACAGGCAAACATCACACTCATGATCAGTGATTCATTTTTCTCTGAACTTTAAATTAAATACATTTTACTTCATGTAGTTGTTTGTTCTGAGTCACTTTATAAGACCCTTTCTGACCTGTACAGTCTGTTGATGGTGTTTGTCTCCTGCACTGTAAGTAAAGTTTCTTGACATGAATGTTGTTTCCTGTTGCTTCATGAGTAAAACAGAACTGAAACATAATGTGAGCTGGAATCAATCCATAGTTGGTTTGTGGTCATTTTTCTTGCTTTTCACCACAAAAAATGACCACACCGACCAGCCAATCGGTGACATCAGTTTACTACCTGCTCAGATCTCTTGGAAACCCGGCCGAGCAGGTACTAAAGAATTACCTGGTACCAGGTACTGATGACCATTCACACTCACATTCAGACCTCTGGGCGATTCAGAATCACCAGTGAACTTAACCCCACTGACTGCATCTCTGTGGACTGTGGGAGGAACCTGAAGAGAACCCACACAAACACAAGGAGAACATGCAAACCCCCCACAGAGACTCCCCGACCAGGTGGTGGATGCAAAGCCTGGGTGTCACCATGTGGCCCTCTTAAAAATATATTTAGGTACTTTAAATATACACAACATGTAAACTATAATAATAAATGAAAGTTATAATGCTACTTATGTCAGCTGTAACTCTCATCTGGACTCTAATTTTTACAGTTTTGATTTTATTATTGAGTGTCGGTGCAAAAACTAAAAACCCCAAATGAACAGTTATTAATAAATATAACAAACATACAACATACACTGATAAACACACAGAGCCGATCTGAGTTTTTTTTAAAAACTGATCATCTGCCAAGAAGTCATTTCCATCCATCCAGCTGGAGCCTATCCCAGCTGTCATAGGGCGAGAGGCGGGGTACACCCTGGACAGGTCGCCAGTCTGTCGCAGGGCTAACACACAGGGACAGACAACCATTCACACCTATGGGCAGTTTAGATTTTTCAATTAACACATCCCCACATTTCCAATGTTTCTATTTATTTTTTTATTTTATTTTTATGTGTAATGTCTTTACTTATATTGGTAAGTAGACTTTAGTGAACATGACTTATGACGGGTTATATAAAATATAGAAATAAGCTGTTTAGTAAAGTATCTTAAAGACTGTGTTATTTGACACATTTCACATATTATACACCAACAAGTCATTTACAGCAGTGTTGGCCAATCATTTTTATGCAAATACCGGAAACTAGTTCGGGGCACAACCGTATTTGGCGCCGTTACCGTCCCGAGCGAACGTCGTCACAGCGGGGACACCGGACAAGATGGGTACCGGAGTTCTTACGTCGCTCTTCGGGATTCTTCTCGTCTGTTATTTCGCGTTTGCATCAACAGGTGAGTATGTAACTCTTAGATTGCTGATGAATTGATTTGCCGTTATTGGCATATTAAACACACGCAACCGGGACGTAAACGTGATTAGCGAAGCTCGCCGGTTACCGGGCTTCGAGCGCAAGTTAGCTCGCTAGTTGCGAAGTAGAAGCGGCTCTGTGTGGTGTGAGTTTTCTGTGTGTTTTGCTTAGTGTTGGCATTTGTGTGTAGTTTAAGTGATCACTGTTAGAGCCACCGAGACATGATGGACATCGTTTTTCGGCTGAAACCTCAGAAAACAGAAAACGTTCACTTCAATCAAAACACAGCTACCCACCGAGCTAGCGACAGCAAGGCGGCACGTCACGCTAAAGTTAGCCTGTCGGTGCAAACAAGAGTGGCGGAGAAAAAGCGGACTGTCCCGGATTACTTTCACATGACAGGGGATTTTAATCAGGCAAACCCGAAGTTGGGATTAATATAATGCTATTAGCATGTGCAGTGCTCTGGTACGGGAGAAAATTAAGAATAAAAAGCTCGAAACTGACTTTTCGACACGATGTCGTGCTTCCGTAGCGATCAGCGAAGGAGGAGAAGCGCTACCGCGAGGCTTAATGGTCGCGGCGAGTAACAGGTCGGCTGGCTTCACCCCGGCGCACAAATCACAGCTCACTTTACCGCGTTATCTCAGGAGAACAACCAAGCCACTAAAGAAGTACTAAAACTTGTACTAAAACAAGTAAAAGTACTAAAACACACTCACAACTGGAACACTGATCAGAATCAGAACCTCGTTAACGGCGTCAAGTACCTGCTGAGAACATTACTGTAGTGAAGTTTATCTCCCCATCCAGAAACCCTGGATTACAGCCAAGGGCAGGGATAAAATTTGATTAGTACTTTGAACATTACTGTGTGATGTGGTTAATGAACCATAGTCACGGTGGAGGCATGGCTGAGCAGCAATGCTTTTATTCCTTGTCCTGGATCGCCATCTTGTGGCAGATTTGGGAATTGTTTAGGAAGTATTTTCCTATTTTTGTACATTGAGGTGTCGCAGCTTCTTAGTATGTTTTTCCTGTCGATGTTTGTTATTAGTTTTTTTTAAACACGTACTATCACGTTGAACATAAAGTAAAGTTAACCTCTTGCAGCCTCTTCTGCAGCACAATCCAGCGTTACACAAACGTGCAGCACTGTGTACAGTCCGCCCTACAGGGCCGACTCCACAGCACACAAACCAGGCTGTGGCCCCGCCGTCTTTACTCTCTTCACCAGCCAGGGCTGAAACACGACCTCCCCACGCTGTGTGTCCGTGTTTACCACAACACGCAGAGACTCTAACATGTACCGAACGAGCTGCTTTGCTTTGTATTATCCATTAACAAGTTTGAGGAAAAAACATCAGCGTGGAGTCATGGATAGCCTTGGACCTTGAAATATAATTTGGACTTTAATGTGGAAATTTCGATGTTGTTCTCAAAAAAAGTCTTTCTTGTATTAATGTTGCCCTGAGAGTCTTTGATAGGAGTGACAGAGAGTCACTGATCTTCACTCTGCTTGGCTGCTGTACAAGAGACTAGTTGCATTTTAACCTTTAACCTCTCTGATCTGTGCTGTTTCCAGCTGTGTCTGGACAGAACATCACTGTGACGTGTCGAGCTCCAAACAACAACACAATCACAGCTGTAAAGTGTAAAAGACCTGACCTGGGAAATAAATATGTGTTTTTGTATCGGCAAAAGCGCATTGATACCAATAACCAGCAAAATAACCATTATTTTAATGACATTTAAATCATGACTGAAAACGAGTATGAAAATTGTTAACGCGTGTTATCCATTTGAAACCAAATTAAAATGAAAACCAGCGCAAAACATCGAACTAAAATAATAACGCTGTGAAAAAAACAACAATTGTTTAAGGTTACGCTGACACGGTCCTGAAATTCTGCTGGACTCATATGTTTCATGTTTCTCTTTGAGTGTTTTTGGATGGAGCCCATCACAATAATCACTGTTCTAGAAATGAAAAGTTGCATTTTAACCTTCGTGACCTCTCTGCTCTGTGTTGTTTCCTCTTTCAGCCCAGAAAAACATCACAGCTGAGTCTGGACAGGACATCACTCTGACATGTCGAGCTCCAAACAACAACATCACAGTTTTAGACTGGAGCAAACCAGACTTGGAAGGTAGCTCTGTCCTTTTTTATGACAAAGGGTTCAATGATACCACCAACCAGCATCCGTCTTTTAAGAACCGGGTGGCTCTGCAGGACAGACAGATGAAGGATGGAGACGTGTCTTTGATTCTGAAGAACGTGACGATTAATGACGCTGGAACATACGAGTGTGGTGTCATCCAGAAACGTACAGATGGTTTGAAGATCCTCTGCAGCATCACCCTGAGTGTTGTTGATCCTCCAGGTGAGTGAGTAGAGTTGAGTGTGTGTGTGATCAGAGGTGAAGCTGCTTCCTGGTTGTTGATGTTTGTTTCTAAAGATGTTGTTGATGAGACTTTGTAGAAAGCAGCTGGTCTGAGTGATGTGATCAGAGTGCAGTAGATAATGTCTGACAGCAGTTTGAAGAGGAAATGGATTCTGTTCTGTTCTTCACTCATCACCTACCTGACAGCTGACACCTCACACCTGTTTCTCACCTGCAGGTCAGACAGGAGGAGACACAGAGGATGGAGGGAAGGAGGATGGAGGGAAGAAGGATGGATCTGTTGGAATGAAAGTTGCTGTTGGGGCTATTGTTGCTGCTGTTGTTGTTGTTGGTGGTGGTTTTCTGATTTACAGAAAAGTTAAACCAAACAAACAGGGTTCATACCAGCCTCCAGTTAAAATTCAGCATGTTTGAAATGTTTCGGTTTTTCCAGCTGATCAGAGTCTCCCAGAGAACAGTTGAGGATATCCTGAAATTAATTTTCATGTCCTCGCTTTTCAGCACTCAAAGCGCTTTATACAACAAATTCATTCACACGAGCACTTCTTCCAGTCTCTTAAGTGCTCAATCTAACATTCATACACATTCACACTCCAATGGATGCATCGGAGAGCAACATGGGGTTAGTATCTTGCCCAAGGATATTTGGCATGCAGACTGGAGCAGCCTGGGATCGAACCACCGACCTTCTGGTTAGCGGCCACCTGATCTACAGCCCGCCTTCCTGTATGGAAATTCAAGTGTGCCAGGACTCACAGGTGATTGGCTGGCCAGGGACCTATGCCCGCCCAACTGCATGCAGATCGGAGCCATTGGCTGCTGCGGGATCCTCGAATGCAGCGGACCAATGACGCGGCTGCCTGCGTTTACCTAGGAATACAAAAGGCTGAGGATTCTTCGCTCGTGGGGGACTCTTTGATTTGAGCAGACTGTGTAGGCTGTCCCTCCTGCCTCTGCCTTTTGCCTCGGTTTTTGAGAGAGTGTTCTTGTGTTATTTTTTTCCAATCATGTAAGACAAACGAGCTGAACTGTAACACCAGCAAGTGCCAAAAGACAATTTTCACAGATTTCTTCAAATTGTTTTCTTTGGTGCAAAAAACAGACTGTGTGGATTTTTCCATATTACTAACATGCCAATTTGTTTGTTGTGATTTATTATCAGCCAGACTCATATTTTCTTTAAATGACAAATTTATTTAAGACGGAGTGATTTATCCAAGTCTGGGATGGTACGTGTTAACAGCCGCTCATAGATCCTACCTGCCGGATCTTCTTTTCATTGATATTGCTATTATGACTGATGAAGCCGAGCTGGTGAGTTTCTGTTTTAACTGAGTAACATGTTAAAGCTATAAATATGACTATTACTAAACTGTACTGTCATTAATAGTGTTGCTTTGTTAATGTTGTGTGGTTGTTTTATTTTGTGTCTTTCAGTTGATTACCTGGCTTCTGTAAAGGCACGGTTACTGTACTGGTGTTAGTTTATGCTTGTGCAATAAAACTTATAAAAGGCAGCAATCAGAGTACGACACAGTTTCATCAGTTAAAACACACCCTTACGGTGGGAGTTTACTAATTTAAAGGTAGTTAGCTTAGTAAAAACCGTACACAGACAAACAGTCCAGCAAACATTTTCACATTTTATTTTTACATTTCCAATAATTAATGATTATTTTTTAAAGTTGTATAAAAATGATCCAAATTAGAAGTTTTGTCTTTAACTCCTCAACGTCTGACCAACAATCATGCTGAGCTTTGTATTTATCTGTAAAGGAACTTTTCCCAAACAAAGAGTTTGTGCTTCAAATGTTTCTACTGTAAATAAAGTTCCTGTTGATATGATTGTTGTTGTAAATAAATCTGAAGCTGGAATCAAAGTAATCCATGTTTTTTTTTTCTTGCAGATTTCAGACAATTTTACAAAAAATATTAAGAATAAATCCCATAAACTGTCAAAGTTTATAAACACAACAGCTGTTATAAATGTTGTAAAACACATTTATGTTTTAATTTGTTAAGCTGGTTGTTTATGACTACAGAGAGAAAGAACAAAGGATTTAACTGATGTGATATAAATCATGCTCTGATGTGCAGACATGGAAACAGAAAACCTCATTCACATGTTTCACACATCACACTGATTTTGATGTTTTCTTTCCACTAATGTGACAAAAACGTCCTTCATGCATCTCCAGCTGGTTTCTTGACCATGACGATGAGTTCACTGTACTCAGGTCGCCTCCACAGTCTCCACATCTCAAACAAATGTGTTGGAATGAGAGATTCACATCATGTTCATGTTGTGCTCTAATTGGCTCTCAGGTCAGCTGTTACACCATCTCTAAATGACCTCCACCTCCTGCCACTGGATGTGGTGAAAGGTGGAGTATTCAGAGGATTACAGTCAAAGTAAATCAGTATGAGGTCAACAACATGGCGAGAAACACTTTGGTGTTTAAAGTGACAGATCTTTGACACTAGGAGGAGAATATAAAAAGACAAATGGTTCACGTGGCTCTACAAAGGCCTTTATATACACTTCATATCCAGTTATAATTTAAAGCAAAATTCTTCTGAGTTAACATCCTGTAGATTTGGGACTAATCCTCTTTCTCCATGGATCCAGTGCTGGTGACTAATCTAGAACTGGTTCTGTGTTCCCATCAGGAAAAGTGTGTTTCTGCTGAGAGGTGGAGTTCACCTCATTGCCAGTAGAGGGCAGCATCAGAGCTCGGTTTGATCACAGCACTGAGCTGCTGGTCCATTTTTATAGAAACTTGCTCCTGAGCACTTCAGTCGTGACTCTCACCTCTGCTGGTCTGAACTTATTGAACCAGCGACGTCTCCAGACTGTCTAAGACTGAATGACGTCACAGATGTTTACGACCTCAGCACACACTGCACAGGAACTAAGACTCACGTGTGCAGCTGCTTAAAATTAAAATTATGTGTTGGCGCTATTGATGTGCAGTGTTGGTCAAGTTACTTGAAAAAAGTAATCAGTAACTAATTACTGATTACTTCCCCAAAAAGTAATCCCGTTACTTTACTGATTTCTTATTTTCAAAAGTAATTAATTACTTAGTTACTTTTTAAAACACGATTTACAAACCTGAAGAGGTGATAAAGTGATAGATCTTTCAGCCCAAATCTACTTTTTCTGCATAATCCATCATACAAAATGTAATCAAATGGAAAAGTCTCTTTTTAAAACTTGTTTCATTAGTTTTAATCTTTTAACTTTATGCATCAAGCAAAAATTTAATTACATGCAACATTGACTGACTGGAAGAAATTTGTTTAACATTTAAACCTATTTTCTGCACATTCCAGCACATAAAATAAAATATTTTTTGTGTTTACACTCAGTCTTTCAAATAGATGCAAGTAAAACACAGCAGAAAATAAATAAAGTCAAAGACTCAGCGGTCCTGTTGCTCTATTTTCACCTGTAAAGCAGGAGTAGGGTAGGCGGAGGTTTACGGTCAGTTGAAGAATCCGCGAGTTTCTCTGTGAATTTAGGTCCTAGTGCACTCGGTGCTTGCTTGGAAGTTTAGGGTTTTTTTCGCTGTAAAAAGAAGTTTTCTTCCCACGCACAATGGACACTAATGTTTTTGTCACTTTTTATGGAATCAAACTCAAAGTAAGGTCAGTACTTCCACGCTTTAAACGCTGCACACTCATACTCTCTCCCACACTTGATATATTATCCATTGTTGATCTGCACACAGCTGTTGCCACGAACGTCGCACTCGCTTACGTCACTGTCATGAGACATTCTCGCAAAAAAAAAAAATCATGGTTTTAGTAACGCAGCGTGCTTACGGGAAAGTAACGGTAATCTAATTACCGTTTTTGCAATAGTAATCCCTTACTTTACTCGTTACTTGAAAAAAGTAATCGGACAGGTGTAACAGTGTACATAATAAAGCCCCAAGAGTGTTTTTGATATTTATTTCTGACATGTGAAAAACATTTTTTAAAGAATATGTTTCAAAGTTAATTAATTCATGAGAATAAAATCTAATGTTTAATTAAAGCTTCAGTGACAAACTACAGCCAACAGGTGGCAGCACATCTCTCTTCCCCTCATGAGCACAGCCACTTTACCACCATCACTGCTCACTACAAGGCCTGTTTCTGTTTTGCTCCAAGTTTAAAACTCAGGGGGAAGAAACAGATGTTCATGTTCAGGGGCTCTCCTGCATGCGCACACACACACACACACACACACACACACACACACACACACACACACACACACACACAGTGTCCATAGGTTTAGTTTAATTATTTATTCTGGCCGCATCCTGTTCACAGCACCAGCTGAAACCAAAGAAAGTACAGCAACAATCTGATGATCTGATTCTGGGGGTCGTGCAGTTGTTTATGTGGCTGTTTTTGTCAAACAGGAAACATCCACAAAGAACATTAGTGAAACAGCACAGGAGGAGAAAATGTGCAGCTTCACCCTCTAAATTATTTCTGCTTTAATTCTGGAATGATGATGTCATGAAATTGATTAAATCAAATTTCTGACCAGTAGTGTTTGTGCTGTGCTGAGTCGATTATTTACAGGCTGTCTACAGAGGAGTCTCCTTCTGCCTCATTTCAGTTTCCCGAAGTGAAAAGTCACACTCCACCAGTCCCCACCTTATCATAAATGTTTATCTACAAGTCACTGCACTACACGTCTCCTGAGCTCTGCCTGCGGTTATGACAGAGTTCACGAGCTGCACTCGTGGCTTCTGACTGTTCAAAACAAGGTGACTGACAGTCAGCTGCTTTTTTTTTTATTATTATGGAAGCAAAGGGCACCGCGCGAATAGCAGACGCTGAAGATTCACCACTACCAGCATGACTTTATGATGACAGAGAAAATAAATAAATACATGAAACCAGTTCCTGTTGGAAAAAGAAAGATAAAAACAGACCTTAATGGATCCTTTAAAGTCTGGATGTGAGGGAGTGTTGAAGGTGCTGGAAGTCACGATCTTTTGAACGGGACAACTAAGCCGTCATCTCCAGAGGATGGACTCATCTGTGGCACCACGTCTGCAGCTTTCATGAAAAGCTGTTTTGGTAGTTATTATATACAGGACATTATCCCCAAGACATAAAAACCACATGTACAAACCTGACATCAAGTGTTTTCAAAAAAATTGCTGACTTTGCCCAAAATAAGGTTTTAAAAAGCTTTGCTAGCTCTGGAAATAAAAAAAAAAAAAAAGAGTTACTGAGTGACAGTTTAAGTCTGGAGGGTTAATATTTACACTGTGTTGTGTTTCTGTAAACAGAGTTTTAATCATGAGAGGAAATAACCCAAGAGGATCTGAAATGAGCTGCAGCCATCCCTGCGACAGCCCAAAAACAGTACCAGTCACTGTTAGAGGAAATACTTTTCTTCTTGACTGTGCTGATTGAACTCGTTTTTTAGTTTGTCAAATAGAAATCTAAACATATTTGAATGCTGGACTTCTACATTAACTAAGAAAGTAATTTTTGCAGGAAAGTATTTAGGACAAAACACAGAATTATAGAGTTACTCAGACTTAAATGAAGGAAGAGGAAATGCACAGATGTAAACAGGCTCAAGTTAATGACATAATTTCCCCATTTTTACTTCAATCAGAGAAAAAAGGCCCCAGAGGAAATAAGACCAAACAAACAAACCCTTCACTCTGTTACTTGTGATGCGTGAGGCTCTCATTTTATTTCTGTGATCAGATCAACAACAATAAATATCAAAAAATTATGTCACAACAAACAAAGGAGAAATATAAAAACATGGTACAGAGAAATGAACATGTTCAAATACATACATACGAATACACAGAAAATATGTATCATCTCCTAATTTGAGCCACATAACATAAGAAAACATAACAAAAAACAGAGTGAGGCTCCATTTCCCTCCACAGGCTTTCATACCTCGATCTTCCTTCAAATTCCTGATACGACCTCGTGTCCTGCTCACTTTCATTTATTCAGGTTTTAGTTTTGAACATCCGTCCATCTTCTTCCACTTTTATTTTGCTCATTGCACTGTCCCCTTTTGATCTTCAAATATCCTTTTTATTCCCCTTTTTATGACAGTGGATATTTACAATGGACTCGGCTCATCACTCAGAGTCAGATTGGATCCACAACATTTGTACTGACGGTGGTGTGATCAGTGATGGGTAACAAAACAAAAAACAACAAGTGAAACATTAACATTGAGTACACTAGTCAAAGACATAAATTCTGAAAAGGCCTGAGAACGGATCAATAAAAATCAGAAACCTCTGGACTGTTTTCAGAGCAGCTGCTGCTTTTAGATCTCAGAGGAAGTCCCTCTCTGACCTCTGCCACAGAGCGCTCTGCAGCCTCACCACACACCTCAAACGTACAAACGACAAACAAATTAGATTTTAAACCAACCGGAACTTCACGACTGAGCAGTTTTCTGATGAGTTTCAACACCTTCAGGCAGCACAACAGGCGAGGATGCAGATCAGGAGAAAGGACGAGATCCTGAGGCATCAGAACAGGAAACGAGCCAAACTGTCAGGGCTGAAAGCACCAACTGACTCAGATTGTGTTAAAACATCTTCAGATTGAAAATCCTCTCTATTCACCAGATTAATGCTCATGTGAAGTCCTGAAAATGAAAAACGCTGAAAGATCAACTGTGTATTTTGCACAGAGGAACAAGAACAAGATGTCATGATGGAAGTCTAAAAACAGCCACGCCCGAGGTGGAGATCTGAACTTGAGATCAGCTGAGTTTAAATCACTGATAAGGTTTCTGATATTTACAGATCCAACTCAGAACTTTCCACAACTCATATAATAACACAATAAAACCATTATGATAATGGTTTTTATATTTTATTAAATAAATAAATATCATGGGTATACTATAATCACATATTAGATTACATTGAGTCATTATTTCTAATGGGGGCGATGGACAGAAAGCAGGAAGGTGGCTGATTGGCTGCAGTTGCCACAAACAGAAATAAATCAAGTGTTTAAAAGTGCAAAATAAAAACTTAAAGTTAATAAAGTGCTTAACTCACTGAGAGAACTTGCTAACCGTGCTATTGTGGCCCCATCTTAATGCCCCGTCTAATCAGAGCTTACATAAACTGATCTACTCTACGTCTGTCTCCTCCACCTCTCTACCTGCTAAAAGCTCCACTACGCTCACCTGCTGTTCTCACGGTAAAATCAAGCTCTGCAGAAAAATGCACAGAATAAAGTTAAACTTAAAAGAAAAAAGAAGAAAAATAAACAGATTTAAAGTTTATAAAAAGCTTGTTGCAGCCACAGTATTGATGTAATGTTACTTTTAATGGTTGTTGGGAGAAAATGACTCCCGAATGTGACTCAAGATCAGAGGAGCGGTGCATCGAACCCTTGTTGCTGTGAGATGAGTGCTGTCAACAGACGCTCTGTTTATGCTGTCTGCTCGCTAAATAACAATGCTTCACACATCGTCTCAAACATTTCAGATCAACTGTTTAACATTTCAGGTGGATGTTCATAAGAGTTGCCGCGTGTTGATGATTTCCATTTTCGGATGAAAAATACTGCAACACAAACGCCAACAATAAGACAACTTACAACTGCAACAATAATGATAATTAAATCATGCGTGTCCTTGTGTTCTACAGTCGGATCTCCTGAAGAGAAAAACAAAAATAAAACAGGTGAGAGGCCTGAGGTATGCTGACAGCATTTCTTTTACACTGAAATACGCCTGGCAGTTAGCAGAGGTCATAACGTCCAACAGTGACGTAACTGTCAGAAAAGTAATAAAAGTATCGGCAGGCGCTTGGATCATAAACACTGAGCACATCACTGTGCTCATGTTTCAGAAACCAACGCTTTTATTTTTTCTCTCAAACACTTGCATGTGTATTAGGTAAAGTACCTTAAAGGTACCTTTAAAAAAAAAACCCTCAACAGCAAGCAACAGAACGAAATATACACTTAAATATAAATATATACTTCTAAATTCTTCAGTTTTCAGGCCCCTCTTCTGTGGAACCAGCTTCCAGTTTGGATTCGGGAGACAGACACTATCTCTACTTTTAAGATTAGGCTTAAAACTTTCCTTTTTGCTAAAGCATATAGTTAGGGCTGGACCAGGTGACCCTGAATCCTCCCTCAGTTATGCTGCAATAGATGTAGGCTGTTGGGGGATTCCCATCATGCATTGAGTTTTTCCTTTCCAGTCACCTTTCTCACTCACTATGTGTTAATAGACCTCTCTGCATTGAATCATATCTGTTATTAACCTCTGTCTCTCTTCCACAGCATGTCTTTATCCTGTCTTCCTTCTCTCACCCCAACCGGTCGCAGCAGATGGCCGCCCCTCCCTGAGCCTGGTTCTGCTGGAGGTTTCTTCCTGTTAAAAGGGAGTTTTTCCTTCCCACTGTCGCCAAAGTGCTTGCTCATAGGGGGTCATATGATTGTTGGGTTTTTCTCTGTATCTATGAAGCGCCTTGAGGCGACTTTTGTTGTGATTTGGCGCTATATAAATAAAATTGAATTGAATTGAAATACATTTTCCTCACAGAAAGAAAAAAAGCAGGGGTGCACCCAAAGAGCAGAGTGCAGGGTGACACTGCACCACATGAAATCTGAAACTTTAGTTCATTACTTTACACTTTTAGTTGTAAGTCTACTGATATATATTGCTGGATTAATATAGATAAAACCACCGAGCAGCATAACTGAATAAAATTTCCATCTTATACATTAAAAGGATGCACATATTAATGCTACAACAACTATGATCCAGTCATATCATGCATATTTTTCTGCATTATAATTTACTCTGCCATAGGCACTCTACAACATCAAACTCAGTTTAAACAGTTCTCATGTCCGACATCTGTGTCAGCCTCAGAGCCTCTGGCTATCAGCTCTTTGCCTTTTTCTCGGTTCACTGCGCCACCACCTTCAAAACTCTAAGACAGTCAAAGAAGTAAAATGCACTCGGCTGGTATAATCACACACAGGAAAATGAGCAATAACAGATGTCTGAATGAAAATAAAACGGGGCCAATAAACAACTACGTCAGATCAGATTTATCACCACTCACACGCCACTGCAGGAAGCATCAGCATATGTCACGTAACACAAGTAGAAAGATCATGTTAACTGCAGACTGCAGTGATCTTTCAAACCACGTCAAGTTCGTGGAAAGTAGACCAAAAAAGATAAATAAATCCTCTGCAGTGGCAAAAGTTGGGGCTTTTTGTGTCTCTTTTTCCTTTTCTTTTGTTTTTGAAATCAAATGGTGGAAAATAACAAGCATGGTCTTCTGTTTTTACCACGCATGGACAGACAATGCTTCCCTCAGAGAACATCTGTGGGGGTGCAAAAAGCCAGCATCACAGTTCACAGACACAAAAAGCTCTTTTGTGCTTAGCAGTGCAGCGAGGGCTGCAATTTGGCTCTGCATGTCCCTACAAGTCAGAAGAAGAATAAGTAGTAAGGTGGACCTCTCAACTCACCAGAGTCTATGACTGTGAGGTCGATGGACCGCCTGGACTCACTCTGAACTCTCTGACCGCTGCTGAGATCACTGGTTATAATCCGACACTCATATGTTCCTGTATCGTTGATGTTGACGTTCTTCAGAATCACAGAAACGTCTCCGTTTTTCATAGACGGGTGTTTCAGCTCCACTCGGCCTTTAAAACGCTCGTGCTGGTAGCTTTCATATGAGCGCCGGTTTCGGTAGAAGAAGACGTATCCGTCTGACTTAATCTCAGGTATGCTCCACTCTAACAGGGTGATATTTACACTGCTGAGACTCTGACACTGAAGAGTGACATCTTGTCTAGGCCTCACTTTTATCTCTGTGTGACCAAAGACAAAAGAAAAAAAGAACAAACATTGATAAGATGTTGCGATCCATTTCTTTACGACATATTGTGTAGAAATGCTGGCGTAACTCCTCCTGTACAGTTCTTTTTTTTCAGTAGACGAGCATATCTAGAGACATCTGACAGAAACTATTTGGATCGAGGAAGTCTTAAAAAAACATCAGTGGATTAATCAAAGTAATGGATTCCTGCAGCTCGACATATTTCCAAAACAAGGCCAGGGACCAAAGAGAAATATGATTTTTTTTTTTTAAATTTCCTCTTGATGATGCACTTTCACACACAGTGACAAATGTCCTTGATAGATGTAGGCCAGAGGCTGTTATGGGCCTACTTTTCTGTTGCTTGTTGGGGAAAGCGTCCTCCATAAATGTGCATGCGTCACCTGCTCGTGTGAATAACTCATGCACAAGAAGAGAAAAGAATAAAAGCAAACTCATCCTCCTCAGTGGTTATTAACCTACCCATGTGTTCATTTACAGAAAAGAGGCAGCAAAAGCTACTGACTTAGATTACAGCACTCGATGTTTGTTTGTGTCTGTCTGGGTTATTTAAGATCACCTCAAGGGATCAAAAACTTTCTTGAAATCTTGAAATGCCTTGAGTAACAAGCTCTTCTCCAGGAAAACCAGATTTTCATCATATGGTACCAAGTGTTATGGATCAGACTTTGTGGCTATTTTAAAAGAATATTTCCTTTGAAAATAGCACATTAATTTCCTCATGCTGTTCTGAATCGCTAAACTCTGTTGACTGTTACCACATGTGTAGCTAAGAACCCACAATGACACAGATTTGTAAATAAGAATAAAATAGAATAGAATAGACCTTTATTCTCATTGTACATGCACATTGAAATTGTAGGTATGCCATGCCAACTGGGCGAGAGTGCAGGATCAAATAACAAACATGAGGAGTGTGTACAAAGCAAGAGAAAGGTCACGGATTAGCGAACAGGTTGTGAAGTCTCTTTTATTTCACGTGGCACACTCAGTTCCTTTACAGGAAAATGAGGATTGGTAGAGCCTAAATTAAGAGTTTCCTTTTCCTTGCTTCCTTCCAACTTAATGGTTTCATTTCTACCACTGCAGAAAACAAAAGTACAATATTGTGGACCTGACAGATTACTTGCACATACGCTGATGTTACACTTGTATGAACAAACTATAAACCTATGTCTGGGAGCTATGACGCCAAATGCAATAAGATGTGATAGAGTTGTAACACATGAGGTCATTTTCTGGGTTCATGAAGAAATGTCTGCAATTACACCAGTAAACTTTTGATATGTTATAACAAAAATTCATAGTGACATCATACCTATAACATAGTGCACGCAACATACTGGGGAAAACAAAGGTGGGACACCACCGGGAGGCAAAAATTCTGATAACTGCATATTTCTTGTGCAGCTGATCTATCAGTAATCATCTGACAACTTAAAACTACTGTGTCGTGTTTATGCACACTGACTGTGTGCAAGTACAACGCAAGAAGTATGTCCCGAGAAAGGTTTAATCCCTCAGAGGGAGACAAAAAATCTCCCAAAAACAAACACGACAAGATCAGCAAGATGCGACTTGACTAATTATAGTATCTTATCATAAGCATCTACCGACAGACACGCTAGTTAAACAGAAGAATGAAGCCAGCCCTTGTGACTTAGAGAAGATGTGGCAAGTTTTTAAATGAGATTAACTCCACATACTCAACTCTGCTGCTCTGTGTAGTTCAGCAGTTTTGTTAATGTAATTTTTCCAGTCTTTTCTTTTCTTTCAGTTCCAGTAAGATAGCGGTGGGGGAACTCCAGACAAGATTAAAGACCTGGCAAATAACAATTTCTGTCTCCAGCTCCGGAGATTTCCTCCACCTGTATACTCCCACGAGAGCACTGGGATCAGTTGTTCTTGGTGGAACCTAAGTTACGGATAAAGACCAGAGGTCCTCTGGAACAATCTCCTCCAAGCTATTCGCACGTCCAGTCCTGCTGCAAACACGCTGCTATTAATGTTTACATTTAAACAGCTGTTAAAACGTGCTCTAAAAAATTGTGAGTCACAGCATTTGTCAGACTGCCAGCAGTTTTTTTTTTTATTTTATTTTTAGCTACTCACCTTCTAATGCCACAGTCTCAAAAGTCAGAAGAAGAAGAAGAAGGATGTGAGACATTTCTGTTGAATAACTCACAACTGACCCTCCTGAAGCTGCTGGAAACTCGATTTGTGTAAATCTGGTGTCGTGCCAAAAGCAGTCTGAGGCAAGGGGCAGTCTGCTGCGTTCAGGGACACACCCACCTGAACTACATCAGCCGTCACAGTGTGCTTTTAACTCTGAAGCTGCACTCAATGTTTCTCTCTCCTGTTTTTGTTGTTTTTGTAGGAGAAAGCGCAAAGTGAACACGGGAAAGTGCCTCGAGCCCACATTCATGACACCCTAAAATGATCCTTATTTAGGTTTTGTATTGTTTAATTGTTTTTTTTATTTTTTTTTATTATTCCACTGTAGATGCTGTAGAAATAATATCTGCTTTCCGTCTGTGTATTTTTGTAAATATCTTGTGTAATGACAATGAACCTTATTGAATCTTCAGTGTGAATCAGTAACCAGCATCAACATTTAGACAACAAAGTTAACTTAGCATGGTTCTAACAGAGCTCACTGGCTGCCCTCTGGTGTTCGCCAGCGGTCACTGCAGGTTTAATTCTTACTCGGACGGAAGTGACGGACAAGGTAAGCGACTCATGTTGACGCCGGAGATTTTGGCGGAAAATTAAAGCGAATGGTAGTTTAGAATTGAACAAATTCCTTTAAGCTTCAGTATTACCAAATACACTTATCAATTGTCTTTATTTATTTTAATTGTGTGTCTTTAATTATTACCTAAACATTTCTATGTGCTACAAAATAGACATAATTGTAAATGTGCTGAGGTGAAACTATACTTTCAATAATATTACCACTACAGACGGTGGTTAATTAACAGGCTGATTAAATTAATCTATGCTGATCAGCTAGCTAAAAGTCTTTACTTTAGCAGCCCAAATCAGAGGCTAACATTAGCATTTGTTAGCGTCAGCTAGGAAACTAGGGTTAGTGTAACTTTGCCTGAAACTCTTTAAAGAGTAAAGTAGAGCTAAGTGTGGCTCAATTTTGAATACAGTTTGGTGCCATTTGCAATTGAGAAATACAGATAGTTTCTCTCTTTACTCTTAAAGTTAACAAATATGTTTTTTATATTTATCAACCTAAAAAAATAAACATTTAGTCTGATTTGATGTTACAATTAAAAAAGTGTTTGTGTTTTTATCTGAAGAGTTTGTAAATATCTGGTTTCAACTGTATATTTGATGATGTTGGTGTTTGGCTTGATTGTCAGCACAGAGAGGACAGAGAGGGAGAGAGAGCAGGTGAGACACACATGTTAGTCAAATGGTTGTTTACCAAAAGTAATCATATCATAGGTACTCATGTATCTAGTACCTAGTGTTTCTTTTTAGGTTTGTTATTTTTCAAATTCTATATTTATTAAGTTCTGCAGGCTTGTTTGCACAACAAGGCTAAATAATTATATAAACTTTTCTCAATCTAAATAGTGGACTTTGGTAGAATTAAAAAAATAAGTGTAGTGCAGGTCTATGATGATTTTTAGTGCTACTATCATCTAGTTCTGATTCTGGTTCTGTTTTGGTTAAATCCTAAATAGTCCTGATTTTGAACTGTTGTAGTCCTGTTTTAATTCCGGATCAGTTCTTGGTCTGGTTGAATTGGGGTTTAGTCCTCGTGTCTTGATACAGGCCCGACTTTGTTCTGCCTTGCTGCTTAATTAAAAAACTAGTTTAAGGTGTCCTGCACATATGATATATATTTTTCCCTATATGAAGTCATTCTTTTTTGAACAAAACTCAAAACAGAGCCAATTATTCTTTCCGTCATTTCTAACCCCCCCCCCCCCCCCCCCCCCCCAAATCCTTCTGGCTTGTACAGGGAGGAGAGGGGAGAGACGGACAGCAGGCGGCACCAAATAACCAGCTCTGCTTGCTGCTGCTGTGCTGAAGTCTCACACACAATCTGTCGAAAGGGGAGGGGAGCTGGCTGCTTCCACAGGGCACATTTCATTCATAAATTAATATTGTCGATCCGAGCCAATTATGTATTAATTATTTTTCTAAAAACATAAACACTGATCAGAAAACGACAGTCAGCACTTCTCACTTCATTTGTGGGACTTGTGGGCCTCAGGCTTTAAATGCAGTAATATGTAGGCCTGCTGCTGCCTCTCTCTTACTAGGTCAGTTAATATCAGCAGATATATATATATATATATATATATATATATATATATATATATATATATATATATATATATATATATATTAGCAGTGAAGTTGACTAAAGTGCTTTCCAATAATAAACAGAGATAACAGTTAAAAGCCATACATTAAGCAGAGAAATAAATTAATGTAAAATAAATACACAAATGAAAAAGAAGATAAAAATTAAATATTAAAACATAAGTAAAATAGACAAAATCTACAATGAATAAAATTAACAAAATAAAAAGATTAAGAGTGACCAACAGCTGACTAAAACTGACTACAAACTGACTCTGGTACTACTCCTAAAAAGCCTTTGAAAAAAAGTGTGTTTTTAAAAGTGATTTAAACATTTCAAGTGTTGGGGCCAGTGTAATATGGGGCAGTTTATTCCATAATTTGGGGGCCACAACAGCAAAAGCTTGGTCCCCCAGTTGTTTCAGTCTAAACAAGGGGACAGCAAGGGGTGACTGGTCAGTTGATCTAAGCGACCTTTGTGGAGTGTACAGGTGTAGAAGGTCTGACAGGTAAATAGGAGCCAGGCCATTTAAAACGTTAAAAGCAAAAAATAAAATTTTTAAATGAATTCTAAAACGGACAGGCAACAGGTGTAAAGAGGCAAGAACAGGGGTAATGTGCTCACGTTTGCGTAACCCTGTGAATAGGCGAGCAGCAGCATTCTGGACCATTTGCAAGTGTGATAGTGAAGCCTGATCAATACCAATATAAAGTCCATTACAATAATCAAGGCGAGCGGTCACAAATGCGTGTGAGACTCTCTCCAAGTCACAAAAAGAAATAAAAGGCTTTACTTAGAGCTGCCTCAGCTGAAAAAACTATTTCTCACTACTGTATTTATCTGTTCGTCCATTTTAAGAGCAACACAGAGATTCATATGTTACTATGTATTAATATATCACTGATGGGACATGAGGCCTGCTGAAGGCAGTCAAACTGAGGCCAGACTCAAGGTGATGAAAACCATCACTTGTTGAGCAAACTGAAGCTCTTCTGCTGCCACCTACTGGCTCTTATTCATCTGTGACTTTTTACACAGTGCATACACTCACTGGCCACAATTTTAGACACACCTGCTAGGTCTGCTATGTGAATCTCACAGAGAACATTGTGCAGTGCATGAACTGTTATTTGTTCTTCATTATTAAAATGAATGTTAGAAATAAACAGCAGCTTTTTTGTGACACTCTGCTCTAAATACGGAGTATGAACTGTACAACATGATGGGATTCCTCCATCCTTTACACCAGTTTACTGTCCTGTCAGATTCTTAGTTCAGCCAAGAGCTGCACACTCGTTTTATTGTCTGCGCCTGACCTCAGTTATTGGAGAGCTTCAGTGCCACTCGACAGCAGAGTAAGACCATTTTTAGAAAGTGGTTGGTTAATTTTTGTTGTCTGTAGATGTTACAGCAATGTAGCTATTTAAACTATTTGTTTTGAATTTAGCAGTTACTGATTCTTTTTAATTAAAGCAACTGGAAATACTTGTTTTTGTGTAGTTTAGAGACACACGTGGGTTCATCTACAGACACATTTGGGTTAAAATAAAGATTATTCATAGTCATTTCTACAATAATAAACACGTTGAACCTACAAGAGCAGAAAATATTAATTAATTGCCCAAAGTTTGAGCATTTTCCACGTAAAATCCACAATTTAAAAAACACTGAAACTCAAACCTTGACAGGACCATCATACAAACACAGAGGAGAGTGTAAATCATGACAGAAACCATGAACAGGAGCAGGTTTCACACACACCAGATTCAAACAGGATAAAAGTCAAACACAACACTGGTGCAGTTATTTTTAGCAATATGCTTGCAGTATATTTTATGAAGTTTAGCTGCTACTTCTGATACTACATCTTTGGAATTCTGCTTCATGGCTCATTACTTAACGTAAAACTAAAGGTCACAGAGGAGTTGATCGAAAATTCTCATAAATAGAAAATCTGTTCAAACATGTAATACTGATTGTTTTTTTATTGTATTAAAGTGATTATAGAAAGACTAATAAAACAAGTATTATTGATGTACACAATTCATTGTATGCCTAATTGAATTTTATATTATCATTATTATTTTATTGTTTCCTTTACAAAACATGTTACACAAAAATTACACGTAATCACAGGACACTTGCGGTCTAACAATGACATTGTGTCCTGATGTACTCGTTGATGTTCTTGTCCCATCCTGGACTGTGGTACTGACACTCACTAGTCCCAGGCCTCTTTTCTTTTGCTTAGCATGCAGCCTCAGGGTGCTGGACTTGGGGTGAAACCCTCCATGCATGGTCAGTAGTGATGGGAATTCCAGCTCTTTTAAGAGAACCGGCTCCCAAGTGGCCCTTCAGGTTGTTTTGTTGCTTTAATTAATTTATTATCAACAACAATATAAAATTATGCACAAAATGAACTACTTAATGAATCTGTGTTGTGTGTTGTGGCCTCTCTTTCTGTCCCACGTCTCAGGTCTCTATGTTCTGTCTCCGCAGTCTGATAAGTTTACATGTCTGGAGTTCAGTCCATGTGTTTCCTGTTTTACTTTGAAGGTCTGTGTTTCATGTCACTGCATTCAGTTTTGCTTTCCCCTATCTTGTTATGCCCAATTAATCCCAGCCATGTCTCCCTCCTGTTTCCTGTTTCCTGATCACTCCCTCTGTGTATATAAACTCTGTGTTTTCTTCTGTTGTCTGTCGTGTTGTCTGCTCATAACGTGTGTTTTCCTCTGTGCTCAGTGGTCCTAGGTTTCTAGTTTTTTGTTTGTTTGTTTTGCAAGTGTAATGTTTATTGAGTGTTTTCATTGCAACTGCAATAAAGCAGCCTCTTTGAGTCTACTCCCTCGTCTGAGCGTCCTGCATTTTGGGTCCTACTTCCTGCCTGCCACAGTGGAACATGCCACAATGCAGAGCTGGAATGGGACAAAAACAAATCGACCTGGCCATTTTGACTAGAGACCGGCCCACCAGGTATTATAGGAAAAGCTATAAAGTCTTTGAAAACAAATGCTGTTGTGAAAGTGATGTGCACTGTCTTATTGGTATATATGTATCAATCCAATAAAATGAAACCTTGCATTTAAATCTATTTTCCTTTTTATTCTGACTCACAGTAAAATAGCGGCAGAATGGTGGCACAGAGACAGTCCCGAGTTTGATTCCACCACCTGGCTGGGGTCTTTCTGTGTGGAGTTTGCATGTTCTCCTTGTAAATGGTAAATGGACTGGTTCTTATATAGCGCTTTTCTACTCTTCTGAGCACTCAAAGCGCTTTATGTGCATTCACTCAGTCACACCCATTCGCACAAGCACATTTTTGTAAGTGCTTTCTAAGTAACATTCACACACATTCATACATACTTGTGTTTGTGTGGGTTTTCTCACTTTGGCTTCCTCCCACAGTCCAAAGACATGCAGTTAGAGGCATTATGTTAATTGGTCACTCTAAATTACCCACACATGTGAGGTTGTGTGTCTCTGTGTTAACCCCGTGACAGATTGGTAACCTGTTCAGGGTGTACCCCACCTCTCACCCTGTGGTAACTAGTTAGGCTCCAGCCCCCCATGTCCCTGACAAGGGTAAGTGGAAGAAGATGGACTGAAGACTTAGGAGATCTTCTTAAATCTAAATATCACATATCCTGTGTCCCAACCTGTACCTTTATCTCTGACAGCTGAGTGAGGTCAGTTTTCCGTCACAGCTGGGTCAGTGCACCATGAATAATCAGGCTGGCTGTGAATCATCTCTACAAAAGTCTGTGTCGAGGACACATGCTGATGATGTTTACAACAATCTTAAGTAGTCAGATTTAGAGGTTGACAGTGAATCTCTTGTAGTTTCAGTGCTCAGCAGCTCAGAGAAAAGATGTGACTGAAACCAAAACCTAGAGCTTCTGAAAGGATCAGAAAACGAGGAGGAAACTTCAGTCTTTTCAGGCAGTCTGCTACTGACTGAAATAGATTTTTTAAAGTCACTGACTTAAACACACTTTGTTATGAACAGTAAAAAAAGAACATTTTCAGGATTCATGACATTTACTGAAGACCCCATCCATAGTCCACTGAGTGCCACCATGAGGTCAAAATGAAACATAGCTGCAGTAGGTCTGATTAAAAAGGAGCTTCTGCACAGTTTTTAGGTTTAAAAAGATTTAAAAAGTAAAGTTTGTTTTGAAATCTGATCTTTTTAATGTTACTGAGAAATATTTAGGAAAAAGCAGCAGGTGATAAACTGGACACCCTCAGACTGATAAAATATAAAAAGATGAGTATTACATATTTTACATTTACTAGACACTTTATTAGGTACACCATGTCTGTCTGACCCTCTTTTTTCTGTGAGAACTACTCTAATCCATCATGGGACTGATCCAGTAAGGTGATGGAAACATCCATCCATCCCCTTCACTTATCCTTTTCAGGGTAAGGGGGGTCGCCAGTCTGTCGCAGGGCTAACACACAGAGACAGACAACCAATGTTTCCAATTAACCTATCCCCACTAAGTGCATGTCTTTGGGAGGAAGCCAGAGTACCTGATTATGGAAGCATTCCTAAGAATTTTGTTGTCAGAATTGTTAGAGCGCCCTCTAGTTGAAGATAGCTTGCTATGACACTGGCTTTAAATCAATATGATAAAAATAAATTCTCTTTACAGCATGAATAACAGACGAGCTGCAGAAATGTATTAAGCAAAAGTGTAAACACCAGCTCATTTATTTCTTTATTTGTGTGGACAGAGAGTCGTGATGAGGATCACAGTAAGTGTAGCTGAGATATAATGGTAATGAACTTCCTTAAAACTATGTTTTATTTTTTGTTTTTTAATTATTATTATTATTTATTTAATTTATGTTACACAAAGCTTCCATATGTCACTGTTGTAGTGGGACATTAATCAGCAGGACACCATTTGTGAGTCACATATGTGGGGATTCACACTCAGAGATGCGACACATTCCCCCTTTAAAGTCTTTGTTTAGATTTGGTGTATGTTGCTTTACTAAGTATTAACTCATAAGTGTAAAAGTCCCCAAAACACATTTGATTACTTTAAATAAGAAAAATAGTGATCTAAAGAGTCAGTTATTTTTATCTGATTCTTTTTTTATACCATACAGTCATATAGATCACCCATGTTTTTTGTGCTAAATAGGGATGGAACATGGGTATATTATATATATTATATGTAATAGGGATAGAACACCTGTTTTTGTTCACTGATTTTGGGTATATTGTAATTTTTAAGGTTGCAAATTGTACTTTCAGACATTTTAGAAATATTAATTTTTTTATGAATATGTGTTTTGTAAATGATTTATCTTACTGGGAATTTGAATATTAAAACTCATTGTCCATCTAGTTCATTTCTGAGTATACTTCTCCTCATTGTTTCAGTGGCTGTTTAGGGAAAACACGTCACTGTTTTAATGTTTGCATATTGTAAGCAAGACTTGCATAGACTCCACACTGGGGTGGAAGAGAGGCATGTTTGTGTCTACTTATATTGCCTTTTAGAAAACAGAGCCAGTTTATTAACCAACCGACACAATGCAGTCTATCAGTTTATATCTGCTTCATCAGTATCATGTTTGTCTGACAACATTAAAAGCTTCAAAACAAAATCCACAGAGGTCAGAATCACTGGATTATCCAGAAAAACAAAACATGCAGTTAGTCAGTTGTAAACATCAGAGTCTAGCAATTGCTCGCTGCTCTCACACTGTGACTGTCACTACTGATTCTATGGCGCAAACAGGATAACAGATGGCTGTAGCTTCAAGCTTTGGTAAGGGAAGCCTTACACCTGCTTTATTTTTAATGACCAGCGGTGGGCGATTCACAGTTTCATATAAGTCTTTGTTTGTGATTTGTGACAATGTAAATGAAAACATAAAGTTCATCTTCCACATCGTGATATTCTAAGATGCATATATGAGGATTATGGAGGGTGAAGAATGCTTTTAAATATCATATAACAATTTCCTTGGTAGAAAACTGTGCAGACTGTCATGAATGTGCATTACGTAAATGCTTTTTAAACACAGAAAACCTTCACCAAAGTCATTGTTTCATACTTTACATAAAGCATGGTTGCTGAGGCAACAGTAAAATAAGACTGCCTTCACATTTGAAATTCAAACTAGCTTTATCGAGTGCAGGATCAGGTGATGGTTTAATGGAGTGGCCGTGTCACGCAATGTGGAAACTTCTGCAAACACACCCTGTTCATTTCTGTTTCCTCTCTGAAAGTTAAAACCATCATTACCATTCTGCATCTTTTTATTGCAAAACCACAGTTATGTGCTTGCTCTTACTATTTAGAGTTAGAGAAACAGCCATACTATATTTTGAATCATCCTTCATCAAATCAGTGAGCACAATCTTATATCTATGACCAGGGGATTAGATTTACAAAAAGGAATTGTTGAGATAATGGGTAGAGAAATGCTACCTATACAACTGAGATTTAAGCAGTATTTTATGAGAAAGTGACTTACAGTAAATGAGATGGGAGAAAATTAAAGTGGTTTTAGCAGTTCCACATTATTGAGTGCCGGTGAAGTTCTGGTTTTAGTGATTTTTCTTAAATAAGACTAAATGAGACCCACAAATGATGGAGTTCTGTGCCAGATGGCCTCCACAGTCACCTGATCTACATCTAACCAAAATGGTTTGGGATGAGATGGACCCCAGAGTGAAGATAAAGGGCCAACAAGTGCTCAGCATCTCTAGGAAAGCATCTCTTACAGGTGATTATATCATGAAGCTCATCGAGAGAATGCCAAGAGTGGGCGAAGCAGTAATCAAAGCAAAGGGTGGCTATTTTGAAGAATCTAAAATAATAATAATAATAAAATATGTTTTGAATTCTTTCACACTTTTTTGTTTTACTACATGATTCCATATTTGTTTATTCATAGTTTTGATGCCTTCAATGAGAATCTACAATGTAAATAGTCATAAAAATAAAGTAGAATCGTGAAATGAGAAGCTGATTCCAAACTTTTGACTGGTGGTGCATGAGTCAGAAAATCCTTCATTTCCTTGCACACAGAGGTTTGTATTTTCTTCACTTATCTTCAGCTTCTGCACTCTCTTCTAATTTCACTGATTCAATGGGAAGAATTTCTAACATCTATTTTGAGGGGCCATATTATCAAGAGGTGGTCATGACATGGACAAATAAGAGAAATGGCTGGAAATTTAGCTGCTAAGTTAAGTTTAGGATAGGCTAAGAGTAAAAACGAGGTATCCCAGCTGTCATCAGAAGAACAATTAACATGTTGCCCTAAATGATTTTAATTATGATTGCGAAATTTGTTGGCAGTATAATTAGAAGAGAGACCAAAGTCACTTACAAACCGAACAAACCAAACTTGTTAAGTTCAATAAAAAGGAATAAAAGTTTATTTGAAATCTCATGTTTGAATTCAGGAAGGGATTCTGAAACCAACTATTCCCCACCTCGACCTGCCCAGGTTAAAGCCATGTGTCAGTGAAATGAAAAATGTCTTGTTTCTGAGAAATGATTAAATAATGTAAAACAGAGAGTGTTACTCCCCCAAAGTCCAAGGACTATACTAAAACTTTGATGTTTTAAGTTTTATATTAGAATATGTTGGAGATGCCCAGAGAGACAGTGGACTTGTTGATTGGTTCCTTTGCTATCTGGGAAAGTAGTGGAGGTTTACACTATAATAGATGGGGAAGGAGCATGATACACTGAAGACCTAAAAACCACACTGATGACCAAGTTCACCATTTCATCTAAGGTGTATTGGCAGAAGTTCTGGTTGAATGCTGGCCCTCCTGTTGAGAAAACCACATTACGATCTAAATGGCCTCTACTGTTGCCAGAGCAGCCCAAAATATTCAATTCTGTCTCCGGATCATCTGTACACAACATAAAAGTTCAAATTTGACACAGAAAGGGTTTTTTTTAATGGTTTAGTTAATATCACAGTGATTATAAAACTGCATGTATGTGTTGTTTCACCAAGTCTGCAGAGGACAACTAGTGTCCTGCGCCGCAACATGTTGTGCTGTAGTAAAGAATAGAATCATAAATAAAGAATAGAGTCACACACGTTGAGCTTGTGTTAACTTCACAGCAAGAATGTTTATTCTTTACAACAGGGTCATCTGAAATCATCAGACCATTGCTTATTTGCATAAAAATTGTATATTTCAAATTTTGACGTTAGCTTCTTATATATAAAAAAATACAGAGAATTGACAAGTTAAAATCTGAAAAATTATAATATTTAAGGACATATTAATAATAAAAATTTAATAAAATTACAAAAACTTTACATTGTAAAAAACACTTTCTGAATGCTGAATTGCACGATACTGCAAAATGAAAAACTTGTATGAATACTTGTTATTTAAAGTTTTATTCACAAAATGAAGAAAAATACATTTTCCTTTATCTCCCATGCTTCACTGACCAATTATAACACAACTATAACTGTAACACAAAAAAATAAAATAAAAACAAAATACCAGTAGATAGTCTTGGTCTTAGTGGAGGGCATCCACTTCCCTCCACTATGCTCTGCATCATCTGAAGAGTCCTGGGACTCTCAGTAAAGACGCTCTTCATTGATTTCAGCTCTGCTTTTAATACCATTATTGCAGACATTCTTAGCTTCAACATTCAAGCTGACAAACTTGGATCAAGTTCAGATCCATCAAGTGCAAAACACACAGACTCGAGAACAGCTTCTGCCCGTGGGCTGTCAGAACTCTTAATACAAATTAAGAGTGTAAGTGTATCTCCCATACAGTCATTCTATCGCTACTATGTTGCTGCCATTCCCTGTGCAATATTTTGGCAGATGTGCAATTACCATCCCTATCCTTACTGACTATAGCCCTTCCACTCTTATTTATTTATTAAATTCTATTATGATTCCCTTGTAGGCTCAGACATTGTGTATGTCTAGTATATATATATATCTATATAGTGTTCTTATATTGTTTTTTTTTTCTTTTTTGTATATTATTTTCTTTAATTTCGCTGTGCAAGCAACTGTACAATGACAATGAAAAAGTTGTTCTGAGTTATCCGAAAGAAAAAATTATTGGAGTTTCCAGTATTTCAACACTTTTTTGACTCCAATATTTTGAAATCTGACTATGATTAGAATGATAAATGATCTAATTTTTAGAACCACCTCAGATTTGTATCTCTTGAAAACATTTAGAGATCAATACTTTCGCTTTTCACTGGCCTTTCTTAACATAAGAATAAATCACATTTAAATGAATATTTTTATGCAAATGTTTATTTTTATATTAGAACATGATTTAGTATGAAAGCTGAATAAAAATGGAATTTCATATTTTTGACTAAAGAGCTAAGATTTAAAATGCCCTGTTTTGCACAATAATGAAATTCAACTCAATTCCATTAATTGTCTTTTACAACTTTACTTTAGGATTTCTCTTTGTATGTTTAAATATGTGATTCTACAGGAGTACTTAACTATTTGTTTTATGTTCTAGGTTCAGATTTTAACTAGCCAACACTCATGGACATTTTTTAGTGACTGTCTGAAAAAAAAAAACACTTAGCGATGCTGATTTTTTTTTTGTTCTTTTTTATCTGCTGATATCTTACTTGGACAGTCTTATTAGGCTTATTTCACCTCTACATTTTTTTGCGTCCTTGCTGTGCAGTTAACATTGCTAAATGATTGTTGAAAAAGTCTGTGCTGTGTTGGAATACAGAGTAGACTGTTTGAGTATTGGATGTCATCACACAAAACCAATGTCTGTCTCTGTTCAGTGATAATATTAATAAGTGGAAAAGCAGCAGGAGACTCACAGACCAGCTGAAAAAAAGCCATTTAAGATTTCAAACAGGCTGCATTTCAACTGGAGGCTGGTATGAATTCTGACTCTGTTGTTGTTTATGTTTTCTGTAGATCAAAAAACCAACAAAAGCAGCAACAAGAAGCACAACAGGAACTACCAGACCAGCTATTAGTCCAACAGATCCATCCTCCTTCCCTCCATCCTCTGTGTGTCCTCCTGTCTGACCTGCAGGTGAGAAACAGGTGTGAGGTGTCAGCTGTCAGGTAGGTGATGAGTGAAGAACAGAACAGAATCCATTTCCTCTTCAAACTGCTGTCAGACATTATCTACTGCACTCTGATCACATCACTCAGACCAGCTGCTTTCTACAAAGTCTCATCAACAACATCTTTAGAAACAAACATCAACAACCAGGAAGCAGCTTCACCTCTGATCACACACACACTCAACTCTACTCACTCACCTGGAGGAACAACTCTCAGGGAGATATTGCAAATGTGTTCATTGTTTGGGAAGACATGACACTCGTATGTTCCAGTGTCATTAATCGTCACATCCTTCAGAATCAGAGACACGTCTCCATCCTTCATCTGTCTGTCCTGCAGATCCACCCGGTTCTTAAAAGATGGATGCTGGTTGGCTGGTTCAAAGTGTCCATCTCGGTACAAAAGGAGATGTTGTGGCTTCAGGTCAGCTCTGCTCCACTCCACTCCATCTCTGCAACCGTTACTGACCAAACTATCATGTTTGATGTTTTTGCCAAACACTCTACATGGGAAGCAGAAAGCTGCACTCTGGTTGACTGAATATTCTAACCAGTTGTGCTTTTCAAACCAGCTGTGGTTAAATGCTCGCTTCTGTGTACCAAAAGTATCATGTGGATAGCTCTTCAGCTTCACCTGTCTGGGCCCTGTGTCTTTGTCACCTAAATCAAACCCTGTAGTAGAATGAGTTGCTGCAGCTGCTTCATCATTTTCCCTCTCTTGGCCTGTTTGCTCTCCTCTCTCTGTAATAACTTGATCTTCCTCTGCCTCTCCATCCATTTGCTGCAGCTCCTCTGTCTCTCCTTGCTCTCTCTGACTTGAACTTGCCTGTTGACCTTTTTCTCCCTCAGCCACTCCTTCTGCCTCACCCTTCAAGATACATTAAAACATACTGAATTGTAGTGTAAATTGCTAATATCATGACTTCTGCTCCCGCTCCACAGTAATTTGTTGCTCCCAAATATTTTGAAGTTACAAACATTATATTTTGAGCACGCATGTGACTAAAATGGTTGCAATTTAAAGCCCTGAAAAATATTACTAAATTACTTGAATTGAAGTAATATTAAAATAGAACCCTCAAAAATATGTGAGTCAGGCTAATTTGACTTATATACATATCTCTCTCTTTGCTCTCTCCACTTTCTAACCTTGACTCTCCTAAATAAAAGCTCAAGTTAAACAGGTCTTATATGTTGTACCGTGACTGAAATGTTTCATATTTCATATCCATATTGAGTCCCATAAAATTCTAATCAGACTGTCTGCATCACAAATGACTCCATCCTTTGACTCACCTCTCCAGCAGACGTCTCTCCCCTCTGCCTCTCTGTGCTCCTCTGCCCTGACTCCTACAGGTTAATGGGGATGGAGTGATTATTATTATTTCCACTGATGATAACCATACCTGAATGAGCTCAGCTGGATTTTTCAGAGCTAAAACGAGTGACAGAAATTAACATTATGCTAACAATTTAACTTAGTGCGCTAGCCAGGTTTTTATTTACAAAATGGGGAGCACCTGGTTCCTTATTTACATGGGACTCTCTGCTGTTAGCTGGAGCTAACTAATTGTTACTACCAGCCAGTGATGAAGACTTACTTTCTTGAAAAACTTGCGTATATCCATGATTTCTTGCCGTTTGCCACATGTACGCTAGTGTTTCTGCAGGTGTATACGAGCGGAGTGTAAAGTAGCAGTGAAAACGAGGACTGGATTTTCAGTCATGTGGATGTCCCCTGTGAACAACTGGAAGGGATTGGATAACGAAGCACTGACGCTACCTTAACAATGTAAAGCGAAAGGGACCAACCGAGTTATGATCATATTTGTGTGAATAGCGACAGGTTTATATTATTATTTCTTTAAACTCATATTCCTGCATCTTTATATTGAATTTGTCTGCAAGTTCTGTAAAAAAAAAAAAAATCGAATAAGTTAAAAAAAAAAAAAAAAAAACCCACCAAATTATTTAGGGGGGCTTAAGAATATTTTAGGGAGGCTTCAGCACCCCTAAAATAGGCCTAACGACGCCACTGGGTTTGAATGTGATCTGCTGATGTGAAGCTGAAAGCAGAAGTCACCTTCGCCAGCAGATCACAAACAGGAAAAGTGACCGGGGGCGTTGCCTCTCATCTGTTCTGTCGTTCACAGAAGTCTCCTCAGTTACCGCAGCCACAAACGACGAGCTGAAAACATTTCAGCAGCCTCTGCGTGAAAACTTTCCCTGACTTCGTTGAGATTTCTCGGTTTTGTCGTTTCAGAGTGGACAGCAGCTTTTCTGCCCAAGTTTGGCTTCAGCCTCTGACGGTAAGATGGAAACTCTTTAACTGCTGAACAGCCTTTGAAATTTTCTTTCAGCGTAACCTTAAACAATTGTTGTTTTTTCACAGCGTTATTATTTTAGTTCGATGTTTTGCGCTGGTTTTCATTTTAATTTGGTTTCAAATGGATAACACACGTTAACAATTTCCATACTAGTTTTCAGTCGTGATTTAAATGTCATTTATATAATACTGGACTGTTTGGGAACACGAGAAGCGTGAAATTTACCATTGGACTTTTTTGTATAGTCCTCCCTCTTTGTAAGAGGCCACCTAAACACGTACGACATGAATGGAAAGCCCGGTATCTGCTCTATGACTTTGTGGGGTAGCTCACTTAAGTCAAATGTTACATCAAATTAAGATACAGGCTGATTTTCACTTGTATTCCGTGTTTCTCCACATCGCCCCTCGTATTGTTTTTTGTTGTTGTTTGTTGTTTGTTTTATGATTATTACCTCTTATCAGTCCACGACTACGTACATGAAATTAAATGTTCCTGGTTTAAATGATAAAAACGCCACATTTAGGGCATGAAGGGGTTGATGGAGCCGGGATGGAACAGCTGTTTTAAATGTGACAGTTTTTTTCTTTTTTTTTTCTTTCTTTAAATATAACATTTGATGATGTTTTAACATTTTTTTTTATTAAAACGGTCTGAGTACGTTTATAACCAGGGTAACCTATGAGTAACCCAGGAACAGAGAAAATAGTCAGGGAGCATGTTTACCAGTATATAGGGAATAGAGAACGTAAAGGTTCGTTGTTGGAGTCTATCCCAGGTGTCAAGTGTGTCATTGTGTGTGGGTCAAATAAGTGACAATTGTTGCTCTGGGGAATCTTGAAACGGTATGTGTCATGTCTGTGTGTATTTTGTTTCTTTAAGTGAGAGTAATGACAGAGTTCTAGTTGGCCTTTGAAACTGTCATGAGAACAGGTTCCCACAGAGACAGACACTTGGTCATCTTTGAAACATCATGGGGGAATTTTGAAACTGCAGAAAAACAGCATTTTGTACACAGAAGTAACAGGAAACAGACAGAGGTCAGAGGGTTTGCTATGATATGAGATCTGAACGATGCTGCAGTGTTTAGTACTGTCACTTCACAGCAAGAAAGTTCCTGAGTTAAATTTAGGCTGGGGCCCTTTCTGTGTGGCGTTTGAACCACTTTAGAGAATAAGAAGAGTGAGCTTCCTCCCACAGTGCAAAGACATGTTAACTGGTGATTCTAAATTGGCCAGGGATGCTAGATAGATAAAGTATTTAAGTGCAGAATAAACTGCGCTATAAATGTAAGGGTAAAGTGAAACGTGTAGCTAAAATTCTTTGAGTGTCTTGTAAGACAAGGAACAAGTTAAATATTACACGCAAGTCCATCATCAAGTTAGAATTAGAATTATGTATTCTGAAGTTATTGGCTTTAAACTGAGTCTCTCACAAGTAACGCTCCCTTTGAATGCACAGACACGACTGTTAATATTAAGTTATTATTGCTGATTATACAAGGAAGAACACCAGACACCGACCACGCCCTAGAGGAGTGACAATAAAGTGTTGCGTTGTCGTTTAGGTCCAACTTAACAATTGTCGTCATGATTAAAAGCTGTCGCAGAACCACGTAAACATTTATTCGATTCGATTTTCTTAAGAAAAGAAAAGCGTTTTTATTTTAATTTAATTTGTCATTCAGTTTCTCACGATGGTTTTCGGGATTCTTTTAAAAGTAATTAAAATGATATTAGGTGGATTTGCACCAGGACCTAAACATGAACCTTATGAGGGTTTTGTAACTTCATTTCATGCTATTATTTTCCCTTCCCTGAACAGTATTTTCCTCTCTCGTATATGCACTGCTATACTATATGCTTCATGTCCACGTACAGGAAATTAATATTTTTTTTATTTTCTAAACCGCGAAAGTTTCTTTTTTATTTATTTGTTTTCCAATTGACGATGTTTCTAAAACAAAAACGGAGAAAAATCTTCATCGAAGATAATATAAGCTGGATTCCATCATTAAAACAGGCCTTTGAAAAATTGCCAAATAATAATAATAATAAGAGCAAATCCGTTGTATCCTCAGCCTTATGTTATATTATTAAGATAAATAACAACTTTAATTGATTAAAATACATTTGTTATTATTATAAAAGTCCAGCTCACCTCCAGCAGCAAAAACCGAGACAAATACAAAGAGGACACTTTTGATCATTTTGCTGAGAAAAAACGAAGACCGTCGAGCTTGGCCTAGTTCATCTTACGAGTCTTCCAGTCGGTCTGCGTCCAAACAGGAACTAACTGGAGAGTGCTCTCATGACTGCTTGACTGATGCTGACAGTGGCCAATCAGCCTGCTGTGACTGTCACTTTTTTCTGCGTTAGCTGGAAGATTTGATTGGTCAGGAATGAAAATGAACCAAAACTTTTTAAAAGCGCAAAGTATTCTTCATCTAGACTTTATTTACAGGTTGTCTGAAATCGAAGATTTGAGGGAAAAAACAAAAAAAACCTTTTTTTTCTTTTTTTGTTTTCTTGTTTTCATCTTGTTACAGTCTCTGTTTCTTTTTTTCTTTTTTCCTGCAGAAGCAAATTAAGCTCCTAGCTGTTAGCCAAGATGCACAGAGAGAAGGATAAGGCCCAAGAAAGGGAAGGATGACCCAGGTGGAGGCCGCAAACTAAACGTGTCAATGAGGGATTTTTTTTTAAATTTCTTCTTCTTATATAATAACAATACTAATAATAATAATAATAATAATAATAATAATAATAATAATAATAATAATAATAATAATAATAATAATATTTTTAATCTATCTTCAAATAGTAAGAGGTTAGTATCGTTTCAAATGAACTCAGAGACTATGGGCTCAAAATGTGGTCATAAATATTTTGTACTTGTAAAAAAGATTTGTATGTGTAAAAAAGATTTGTATGTGTAAAAAAGATTTGTATGTGTAAAAAAGATTAAGTAATGTAATGTGATAACATAAAATAAATAAACAATAACAATAAGAATAATAATAATACATAAAATAACATCATTTCCTTTGGGGTTATTGAAGTATTCTGGTTCTGAGAACTATGCCGCAAGGTCTGTAAATGACAGCTGTTGGCTTTATGTTAAACATATAATTGTTTTATTCTGTATTTCTGCATTAAATTCTCTGTACATTCGTGGGTATGTTTGCTTTTTTTATTTGTAATGGAGGAGATCAGGATGTCTGTGTTCGACCTTTACTGTTTTATAATCACGAAGATACCGAGGGTAGCAGAGTAACAACGCAGTCTGTATTCTTATTATGATAACTGCAGCTACCTTTTGTTTACGGGATATTTGAGGAAAAAGTGAGTGCTGAATAAGTTAAAATTATTTGTGCTGGTTAAGTCCAAAAACACCCAATGAGAAGGATGTGCGACATCTGAAGATACGGGTTACGGATAATGAATGAATCTAGGCCCCAAACATTAAAAAACAAAACAAAAACACATGTGAAAGTGGTAATAGTCTAATAGTAATTTAAGGAAAATAAATGTAATATTTATATAATCATTAGCATTTAGATTAAAAATAAAACTACATTTACTTTGCATAGAAGTGTAAATTAAATCAATTGTAGTAAATGTTCTGTAGATGAACGTAATAAAACTGATGATGTACCTAAAACAAATTATAAAGGACTACATGAACAGTGTTCTCGCATCTTTATGTGACTTTTGATCGGTTTAAAATGTTTTCTGTTCCTGCAAACCTAAAAATAAATAAATAAAATCATCAATCAAAAAGTAAAATAAAACCAAACGTGAAAATCACCTAATTGTGTGTCTGTTTTATTTTCAGCAGTGTTTTGTAATGAGAAGAAGTAGTTCCTGTTATTTTATTTAAGGCCACTGTGTGATCAGAATCAGAGGTGTGGACTCGAGTCACATGACTTGGACTCGAGTCAGACTCGAGTCATTAATTTTATGACTTTAGACTTGACTTGAAAAAATGTTGTAAGACTTGTGACTTGACTTGGACTTTTACACCAATGACTTGGGACTTGAATTGGACTTGAACCGGTTTACTTGAAAAGACTTGATATTTTACCCCAAATATAAAATTTAACATGCATATTATATGGAGATTGAAAATGTGACGTCATTCACGGGTAGAACCGCAAAGGATTCTGGGAACTCGTGGCAAGCGGTACTAGCGCACGCAGGCTTTCAATTAAAATCAGTTATACAGCGATAAAAAGAAACACAAAAATGTCAAGAAGCTGTTGTATTATTAACTGCAATAGCCGGTCGCATGACAGCCACGGGAAGCCGACGGGTAAAGAAATCGGTTGTTATCGGATTACGTCGTTGAAGAGAAATTGTTCGAGCCATGTTTCCGAAGTAACAAAGAGGCGACTGGATTGCAGCCAGTCAAAGACAAAATATAACGTCCTAGAACACTCCAGCTCACAGGTTAGTCTGCTCCAAGCATTTACACGAAGGTCAGTGTTTTTTAGTAGTTAATACGTCATTTTCATAACATAATTGGTGATATAGGTTACAAGCAAGTCTGGCGCTGAACAGAAATTGTCGCGCTATGCTCCTTTGTTTATTGTGCATAAATAGTGAATTGTCCTGACACAATATTGCGTTTCGCTTCTGTTATTATGGTACATTGACAAAAACACATACTTTTATTCACAGGATAAAACAGGTTTTTTGTATCACTAATTGCCCAGTACGATTACAGCATACAGTATTATTGTCACTGCTACATTTCTGTGATGCTACCAGAAATTATTTCCACTACTAATTAATTACCGTTGAGCTCAAAGATCCTATTAATAAACGGTTAAGGAATGTGTATTTATGACGACGATTTGTGAGACTGGTAAACTTATGATACGTACGATGGTCTTTACTTTCTACACGGTGCATTTCAAGGTCCTGCACCCATCCGTCGGTAAACTGTACCTGGGCTTGTTGCAGTGACCTGAAGTTACTAAACTTCATGAGTGTGTGCACTCACTCCAAGAACCGTATGATTATAAATATGCATATAAATATGCTACGATGAGATAGTTGACTTCATCTAACTAGCAAATGTTGTCCAGGCTACGTTGGTGATACAGTTTTTTTTAATGTGTATGATATTTTTGTCATGCGATTTTAAAGCTGGTCCTACAAGCGCATCCAAGAATAACATGCAGCTTATCTCAGAACTGTCGGTGAAAATTATTCTTGGAGCTAGGTTTAATTGAGCTGCATTTTAAAGAGGTGCAATTTCACAATTTGTGTATATTTTCTAAGTTCACTATTTTGTATGTGTTGAGAAAAACACAGATTTTAAAATTACATGGTCTAATATTTACATTTAGCATAACTGCAACATTATTTTTTCGTTTGTTTTTTTTAAAGACTCGAAAGGACTTGAAATTCAAAATTTCAGACTTGTGACTTGACTCGGACTTTTACACCAGTGACTTGAGACTCGACTCTGACTTGCCTGACATTACTTGAGACTTGACTTGAGACTTGAGGATAAAGACTTGAGACTTACTTGAGACTTGCAAAACAATGACTTGGTCCCACCTCTGATCAGAATAAAGCTGTAAGTATAATGTTTTCAATAAAGCGGACTAAGAAATGTTTTACAAACCCAGAGCAGAGGTGACTCAGCAGGGTTACAGCAAGCTAAAACTCATATTTAGTTACAGAGCAGGGGTGAAAACTGGACATGCTTTTACAGAACAGAACATGTTTCACAGAGACGCTTTAATTAAGTGTCTGAATGTCAAGTATGGTAAATGGCCTGTATTTGTATAGCGCTTTACTAGTCCCTAAGGACCCCAAAGCGCTTTACACATCCAGTCATCCACCCATTCACACACTGGTGATGGCAAGCTGACACTGACAGGGCGCACAATGTAGCGCACTGGGGCGTACTAACACAGGCGAGGCTGCCGGACACTGGCGCCACCGGCCCTCTGACCACCACCAGTAGGTAACTGGTAGACAACTTGCCCAAGGACACAACGACCGAGACTGTCCAAGCCGGGGCTCGAACCGGCAACCTTCCGATTACAAGGCGAACTCCCACGCCCCGTATAGAGACAATATTATTATTTACCAGAACCATAACTGAGCCATAAGGAGCTAAATTAGGCCCAGATTAGTCAAAGATAGAAAGCTATAATAAAGACTGCCGTCTGTGGCTCAGAAGGATGAACAGAAAGTGTGAGTCATAAACAAATGAGTTTAAGCAAATGTTCTTTGTTGGCTTGTCCCACTTGAAAATGAAACTTGTTGGGTCTAAAATGGCCACTCAGATTGTGAGGAAGCAGAGAAAAACAAAATGGAGGTTTGAAGCTGTTTTGTAGTCACAGAAAAAGATGAACAGTAGTTCGTTCTCTTCTATTTCAGGGAAGGCATTGTTTATATTTGAGCAGGACAACACAAAACCACAAACTGCAGCTATTACAACACCATGACTTTCTCTGAGAAGAGTAGAACCAGCAGCTGTTTCCATTATCTACGGCTCATCGCTGTGTTTCAAAAGAAGCTTCATGAGGGGGCGGTGGGGGCAAAGTTATGCTTCACAGCATAAACCACAATATGTGACAGTTTGATCAAGTTAAACAGAAGGTCTTACAAGGTGCACATAACATGTTTAGTTATAACAGACAGCTTCCTGCACTTAGTCTCATTAGTTTTCTTCTAAGATCCAGGAGTCTGCATGATGTGCTTTGTGTTCTAAAGTTAAAGGTAAATAAATCATATGTTTATGATTTAACATATCACATAAATCATATGTTAACCTTGTTTATTTTTATTTGATTAAACCCCAAAAATTCTAACAGACAGCTGGTGCTTAGAATAAAGTTGAATAAATATTAAAAAGAGATGATGTAATCATTTATGTACAGGCTGGACACTGCTTGATCAACCACAGGTGTAGTAATCACTGCTGGCGCGTGGGCCAACCAATGGCGTAGATTTGGCATGGACGGAAGGGACATGTCCCCACCAATATCCAGCGATTATTAAATTGTCCCACCAATAATTTGATCTCTTCGAGTAAAGAAAAACAACCCGATAGAAAGAAAAAAACGATCTGTTAACGTCTCATTCACCCAGCGGTGCAGAAAGAGTTAAATTACGTTCTCTACTTGAGTCCTACCTCATGTGACAAATTATTAAATTGGAATTCAAAAATGAATTTACAAATGCACATTTTATTCTACAATTCATTATTTAAGCACAGATTTTTATTTCGATGCGCGTGGCTCTTGTGGTCCTCTGTAGCACTCGTGCAATTGTTTGTGTTATGTCAGCTGTCCAAAGCAAGCACGCATGAGTTTTCTCTTTCAATCCTGCTTTTCTTAACCCTGAGTACGGACACTGAAGGAGGAATTTCTGTTAACATAATTTGAAGTGGCAAAGCTGAATGAACTGTATAGTTTCTACAGTGGCCCCTGCACTGTGGACAGGATTTATATAAAACATTAATATATAAAACATTGTCATTAAGTCACAGAAGGAGACACAAAGAGCAGGCATATCATGCAGGGAGTAGTTAACCCTGAGAGGAGATGCTGTGAAGGTCAAAGGTCAGATGAAAACCAAGCTCCTCTGCTGCCACCTGCTGGCTCTAATCTTTCTGCGGCAGATGCTTTTATACACCCTGGTGCTACATATGACATATTTAACAGACAAACATAGGACTATGTGAAGTGCAATGTACAAAAATTGCAAAAAAACAAAAACAAAAAAAAAAACAAGACAATGTAAGACTAGACAGAACAGGACGACACAGACACAATGTCAAGACATTTCTTATACTTCACTTCTTATGGAATCAGAACGATGCCACCTTGAAACGAAACCGAAAAAAATATTGAAACCGAAAAAAAATATTGTAACTGAAATAAATGTACTGAAAAATCTTGTATTGAAACCGAAAAAAAAATTGATAGTGAAAAACAATTAATTGAAACTGTAATTTTTTTGTTTTCGCTTACAATTTTTTTTTTTCGGTTTCAATCCATTTTTCGGTTTCAACCTATGTTTTTTCGGTTTCAAACCAATTTTCAGTTTCACTCTGCTGGCACTGTTTTGGCGTCCGGGGGCGCGCTGGGGGGCGGGGATTCCGACCCGCATGTATTTGCATATATTATAATGCTGACCAATGACTGGGGAAAACACTGACGACGCGGCTGCGGTCACGGACAAACTCGCACGTGTCTGTTCGGGAATGGCAGATGCCGAGAGGTCCAGCGTTTACATTACCGACTATTTCAAAGTGTTCTTCAGTAAATTGGACTACCGGACAGGAGGACCTGAGGCCCCACCGCATTATTTTTGGTAAGTTAAATGTGTTTGTAAACTAATCCGTAATTTAGGTCCTTAGCTAGCTACCTAAGGACCTAGCTAGCTAAAATGAGCACTCGGCTGTCGGGGAAACTTGTTTTGTAAAGTTCGTTTAGCTAACCCGTGCAGGTGAAGGAATTTACCCTGACTAAAGAAATCAAGAGAAACGCACCGGGCTGCTCAGTGACTAACCACGGTTACTGTACTTTTATTATAGTAGTATTATACTGTAAGAGCAACAGGCTGGACTCTGCTTCTGCTCCTGTGCAGAGCTGATTATTAAATATGTGCAAACAGCAGTCTGAACCTCGACTGAAACCTGCTCCATCATCTCATCTTTGCAGATGTCCATTTATAAAGCATCAACAACTCAAAGGTAAACATGATATTAGAAAATGTGTTAGTAAGGCCTTTAAAACAAATAAAAAAAATAAAAAGCTGTCGGCAGAACTGTAGGACTGAACAACTTCAGATCCCGAGTGTGTGAGGCCGGAGAAGGATCAGCTCTATTTCAGATTTGAGAGATAAACTTTATATTTCAGTTTGTGATGATTCTGTTCTGTTTGTGATTACAGGAGCTGTCCTCAGATTCAGACCTCAGCACCACCCAGTGACAGCAGACAGATCATCCTATATCTTCAATCTTTGTAGTAACTCCAAAATTAACTGAAGAAAACAGTACAAAGGTTAAAGTACCACATGTGCTGTCTGTGAAAGCTGCAGCTGTTTTATTGATAAATTTAAAGACAAAAAGTCAAAAGGATTAATCACCCCTGTAACTGTGTCACTATACATCAGCATTAACAGTACCTCAGTTTGGTGTTTCAGAAAACTGCTGATCTCAGACCTGCACAACTTCTGTTTTAAACACTGAATGTACTCAGCTACATGAAAAGCACGTGATGTTTTCTCTGACACAATTAAATAAAACCTGATTAAAGTCAAAGGTTGTTACTTGTATTTGAACTAAAAACTTGTGATCTGGGATTCTTTCACTGTTTTTTGACAATAGTGTGTTATTTATCATAAAGTAATTCAGAGTCATTCATACCAGAGTAACCAGTGAGCACAACATATATTTAACTTTCTACAGGACTTAAAGGTATTACTATAGCTTATAGCTATTACTTACCTGCACTACTGTATAGTTCTGTGTAAATAATCATTCTGTACATATAATTTTTAATCCTACAACTGTTTATAACTTGCATAGTTCACATTTCTGTATAACGTTATATCTCAGATTTCTGTATAGTTTTTCATATTTATATCCTGTTCATAGCCTGTACATAGTTTGTACTCACTACAGCCTGTACATACTTATAGTTATAGAATATTCTTAACATACTTCATACCATGTACATTGTAACATACCATAATAGACCCATTTCTGTAATATACTTACATATCTATATTATTGCTAATATATATTGTAATATATCTATATCATGGCTAAAGCACTTCTGGATGGATGCAAACTGCATTTCGTTGCCCTGTACCTGTGCATGTGCAATGACAACAAAGTTGAATTCTATTCTATTCTATTATGTAAAAGTCCAGACCCTCTGAGGATTATCTGAGTACTTCTAACATTACACAAAGCAAAGGTCTCCATCAGTGTTCATGAAATGCTGGGTTTATCCTTCTTGTGAGGGAGCTGCTGGTGAAGATCACGAGCCCTGCTTGATCCTGGCGACGAGTCTTCCTGGTGTTTCTGAAATGATGCCTCTCACTGTGGGTCAACAGAACTTCTGGCACAGGACAGCTGTAATGAAAGAAATTGAAGAAGTTTTGAAAAAAAAAATCTTGGAAATGCCCTAAATGTGAGAAGCAGATTTTGTATTTACTTTTCTTTTGCCAATCAAGATAAAGTATAATTTTCACCATACAATTACTAACCTTGTCATCTCCTGCACTGTCTGTTTTGGGCTCTGGGCTCGTCCTTCCCAGCGCTCATGAGACTGTTTTGATGCACTGTGGTATGAGGTGCTAACCTGTTGACAGTGTTGGGAAGGTTAATTTTAAAATGTATTCCACCAAAGATTATAGAAGTAATGTATTCTGAATACTTTACAACTACATGAATGTACTATTGCTGTTAGGGGTGGGGGAAAAAATCGATACTGTGTAGTATCGTGATATTTTGTTTGCTAATAATGTATCGATACAGGGACAGCAGAAATCGATATTTTGTTACAAAAAAGGTTTTTGTGCTCTGACTTCAGAGCATGTTGATCCTTTTTCTGAGCAAGAACCCTGACATTCCTTCACTGTCCAAATGTGTTTAACTTTTTTTTGGCAGCAATAAACATGACAGTTTACTTATTTTAATTTAAGACATGTTTCATTTTAATTAAGTTTAAAACTTTTTTATTTAATGTAAAATTATATTTTGTTTTAATTTACTTTCAAATTCTTCAGTTGCTGAAGGGCCTGCATAGTTTTCATAAATTCCATAGTTCAGAATAGCTATAATTGTACCAGATGGTTGCATTCAGTTAAGTTGGACTAGACTGTAATACAAACTGTTCAGTTTGTCAACAATAAAACTGACTGAAATGAGAGAAAGACTGAGTGTGAGACTTTGATATTAGATAAAATGAATATTGATAAAGTTTACCTTTATGTACAGAATTTGAATATCGCAAAATATTTTTAAAAAATTGCAATAATATCGTATCGTGCGTTGAGTATTGTGATAATATCGTATCGTGAGTTGTATGGTGATTCCCACCTCTAATTGCTGTGTGATTTATTACTATTACTGAAGGCTACTCGCCATACCAATACCAACTAGATGTTAAAATCTTAATATAAATGAGTAACAGTAGGTGGACATTAGGTAAGGCTGCACTTTTTGCAGCGATCTCGTGTAGAAAACTATTCAGCGCGTATATAAAACAGGTCAGCGGCTCCGAACCGTAGTAAAGGGACCTCTGGCTGATACGTCGGGTTCGTGTCGGGCTCGTAGCTGAAAACTAGCTTTACTTTGTTGTCTGGGTCAAGTTTGCTAGGAGAGACAGAGAGAGGCGTTGAAAGGCTGCTTATTGTTTTGGAGGAAAACACGAACACGGTGTACAGTCGAGTCTTAACAGCTTACTTACAGCTGTGCTCGTCAGGCACTCTTCTTGGCTTTAGTGGTTATTATTATATTTACATGCTTCCAGCTCCCGTTTCTGCTCCGTGACAGCTCGTACTTTTCCTTTTTCTCCCTCGCTCGCTCACAGACACATAACGTGTATGGCAGTCCATTCTCCCTGCAGCACGGACTACGCTGCCCATAAGGCTACATTGTTTAGGGCGATGCCTGTAACACTCTGCTATTGCCTTCATATTAAATAATTTTTGTATAATAATTTTTAGAGGCTCTTATTGCGTGTTTTGTTTGGGTTTCCACCGGCGTGGAATTACCAAAAATAGAGAGACCATAGCCTAACATATGAAACAGGAAAATATCGCCATGTAATCCATTTATTTCAACAAACTAACTGTATTCTCAATATCACCTATTAAACAGTAACTGTAACGGATACATTTACTCATATTTTGTATTTTAAATACGTAACGCCGGTGCATGTATTATGTTACTGCCCAACACTGCCTGTTGAGATCCTGAGATCCGCTCCTAGAACACCGGCCTCCAACTCCTGAAGAGACACGGGTGTCCCTAAATTTAGCAAATATTAGCTTCAGGCTAGCTTGCTACGACGAATAGGCTAATACCAGCATTTTACCACAACTTCACCAGATGTAGCTAAAAAAACTAAACTAATGTCCAGCCCAGTGGGACAGCAAGAAAAGATGACAAAAAATGATTACTTACTTGCGGTTTGGAGGTTCAAGCTGAAATTGAAGCAGCCATTGAAAGACGGGAAGAGAGAAAGATGGCAGCTTGGTCAGCACTAGTGGCCTCTATAATGTATGCAAATACATGCGGGCCGGAAACCCCGCCCCCGGACGCCAAAACAGTGCCAGCAGATTGAAACTGAAAAATGGTTTGAAACCGAAAAATGGATTGAAACCGAAAAAAAATGGATTGAAACCGAAAAATGGATTGAAACCGAAAAAAAAAAAATTGTAAGCGAAAACAAAAAAATTACAGTTTCAATTAATTGTTTTTCACTATAAATTTTTTTTTCGGTTTCAATACAAGATTTTTCAGTACATTTATTTCAGTTACAATATTTTTTTTCGGTTTCAATATTTTTTTCGGTTTCGTTTCAAGGTGGCATCGTTCTGATTCCATAACTTCTCTGGTTACAGGTGTGGGGACCTATCTCTCCCCACCACACTACCTGCTGGTGGCTGATGCTCGCAGCCATCGGTGCATTGGTGGTTCCTGTTGGGTCTGTGTTTCCACAAGCCCCGCTGGTTTTAGAGACTTATTCATCATGAAGAAAACAAGACAGTCGATCGATCGATTACTTGCAAGGGAGACCTCGTCTGTGTCCACCACGAAAAGGACCCCAAATCCGGCCTCCTCTCGCTGCCTTTTATTGAGAAACAGTTCACACAAAACACATCACAGCAAAGCAACGCCCACATGGTTCTAAGACAAGGCATTGTATGTATATGTGTGAACTTCTGTATGTAAGTAAGAATGTGTGTGTGTTTGTGTGTGTGTGCGTGTGTGTGTGTGTGTGTGTGTGTGTGTGTGTGTATGACCTAGTGCTGGGCAGGAAGCTTACATCAAAATACCCTCACAAGGATGTGTCTGTAATAAAAGCCCCCCTTCCCATAACCTTGAGAATCTGGGGAGGAGGACAGTGGAATTTCTTTCATCCCACAGTTAAACAATGTAGAGATGGATGGTAAGCATAAAAATGACAACATTTAACAATCCACTCTACCAGTTCCCGATGTCCCTGGATGGGCACTTAGGTATGTACTTGCTCAATCTGGGTGATTGCTTGGTGGGTCCTGACCCTGTGGCTCAGTCAAGCCCCTTCCAGTGGATGTGGGACCCTCAGGCCTCGAGCCCCGGGGCTCGGTCCGCTCCGGCACAACCGGCTGCCAGCAGACCCTGTGGTCAAGTCGTCGCATCCTCCCTGTAGCTTCTGCATCGTAGCTGCTGGCTGACCCCACGTCTGGGGCTCTCCTCAGCTCTTTCCAGGAGGGTGGCACAGCTGCCCCTCCGGTCATCCTCCCTGGGCTCTCATGCTTTGGCGGGCCTCTGGATGTCTGGAGCCTGGATCTCCTTCATGCTTCATGCTTACTTCATGTGATTCAGTATTTATTATCTACTGTTACCTGTTACCTTCTCAACTACTCTTTTCTTATTATTATTCTTCCCCGTCCCTGAATCCTGTCGGTTCTGATTGTAATAACTTAAAATAAAAACAAATAATAAAGATCAAATAAACTATGACAATCATGTGGACCAGTATAGCAAAAGGTCCACTTGGAAAATAGATCTGTCTGGCATTTTTCTTGACCTTAGGGCCTAACAGCAATATTCTGATTGCTACAGGACAGGACGGGCAAAGAAAGAAAGAAATAAAAAAGTACAAATAAATAGAGATGGAAAATGAGTAAGACCAGAAAAAAATAATAAAATAGGATTTGAATAAAATATTTAATTTATGGCAGGAAACATTTCCATCAGCACCATCCACTGCAGCTGGCACAGTACTGCACACCTACCAATGAGAGAGACTTGGCATGTCTGCTTCCAGTTTGAATGACTGCAGTTCATGGACCTGGTTTTCCTGAGACAGGAGGATCTGTTGATGGCCTCCATGATCAGCAGAAGGCAGTCAGTGATCTTTGGGCAGTATTAATTACCCTACGTGCAGCCTTCCTGTATTCAGCTGTGGTCGCTGCTCACCAAACCCAGGCAGTAAGAGAACACACTCTCCACATGGACCAGCTGCAGCTTCTGGTCCATGTTACTCTTCCTCATGTTACTCTTCCTCAGGATATGGGGGAGTGCACTCGCTGCTGGGCTTTTTTTTTATCAGGGTGATTGTGTTGCGGGTCCACATGAGATAAGTGGTGCTGTGGTTGCCCAAAAACCCAAAGGAGGAGACACATTTAACCTGTTCACCATTTATAATGAGGGGAGTGGACCCATCTGTGTCTCCTGGAGAACATTATGAGCTGTTTTGTTTTAACATTGTTTAGCGTCACATTTTTTGAGCACCAGCTGTTTCACTTTCACAGGGTTTGTTGGAGCACTTCAGTGTCAGAAGGTGGCAGCACAAGATCATAGTTTCATCTTGGGTAGTTACAAGAGCATTTCTAGAGACAAAGCTTGCAAATACACACACACACACACACACACACACCAGATGTATGGTTCCAAATGTATAATAAATATTCCCAAATTAACACCTAAAATATCACCTGAGCTTAGGTAACCTCTGTAACTAGATGCCAAACTGTGTTGTTTTACAGTTTTTTTACAGCCGCTAGGACACATTTCTCAATACTTAGGTCACTTTTGCAAAACTCTTCACACAATTCTCCTAACTGACCTTCAGCTTGGCAAAGCAGTTCATTTCACATTCAAAATGCACTACAACTACCAAAACACTTTATTCAGGTCTCAAATAAACTCATTCTTCCAGAACACTAGCAAAGGTTGACAGCCGACAAACACACTTTGTCACCCACAAAACAATGACCTAAAAAACACTAACATGTAGCATTACACAGTGTTTTCTTGTGTAAAACAAGGACACATCTCTGTTTATAATTTCAACATATGTTACTGGGATGAATCAGACATCATGCAGAATTCGTTAATATTTGTTTATGTATTTTTTATTTTTTTGCACTAAGTAATCCCAAAATACAAGAATTTGTATACACACCATCCACTGATATACATACAATAGTAATGCTAATCTACTCGGTCTCCTCCATTTGGCCACAGGTTCTCATCCACATCACATCTTATGTCATCTAGGGCAATACACCTAGGAAATAATCTTCTGGCATGCCAGAATTGAAGGAGTTGAAAAATTGAAGGAGTAACACCTGTGTAGATGTTCATCTACAATGAGAATAAGCTGTGGCTGGTTACAGTTTTTTCTGAATGCTTAAACCCTAACTGTGATTCCTGTAGCACAATTGCTAAAATTATTCAGACTTATAGCAAAACCACTCACTGAGTTTGCAAAACTAAAAGCACAAAAACTGCTTTGCACTCAGTTTGCAATTTTGTAACACACACTTTGCAAAACTGTAGGCACAATTCACTGCACAACACTCAATTACCAAATTTCCAACACACTCCTAGCAAAAGTATACACATGTATGGCTATCATTAACACTAATTTGCCAACTGTCTGGCACACTTCCACATGTGAAAACTGTTTTAGATAAGTAGTCCACTTTGCAATCAGCCTAAGCACTATAAACAGGCCACAGGTAAGCTGTCTATGTGGAGTACAATGGAAGGAGCAGTAAGAGTGAGAAGAGTGAGAATCAGAGGAGGCCGAGGGAGAGGATGTGGAGGTGAAGAAGTTGGAAGTGCATACTGTAGTGCTGTGCATGGGCCTGATGTGTTGCATTTGATTTGTCTTGTCCAGAGAGTGATGGAACTAGAAGCAGATGCAATGGGACATGAGCTACTTTTTGTAGATGAGGCCGGTTTTAACCTCAGTAAAACCAGGAGACGTGGCAGGAACATTATTGGACACCGTGCCATCATCAATGTCCCAGGACAACGTGGTGGTAACATAACCATGTGTGCAGCTATAAGCCAAAATGGTGTTGTTCACCATCATGCAACCGTAGGCCCATACAACACTGCACACATTATTGCATTCCTGGACACCTTGCATGACATGCTCACTGTTCAGAGACCAGAGCAGACCCGATATGTCATCATATGGGACAATGTTAGTTTCCATAGGGCTGCTTTGGTCCGCAACTGGTTTACAGACCATCCATCCTTCATGGCACTCAACCTCCCTCCATACTCTCCATTCTTTTCTTTTTTTTTAATACTTTCTCTTTATTGATTTTCATCTTATTTTACATACAGAACTAAAGAGGGCAAGGGAAACCAACACAGTCACATATGTTCGCATATTCCAAAATACACAACGCCTTGTTTTACTTACACATACTACATATTACACAGGTGCATGTTCCATTCAAACAAATTCGCAGTTGTCCCTCTGCATCACAGAGGTATCAGTTTCTAGTCTTTTGACGTATAACGATCCCATCGTTCCCAAAGTCTCTCTCCTTTCTCCTTCTGTAGCTGCAGTGAGAGGGTAATCAGTTCCATATGATGAATTGTGTTAATAATGTCTATGACCAGCTTCCGTGTGGGGGGGCTTGTCTGTAACCAACACTTAGTAATTGCCTTTTTGCATGCAACCATAATTATTTTCAGTAAGTATGAATCTCTGTTATTTATATCCTCAGGTATATTCCCAAGGTACATGGTACTAAAGGAGAAGTCCAGTGTTACTTCCAGCACATCCATCACCATTTGTTTAATCTCTTCCCAAAAGGTCTTCAGTTTAGGGCATGACCAGAAGACATGGAAGCAACCTGCAGCGACCTCCCCGCACTCCCTCCAGCATGAAGCGCCTGAACCACTTATTTTGGATTTCTGCTTTGGTGTGATGAAGAATCTAATTAAATTCTTCCATCCAAAATCTCGCCATGTTAAAGAATTGGTGGTAGATAACACATTCTTCCACATCCGCAACCAATCTTCCTCTGAGATAGTTATACCTGCTTCTTTTTCCCAGCGATGACTGACATATCTTGTTGAGGTCTTTTTCATGGCTGTAAAACTTCTGTATATTTTGCCTATAGTACCTCTTATAATGTTCTCACCATAAGCATCCATAAATATTCGGATCACCCCACTAGCATCTGCGTCAAGCATTCTAATTTCGTTCCGGAAGAAGCTCTGAACCTGTAGGTAACGATAAAAATCTTCCCTGCCGATCTCGTAAATCTGACACATGTCCTCAAAATTTATCAGCTCCCCATGCTTAACTATCTTACAGATTGCAGTGATTCCATGCCTGGACCACTCCCTGAATTTATGGTCTAACAATGCTGGAAGGAAGCGTGGGAGATACGCTGGCCATCCCAGCAACCCTATTTCCCTATTAAGACCAAAAATTTTAATCACATCCGCCCATTTTTTCAGGGAAAAACTTACACATAAATTTTGCATCTGATATGCCTGTGGTAAACTCTCAAGGGACCCCAGAACAGACTGTATTGGGAAATCCATCAAGGAAAGCTCAATGTCCTTCCATTTTGCCTCAAACTTAGAGTTACACCAGCACACTAGAGGTCTGATCTGGGCTGCCAGATAGTAATCCTCAAAGCACGGTAGAGCCATGCCCCCCCGCTCACCAGGCAGCTGCATTGTTGCATATTTCACTCTCGGCCTTTTGTTTCCCCATATGAATCTTGAGCAATGCATATCCCACTCCCTAAATTGTTTTGCTGGAACCTCAACTGGAAGTGCTGCAAACAAATATAGCAGCTCATACTCTCCATTCTTGAATCCCATCGAGGAGTTCTTCTCTGCCTGGCGCTGGGAAGTGTATGACCGTCATCCTCATCAACAGGTGGCCCTTTTACAGGCAATGGAGGAGGCATGTGGAGATATTGACCAGGCATCATGTCAGGCCTGGATATGGCATTCAAGGAGATATTTTCCCCGGTGCCTTGGACTGGAGGATATCGCATGCGATGTGGACGAAATTTTGTGGCCGGACCCAGAAAGACGACATGATGTAGGCTGATTGTCTTTTTTTTTCCTTTTATTTGTGGAATTCCTATTTTGTGTTCTGACTTTGTCTTGGTTTTGATGAGTGTGAATAAACACCAATACTTGACGTTTGGATCCTTGTATGTTTACATGACACTATGACAAAGGTGTGACCTCAAATTGACATCTGTACACAGAGAAAGCAAAAGCCAGATGTGTTTTGTATTCATACCATCAGTGTGCAGTTGGCGCATTGTGTGCTTAGTAGATGATGGCTTGTGTGTACTGTTTGATACGAAAACACCATTTTTACAAAGGTGTGAAGAGTTAATCTAGCTGTGTTCGCTTTTGCAAGAGAACTAAAATGTTTTGATAATTGGGTGACAGGTTTTTTTATTTGTGTGTAGAGTTTTGCAAAATTAGCCAATAGTTACAAAAAATGTGCTTACAGTTTTTCTCAAATGTTAAAACACAAAAGCCAATCCTGTAACCCAAATGACCAGTAGTCTAAACACATTTACTAAATGTAGCCACCATATTCCAGTACCATAAACACATGTCACATGAAGACACAATTCACAAAACACAACCCTCTGTACTCACAAATCTAAACACATTTTTCCTTGCTAAAACACATGTTGCAAAACAACTCTGCTCATATTCTCAAATGAAAGCCCATGTGATGCAAAATGCTTGCCACAGTCACCAATCTGTGAACACAGGGAACACACCTGGCGTCAGTCACTACACACAACGACTCAAAATTGAAGACACCTGCTGCTAATGATGTGACCCCACCTATGAAAGCATAGTTTGGTGAAGATGCCAAACAATCACAATGGATGAAGGCATTCGAGCGTGCGGAAGGAGAAGAGCTGCAGGCCAAAGAGGAAGAGGGGTTGAGATCAGAGGAGGAAGAGGTGAAGGCCTAAGAAGAAGAGGAGTTCGGAGTAGAGGAGGAAGAGAAGGAGGCCAACAAGAGAGAGGAGAAGGTCCAGGTGGGAGAAGAAGACAACCTCGCACCATCATAACAGATGATATGCGAGCAACAGTAATTGATCATGTCATTGTCCATGGCATGACAATGGCTGAAGCGGGACGAAGAGTACATCCAAACCTGAGTAGGTCCACCGTGGCCACCATTATCAAGGCATTTAGACAACACAACAGGTATAGTACGCTATTGCTTTCTTTGTCACACTACAGTTTTACAGGCCTGTGAAAGTGGTCTGTTACTTTACATGTAGTTTTACATATAAATCAGTCAATTGACAACACATGTTTCTTTCTTTAGAGCTGAAAGAATGCCACATAGAGGTGGGAGGGTTGCCATATTCACAGCGGCACAAGAAACCCTCATTGCAGATATGGTCCGTGAGAACAACTGCATTAGACTCCGAGAGATCAGAGACAAAGTCATTGCAGATAATGTAAACTTTGAGAACATTGATGCTGTCAGCGTGTCCACAATAGACCGAGTTCTCCGGCGCCAACAGATGAGGATGAAACAGGTCTACAGGGTTCCCTTTGAGCGCAACTCTGCGCGACACATAGCACAACGTTACGAGTATGTGCAAATACGTATACATCCATGTCCACAGTACAGTTAGTGGACATACTGTGTTGCTTAGTGGCCTACATTACTTCTGGACAATACTGTGCTACCTGATTGACCGTTCTGAACACCTGTACGCTTTTCCATGTTCACAGAGGATAATGCAGTTGGACGCGATGGCCAGACTCCATGAGTACCTCTTCCTGGATGAGGCTGGCTTCAACCTCCAGAAACGAAGGCGAAGAGGCCGTAACATCATTGGCCAAAGAGCCATCACTGAGGTTCCTGGCCAACGGGGGGGTAATATTACTCTTTGTGCAGCTATGGGTACGGAGGGGCTTCCACCGGCATGCTGTCCTTGGGTCTTACAACACCCAACGTCTCCTCACCTTCCTAGAGGAGCTAAAAGACATCCTCCTGGACCGTCAACAACACCATCCTAGGCTAGCACATCACATGTATGTGATCATTTGGGACAACGTCCGCTTCCGCAAGACACACCAAATCAGAGAGTGGTTCACCACCAACAGTGACCACTTTTTAAACGTCTGTCTGCCACCCTACTCCCCTTTCCTGAACCCTATAGAGGAGTTCTTCTCATCATGGAGATGGAAGGTGTATGACAGACAGCCATACACAAGAGAGAACCTCGTACGGGCAATGGAGCTGGCCTGTGCTGACATCCCAGTGGAGGCCTTCCAGGGATTGATTCGCCATTCCAGGGCGTTTTTCCCGCGGTGCCTAGCAAGGGACAATATAGCCTGTGATGTGGATGAGGTGATGTGGCCCAATGCAGCTCGGCGACATGATGCCGCACAGTGACTGTGTGTAATACTGTAAAATGACCGTGTAGACAATAAAAAAAGACTTCACACCCTGATCATGTTTCCGAGAGTACTGTTGTGTGTGTGATAGATTCTGTTTTTGCATTGAGTTGTGTTACAGTAGTGTACGTACATGCAGGATGTTTTTATAGATTTATAGTCTTCATGTGAAACTCACAAATCTAAATGCCTAATCCTCTGCAGGGTTCTATGACGATCCGTTACTGTACAGTTTATAAAAATATGCATTGGCAGTTATGAACCAAAGAACCTTCTCACAAATTGAGCATTGTGTTTTCAATTGTTTTGCTGTAGTGTGTAATGCTGTGTATAGTGTTTACAGTTTTGACAGCTTCGAGCTGCTCTCTTGGTGTGGGAGTTTGAGTTTTGCAGTGGGAAGGTGTGGTTGTGTTTATGTAGCTTTAGAGAAGGGTGTTGTGTTTGGACATTGGGGGACCTGGTGGTAACGTTTGTGACATGTGTTTTAGCATTTGAGAAAAACTGTAAGAAAGCAGCTTTTTTTTCATTTTATGGTGAACATGTTGGACAGCTATCATATACACAATGTTTCAATGGTACCTTTGATCCAAGTAAATAAATTATCATTAAAAATCACCCAGATTCCTTTAGTGTAAAAGAAAGAACACAAACTCTCATTTTTGCACATTTGCAAAACTTTTACATGTTTAATCATTCGGACAGTTCCTGTTGGTGCAGAAATGCTTTGAACTTCCTGATTTAAACTTCTGTGTAGTAACGCTGCCATCAGCACATCAGGAACAGCTGTGCAATATAACATAACCTGGACATACACTTTCCTTCAACCTTTCAATAGACTGCCTTTAACTATGATGAAGGGAAACATTTGATGAGGCATAAATTTCAGTAATTATATGTAAAGTATTGATAACTGGAGAATCAAACAGCTGCAGTCTTCTCCAGAACATCCCAAAGATTATCTTTTAAGAATAAAGGTGTGGACTCTGTGCTCTCTCTCCGCAACATTTTAAACTAAAGGTTGGTGCTTAATTATGGATGTTGATTGAACTATTGCTGCGTAACTTTTTTTTCCCTAAATGATTTCACATTAATAAAAGTTAATAAAAGAAAATAAGGAAGTTCATTCTTCCTGACTCAATCCAGAAAAGGAGAAGTAGACTGGAAATCATGGCCTGCAGTGTGTTTATAAATGGATTTACAGTCAGGGCTTCGGATTTTTTAACTGTTCCCAGTATTAGATGTAAATGTACTGAAGGTGCATTCAGTGACCGTGGTCACATTCTTGTGAACAAGCTGCATGCTGACCTGAAATCAAATCTGTGCAAACATTCAGAAACAGACTCCAAAAATCTGCTACATTAATAAAACTGACACTGCTGTGAAAGATGTGAAGTGCTGCAGTTTGATTACTAAAATCATTTATTTTATGTTTCTGTCCACCATAAACCTCTTTGTTGAGAAATTGTTTTCATGCGAACATAAACATTTTTTATATGATATAATTACAGGTTTAGGTTTGCAGGTTTAGGTTTGAGTTTAAAATGTAAATTTAGTCTGAAGTTTATTTTTTAAAATTCACTGAAACCAAAGACTCCGTATTAAAATGTTGTGTGTGGTTTCTGTTATTATGATGTGATCTAATAAATTTGTTAATTAATTAATTAATAATAATTATTAATTTATTATTATTTATTAAGATCTGTACATTTTATAAAATGAGTCAATGTTAATGCTTTAGTTTTCATCAAGAAAGTTTATACATTTCTGCAGCTTCATAGCACGTCATCTGAGTCCTCAGTAGGAAACTTGACTGGATGTTGCTTCTTATGATGACAAGTTTGTTGGTGTATCACAAAACCAACGGCAAAAAGAGCAACAAGAGCAACTACAACAACAACAGGAACAACAACCTGAAGAGTCGGAACTCCGACCCTTTCAGTATCATCCATGCTTTCATCTGCGTCTCCTCTTTCCATGACTCGTTTTTCTGACACGCTTTCATGTGTTTCACCTGCAGAAAAAATAGGCAATAAGAAACTGATAGGCACCAAAGCAGCAGTTCACCTGGAAGTTTGTGTGTCTGCAAATGTCGCTATGGAGAGAACGGCTTCAGTTCCTCATCAGAATATTCAAATATTTAACAACTGGCTGCTTCCCAATGACAGAAACATGATTAACACCTGAGTCAGCAGCACACTGTGCAGAGGGAGCTAGGGGAGTTACAAACTCACCAAGACAAGAGGAGAGAATTCTAACTGGATCATAAAGCTGAAGTTTTTAGTTTACATTTGATGATATCAGACCTTTAACACCTGAGTGTGAGCTCCACAAACTCACCTGTGACTGTGAGGTTGATGACGTGACTGATCTCAGTGTGAACTCTTTTACTTCTCACAGGGTTCCTCACAGCTACGTGACACTCATACATCCCAGTGTCATTAAACGCGACGTTCTTCAGGATCAGAGAAACGTCTCCATCCTTCATCTCCGGGTCCCTCAGTTTCACTCGGCCATGAAAAGATGGATGTTGGTAGTTTTCATAGGAGCGTTTGTTCCTGTAGAAGTAGACGTAGCCGTCTGTGTTCAGGTCAGCTCTGCTCCACTTCAGCACTGAGATTATTTCTTCTGTAGAAATCTGACACTGGAGAGTGACGTCATCTCCAAGCTTCACCTGAACATCCTGCTGAAGAGCTGAAGACATCACAATTATAACTTATTATTTCTTGGTTTGGGTTTAGAGTTAACCAGTGAAATGGATCACATGGGACTAAGCAAGGAATTAAAACAAGAATAAAAATGTTCATTTTGCTCACCTGTTAACTCTGAGATTAAAGACAAAAAGAGGAAGAATTTGAAAGAAGCCATTTGGGACGGGAGGATGGAGACCACCGAGCAGCTGCAGAGCTGATTGTACTTACATGAAACAAGTTTCCTGTACAGAGTTAAAGAAATGAGTGTGGCTGAAATGAGAAGTTCCAGAAAGGGAAGGCGGACATAGCGATGTCATCATGCCCTGATTAAAACCATCACACAGAGAGGTTTCTAAATAATCCACAGCTCGTTGTTTCTCTCCTCCTCCTGAGTGACTGATTAGAGTGATCAACAAGCTTTTATTTTTTTTCTCAAATAAAGAACAAAGCTTGAGACTTACTGGAACAAAATGTTGGTTTTCTGAGAATGGATCCTGATCTAAAATATGAACAGTACCCCGAAGCATCAGCAAAAAAAAAAAAGTCATTTTCTTAAAGTCTTTATATGTTATGTGGGTGAGGTGCTGCTCCTTCTGTAGCTGCCAGGTGTGCTGAAAACAAAACTTCTGTTTTAAACCGCCTCAGGTTAAATAACAGAAAGAGAAGGCGCTGACTGACTTCACACAGATATGTGGACACAGAGTTCTCAGTGTCTCTTTACAGGAGGTCATCTTAGTAACTTATGCTGAACCACATTACACGTAGTTTGTGCTGCAGAGAATAATTTGTTTGATTTTATTCTGCTGGCAGTACTTTTTACAGCTCACGGAGCTCAGAACAGCTACATCTGTAGGCTGTTTGTCTCTGAGAGCACCCAGCAGCAAAAAAAGAAGCTAACAAAGTTCAGCTTTATTATTGCACTGTCTTAAAAAAAAGTATTTCAGGGTTAGTGCCCTGTCAGCAATACATTACTGGAATCTGGTGGTCTGTGTTTAACAAGAAACAGGTTGAAAGTCACGTGTATAGAAATTTGCTGAAAGGACAAAAAATAAAGAGCTGAGTGACACTAATATACTCTTATTTATTTCAGTGTTTCACAGTTTTTGTAAGTGCACTATCTGCTGAGATTGACTTTGTATTGACATTAAACTCTTTTAAAAACAACAAAATGATTTTGTGAGTTTCAATAAGTAACTAAAGTTGTGTCTGCAATGTACATCCCTTTCAGACCACAGTGTAGCCATCTGCTCATGGCTGCTTCCAGGAGGATAACACCCCACTTATTTCAAACTGGTTTCTTTAACATGATGAGTTCACGGCACTCAGATGACGTCCACAGTCACCAGATCTCAATCCAACAGAGCATCTTTGGGATGTTCTGGAAATCTGTAGCAACTTTGGGTATTATATCAATTTGGACCAATGAGAAATGTTTTCAGCATATTTTTGAACATGAAGAAATGAAGCAGTTCTCAAGGAAAAATGAGATTTCAACTTGATACTAGCAAGGAGTTCTTAATAAAGTGGGCAGTGAGTCTATATTGCATTAACTAAATGAAAAATATGACCACATATTGTGGTGGTTAAGCAGGCAGCTGCAAGTTTATATCTGTTATTGTGAAGTTTGCTCCATATCAGTGGTGCAGACAGCCTGTTGCTGCACTTTAGTGTCAGTAGATGGAAGCACCAGAGTACGGTTTAATCACAGGGCAGTTGGATAAGAATGTAATAACTTAAATAAAAATATCAACCTAAACTATAATCTCCTTTCAGGTGACATCACACCTGTTATCCATCAAACTGTGATATTTCTGGTGTAAACATTCCCTGTCAGCACTGACTGCTGACAGAACACCTCCAAATACAAACAGTATCCATCAATACACATAATAAAGTCTCATGAGTTTCCACAGTGGTTTGTAAAAACTCATTGGAGATCTCAATTTCAGAAACACTGAGCATGCCCAGTGTTTTATTTGATGATTTATGAACCATTCTGTAGATGCAGAAGAAGCTGTTGCTGAGCTTTATTTTATTCAAGATTCAAGACTCTTTATTTGTCACGTGCATGGTTATACAGATATAACACGCAGTGAAATGTGACCTGATATGTTCTTCGACTGTGCACAAAAGAGTCAGAACTTTATATACAGAGAATGAGTATATACAAAGAGGACTTTATGTGCAGCAAATGGCTGAGTTATATAAATAAAGATAAAATAAAACAATCCTGAAATGTACAGCTTGTGTACATTGCGTGGGTGTTAAAGTCAATGTGCTGTAGTGAAGCTGGAAGGATCAGGATGATATGAGAATGTGGTAATGGTGCGGAACCTTCTGCCTGATTGTTGCACAAGCTGGAACAGTTTATTGCTGGGATGAGACGGGTCCTTCAATATCTGAGTTGCTCTAGTCCAGCATCCAGATGTAAATGTCCTGTAGGGAGGGGAGAGCATTCCTGCAGCATCGTTCTGCTGTACGGATCACTCTCTGAAGAGCTTTTTGGTCCTTAACACAGCTGTTTCCATACCAGGACGTGATGTTCTCTGTGAGGATGCTCTCCACAGCGCCTGTATAGAAAGTCCTGAGGATCACTGGAGAGACTCTGAACTTCCTCAGTTGTCGAAGGTGATACAGGCGCTGCCTAGCCTTTTTGGTCTGGACCTGAATGTGGGCAGCCCATGTCAGGTCTGAGGAGATGTGAACACCAAGATACTTGAAGGACTGCACCCTCTCCACTGGAGCTCCATTGATGATAATGGGCTTGTAGTCTCTGTGCTGACGCCTTCTGAAGTCCACCACCAGCTCCTTAGTCTTGCAGACGTTCAGCTGGAGGTGGTTGTCCTGGCACCATGATGCCAGATTCTTCTCTTCCTCCATGTAGGCCGCCTCATCGTTGTTGGAGATGGCGCCTAATGCCACTGTGTCGTCAGCAAGCTTAACAATGGTGTTGGAGCCATGGGTGGCCACAGTCTGAAGTGTAGAGGGAGTAGAGCAGTGGCGAGAGGACACACCCCTCTGGCGCTCCTGTGTTGATGATGATGCTGCTGGAGATGCATCTACCCACCCTCACCACCTGAGTTCTGCCAGTGAGGAAGTCCAACACCCATGCACACAGACGGCTGTTGAGTCCCAGATCCCTGAGCTTTGTGAACAGTCTGCTGGGCACTATTTTTTTTAAACGCTGAACTGTAGTCAAGTCTCACATAGTTACCTTGCTTCTTGTCCACGTAGCTGAGGGTGGTGTGCAGGCATTTAGTCCTGTCCATAAAATTAAATATGATAACTATGACAGAGTCTGTAATGTTTGATAAGCAGGTGACTTTCAGGTCTACTTTTCTGAAGTTTTTTTTTTTAACTTTCTTTACTTATTAACTTTCTGAAAATGATTGTCTGTGTCTCCAGATTCGCTCAGACTTGTTTTGAGACAGATGTCACCATCATCATCATCATCATCATCATCTTTATGTAGATGTTCCTTATAACTCCAGAGAGAACAGCAGACATGCACAGTAACTAAGATACCTGTGTACAGCTGCTTTTTAATCTGCTTTACTCTGAAAGTCTTGGTAAAGGTTTTTTTTTTTTAAATAGAAAACAAAAATGTCTTTGGAGAAATTTTTTAGGTTTTACATTTTCCAGCTTTTTTTTTATAATAGAAAATAATAATAATAACTTTCCATTTGAACTTTCTCCCCTCAGAGGTTGTGTGAGGTTTCCTTCATGAGGAGAACAAACAGAATATAAACCAGTGTGTTTACAGTGAATGTGTCAGGTCTGAGCTGCTGTGTGGACCAGTTAGAGAGCAGCAGCTGGATTCCAGTGGTTGGACTGGTGGACGACTTCAGTGAGGAGTAGATGACATTTGGCTCTGGTAGAAACTCTGCACACACAAACACACAGGAGGAGAATATAAGCACAAAGCAGAGCCTCTCTGTTCTCTTTATATACAGCAAAGTGAAAGAAGGAGGACAGTGAACGCGTCACAGTTACAATATAACAGCATCTTTTGTTCAATAAACATTTAGACAGTAGGGGGCGGTTGTCTTTTTGACGGACTACATTTACACAGGAAGGCATTTATTAATGTGTGTTACTGGAAAAGTTTTTGACCTTGTCATCTACGATAATCAATATTAATGTTAAATTAGTCTTGATAACTAATGTAGAAACAGGTATGAGGGCAAAATGTTATGTCTGTTTAAACAATAAAGAAGTAAAAGTGGCAAAAAGCACCCAGCAGCAGCGGCTTACTGAAAGGTTGTGATTACAGTGATTACAAGCTTTTTAGTTCAATCAACCTTTCCTATCTCCACGTCTCCGGTTCACACATGCTCCCAGTTAAAGGTTTACCAGTTTGAATTAAGTTTTTATCTAGTAAAGAGCTGTGATGGACTTTTGTTAGCTTAGGTTAGCTTGATGGTTGGAAACAGGGTGAGCAGCTAGCTTCACTCTGATAGATAAAAGAGCAGCTGTACCTGGGCCTTCTTGCTCTGATGGTCGTTTGTCCATAACTGACATCTTCAGTTTTCACTGCTGAGTAGATCACAGCTGAATCACATTCTGAGAATAAAACACATTCAATTACTGCAGGTACATAAACTGCACTTGTTTAATTCAGTACAATTCACAATTAAATTATTATCTGTCATGATGCACTATGAAGAGATCAAGTGATAATCTTTATTGTAACTGTAGCAGTGTTTCAGTGTTCTTAACACCTCGACTGTGAAACAGCTTTGACAATAGAGAAGTGGGGGTGTTTCTGTGGAAAAGAAAAGTGGACGACCACAAAGCTGCCACCTGCTTTCAGTGCAGACTGACTTTCGTTACCACAGAGCACAAAGTAAACACCTTCCCACGGCATAAACACATGATTGGCCAAACCAGTTCAGACTGTGGTGAGAGGTGTCACCAGCTTCAGACTACAGTTAAACTAGAATCATGTGGTCATCATGTCACAGAAACTAACAAATCATTAACTTTCTAGAAGTCATAAATGAAGTATAGATACTGAGATAGACTCGTTTTAAAATGTTGAAGTCACATAAGTATAAGGAAAGTCAAAGGATAAATATAGAGGAAAACAGTGAATAACACTGGAACAGAATACTGAATATCATTAAGATTCACTTTAAATGAGATGATGGTCTGTGTGGAGAGTTTAGAGAAATGCTTTTCCAGATGATGTCTCCATGTTCCTTCCTGTTCTTAAAAAAAATGAACAGCTCTGTGTTGAAACAGCTGCAGCTGAAGTGTTTCTTTCTTTCACAAACAGGATGCTGGACGACTGCAGAGCTGTTAGCTTCAGTTAACCACAGACCACAAACACACAGTCCAGCTCACAGTGAACAACACTCAGTAAGTACAGAAGGAAAGACACATGAGTTTGCACATTTTAGTTAAGACAAATGAATTAATAATAAAAGTATGAACTGAAATATGTGATTTCAGGTTTTAATTAAATCAAATCACGACTTTGTTTTTTGACTGTAACACTAATCTACATTTTTACACTTCTGATCACATGCTCCATAATGTCCTCATAACCCCCATGGGGTTAAATAAATAAATAAATAAATAACTAAATATGATTCTACATTCATAGTAAAGTCAGTCTAGTCATGGTCCAGGTGAGTGCTGGGTTTTTTCACAGTGCCGGCATTCCACCACTGCGGACCGTCAATGGTAAGCCCCGTCCCCACCGGGCACTGACAGGCTGCACCTGAGTATAATCTGAACTGCCGGCTTCTTAAGACCAGCGCTCACAATCAAACTTCGTCAGATCATCTGCAACCCTTTGTCAGTCTGGCCACAGTTATTACTTCTTGTTATAGTTTTTTGTGTATTTGACCTTTGTGCTTCTGCTCGCTGGAGACCTCTGGTTGTTGCTGAGTCGCTGCCATAACCTGCCTGGGTTCATTCGCTGGTCAGCTCAGTTTCCCACTCATGCTCACCTGCCTGCCTCCCTGTACACCTTGGACTGGCATCTGTAACTTCCAACTAACACCTGTTCCCCCTCATTTTCAGTGACTCACACCTTTTCCCTCCATCTCCAGGAGTCACTCGCTGGTTGCGTTTCCAGCCCTACAAGTGACAACCAATCACTTTGTCTGACTGGCTGTTGCTGAAAGTTTGATATATTGATATGTTGATGACAGTGATCATCAGAACTTCTCCAGCATCTTGATCTGATAAATATACCAAAATAAAATAATAAAATTAATTAAATAGCTGTCAATAAACTGTTTATTTTTACACTGAACCATGACTCTGTCTGAAGTTTATAACTGGATATTCTCTTGATGAAATTCCCAGGGTGGCGTTGTCGGGTTTTCTGTTTCATTTTAAAACCTTTTGAGCTCCCAGTTTCCAAGGTGCCATTTTAGTGTTTGGTCATTGGTTCATTGCTATTTTCCTCATTATTCCCACGCCGCTCAAGCAGGAGAAGAGGGAGAAACTAATATTATGATATTTTAAATCTTTTCAAAGGTACATTATGTGAGGATATATTTAGAGATATCCTCACATAATGAAAAATATTATGAAAACACTGAACTACCTTCACTTTGTCTGATTGGCTGTTGCTGGCAAGTTGATATGTTGATGACACTGCACATGGTGTCAGTGATGACATCATCTTCTCCAACATCTTGATCTGATTAAAATGAACCAAATTAAACAACAATACAAATTAAATATCTAAAACAGAGATTAATTCTAGGAAAGTTGTTACTGTGATCATGATGGATATGAACTTTGTTCTAATAAACAAACTCAGACATGAAAAATTATACTTATATAGTATAAATCAACAAGTCTGAGTCTCACCTTCAGGTTTCCCGTGAACACATCGTCTCACCAGCAGAACCAGTAACACCAGTAGAGCCACAACACAGACTGATCCAACAAATGACAACACAGAGAGAACAGCAGGAGAGAGTGATGGAGAAAGAATGATGGAGTTGGATGTAGGTGGAGGTGTGGATGTAGGTGGAGGTGTGGTGGTGTGTTCCCCTAAAATAAAGCAAACACAGTCATTAAGTTGTCGTCACATTGTGAATGTTGAAAGCTGCAGAAACACAGACAGGTGAGTGTGTCACCTGTGACAGTGATCCAGCTGGATGGAGACTCTCCATGACCGCTGATGTCACACTTGTAGAGGCCTTCATCAGACCTGGAAACATGCTGGATGGTCATGTGACCTGTAGGCTGCTTCCTGATGAGGGAGCCATCTTTATAGAAAGCAGCTGGGAGGTTGGAGGGAGTGGTCTTTGTTTTACAGAGCAGAGTGACGTCATCTCCCTCCATCACAGGGAGGACAGGACTCTGCAGGATCACTGATCCACCTCAACACAGAGACAAACTACAGCATTTCATCCATTTACACACAGCTTCATCAACACTAACTCCACACACTCAGCTTACCAGTGACTGTCAGCTTAACCATGTTACTGATGGGACCCTCTCTGGACTCACACCAGTAAACTCCACTGTCCCATGGGAAAACAGTGATGTCACAGGAAGAACCAGACCATCTTCCCCACCCATCTCCACACTGAGTGATCTTATTTTTGGTCCTCAGAGTCCATCCAGCAGAGCTGTCGTCCTCCTCACAGCTCAGAGACACAAAGTCTTCTTCAAAGAACTGAGAGCTGCTGGGACTCACAGTCAGACGAGCTGTGAGGGTTACAATGCAAAATCAATGATTTCTTGTGTACCTTTTCCTTAATCCTTTATTTCTTCAGTTTTATATGTGACCTTCATTGTGAAACATGAACCCAATCAGGTCATATCAGTGAGCATTTCTCAGGTTTAAACTGGGACAGAAGAAGGTTACTGACCTTGGTTTGTTGTGCAGCTCAGCAGTGAGATCAGAACTAAAGAGAAATGACACTCAGGTTGATATGAAGTCAACATAAAGAACAAACAGCAAACAAACAGCTGACAAACACACAAACTTGTCTCTCTCTGATATACAGTGGCTTGCAAAAGTAAGTTCGGCCCCCTTGAACTTTTCCTCATTTTGTCACAGGAGGCTCTCTGTGTATCCCAGGCCAACATGAAGAAACGGTTTGCAGTGGAAAGACAATTTCAGCCTGGGGACAGAGATCTTGTGTTGCTGCCTAATTCTGCCCTCATGGCTCGTTTCTTAGGACCCTATGTAATAGTGAAGAAAGTGTCTGACACCAACTAACATGCTGAAACCACACCAGAGACCGCTGGGACAGCTGTCCCCGGTTCTGTCCCTGCTAAGTGTAGAGGTCATACAAGTGTAGAGGTGTATATATATACATATATACACCTCTACACTTGTATTGTACCACACATTGTATTGTACTACACTGTATATGTGTGTATATATATATACATATATATACACACATATACAGTGGCTTGCAAAAGTATTCGGCCCCCTTGAACTTTCCCACATTTTGTCACATTACAGCCACAAACATGAATCAATTTTATTGGAATTCCACGTGAAAGACCAACACAAAGTGGTGCACACGTGAGAAGTGGAACGAAAATCATACATGATTCCAAACATTTTTTACAAATAAATAATGAAAAGTGGGGTGTGCGTAATTATTCAGTCCCCTGAGTCAACATATCTTTTCTCTGTATTAACAAAGTAATATATATATATATATACATATATATATATATATATATATATATATAAAGCACCCAGCACACCCCTGCGGGCGGTTTATCCTTCAAGCTCGGGTCCTCTACCAGAGGCCTGGGAGCTTGAGGGTCCTGCGCAGTATCTTAGCTGTTCCCAGGACTGCGCTCTTCTGGACAGAGATCTCCGATGTTGTTCCCGGGATCTGCTGGAGCCACTCGCCTAGCTTGGGAGTCACCGCACCTAGTGCTCCGATTACCATGGGGACCACCATTACCTTCACCCTCCACATCCTCTCGAGCTCTTCTCTGAGCCCTTGGTATTTCTCCAGCTTCTCGTGTTCCTTCTTCCTGATATTGCTGTCATTGGGAACCGCTACATCGATCACTACGGCCGTCTTCTTCTGTTTGTCTACCACCACTATGTCCGGTTGGTTAGCCACCACCATTTTGTCCGTCTGTATCTGGAAGTCCCACAGGATCTTAGCTCGGTCATTCTCCACCACCCTTGGGGGCATCTCCCATTTTGACCTGGGGACTTCCAGGTTATACTCAGCACAGATGTTCCTGTACACTATGCCGGCCACTTGGTTATGGCGCTCCATGTATGCCTTGCCTGCTAGCATCTTGCACCCTGCTGTTATGTGCTGGATTGTCTCTGGGGCATCTTTACACAGCCTGCACCTGGGGTCTTGCCTGGTGTGATAGACCCCAGCCTCTATGGATCTTGTGCTCAGAGCTTGTTCTTGTGCTGCCATGATTAGTGCCTCTGTGCTGTCTTTCAGTCCAGCTTTGTCCAGCCACTGGTAGGATTTCTGGATATCAGCCACCTCCTCTATCTGCCGGTGGTACATACCGTGCAGGGGCCTGTCCTTCCATGATGGTTCCTCGTCTCCCTCCTCTTTCTTGGGTTTCTGCTGCCTGAGGTATTCACTGAGCACTCGGTCAGTTGGGGCCATCTTCCCAATGTATTCTTGGATGTTCGTTGTCTAATCTTGGACTGTGGTGCTGACACTCACCAGTCCCCGGCCCCCTTCCTTCCGCTTAGCGTACAGCCTCAGGGTGCTGGACTTGGGGTGAAACCCTCCATGCATGGTAAGGAGCTTTCTTGTCTTGATGTCAGTGGCTTCTATCTCCTCCTTTGGCCAGCCTATTACCCCAGCAGGGTACCTGATCACGGGCAGGGCGTACGTGTTGATGGCCCGGATCTTGTTCTTACCATTCAGCTGACTCCTCAGGACTTGCCTGACCCTCTGCAGGTACTTGGTGGTTGCAGCTTTTCTAGCGGCCTCTTCATGGTTCCCATTCGCCTGCGGGATCCCCAGGTACTTGTAACTGTCCTCTATGTCTGCAGTGTTGCCTTCTGGTAGTTCAATCCCCTCAGTTCTGACTACCTTCCCTCTCTTTGTTACCATCCGACTACACTTCTCCAGTCCGAACAACATTCCAATGTCATTGCTGTATAGCCTGGTAGTGTGGATCAGTGAATCGATGTCTCGTTCACTCTTGGCATACAGCTTGATGTCATCCATGTACAGGAGGTGGCTGACAACTGCTCCGTTCTGTAGTCGGTATCCGTAGCCAGTCTTGTTAATGATCTCACTGAGGGGGTTCAGGCCTATGCAGAACAGCAGTGGGGACAGAGCATCTCCTTGGTAGATCCCGCACTTGATGGTGACTTGTGCTATGGGCTTGGAGTTGGCCTCTAGTGTTGTACTATATATATATATATATATATATATATATATATATATATATATATATATATATATATATATATCTGTGACACCTGCACTGTTAGTCATGAATTACAAATTTTTGTATTCTTTGTTTTTTAATATTTCTGACCACATCAGAAATATTAAAAAACAAAGAATACAATTAAAAAACAAAGAATACAAAGATTAAGTAAACCCCACAAAGTTTTGACTCTTTAATGCTCCTCTTTATCCTAAAATCAGCACTTACATTCATCATGACATTTGGAAAATACTTACATCTCTTCACCCAGATTTTGTCATGTTACATTTTTCATTCATCCATTCTGTTTCAGTCATCTGAGGGAGTGGGTATGGATGGACCTCATCTGAGCTACCAAAGGGCCCTGGGCAGGTCTTTTGCAGAGCTAACACAGAGACAGACGACCATTCACACACAGAGATTCTACTTACAGAGCAGACACAGCACAGATGTTTCCTTCATCGTCCTTCTCACTCATTTGAGCTTTTTTTCATTTCTGTCACTGACACCAAGTAAAGCCCGCCCTCTTCCTCTGAGTGCCAGCTTTCTATTGGTTCAAACACTGTGGTGGTATTTACTTTAACTTAACTTTTGTCTTTGTCTAAAGAAGTGAACTAAATCAAATTATTCAAATACTCTACATCAGTGAGTAACCTGAAGGTAGATAGGCACAGTATTTTTCCCTAAACACTGTGGCTTAAAGCTGTCACGCAAACACACAAGACCAGGAAATCATGAGAGTGAAGAGCTAAAAACATGTTTAAGAAATAATCTGATTATGTCTCATATCTGTGAACGTTAATCCTCCAACATTGTGTATATATGACCACTAGAGGGAGATGTTGGACTTTAAAGTAAAGACTAACATGGATATAAGCAGCTCATCAATGAGGTTTCATTAATTTGTCGTAATAATAATATTAAATGCATTTTTTAATGAAATTGCTGTATTTTATTTGTGAATACAGATTACCTTCATTTGTATATGTGACTGTAGGTGTCTTATTTGTGTATAAGTCAACATGGAGAGAAACAAACTGTGTTCCTCCAGGCTGTAAAACCTTGAAACTGATGAAGGTGAAAACAAAAACCTTGATTTAGTTTAGTTTAATCTTTAAACCTTTACAGCCACAGAAAACAAACGATTAAAGACGGAATTCAAGAAAAAAAAAATTCACTACTGCTGTTTGCAAAACTTTATTAGCAATAACCAAAGTTACAGAGACAATAAATTAATAATATCTGACCTGGACTTGAAATCTTTATACTGCAGTGACAGACTGAAGCGTCTCCTTCATGGAAGGAAAAGTTCAAAGCTTCACAGATCAGAGAGGAAACCTCTGACTCTGCAGCTACATGGAAATAATTACCTTCACTTTGGTTTCATAACACTGTCCATCATAACATTTATTCAGCTGTAGCTGACCAGTGAGTCCTGAACAATGTCAGGCAGATTATTGATCGTCTATAATCGACAGTAATTCGTCTTTTCTTCATCACACACAGTGTTTGTGTTGTCAGTCGGTTCAGTATGTGTGACAGTAATTATACTGTAACAGCTGATCTCTACATGAGGATTAATTTGTGTTTCAAATCTCACAGAAAAAGTTTGATCTTACAGCCGAACCTGAAGTTATTGCAACATACGAGACACTGAACTCATAAATACTGTGTAAAATCAAACTATGAACAACATGAGATCTTTTGTGTGAAATTAGTTCACTCTGAAATATTTGTGTGGAGAAACACAAAAAAGCATCTCTAAATTTTGTTTGATGTGTTTAGTTTGATAATAGGAACTCCCAGATGTTCATCATATAAGTGAGGAAGAAATATAAAGAACTTTTCAAAGAATTTGCTTTGAACTTTTACACTGAGATGAACCTGGAACCTGGAAAGCTGAATAAATGGAGCCACTGTTTCTAATGTTGGACTGTAATATAGTAAATTGAAGGTGATATAATAGTCTAATGAGGTTTGATAATAATCACAGAAATGCAAAATCAAAATGAAATCTAGACATGTTTGTCATCTGACAGAGTAAAATTGAGCATCCTCTGTTGGTGTTTGTTAGGATAATTACTGATTTTCAAAGAAAACATTGAAAATTCTCAAATTTGAACAGCAGAAACTGACAGACTGACAATCAGTCCAACAGATACAGCCTCTGTGCGTCCTCCTGCCTCCTTCCTTTTTTTAACAATTCAGTTATAAAACACCTTTCTGATGTTTTCTATAGATCAGAAAAACAACAACAACAACAGCAGCAACAAGAAGAACAGCACAAACTGACAGACCAACTTTCATTCCAACAGATCCATCCTCCTTCCCTCCATCCTCCTTCCCTCCATCCTCCTTCCCTCCATCCTCCTTCCCTTCATCCTCCTTCCCTCCATCCTCCTTCCCTCCATCCTCTGTGTGTCCTCCTGTCTGACCTGCAGGTGAGAAACAGGTGTGAGGTGTCAGCTGTCAGGTAGGTGATGAGTGAAGAACAGAACAGAATCCATTTCCTCTTCAAACTGCTGTCAGACATTATCTACTGCACTCTGATCACATCACTCAGACCAGCTGCTTTCTACAAAGTCTCATCAACAACATCTTTAGAAACAAACATCAACAACCAGGAAGCAGCTTCACCTCTGATCACACACACACTCAACTCTACTCACTCACCTGGAGGATCAATAACACTCAGTGTGATGCTGAGGGCATTTTTTGTTCCACTCATGAGGACACGACACTCGTATGTTCCACTATCAGCAGTCGTCACATCCTTCAGAATCAAAGATACGTCTCCATCCTTCATCTGTCTGTCCTGCAGATCCACCCGGTTCTTAAAAGATGGATGCTGGTTGGCTGGATCAAAGTGTTCATCTCGGTACAAAAGGACATATTTTTCCAGGCCAGTTTTGCTCCACTTTACAAGTCTGATTGTGATGTTGTTTGGAGTTCGACATGGGAGACTGACGTTCTTCTGTCCAGACTCAGCTGTGATGATCTCCTTACCTGAAAGAGGAAACAACACAGAGCAGAGAGGTTAAACGTTCAAGTACAAATGTTAGCTTCTATAGCAACCAGACAAACAGACAATGCACTTGCTCGAAATCCTTCTTGTAGCAGTGCTTGCACCTGGAATCCAATACCTTTGCCACAACTTGGACAGCACGTGGTTACGTCCACCATGCCTTGTTTTCTGATGTACATGTTGAAGCACAGGGTCAGTAAATTGAAGATCCCTAGCTATAATAGCAGGATGCCTTGCTTCCTCAGGTATAGCTGCTCTACTGAGCCTACTTCCAACTTGTGACACACAATCCTCAAAGCTCATAGAGATTGCTGCTCTTCTTCTTCTTCACCTTCTCATTCTCATCTATGTATTCATTTGCCTCAACAGCATTAACTAAAATTGCCATTTTAATCTCTGGATCATTTGAAGAGACCTTTCCACTGTCAGGTTTCACTGAACAATTAATTTCTGGTTCAGAAAGACACTTTGGTCCTTTAAACCAGGAATCAGCCTTCAGAAAAGATTGTACCTCGACTCCCCTAGAAGCCAGATCAGCAGGATTACATGATGTACTAACATATTTCCACTGAGAAGGTTTGGACATTTTAAGCATCGCTGCCATCCGGTGTGCTACAAATATTTAAAACTTTGAGGTTTCATTTGTGATATATTACAATACAGAGGTGTTATCAGTTCAAAAACTGATTCCTGCATTTGCAGCTCTTTTCTCCACATCTAATCCATTCTACTCGCAACCAATGCAGCTGTCAATTCCATGCAAAGTTTGTTTCAGTGGAGCCACCAATGCTTTGCCCATTATAAATGCACAATGGACCTGATTTTGGGTGACTGTGCCAAAACCATTCTCATCTGCGACTGAGCAGAAGCAACCTCTCTGAAGTTAGAAGATTTAAAAGCAGAAGTCGACTTTAAAATCTGCAAGAACGCAAAGATCATTCACCCAAACCGTCAATTCTTGTACAACAGTAACTGGCAACACATAATCCCACACCTAAAGATTTCTGCATAGTTTCTGAAGGACTAACTTAGCAGATAACCACAATGCTAAAAACCCAAAGGGTTATAGATCAATCTCACAAGAGACAACATCCCTCTCTATGTGAGGGCTTTGTTTGTCTTGTACTTGAATGTATGGATACACCACTGCACACCTAGTGCTCTCTCTACTGGCAAGACGTCCCTAGTCAAATCAAAATCCTTAACTTCGTTGGATTGTTGTTGTACAGATATGGCAGCAAGTACCAATTTCATTTGGTGAGCTTAATGCCTCCTTTAGCACAAAGAGAAACAAGTTCTTGATGGAGCAACACTGCCCCCTCTTTAAAACCGAGGCAATCATCCCAACAACACACTGCAAAAGAGAAACCTGGCTCTGTTCCTATTTTCTAGGTCAATACTGAGTAATACAATATATTATGTTAATGGTTTTATCGTGTTTTGTGATTTGGTGCTATGTACAAATAAAACTGATTTGAACAAAACTAATTATCTTTGAAATTGTTCAAAATCGTTTCTTCTGCATTTTGAAAGTTATCTACTTGAAGGTGCACGTTTGAAAGTTGGACCAGGGAGTCAAACCTCTCTGATATGATTCGGGGTTTCAGGAAAACTAAAAAAAAGCTCTGCTAGTGTTACAGATCATATTCACCATTGGTTGTTAGTACAGTACAGTTTATGACAAATGCAATAATCACTGCAAAACATTAATTAATAAATCGGTCTGTGTTTCAGTGGAGCTGAGGGTCTGTTGATCCAAGCAGGGGCCTCAAATTACAAAGTTAACTGTGTTACTGTTTGTTGAACTCACAGACATTTGGTTTCTTGTGTTTTTCACAGTTTACTTATTGAACTGAGTTCCTGCAGGTTCCACAAACAAAAACACGTCCTGATAATAAGTGAACATAATGTGTGAGAGAAAGCAGCCTCTCATTATGAGACACTGTGAGTCTCTGCATGCTGCCTTTATGTAGCTACAGCTGTTTGTATACACTGAACTAAAAGCTTTGTAGCTGCATACTGACTCCTGAAACTACAACACATCACACTGACACACACATCACACTTCTTTGTCTCTGTGAGATCTGATCACACCGACATGTTAGGTCCACACAGACTCCACCCAGCCTCGTGTCTCCTTCACAAACACGGAAAAACTGAATCAATATGAAAATAACTCTTCAGGAAATGTTGTTAACATGTAAACAGACTGATGCTTTTCCTCTCTGTCCCACAGAGTGAATCTCACCTGCAGAGACAAACACGAAGAGGCCGACAAACAGCAAAGTCGAGCAGAGCGACGCAGTCACAGCAGACATTTCCGTGTTCTTCAACTCCGACGCTTTGATTGTTCTAAATGTCTCAGGATGGTTTTATTGAAATAACTGAACCTGAGTTTAAATCCTGACTACATGAGATTAAATTTAAGGTTTAAATGATCCTGAAAGTCTCTGACTGAGAACAGATCAGACTTTTTAGACACTCGTTCAAACTCAATACGTCCAAGTCATCGTCTCTGCAGGAAGTCACGTTAGAGTCACGTGTGTTTACACTGCTGTAGGGTGACCATAAATAAGTGCATCATAACTAAAGCGGTGAAATCTAAAGCAGGTCTGAGTGTTTAACAGGTTCAGTTCTTGAACGATCTCCACAGAACAACACAAACATCTCATCATCAACCATCAGCTACGTACTAAAGACCATCATCATCCAAAGGACTTCAAAATGACGTCACTGTATAAACATGTATATTGTACTATGGAGGAGGCAGCATTTAGCTGTAGCCTCCATCAAACCACAGAGAACTTTGTCCACCTTTGATTGTCTTTAAGTTGTGTTGGAGCCACAGAGAGCAAATCTTTGTTCTTTATGGAGAACCAGTGAGGCTGTTTGGACTTTCCTATGAAACATCAGTGCAGGAGTCTCTCAGTACATCTGTTTACAGTGAGGACGAAGAAGCAGACACAGAGAAAACATACATGACTGTAATCAGAGTACAGGAGAGTAACTGAGTAAACTTCCTGTTTGTGATTGAGGTGATTTTCTTCTGACAGCTTTTGGTTCTTCAGATGATGAAACACATTGAATTCTTTCATTTCGATGTGTTTTCACAGATGAAACCAGCCAACAGTGAATCAAATGTTTTACACTAACGTGACATGACGTTCATCTAACCAGCAGAACCAGTTAATGGTTACGGTAACGGGTTAATCCACTAACGCTCACAGCTTCAGTCAGCCTGTCAAATTACCTAAAAAACTGAAAGACGTCATTTTAAACACTTACTGTTTTTCTGAAGGATCTCTGAAACACTCAAACACTCTTCTGATCATCAGAGTGGAAAAAATAAAATGATCTCCTGACAGATAAAAAAACTGTGAGGTCAGTGTGTCCCATCGGTTTTTCAGTGGGTGAAAAGGAAGCTACTGAAGTTTTGTTACAAAGAAGTAAAAAGTTACTCAGATGTAAATATTTGACAAATAAAAAAAATCAAATCATAAAAAATGTAAAAGTTTAAAATCCCAAAGTAAAGGTGTGTCTGTATCAAACAGCTGCAGACTAAACTAACCTGTTTCCCTGTCAGCTGTTTTATATCAGGCATCTGTGACCTGCGTCAACACTTTCACGCCCACCTTTGTTTGTCCTGTTTGAGCAGCTGCAAGTCCAGTCATGTGACAAACAAATACCTCAAATTCAAAGGAAAAGTATAAGAATAAGAACCTTTTTCCACTAACACTGGTAGATATAAAGAGAAATTCCCACTCCACACTGTCTGTGAAATTACAGAAACTTGGTAAAATTATTACAAGCTCATGAACACTTACTGTTGTTCTGAAGGATCTCTGAAACCCTCAAAAACTCTTCTGATCGTCAGGATGGAAAAATTAAAATTATCCAGTGAAAGATATTTTTTAAACTGTGTTAGGTCCTGTTGTTGTTATTTGTGAGGTCAAGAGGAACTTCCTTAAAATTTTATCCTCACAATCAAAAAAGTTTAAAAAATTAAAAATCTGAAAGTAAAGAGACCTCTGTATCGAACAGACACCAACAAGGAAATGCACCTGTGTTTGCTTGTTAACCTGTTTTACAAGACAAATCTGTGTCATCACCATAACATCCAACTTCTCCTTCTTCTTATTGGCTGTTGGCTCATGTGTTTGACAGTGAAAGCTCTTTCAGTGATCTTAGTTTGATCCAAACAAAAGAACTGGAAACGACAGCCATACACAGTCCAGTAGCTGCTGTCAGCACATATTAATGATGATGATGATTTTTACTGTCAGGGCTCACAGACGCTCAGCAGTGAAGGTTTTAGTTGATATGGCTTTTAAAAGTCAAAGCTGTGTGTTCAGCAGAAGTGTGTGGGTGGCAAAGATGCCTGTTTGTGTCTCTGTCAGTATTCTGGACAAACTGGCTCAGCAGTGAGTGTCAGCACATGTTGCTCAGTACAGTTTTGTTTCTTGTCTTATCTGTTGTTTCTGTTCATGAACTGATTAAGTGATTTCATTCCAATCTCAGTGCAGCAAAAAGTCAAAGTCAAATTTGCTTAAATGGCACATTTAAAACAAGGTGTTTTGACCAAGGTGCTGTACAATTAAGATAATCAAAAGAAATAGAAACATAAGAAGACATGATAAAAACTTCTTGGATGTTGTAGTTTCTGTGTTTTTGAGTCCATCGGGGTCTGCTTGGTCCAAATCCAGGGACAAAGAGCAGATTCCAGTGATCAGACTGATGCTCTCTGTCTCTACAAATAGTTCAAACAACTGGAGGAAAATAAGCAGCTCTGTGTTATTTATATGCAGCTTTTATTTCTACGCACATCACTGAACTGTGTCAAAGTGCCGTTATTGGAACCTGTACTTCCTTCAGAATTTTCATATTAGAATTTTGGACCTTTCCATCATAACTGTCATAACTGGATAACATCTGTGTGGATAACACTACACCCACCAGGACTGTGCGCTGTTTCTCCAAACCCTGGATTACCCCAGAAATTAAAGCCGTCCTCAAACAAAAGAGGAGAGCCTTCAAATCCAGAGACAAGGAGGAGCTGAAAAGAGTGCAGAGAGAGCTGAGAGGTCTGATCAGGGCAGCTACAGGCGGAAGACGGAGAAACGGCTTCAACAAAAGAAGGTTAGCAAAGTCTGGAGAGGCCTCAGAACCATCTCAGGCCACAAAGATCAGAACTCACTGCTCATGGGAGATGTGAGGGGGCAAATGAACTCAATCATTTCTTTAACAGGTTTGATTCTTCCAGGAGGCAGTCTTCAACATCAGCTGCAGACTCACCCACCCCCACTACTGATGCCCCACCTCAGACACTTCACACCACCTCTAATCACCCTGCTCACTCCTCCCCACCCCTAACACCACAATCCAATACACACTCAACACAAGGCTCCAGCCTGACTCTCTCAACCACTCAGGTTAGGAGGGAGCTGAGGAGGATCAGAGCTAGAAAGGCAGCGGATCCAGATGGCATCAGCTCAAGAGTCATCAGGTCCTGCACAGACCAACTGTGTGGGGTGATGGAGCACCTCTTCAACCTGAACCTGAGGCTGGGGAGAGTCCAGCAGCTCTGGAAAACCTCTTGTGTTGTACCAGTGCCAAAGACTTCACACCCCAAGGACCTCAACAGCTACAGGCCGGTGGCTTGACATCCCACCTGATGAAGACCCTGGAGCGGCTGGTCCTGGCTCAGCTTTGGCACCTGGTGAGCTCATCACTGGACCCACATCAGTTTGCCTACCAGCCTGGCATTGGAGCAGATGATGCCGTCATTCACCTCCTACATCGTTCCCTCGCTCACCTGGAGATCGCTGGGAGCACTGTGAGAATCATGTTCTTTGATTTCTCCAGTGCCTTCAACACTATTCTTCCCTCGGTTCTAAAGGACAAGATGGAGAACTCAGGAGTGGACCATCACCTCACTACATGGATACTGGACTACCTCACCGACCGACCACAGTATGTGAGAACTCAGTCAGGGCTGTGTGTCGGACAGGGTCGTCTGCAGTACGGGGGCCCCACAGGGAACGGTTCTGGCTCCGTTCCTCTTCACCATCTACACTGCAGACTTCTCCCACAATTCCACCCAGTGCTTCCTGCAGAAGTTCTCTGATGACTCTGCAATAGTCGGCCTCATCACTGATGGGGATGACAGGGAGTACAGAGGTCTGACCCAAGACTTTGTGGACTGGTGCCAGCTGAACTGCCTCCAGATCAACACTAATAAAACCAAGGAGCTGGTGGTAGACTTCTGAAGGCACTAAACATCCAAGGTATGGACATTGAGACTGTGGACAGCTACAGGTACCTTGGTGTTCATCTGAACAATAAACTGGACTGGACTCATAACTCAGACGCTCTCTAAAGAAAAGAGACTCACGGTGTGGGACAGAGCAGGCTGTACCTGCTGCTGAGGTCTTTTGGAGTGAAGGGCCCACTCCTGAAGACCTTCTATGACTCTGTGGTGGCCTCAGTCATCTTTTATGGTGTAGTCTGCTGGGGCAACAGCATCTCCTGGGCCACCACTGTTCTAGGATGCCCTCTGGACCCAGTGGAGGTGGTGAGTGACAGGAGAATGGTGGCTAAGCTTTCATCCTTGTTGGACAACATCTCCCACCCCATGCAGGAGACTGACAGCACTGAGCAGCTCCTTCAGTGGCTGCAGCACCCACGATGTGGGACGAAGAGACTTCACAGATCTTTCTCTCCAACTGTTGTCAGACTCCTGAACAAAGACTTCACAACTGACCAAACACACACATCCACACATGCACAATAACACCAAGTGTAATTTTTTTTCTGTTAACATAGTATTTTATTCTATTGTATATAGTATCTTATTCTTATTATCTTATCCCAGTCCGTTGTTTTTCTTCATTTTTGCTGTAACTTGTACTGTCCACTTTCTGCTGTGACACAACAAATTTCCCACATGTGGGACTAATAAAGCTTATCTTATTTTACATGTGAAACCACAAAAGAGTTCAATGTGAAGATTCATTTTTACCGGTTCTCAGGAGGATGTGTGGATTAAGGAAATGGAAAAAAGACCATTCTGACCAGATGGAGACTAGCACAAAATTATAATAAATAAACAATACAAGGCGAGTGGTTATCTGATGCTATTATTATCATTATTATTATATCATAATCTTGTTTTCTAATGTATTCTGATTATGTACAGGGGTTTAGACTTGTTAGTTCGTAGGGTTTGGATTCTGTGCTCCTTCTTTTTAGTGTCTGCCCGTGTGTTTCCTCTGTTCTCCGTCTGTACCGTGTCTTTAAATCCAGTCTATGTATGTCCTGTTTTATTTTGAAGGTCCGTATCTGATGTCAGTGTGTTCCGTGCACCCTCCCTGGTGATTCAAATTCAGGTTTCGGCGTTGTTTTGTTAGTTTTCCCAGTTTAGACTCTTTCTTGGTTTTGTTTCTTGCCACTCTCGCTTTTGGTCTTATGTCACCCTCCTGCAATAAAGCTCACTCACATCTCAGCCAGTGCCTGCGTTTTGGGTCCTTATCTCTCCTAAACACATCTTGTCCCGCAAACCGTCACAGTGGGTGGAGCCAACTTTCACTTTTATCGGGAATACCTTGATTGTATAACAAAGACTAATTTCCTCGCTTAATGGGCTTCTAAAAAATGAAACTTAAAAAGCGTAAATAAAAATAACCTAAATAAACCTAAACTATCATCTGCTCACAGGTGACGTCACACCTGTTACTGATCATGCTATAATATTTTTGATACCAGTATTCACTTCTCGTGGAAACAACTGCTGCAGCGCTGACTGCTGACAGGACACCTCCTGAGCATGCGCAGTGGGCCACATATTCTAGAACCAGAAGCACTGTTGAGTCTGCTATCGAGGCTTGAACAGTGTTTATAGTCCAGCTCCACCAGAGGGCGCTTTCACACAATCAGATGTGCTGTTGGGGGAAAACTCTGTAAAAAACCCAGGAGAAATAAAGACACAATGAGACAAAGTTACTTTCTTTATCAAACGTGTACACGGGTGAGCTGCTAAGAACAACTCACACCATGCACAGTGGCTTGGTAATTTTTATAGGAAAGACAGTGAGAACAGGATAAGAAAATAATAAACAGATAAAATAAAACAACTCCATATATGGTGCTAGTCTCGTCAGCAGAGAGCTAGGGAAGATAAAACAATCTAAAACAATATGTCCCAGAAACAAGATGTGTTTGCTGGGAAAGTCTAAAAAGATAATTCTAAACTAATCTAACCATAGGGAGAGGGCAGACAAAAGGCATCTTTGTACATTTAAAAGAAGGTAAAGAAACATAGAATCATTTTTCCTGTAACATTCCCTCCTGTTTTAACTTATTTTAAATGTATACAACAATTGTCTGTGAAGGTTATTTATTAAGTATCTTAAGCAATTTTTTAATTTTCAAAATGTCAGCATAGCAGAAATGGAAGTCATCTGGTCTAAAGAATAAAACAAAAGAAAATAATAAAAAGAAAAACATAGTAAATGAAAATCATAGTAATTGAAATAACAAGTGGAATAAACAAGAAAAAATAATAAAACTAAAACTACAAAAAATAAAAGATAAAAACCTTATATTTTAAAACGAAAACTACAAAAAATAAAAGGATGAAAACTAAAATGAAAACTTTGTATTTAAAAATGATGAAAACTTCATATGTAAAATGAAAACTTCAAAAAATAAAAGGGTGAAAACCTTATATTGTACCTGCATAAACTACTAATGTGTTAATCAGTGCATGATCACTTGAAAAAGGCAGAAGTCATTTTTAATCACCACGTCATTCATTAGCAGTTATTACAAGTTCTCCTCTAACAGAATTGCAACGGGATGCTGTTCTTCTTTAGGCACGGCAACATAAGCAGTCATTGTAGTTGTTATCATCTTTGAAATCATTACTCTTAGACATGGCGGTGTAGCTGCTCCGGATGTGTGGTCAGTGACATATTTTTGCAGAATGGACAAATTCTGCAAAGCTTCATAAATGTCTCCTCCAGTTTCGTATCCATCAGGGATAAAAGTGCAACATGTCTCCCCGATCAGCTTGCAAACTCCTCCTTGTGATGCTGTTAGCAGGTCTAGTGTCAGTCTGTTCTGCAGCACCATCGTTCTGATGGCCTGCTGTTCTCCTGCTAAGGCGGTTCCCAGGGTCTTAGTCAAGTTGATGTGTCGTAGCAGAGCATATCGGTTGATTTCCACATGATCCCGCACCTCGGCAACTCCAATGCCGGGGATCAAGCTCTGTAAGAATTTCACTCCTCCTCAGATGCGAAACTCTGGTTCCTTTACTGCTTGGTGCCGTCCGTGCACATCCTGTCTGGTAATGAGTCTTTGTTTGTAGTATCATTCGGTAGCTGTAGTTGGAGCGACAGTTGAGGCTCATCAGTGTCGCGTTACTGGCACAGGTTTCGTTGAGTGAACAGTCCATACACTTCCTCTCGTTCCTCGGTGGGCAGAAAGTGTATATGTATTTGCATAGCAGTCAGTTTTATTATTCAAGTAAGCTGTAGTGTTCATAAACTGCCACCAGAAATTAGTGGCATAGCCATGGGGAAACTTGGTGTACTTTCCTTTGTCATACAGTGTCTGCCTTTTCTTCATATAGCGTGACTTATTGTCCCTCACGGAAGCAAAGGTGAGGAGCCCGGCCATGGTCAGGGCCGCTGCAGTTGTTAAGAGCCACCACCTCATGACGACGGGACACACCCTCCTGTCGCGAGTAGACCCCCCGGCCAGGAAAGCTGACCCCTCCACCGGGCGAGATCACAACAAGTGGGCAAGCCTGCCGTCAGCTGTGTTTAGATGGCTTCACTTACTGGCTCTGATGGATGCAAGATGGTCGTTCCGCTATTTTGCAAGCTCCAGTTTTTCCTTTGGAGCACTTTGATCAGAACCCAGTCACCGGGCTGTGATCTGCAAGACACTTGATAGACATCATTACGTTCTTCGTTATTTACAATCATCTCTTTATTTTCCTACAACTTAGACATACATTTTGCTACTGAAATTGTATCTGCCTTTTTCACTGGGTAGATTTCTGGCCACTTTGAGAATACATCTATAACCACTAGGGTGTATTTTTACCCTTGGCATTCATTTAGCTCAATAAAGTCCATATGGATTGTGTGGTCTCAGGTTTCCCTGAGCATTACATTTTTGACACGTCATGCATGTTCTGACAAATTGTTTTGCTGAGGTTTCAAAATTTACAGTGTAGAATTTACAGTGTAGAAATGAGAGTATTGTGTAGAATTTACAGTGTAGAAATGAGAGTTGACAATACTGGTCAGTCCCCCCGTTGACAAATGCGTACAGCCATGAGTCACTAATGCCGCCATTTTGTGGAGGAATTTTGGCAACACTGGCTTGCCATAACACATCATTAAGTCGTTTGTCAGAACTGCACCGTGTTTTAGCCATTTTGCCTGCTCTGCTGTGCTTGCTGCTTTTTGTTCACTTTGCAACACATCCAGTGGAATCTGATGTGTGTTTACTGCCATCAATGTGATGTTTGCCTGTTGTGCCGCCTATTTTGCTGCTCTGTCAGCAAAATTGTTGCCTGTAGTAATGAAAGAGTCAGTAGGCGTTGTAAGAGGTTGGCATGCTGGTTTGCCAGTTGGTGTAACCATTCCTCTGGTTTTCCAGATTTTTTGCAAAATGATGCACAGCAGAGAAAACATACTGGCTGTCTATATAAATGGTTATTTGTTTATCTTTGTGTATTTCACATGCGCAACAATCTCGTGTGAAGTGACCTTCCTCTCCACGGTTCTAGCAGGCGTTGTCTCTATGTTATCTGCTGTTTCTGCGTGGCTGTCTGCGGCCTTGGTGTTTGTGACTTTGCTCGCCTCTCTGTTCCTGATAGCCACCTGCGAATTAGTGTTTTAGTCTGTTGTCAACAGTCAGCCTTATTTTTAAGTTACAGAATGCTTCTCCCTTTTTTTGTTTTTTGTTTTTTTGTTTGGGAGAATAGATGCAACTCTACATTTTCACTTAAGGCAGTTTTAGATAATTTCTAGTTCTTCAAACAATGCATGGATCTCACACATTTCAAACTTTCAAGTTAGGGTTGTTTCCCATTTATACATATAAATATATATATTTAACTTTGCATAGCTCACAGCTCTAAACCTAGGCATTTTTCAATCATATGCCTAATCACTATGTGTCACTGTGATTCTCAAGTATTGTCACAAGTTCGTTTAAATTCGTTTCCAAAACCAACAAAATAGTCAAACAAAAACAAAAACATAAACGTGTCAGGACACAAAAGAAAAAAAGAAAAATGCTGCCACCCGAACAAGGCAGAAGTCTGCATATGTTGGCTTGTAATAGCATGCAGCTTGTAACATGGTAGACTAATGTGCCTGTGTTAATTCAGCTCCATATTATTGTGTGAAGTTGCACTGGGTTGGGAGTGGTTTTGTGTGTGTCACATTTTTGGTGAGCCAATGGCTGGAATGGGGTTGGACTAATTAGAGGCAGGTGTACTTGATTGCACTGACACACTGGTCTACTTATAGCCCACACTACAACCACTGCTGTTTTGTTTTGTCTCTCTGTGCAGTCCAGGGCCTATTATATGCCACAGCCTAAAGGCAGCAGAGTTGCAGAGGCTTGAGTGACCACTGACTATATGCTTGCAGGGTGGTGGGTCTCCAAGTACAACTTCTAACCCTGTTAAAGGCAACATGTGGAGTGCAACTTGGCTGTGTGGCATAGCTGGCTCTGGCCTTGGGACTGTGTGTTTTTATACAATTCATAAGTGGGACACTGGACTGTTTTATCTTTTATCTCTTGATATATTTTTCGTCAATAAATTATCTTTTAGAATTTTATTGACTGACATCTTTTTGCCCACGACTGAGACGGTTGGTCAGACCTACAGTCTTTCTTTTGGTGTGTTACAGCAGCTTCTGCTCTAAAAGAAACAAATAAATAAAAAGAAAAGAAAATGTGTAACATGCTCATCAGCTTAGCAGTGTCTACATATTTAATTCAGCTTCTCAATCCTGTAGTTTTAGCTGTTGTCTACAGGGTTTTGCTTATTGGTTGTTATTATAGGTGTGCTCTATATCTCAGCAATGTGTCATTCTAGGATGATAGGTTTCAAGCTGGTCAAGTGCCTCTATGCACTTCATTAGTTTAGTTATTCTCTGTATTGTCTTCATCTCACATGTCATTACACTGAGTTTCAGCAAACCTTAAGCTTGATGCAGACTACTGCTTAACAATTATTCACCTCACATCATAACCGATTAAGGTGCCTCTTCATATTAATATTATGTCATTGTTAATATTATCCTCTTTGTCTTATATAACAGCAATAGCATATTATAATATTTTATCAGTGTGTACCACTATACTACTACTGAGCCAATTTGATAGTTAGGATCATCTTATTCAGCAAACAGATAATTTAGAATTCATCCAATCTGCGGTCACATTTGTTCTCTCTGTTGCATGGCGGACCAGGCAGTTCTATTATAATATATTATTTATATTTTATTTTGTATCCATCAAGGGCTTCAGATGACCTGCAGAATCATCCTTTTCCCAAGGTGGAGACAGCTACCTTTTCACACACTGTCCTTGGCTGAACAGTGACACAGCCTTAATATACTTTATTTATTTTATTAAAATATTTTCGTGTGAATTATTTGCTTTATATTCATTTTATACATGCTGGGCATGGTCATCATGCGAACTGTGTTTCATTGTTAATATCACTTTACAGGTTGTTATCCTTGCTATTATTAATTTCAAATATTCTAAAGATAATTTCTACTGTAACTTTCCCTTTGTTCATCTTTATTTCGTACTTTTTATATTTATATCTACTCAGTGGGGTCTGTTTTCAACCCTTTTAAACTACTTCAAACTACTTTGATCTCTAGTTTTCACCTAATAAGGGATTATTATGTTCTTCCTGATATGGGTGTTGCTGCAGATGCGGCTGCAGGAATGAGTGATGGCTTTCTAAAAGGGTTGTGGGAACTGCACAGTGTCTCGTCTTCTGGTTTTACTGGCAGTTGAGTTCTATTCTTCTGACTGTTTATATTTTGTTTTCTTAAATCTCTCAGTTTACAGACACTGTTTTTGTCCGGCGTCTGGACTTTTCTTTTCTCACCACTGCTCGTCAGCAGGAGTGAGTTTTAATTTCACTTGCTTGATTACCCATCTTATTTATGTATTTACTTATTTTTGTTTAAGTAATATATACACGATACAGCTGCTATCACCTTCGCTGGTATTAGAGACGAGAGTGGTTGCTCACACGCCCTTCTACTTTCGGACTATTTCCAAAAGCGGTGTGAACTTTACGAGACGGAACTCGACCGTTCTCTCAACTCACCAGCACGTCAGTGAATAGCAGTAAAAGAAAAACACAGTAGGAGCAGCTCAGTCTCTTATTGGACCGTGAAAATTCAGCTTGCTCCGTTAATTAAAACAATACACACACACATTCACATTCACACCTATTCGCGCGATCGGAACCCTTATCATAAGGGGAGCTGCCAGTCTTTCTGTAGACGAGCTACTTATTCCCTAGACCCTGTCTAGACCCAGCTGGGGGAGCTACCCAGAGCTCCAAACCTAACCCACAAGAGTGGGGAGCTTCCAGTCGACGAGCTCCAAGCTACCAGCCGACGAGCTACTTTAAACCCACAGAAGTGGGGAGCTTCCAGTCGCGACGAGCTACTTTCGCTATTTTAAATTCCCTGAATTTAAAATACGTTTTTACGCAAGATTGTGTCAGTGTGTCTGTATCTACCTGGTCGGTGTCGCCGGGTCTGGTCCACCTCGATCGGGCCCCACCACCGTGGGTCGCTTTCTAAGACGTTGGCCAAGACTCGAATTTAACGCCCTTGGTCTTTGACCACACACCTAGTGTGTGGGCTGTCGACAGACGAACAACGTGGACTGGTCACGGAGATGGGACACGATGGAGGCGCTCCGGCTCCGAAGGACCAAGAAATGTTGGGGGAAAACTCTGTAAAAAACCCAGGAGAAATAAAGACACAATGAGACAAAGTTACTTTCTTTATCAAACGTGTACACGGGTGAGCTGCTAAGAACAACTCACACCATGCACAGTGGCTTGGTAATTTTTATAGGAAAGACAGTGAGAACAGGATAAGAAAATAATAAACAGATAAAATAAAACAACTCCATATATGGTGCTAGTCTCGTCAGCAGAGAGCTGGGAGAGATAAAACAATCTAAAACAATATGTCCCAGAAACAAGATGTGTTTGGTGGGAAAGTCTAAAAAGATAATTCTAAACTAATCTAACCATAGGGAGAGGGCAGACAAAAGGCATCTTTGTACATTTAAAAGAAGGTAAAGAAACATAGAATCATTTTTCCTGTAACATGTGCCTATGGTGCATTTACAGAGTTTTCTTTGAAGACAATTTCATAATTATGCTTAGAAGAAACTCCAACACATTGTACATAAAGTCAGTTTATTAATAAAGTTTCCTCCAGATCACCAAAACTTCATATGGATCTATTATAATAAGAGTTTGATTTTGTTATGATCTATTCTGAGTCTCTTTATAAAGTTGCATCCTGTGTTTTTTCTCTTACTTTTTGGATAGTTGTTGTTAAGCATTTTAGTCATAAAATAGTGTTAAAAATGATATTTTACAATGAATTATGATCCATCATGTAAATGCACATGAAGGTCTTTCTGGGCTTTCCATCAGACATCTTTGTGAAACCCACAGAATCAAACAAGAAGATCAAGTGAGACCAAAGTTTATTGAACCTGCAGAGAAACCAGATCACTGCTTTGGAGATGACAGCACACTTAGAAAGTGGTGGTGAAGTTACCATTAAAAAAACTTTATGGTGCCATTCTTTTTCTGCATCTTTATATAAAATAAAAACCTCTCCATTTGAATGTTCTGCCCCTCAGTGAGGGTAACTTTATGAGGAGAACAAAGATAAAATAAACTAGTGTGTTTTACAGTGGATTTGTGGACCAGTTAGAGAACAGCAGCTAGATTCCAGAGGGTGGACTGGTGGACCACTTCAGTGATTAGATGACATTTTCATACATTTTAACCACAAGATAAAAATAAACTAATTAACATTAAATTAAATTGCACCATTTTAAGACAGTTTACTGGCACCAGAATATTTACTCACTGGAAAAACTCAAAATCTTACCAAGTATATTTGTCTCATTTCTAGTCAAAAATATCTCTTTACACTTAAAATAAGACACATTAGGCTAAAGAGTAACAATTCAGTGAGATACAGTGGGATGCAAAAGTTTTGGCCACCTTATTAATAGTCATTGTTTTCCTGTATAAATCGTTGGTCGTTTCAATAAAAAATGTCAGTTAAATATATCATATAGGAGACACACACAGTGATATTTGAGAAGAGAAATGAAGTTTATTGGATTTACAGAAAGTGTGCAATAATTGTTTAAACAAAATCACGCAGATGCATAAATTTGGGCACTGTTGTCATTTTATTGATTCCAAAAACTTTAGAACTAATTATTGGAACTCAAATTGGCTCGGTAAGCTCAGTGACCCCTGACCTACATACACAAGTCAATCCAATAATGAGAAAAAGTATTTCAGGGGTCAATTGTAAGTTTCCCTCTTTTAATTTTCTCTGAAGAGTAGCAACATGGGGGTCTCAAAACAACTCTCAAATGACCTGAAGACAAAGATTGTTCACCATCATGGTTCAGGGGAAGGATACAGAAAGCTGTCTCAGAGATTTAAGCTGTCTGTTTCCACAGCAAGAGCCGTTTGCTGAAGCACATTTGGACAAGCCAGCTTCATTCTGCAATAAGGTGCTGTGGACTGATGAAGCTAAAATGAGTTATTTGGACATAACAAGGGGCGTTATGCATGGAGGAAACAGAACACAGCATTCCAAGAAAAACACCTGCTGCCTACAGTAAAATATATGGTGGTGGTGGTTCCATCATGCCGTGGGGCTGTGGGGCCAGTGCAGGGACTGGGAATCTTGTCAAAGTTGAGGGACACATGGATTCCACTCAGTATCAGTAGATTCTGGAGACCAATGTCCAGGAATCAGTGACAAAGCTGAAGCTGCGCCAGGGCTGGATCTTTCAACAAGACAATGACCCGAAACCCTACAAACGTCACTGCTGTTTAGTTTTCTGTCTTCATTTATGTTGGAAGTGATAGCAGAGCGGTACGTTTGAATTTGTTTCCAAAATCCCTCATTTAGATGGAAGCTAGCGAGCTAACTTCCTGCTAATTTCTAACTCTGTTAAATGTCATAAATTCCGTTTCGTTTTCATGGATGCCTGGATGATAAACTCAACTGTTACACATGGTAGGCTTGATTACTGTAACAGCATCTTTACAGGTCTACCTAAAAAATCAGTCAGACAACTACAGCTCATTCAGAACTCTGCTGCTCGAGTCCTCACTAAGACCAAAAAAGTGGACCACATCAGTCCAGCTCTGAGGTCTTTACACTGGCTGCCTGTCCGTCAGAGGATAGACTTTAAAGTTCTGATGCTGGCCTATAAAGCTCTGAATGGTTTAGGACCAAAATACATCAGTGACCTCCTGACCCAGTATGAACCATCCAGATCCCTCAGGTCACCTGGATCCGGTCTTTTATCAGTTCCCAGAGTCAGAACCAGACACGGAGAAGCTGCATTCAGCTTTTATGCTCCTTATATCTGGAACAAACTCCCAGAAAGCCTCAGATCAGCTGAAACACTCAGTTTATTTAAATCCAGGTTGAAGACTCACCTGTTCTCAGCTGCATTTGAATAAAGCACCAAATCTACACTTTTAAGCTTAAATTTCAAAACTTACATTTAACTACTGGTTTTATCTACTGTTCTGATTTAATCTGTTTTGATTTTATATACTGTTTTGTTTGTTTGTTAATTAGTTAGTTTGTTTGCTTGTTTTAATCAATTTTAAATCATGCTTTTTATTTGTTCTTGTTTCTAATGTCTCTGTAAAGCACTTTGAATCACCTTATTGTTGAATTGTGCTATACAAATAAACTTGCCTTGCCTTGCCTTAAATACACAGAGGGAGCAATCAGGGAGTGGGAAACAGGAGGGAAACACAACTGGGGCAAATCAGGGCTGATGAGACAAAGGAAGCAAAACCTGATACAATGACCTGAGGCACGGACTTCAAAGTAAAACTGAAAACATAACACAGAGACTTGAAAAGGGGATAAAGCAGAAGCGGGAGACAGCAACTAAAGAACACAGACAGAAACCAGAACACTAAAAGTCTAACAAAACCCACACAGAGAACCTACACCTAAAATAATCCAAAAACCCATAAGGCACAGAAAGCTACAATATAAAGAAATAAATAAAATCAAAGAACCAAAAACACAAAACACTGGGTCGACAACCCAGGCACCCTAACAGCTCCATGATCTGAGATTGACTTTGTATTTATATTAAACTCTTTTAAAAACAACAAAATGATTTTGTGAGTTCTTTCAGTAAGTAACCAAAGCTGTGTTTGCGATCAGCTGTTTCCTGTTTGTCTTTTATCCTTTAAAAATGTGTTTTTGTTTTATTTCTGAAACTGAGACCATCGAGGTCACAAGAAGATATTTTATTTGTACTGAAATGTGTCTGATAATTTTTTTTTCATGTATTTGTGTTGTAATCGTAATGGTGAAAAAAGGTGATACTAGTCACATGGCATGGTTGTTGGTGCCAGACCAGCTGTCTGAGTGTTTCAGAAGCTGCTGATCTGCTGTGACTTCTCTCCTGGGTTTACAGAGAAGAGTCTGACAAAGAGGAAATAGAGCAGCTGTTCTCTGAATGAAAAACTCCAGTTGGTGTCAGAGGTCAGAGGAGACCAGCCAGACTGCTCCAAGCTCATACAAAGCCAACACAGCAACACTTGTTACAATCAAGGTGTGCAGAAGAGCATTTCTGATTACACAACACATTGAAACTTATAGCAGATAGGTTACTGCAGCAGAAGACTGCACTGGGTGATGCTCTTTCACCCTGAGAAATGCAAACTGAATCTACAATTCGCACAAACTCACTAAAATTGGACATCAGAAGATTGGAATTTTTTTGTTTTTTCAGATGGCGGTATGATCGGATGAGTTTAAATTTCTGCTGCAACATTCAGATTGTAGAGTTAGAATATAAACACCATGAAAGCATGGATTGTTCCTAACCTCTATAAACTGCCTGTCAGTAGATGTCAGTAGATGGCAGCACCAGAGTACGGTTTAATCATGGGGCAGTACAACAAAGACTCAGCTTATCATTAAAGGCTAAAAATAAAAACAATATATCACCTAAACTATCATCTGCTTTTTTCAAAAAACAAAAGTTCTGTCAGAAAGATAAGATAATAGTGGACCCTTCTGTGCCTCCTCTTTTTTAAGGACATTAAGTTTTGTTGTTTGGGTGGGTTGATGTACAGTCATACATGTACAGGGTGTACAGTAGGGGGCTGAGAACAAAGCCCTGCAGGGATCTGTAATGAGTGGCAGTGAGGGGGAGAAGGTAGGGCCAAGTCTGACTGAATAAGGGCCTATTTGTGAGGCAAACTTTGATCCAGGAGCAGGTGAAAGGAAGGATGTGGTCCACTATGGTTGTAAGGGATTATTGTGTTGAATGCTAAGCTATAGTCCACTAAGAACATTCTCACATAGCTCTTCCTGTTCTCCAGATGGTTCAGCACTCTGTGAATGGTGATGGTATTGGCATCCGCTGTGGATCGATATGCTCTCTAAGCAAATGGGTCGAGAGAGGGAGGCTGCCGCTGATGTGCTGAGACACTATCCACTCAAAATACTTTATGACTACAGATGTGAGGTCTATAGGTTAGTATTTGTTGAGGTTGTCTGTGCCAGTTTTTTTGGGAATGGGAAGGATCGCGCAGGCTTTCCGATAAATGGGAATGGTAGCATGAGTCAGAGAGAGATTGAACAGCCTGGTGAGCTGGTTTGCACAGGTGTAAACCACAGACCCCAGGATTCTGTTGAGGCTAGCAGCTCTCCGCTGCACAATACACATTTGGACACTAGGAGCAGTTGTTTTTGAGAGACTACATTTATACTTACTGGAAACGTTTTTTGACATTGTTATCTACAATAGCCAATATTAACCATGTTTAACTAGGCTGGAATAATAATGTTCAAACAGATATGATAAACAGATATGAGGGCAACATGTTTTGTCAGGTTAAACAATAAAAAAGAAGCAGTGGCAAAAAAGCACCCAGAAGTCGTTTATTGAAAGGTTGTGATTGCAGTGATTACAAGCTTTGTAGTTTAATTAACACTCCCAATCTCAATCCCAATCTCAACCCAATCTCAACTTCTCTGGTTCACACATGCTCCCAATTAAAGTTTACCAGTGTTAAGTGAGTTTTTATTTAGTAAAGGGCTGTGATATGTGGTTTTGTTATTGTTATTATAACTATACCAGTGCTTCAGTGTTCTTAACACCTCAACTGTGAAACAGCTTTGACAATAAAGAAGTGGTAGCTGTGCCTCCTTGTTCTGATGGTTGTGTGTCCATAACCGAAGTCATCTCTCTGGAGGGGAGAGGGAGGGGAAACAGGAGGACAAAAGGGGGGGGGGGGGGGGCAACTGAGCTGTAGTGCCTTTTCACTGTGCAATACTTTTTGTTAATAACCAACGTGTTAGGACCCAGGGTTTTGAGTTTATTATATTATTGATCATTTCTAGTCTTTGGTTTCTTTGTTAGAGTTATGGTTATGGTTTATGTCTCTGTGTAATCCTTAGTTGCTATATCCCGGTGTCCAGTCATTGTCTGTGTCTGCCCTGGTCCCACGTCTCTGTTCCCTCTGTTGTAGTGCCTGTCTGTAAGTTCAGTCTGTGTTATGTTTCCTGTTTTACTTTGAAAGTCCTTAGCTGTGTCCCAAAACGATGGCTGCATCCTTTGGAGGACCCGCCCTTCGCGGTCTACGTGGGCCGGGTCCTCCGAAGACCAAGAAGGCCGGAAGTGCGAGGCTGTGAAATGGGACGGTCTAGCCTTCAGATTTGCGTCACCGCTCTGTCGGTAGTGTTTAATAAACTCGTCCGTCTGCTCCTTGCTAAAATATAACAGGACACTGGCGTAAATTCTCGACCGTCTCACACTTCTGTTTGATCAGTTTTCTGTTTGACGTTTATTCAGCTGTGTGAAAACAGTGTTGATGGTGATGCTGTTGGAGAAGCACCTGCCCACCCTCACCACCTGAGTTCTGCCAGTGAGGAAGTCCAACACCCACTCACACAGACGGCTGTTAAGTCCCAGATCCCCAGATCCCTCAGCTTTGTGAACAGTCTGCAGGGCACTATTGTGTTAAACGCTGAACTGTAATCAACAAACAGCATTCTCACATAGTTACCCTGTTTCTTGTCCACGTGGCTGAGAGTGGTGTGTAGGACGTGGGCGACGTTTTGGGACACAGCTCTTGTCTCATGTAAATGGTTGTGCTTCCTTTGTCTGGTTAGGCCTGATTTGCCCCAGCTGTGTTTCCCTCATGTTACCTGTTGTGGATAGGCGTAGCTTTGGGTCACGTGGTGTCGGTAATAGTGATTGCTATATCACCTGTTCACGTCCTGAGGGAATTTGTGAATGAGTGGGTGACTTTTGCTGACCGCTCAAGCTTAGAATGTTTTTGTTCACTGTTTTCTACGGATTTTAAGGATTTGACAACAAATAAAGGAGTTTTAACTTGGAACTTTGACTAACGTTTTAAACAGCGGGCGCGTCAACATTATTCCCCTATTCAGCTGCTCGGCGACTCAAAGGCTTGACAGTCGCCAATATTTGTCAGCAAAAAGTGCGACGGCAATGGAGCGTCCCGCAATCAGCGCTGAAGCCCACACACCGCCGCCACTACACCCGTAAAAGCGGCTAGACCGACAGATAAGGAGAAAACGACGGTGGTATGTAAACTGTGTTTTTGTGCTGCGTATTGTTTGTTTGAACGCAGTTTGGATTCTGACCATACGAAGAAGTTTTTGTGACACGCCCACCGCTACGTTTGCTGTTGGATTTGATGTGTGTGTGTGTGTGTGTGTGTGCGTGTGTGTGTGTGTGTGTGTGTGTGTGTGTGTGTGTGTGTGTGTGTGTGTGTGTGTGTGTGCTGTGGCTCTGCAGGCGTTCAACTGAGTTTGAAGGAATTGCTGTTGCCTTTGTTTTGGATTTTGGCATGCTGCTTATGTTGAATGCTTAAAATGAGTGGATCACAGGCTGCATCTGTTGTTGGAAAAACTGAAAAGGATAAAAGAATAATTTCTCTCACTGAGAAAGCTCTTGCAAACAAAATTGAAACCATCCAAACAGATCGGAAAAGGCATGTAAACAAAATGAAAAGTGTTATTATGTCTCTTAAAGAGCTAATGAAAGATGATAAAAATCATTCACAAGTCAAAAAACAGTTTGATGAGTTAACACACCTGTTTAAGGATGCCAGTGCATTGCATGAATCTTTACTTTCTCTAATCTCATTTGATGAGAAAGATAAACAAAATACATGGTTCTCAAGCATCTCTAAATACAATAAAGGGTTTATGGAGGATGTTAACATATGGCTTTCTGAAACTGATAAACGTTCGGGGAGGCCATCATCTGACAAGGCACAGTCACAGGAAACTTCCCTGGGAGGAGAAGTGGAGGTGCGAGAGCACACTGGAAAAGAACCTCAATCATCTCTTAATCCTCAGAATGATGTTAATGATGACGTGTTGCCATCCGACAGTGTGTCAAATCAAGGCAGTAGGTCAAGCTCAAGAGTATCATCTACTTCATCTGCACGTCTCAGGGCAGAAGCTGAAATGGCCGCCTTGCTCGCACGTCAACATATGCTGAAAGAAAAACACTCTCTTGAAGAACAAGAGGAACAACTGAGGAGAAAGAAAGAACAACTTCAGCTTGAAGCAGATATAGCTGCAACTGTTGCAAAGGTGAACGTGCTGAGAACTGGATCCACTAAGCGGAGCGTCGCTTCACGGAAATCTAATGGAATGGAATCATATTTTAAAACAAAGGGAAACAGCCTTGAAATTCTTAATGCTGATGCACAGACTTTTGTTCCACAGACGCTTACAAAAGGAAATGCAATCACTGGGAATGCAGAGCTTCAAGTAAAAACAGTGCAACAGAATATGAAAAGGGGAAGGCCTGCACCCGCTCTTATGGGGCCTTCTGACGCTTTTGGATCAATTCCACCTTTGCCTAAGCCACAAGCTGCTCTTCCAGTAGCCAATGAAAATCTGTTGTCCATTATGGAAAAACAAAATGAATTAACCCCCAGTTTGTCCTAAAAAAATGGTCACACTATTGGTCCTAAGGCCACAAAACGGTCCCGCCCTAAAAAGTGCAATAAAAACAATATATATACATATTTTTCTCCACTTTAAAGATGTCAGTCCTGTAAAACTACTTCTCCCTGAAATATTCATATAAAGTTGTAATCATATTTCCGTTGTTTTAACTCTTTAAATCCCAGTGTAATTACATGAGCGCACTGTTTTTTTAGCCCCAAAAAACAAAAATAGTAAATATTTCCCAAAAGATACAATGCCAAGGCCCGGACTCCCGAGTACCACCAACATTCGGAAGATGGCCCATTATTTGGTTGTAATGACCGTGGAATGGGAAATAGCGTTTATAATGGGTTTCAATGGGGCACAAATCGACCACTAGGACCAATAGTGTAAGTTTATCTGTAGCTCAGCCACTGAAGCTAATTTAAGGAAGTCAGACTGGAATTTCGAAATATATGTAACCAGACTTTTTTTTTGAGAAGTTGGCTATATTCCATTCAACACAGTGCAAATGGCTTGGATACGAAAAACACAAAAGCCACAAAAAGGTCCCAGGACCTTTAGAGGGTTAACTTGTATGTTGATCCATCAGCAAAGTCTTTCTTCACTGCCCAAAAGGGAGATTCAAACCTTTGATGGTGACCCTTTACATTTTCAGGCCTTTATGCGCTCGTTTGAGCAGGTCATAGAAGCAAAGACTGGCGATGCTGGCGACTGCCTGCATTATCTTGCACAGTACACCAAGGGGCAGCCCAATGAACTTGTTAAAAGCTGTCAACATATGTCTGAAAGTGTTGGATATGTAAAGGCAAAGACTCTGCTGTATGAGCACTTTGGGAATGGACATGTGATTGCATCTGCTTATTTGAACAAAGTTCACTCATGGCCACTGATTAGATCAGAAGATGGAAAAGCTCTTCAGGCATATTGTTTGTTCTTACGTGGATGCTGCAATGCAATGGAAGAGATTGATGATCTCTCTGAATTAAATACACCTGCCAATATGCTTGCTGTGATTAGAAGACTGCCATATAAGTTAAAAGACAAATGGCGAACAGCATGTGACATTCAGGAGAGGCAACATCGCAGAGCCGCATTCATTGACATTGTTTCCTTCCTTGAGCGTCAAGTTAAAATTGCAACAGATCCCATCTTTGGAAATCTATGTGACATTCCAGCAACACATCTAGCAGCCAAGGGCAGCAATGGAGGGAAACGTTCTCCACATCTAAGAGCTAAAGGAAGTAGCTTCGCCACAACAGTCTCTGATGTCGAGAGACAGAATCAGACAGGGGCTCAAGATCATCACAGCACTGTGAAGTCTTGTTTTTTCGGACACACACTGGAGTCATGTGCTCTGCTTGATAAGAAACCTCATGATGAGAAGATTTCTTTTCTTAAAAAGAACAGCATTTGTTTTGGCTGTTTGTGTACTGGGCACATAAGCAAAGAATGCAGAAAACGCCTTTCATGTAAAATCTGTGGTCTCCGACATGCAAGTATACTCCATATTCACCACAAAGTGAAGAATGAAGTCAAACCTAATAATGAGGCAGATAACATTCCTGTTATGATCCAGACTAGTGGTCTTACTGGGGCCGGTGAACAAGACTGTAAGCTTGCCATTGTGCCAGTTAAAGTAAAATCAAAGAGAGGTCAAAGAATAGTGGAAACGTATGCCTTTCTGGACCATGGGAGTTCAGCATCCTTTTGTACAGTGGGTCTTATGGACAAGCTGAATATTGCTGGGAGGAGGACAAAGATTCTCCTGCGCACCATGGGACAGGAGAAAGTGGTTGACAGTTTCATTGTACCTGAACTTGAAGTTGCTGGATTGGACAGTGACATGTACTGTGATATGCCTAACCTCTTCACTCAGCATAAAATGCCTGTAGATATTGGTAACATCCCAAATCAACAGGACCTGGATGACTGGCCACATTTGAAGCATGTTCATTTGCCAGAAATTAAGGCCAATGTGGAGCTTTTGATTGGCATGAATATGCCCAGAGCTCTAGAACCTTTGGAGGTCATCCGGAGTGTCGGTGATGCTCCTTTTGCCATTAGGACTGTGCTCGGCTGGACTGTGAATGGGCCACTTAATCGAGAATGCTGTGGAAGGCCAGGATGTTTGGCAACAGTTACTGTCAACAGAGTTTCTGCTGTCACACTGGACAAGCTATGGAAACAGCAGTTCAAGATGGACTTTCTCTTAAACTCTGTCTTTTGGACGGACGGCACCGCAGTGTTGAAATATATAAACAATGAGACTTCCAGGTTCCGTGTTTTTGTGGCGAACAGAGTGTCAGAAATCCTCAAGGCTTCTAGTGCCTCCCAATGGAGGTATGTGAACACCACACATAACCCTGCGGACCTTGCCTCCAGAGGTATGAAGGCAGAGACCTTTTTACGTAACACTGAATGGATATCTGGTCCTGCATTTCTTACACAGCCAGAGAACAATTGGCCTGTGAACCCAGAAAACTTGCAAGAACTTCCACATGAAGATCCTGAAGTTAAGGTGGCTGCTGCCATCGAGGTCTTACAAGCACACAATGATGATCATCCTCTGACCCTTTTAATCCATCGTGCCTCATCCTGGACTCGTCTCATCAGGGTGATGGGTTGGATTTTGAGGTTCAAGACATTGCTTTTGCATCGCAAGAAGATACATTTCCAGTCTGCATCTGATGCAATTCAGTCTGAAGATGCCCAACACAAGGTTGATTTCCGGCATGGCTTTCTTTCATTGGGAGAGATTGAGGATGCTGAGATGCAAATAATTAAGTTCTGTCAGAGGAAAAGATATGCCGAAGAAATTTCTCGTCTCCAAAGTGGAGAGTCTGTGAAATGAAGCAGCCACATATACAGTGGGGCAAAAAAGTATTTAGTCAGCCACCGATTGTGCAAGTTCCCCCACTTAAAATAATGACAGAGGTCAGTAATTTGCACCAGAGGTACACTTCAACTGTGAGAGACAGAATGTGAAAAAAAAATCCATGAATTCACATGGTAGGATTTGTAAAGAATTTATTCGTAAATTAGGGTGGAAAATAAGTATTTGGTCACCTCAAACAAGGAAAATCTCTGGCTCTCACAGACCTGTAACGTCTTCTGTAAGAAGCTTTTCTGTCCCCCACTCGTTACCTGTATGAATGGCACCTGTTTGAACTCATCATCTGTATAAAAGACACCTGTCCACAGCCTCAAACAGTCAGACTCCAAACTCCGCCATGGCCAAGACCAAAGAGCTTTCGAAGGACATCAGGAAAAGTATTGTAGACCTGCACCAGACTGGGAAGAGTGAATCTACAATAGGCAAGCAGCTTGGTGTGAAAAAATCAACTGTGGGAGCAATCATCAGAAAATGGAAGACATACAAGACCACTGATAATCTCCCTCGATCTGGGGCTCCACGCAAGATCTCATCCCGTGGGGTCAAAATGATCATGAGAACGGTGAGCAAAGATCCCAGAACCACACGGGGGGACCTGGTGAATGACCTGCAGAGAGCTGAGACCAAAGTAACAAAGGTCACCATCAGTAACACACTACAACGGCAGGGAATCAAATCCCGCAGTGACAGACGTGTTCCGCTGCTGAAGCCAGTGCATGTCCAGGCCCGTCTGAAGTTTGCCAGAGAGCACATGGATGATACAGCAGAGGATTGGGAGAATGTCATGTGGTCAGATGAAACCAAAGTAGAACTTTTTGGTATAAACTCAACTCGTCGTGTTTGGAGGAAGAAGAATACTGAGTTGCATCCCAAGAACACCATACCTACTGTGAAGCATGGGGGTGGAAACATCATGCTATGGGGCTGTTTTTCTGCCAAGGGGACAGGACGACTGATCCGTGTTAAGGACAGAATGAATGGGGCCATGTATCGTGAGATTTTGAGCCAAAACCTCCTTCCATCAGTGAGAACTTTGAAGATGAAACGAGGCTGGGTCTTCCAACATGACAATGATCCAAAACACACCGCCCGGGCAACAAAGGAGTGGCTCCGTAAGAAGCATTTGAAAGTCCTGGAGTGGCCTAGTCAGTCTCCAGACCTCAACCCCATAGAAAATCTGTGGCGGGAGTTGAAAGTCCGTGTTGCTCGGCGACAGCCCCAAAACATCACTGCTCTCGAGAAGATCTGCATGGAGGAATGGGCCAAAATACCAGCTACTGTGTGTGCAAACCTGGTAAAGACCTATAGTAAACGTTTGACCTCTGTTATTGCCAACAAAGGTTATGTTACAAAGTATTGAGTTGTATTTTTGTTATTGACCAAATACTTATTTTCCACATTTTTTTTTCACATTCTGTCTCTCACAGTTGAAGTGTACCTCTGGTGCAAATTACTGACCTCTGTCATCATTTTAGGTGGGGGAACTTGCACAATCGGTGGCTGACTAAATACTTTTTTGCCCCACTGTATAAGTTTAATCCTGTTTTGGAAGATGATGTGCTGCGGGTTGGCGGACGTCTCAGTAGAGCTGTCATGTCAGAAGATTCCAAGCGTCCTGTCATAATCGCTAAAGAGCTTCACATTTCTAATCTCATTCTACAGCATATTCATAAAGAGGTGGGTCATGGTGGAAAGAACCACATACTCTCAAAGCTGCATCAAAAATACTGGATTCCTGGTGCTGGTACTTTGATTCGAAGCATCATGTCGAGGTGTGTGACCTGCAGAAGGTTTCATGGAGCTGCAGGCCAGCAGCAGATGGCTGAGTTGCCTGAAAGTAGAGTGACCCCTGAGAAACCCCCATTTAGCTTTGTTGGAGTGGACTATTTCGGTCCATTTGGAGTGAAGCGTGGGAGAAGTCTTGTGAAGCGGTATGGTGTTATTTTTACTTGTTTGGCAATTAGAGCAGTACATATTGAGGTTGCCTCATCCCTTGACACTGACTCTTTCATTAACGCCTTACGACGTTTCATCGCAAGACGAGGTCAGGTACAAGAACTGCGCTCAGACAATGGGACTAACTTTGTGGGCGCAGAGCGCGAGCTGAGACAAGCTATGGAACAGTGGAATCAGGAAAAGATCTCTGATGCTGTGTCTTTGAAGGGAGTGAAATGGATCTTTAATCCTCCAACTGGATCGCATCATGGCGGAGCATGGGAGCGGTTGATTCGTTCTGTCAGAAAGGTCCTTAATTCCACTCTCCAAACACAGCATTTGGACGAGGAAGGGCTCCAAACTGCTCTTTGTGAAGTGGAGTCAATCCTCAACAGTAGACCCATTACGCTGGAATCCACCGATCCAAATGATTTGGAAGCCTTAACACCAAACCATCTCCTTCTTCTCAAGTCAAACCCGTCTTTACCACCTGGCCTGTTCCGGAGGGACGATCTCTACGCACGTAAACGATGGAGGCAAGTTCAATATATATCTGATCTGTTTTGGAAAAGATGGACTAAAGAGTACTTGCCACAACTTCAGCAGCGCCAGAAATGGGGAAGGATTAAACGCAACTTCGTTCCTGGAGATGTGGTCCTTATAGTGGATGATTCTGCACCTCGTGGTTCCTGGATCATTGGGAGAGTCACCGGAGCTGCACCAGATGAAAAGGGGCTTGTGCGTCAGGTCTGGATTAAGACCCCAACCAGCCATGTGTGCAGACCCATAACAAAGATATGCCTTCTTCAAGAGGCCTCTGACCCATGACTATGGCATTTTTGACACAGTGTGACATAACCAGTGTTGGGGAGTAACGGAATACATGTACCGCCGTTACGTATTTAAAATACAAAATATGAGTAACTGTATTCCGTTACAGTTACCGTTTAAAAAGGTGGTATTCAGAATACAGTTACTTTGTTGAAATAAATGGATTACACTGCGGTACTTTCCTGTTTCATTTTGTCACGGGTCAGGACTGTTTGGGTTTTGTTTGACAGCTACGTTCTGTTGTTCCAGGCGGCAGCGTTATGGTTGCCATGGTTACAGGGCGACGCTCTCTCTCTCTGCGACTGTGTGTTTCCTGGGTGAGAGAGCGCCTTTTCGTTGTTGTTGTGCTAAGCTAACAGGCAGAATGCTACAAGCATAGCTCTAAAGAATGTAGCATCATGGGCAGTGTAGTCCGTGTTGCAGGGAGAATGGACTGCCATACACGTTATGGGTCTGTGAGCGCGAGGAGGGAGAAAAAGGGGAGTGGAAAGGTACGAGTTGTCATCGAGCAAAAACGGGAGCTGGAAGCATGTAAATATAATAATAGCCCAGTTGTAAGTAAGCTATTAAGACTCGACTGTACACCATTGTTGGGGGAAAACTCTGTAAAAGACCCAGGAGAAATAAAGACACAATGAGACAAAGTTACTTTCTTTATCAAACGTGTACATGGGTGAGCTGCTAAGAACAACTCACACCATGCACAGTGGCTTGGTAATTTTTATAGGAAAGACAGTGAGAACAGGATAAGAAAATACAAAACAAATAAAATAAACAACTCCATATGTGGCGCTAGTCTCGTCAGCAGAGAGCTGGGAGAAGGCTGTGAGAGATAAAACAATCTAAAACAATATGTCCCAGAAACAAGATGTCTTTGCTGGGAAAGTCTAAAAAGATCATTCTAAACTAATCTAACCATAGGCAAAGGGCAGAGAAAAGGCATCTTTGTACATTTAAAAGAAGGTAAAGAAACATAGAATCATTTTTCCTGTAACATTCCCTCCTGTTTTAACTTATTTTAAATGTATACAACAATTGTCTGTGAAGGTTATTTATTAAGTAACTTAGGCAATTTTTTTTTTAATTTCCAAAATTTTCAAAATGTCAGCATAGCAGAAATGGCAGTCATTTGGTCTAAAGAATAAAACAAAAGAAAATAATAAAAAGAAAAACATAGTAAATGAAAATCATAGTAAATGAAATAACAAGTGGAATAAACAAGAAAAAATAATAAAACTAAAACTACAAAAAATAAAAGGATGAAAACTAAAATGAAAACTTTGTATTTAAAAAAATGATGAAAACCTAATATGTAAAATGAAAACTTCAAAAAATACAAGGATGAAAACCTTATATTTAAAATGATGCAAACCTTAAATTGAAAACTTTATATGTAAAATAATGAAAACTTCATATTTAAAATGAAAACTTTATGTTTAAAACTGAGAACTTAAAAAAAAAAAAAATAGATAAATAAAAGGATGAAAACCTGCATAACCTACTAATGTTTTAATCAGTGCATGATCACTTGACAAGTCATTTTTAATCACCACGTCATTTATTAGCAGTTAGTACAAGTTCTCCTCTAACAGAATTGCAACGGGATGTTGTTCTTCTTGAGGCACGGCAACATAAGCAGTCATTGTAGTTGTTATCATCTTTGAAATCATTACTCTTAGGCATGGCAACACACACAACACTAATATGAGCAGTGCTATCATGATGAGACCTAGAAGAAAAAATGGCTTTGCTACAGCAGCCAGCCATGAACCGCTGAACAGCCAGTCCAGCCAGCCTTGTGCTGTAGCTACTCCAGGTGTGTGGTCAGTGACATATTTTTGCAGAGCGGTCAAATTCTGCAAAGCTTCATAAATGTCTCCTCCAGTTTCGTATCCATCAGGGATAAAAGTGCAACATGTTTCCCCGATCAGCTTGCAAACTCCTCCTTGTGATGCTGTTAGCAGGTCTAGTGTCAGTCTGTTCTGCAGCACCATCGTTCTGATGGCCTGCTGTTCTCCTGCTAAGGCAGTTCCCAGGGTCTTAGTCAAGTTGATGTGTCATAGCAGAGCATATCGGTTGATTTCCACATGATCCCGCACCTCGGCAACTCCAATGCCGGGGATCAAGCTCTGTAAGAATTTCACTCCACCTCCCCAGATGCAAAACTCTCCCGGCACTCCAGTGTCCACAGTAATGCCGAAAGAATTGGGGGAGGCGATGTCCACTTCACGTCTCTGCCGGCTGCTTGGATGATGTGCAACACTTTGCATGAAGAAAACGTGATCTGATAATTCCACCAGGGCGCACAGACCTCCCCAACCTTCAGGGAGTGACAGATAAGCCTTGTTGCCACATAGGAAGTACCAGTCAGCCAAAACTCTGGTTCCTCTGCTGCTGGGTGCCGTCCGTGCACATCCTGTCTGGTACTGAGTCTTTGTTTGTAGTGGCATTCGGTAGCTGTAGTCGGAGCGACAGTTTAGGCCCATCAGCGTCGTGTTACTGGCACAGGTGGCGTTGATTGAACAGGCCATACACTTCCTCTCGTTCCTTGGTGGGCAGAAAGTGTATATGTGCTTACATAGGTGAGTAGGCAGCTCCCCCACTGCCCGCGAGCCATTGTTCATCACACATACTGGCAGTTGTGATGCGTTCAGTTTGTTCAGTAGAATTACATCAGGCAGCGGGTCTGAGACTTGGGGCCAGGTCAGTAGGTATGTCTGTCCGGAACAGTTCACATTTGTGAGTGATGATGACCTCCAGGTTGCTTTCGCTGGGATGCTGTAGTTGGCTTTGGACCAAAGAGTACCGTAGCCTGGATGTGTTGCCAGGCCCAACAGGCACCAACTGCGATCTTCAGGTATGCTGTACGGCCACAGGCCAGACGTCTGCGAGGATAGGGGCATATGGGTACATGCATAGCAGTCAGTTTTGTTATTCAAGTGAGCTGTAGTGTTCATAAACTGCCACCAGAAGTTAGTGGCGTAGCCATGGGGAAACTTGGTGTACTTTCCTTTGTCATACAGTGTCTGCCTTTTCTCCACATAGCGTGACTTGTTGTCCCTCACGGAAGCAAAGGTGAGGAGCCCGGCCATGGTCAGGGCCGCTGCAGTTGATAAGAGCCACCACCTCATGACGACGGAACACACCCTCCTGTCGCGAGTAGACCCCCCGGCCAGGAAAGCTGACCCCTCCACCGGGCGAGATCACAACAAGCGGGCAAGCCTGCCGTCAGCTGTGTTTAGATGGCTTCACTGACTCGCCTGCAGTGACTCTGATGGATCCAGGATGGTCGTTCCGCAATTTTGCAAGCGGTCGGTGTAGTGAGGAGGACTTGGTATGGCCCCTCCCTCCTGGGTGTGCTCCAGTTTTTCCTTTGGAGCACCTTGATCAGAACCCAGTCACCGGGCTTTAGTCTGCAAGACACTGGAGAAACATCATCAGGTTGTTGATTATGTACAATGATCTCTTTGTTTTCTAACAGCTTAGACATCCATTCTGCTAATGTGTTTTCTCTGATTGCTTTGTCTATTGGTTGACTGGTAATAGGCAGTGGAAACGGCCTGCCATGAATGATTTCAAATGGAGTTAGTTTATGGGAGCCTTGTGTTAAGCGCATCCACATTTTCACTAAACCCAAACATTCAGGCCACGGCCTTCCTGTTTCTGCCATGCATTTCCTGAGCCTTTGTTTTATAGTGCCGTTAGTTCTCTCTACAAGGCCTGCGCTCTGAGGGTGATAAGCACAGTGGTGTTTTATGCTGAAACCGAGTGCTTCAGAGACCTTAGTGATGACATCATTTACAAAATGAGTGCCGTTGTCTGACCGTATCAAAGCTGGGATGCCATATGTGGGTATGAAGTGATTGCACAGCCACTTTGCTACTGAAATTGCATCTGCCTTTTTCACTGGATAGATTTCCGGCCACTTTGAGAACACGTCTATAACCACTAGGGCGTATTTTGACCCTTGACATTCGCTTAGTTCAATAAAATCCATATGAATTGTGTGAAAAGGATGAGGCGGAGTTGGAAAACGGCCTCTTTGTGGTCGCAGGTTACCCTGAGCATTATATTTTTTGACACGTCATGCATGTTCTGACAAATTGTTTTGCTGAGGTTTCAAAATTTACAGTGTAGAATTTACAGTGTAGAAATGAGAGTTGACAATACTGGTCAGTCCCCCCGTTGACAAATGCGTACAGCCATGAGTCACTAATGCCGCCATTTTGTGGAGGAATTTTGGCAACACTGGCTTGCCATAACACATCATTAAGTCGTTTGTCAGAACTGCACCGTGTTTTAGCCATTTTGCCTGCTCTGCTGTGCTTGCTGCTTTTTGTTCATTTTTCAACACATCCAGTAGAATCTGATGTGTGTTTACTGCCATCAATGTCATGTTTGCCTGTTGTGCCGCCTATTTTGCTGCTCTGTCAGCAAAATTGTTGCCTGTAGTAATGAAAGAGTCAGTAGGCGTTGTAAGAGGTTGGCATGCTGGTTTGCCAATTGGTGTAATCATTCCTCTGGTTTTCCAGATTTTTTGCAAAATGATGCACAGCAGAGAAAACATACTGGCTGTCTATATAAATGGTTATTTGTTTATCTTTGTGTATTTCACATGCGCAACAATCTCGTGTGAAGTGACCTTCCTCTCCACGGTTCTAGCAGGCGTTGTCTCTATGTTATCTGCTGTCTCTGCGTGGCTGTCTGCGGCCTTGGTGTTTGTGACTTTGCTCGCCTCTCTGTTCCTGATAGCCACCTGCGAATTAGTGTTTTAGTCTGTTGTCAACAGTCAGCCTTATTTTTAAGTTACAGAATGCTTCTCCCTTTTTTTGTTTTTTGTTTTTTTTGTTTGGGAGAATAGATGCAACTCTACATTTTCACTTAAGGCAGTTTTAGATAATTTCTAGTTCTTCAAACAATGCATGGATCTCACACATTTCAAACTTTCAAGTTAGGGTTGTTTCCCATTTATACAAATATATATATTTAACTTTGCATTGCTCACAGCTCATAGCTCACAGCTCTAAACCTAGGCATTTTTCAATCATATGCCTAATCACTATGTGTCACTGTGATTCTCAAGTATGGTCACAAGTTCGTTTAAATTCGTTTCCAAAACCAACAAAATAATCAAACAAAAACAAAAAACATAAACGTGTCAGGACACAAAAGAAAAAGAAAAAAAAAAAAGAAAAAGAAAAATGCTGCCACCCGAACAAGGCAGAAGTCTGCATATGTTGGCGTTTAATAGCATGCAGCTTGTAACATGGTAGACTAATGTGCCTGTGTTAATTCAGCTCCATATTATTGTGTGAAGTTGCACTGGGTTTGGGAGTGGTTTTGTGGTTGTCACATTTTTGGTGAGCCAATGGCTGGAATGAGGTTGGACTAATTAGAGGCAGGTGTACTTGATTGCACTGATACACTGGTCTACTTATAGCCCACACTACAACCACTGCTGTTTTGTTTTGTCTCTCTGTGCAGTCCAGGGCCTATTATATGCCACAGCCTAAAGGCAGCAGAGTTGCAGAGGCTTGAGTGACCACTGACTATATGCTTGCAGGGTGGTGGGTCTCCAAGGACAACTTCTAACCCTGTTAAAGGCAACATGTGGAGTGCAACTTGGCTGTGTGGCATAGCTGGCTCTGGCCTTGGGACTGTGTGTTTTTATACAATTCTTAAGTGGGACACTGGACTGTTTTATCTTTTATCTCTTGATATATTTTTTGTCAACAAATTATCTTTTAGAATTTTATTGACTGACATCTTTTTGCCCACGACTGAGACGGTTGGTCAGACCTAGAGTCTTTCTTTGGGTGTGTTACAGCAGCTTCTGCTCTAAAAGAAACAAATAAATAAAAAGAAAAGAAAATGTGGAACATGCTCATCAGCTTAGCAGTGTCTACATATTTAATTCAGCTTCTCAATCCTGTAGTTTTAGCTGTTGTCTACAGGGTTTTGCTTATTGGTTGTTATTATAGGTGTGCTCTATATCTCAGCAATGTGTCATTCTAGGATGATAGGTTTCAAGCTGGTCAAGTGCCTCTATGCACTTCATTAGTTTAGTTATTCTCTGTATTGTCTTCATCTCACATGTCATTACACTGAGTTTCAGCAAACCTTAAGCTTGATGCAGACTACTGCTTAACAATTATTCACCTCACATCATAACCGATTAAGGTGCCTCTTCATATTAATATTATGTCATTGTTAATATTATCCTCTTTGTCTTATATAACAGCAATAGCATATTATAATATTTTATCAGTGTGTACCATTATACTACTACTGAGCCAATTTGTTAGTTAGGATCATCTTATTCAGCAAACAGATAATTTAGAATTCATCCAATCTGCGGTCACATTTGTTCTCTCTGTTGCATGGCGGACCAGGCAGTTCTATTATAATATATTATTTATATTTCATTTTGTATCCATCAAGGGCTTCAGATGACCTGCAGAATCATCCTTTTCCCAAGGTGGAGACAGTTACCTTTTCACACACTGTCCTTGGCTGAACAATGACACAGCCTTAATATACCTTATGTATTTTAGTAAAATATTTTCGTGTGACTTATTTGCTTTATATTCATTTTATACATGCTGGGCATGGTCATCATGCCAACTGTGTTTCATTGTTAATATCACTTTACAGGTTGTTATCCTTGCTATTATTAATTTCAAATACTCTAAAGATAATTTCTACTGTAATTTTCCCTTTGTTTATCTTTATTTCGTACTTTTTATATTTATATCTACTCAGTGGGGTCTGTTTTCAACCCTTTTAAACTACTTCAGACTACCTTGATCTCTAGTTTTCACTTAATAAGGGATTATTAAGTTCTTCCTGATATGGGTGGTGCTGCAGATGCGGCTGCAGGAATGAGTGATGGCTTTCTAAAAGGGTTGTGGGAACTGCACAGTGTCTCGTCTTCTGGTTTTACTAAACTGGCAGTTGGATTCTGTTCTTCTGACTGTTTATATTTTGTTTTCTTAAATCTCTCAGTTTACAGACACTGTTTTTGTCCGGCGTCTGGACTTTTCTTTTCTCACCACTGCTCGTCAGCAGGAGTGAGTTTTAATTTCACTTGCTTGATTACCCATCTTATTTATGTATTTACTTATTTTTGTTTAAGTAATATATACACGATACAGCTGCTATCACCTTCACTGGTATTAGAGACGAGAGTGGTTGCTCACACGCCCTTCTACTTTCGGACTATTTCCAAAAGCGGTGTGAACTTTACGAGACGGAACTCGACCGTTCTCTCAACTCACCAGCACGTCAGTGAACAGCAGTAAAAGAAAAACACAGTAGGAGCAGCTCAGTCTCTTATTGGACCGTGAAAATTCAGCTTGCTCCATTAATTAAAACAATACACACACACACACACACACACACACACACACACTCACATTCACAGCTTCGACGCGCGCGACCGGAACCCTTATAATAAGGGGAGCTCCCAGAGCTACTTACTCCCTAGACCCAGTCTAGACCCAGCTGGGGGAGCTACCCAGAGCTCCAAAGCTACCAGTCGACGAGCTCCCAGAGCTACCAGTCGACGAGCTACGCTACCAGTCGACGAGCTTCCAAAGCTACCAGTCGACGAGCTACTTCCGCTATTTTAAATTCCCTGAATTCAAAATGCGCTTTTACGCAAGATTGTGTCAGTGTGTCTGTATCTACCTGGTCAGTGTCGCCGGGTCTGGTCCACCTCGATCGGGTCCCACCACCGTGGGTCGCTTTCTAAGACGTTGGCCAAGACTCGAATTTAACGCTCTTGGTCTTTTATCACACACCTAGTATGTGAGCTGTCGACAGGCGAGCAACGTGGACTGGTCACGGAGATGGGACACGATGGAGGCGCTCCGGCTCCGAAGGACCAAGAAATGTTGGGGGAAAACTCTGTAAAAGACCCAGGAGAAATAAAGACACAATGAGACAAAGTTACTTTCTTTATCAAACGTGTACACGGGTGAGCTGCTAAGAACAACTCACACCATGCACAGTGGCTTGGTAATTTTTATAGGAAAGACAGTGAGAACAGGATAAGAAAATACAAAACAAATAAAATAAACAACTCCATATGTGGCGCTAGTCTCGTCAGCAGAGAGCTGGGAGAAGGCTGTGAGAGATAAAACAATCTAAAACAATATGTCCCAGAAACAAGATGTCTTTGCTGGGAAAGTCTAAAAAGATCATTCTAAACTAATCTAACCATAGGCAAAGGGCAGACAAAAGGCATCTTTGTACATTTAAAAGAAGGTAAAGAAACATAGAATCATTTTTCCTGTAACAACCATGTTCGTGTTTTCCTCCGAAAACAATAAGTTCCGTTGGAGCAGCCTTTCAACGCCTCTCTCTGTCTCTCGCAAGAAAAGTTGACCCACACAACAAAGTAAAGCTATTTTTCGGCTACGAGCCGACAGGGACCCCGCCGTATTAGTCAGAGGTCCCTTTACTACAGTTCGGAGTCGCGGACCTTCAGTAATAGTAATAAATCACACAGCAATAGTACATTCACGTTGTTGTAAAAAGCATGATAATATATTAAGTAATCCAAAGTATTCAGAATACGTTACTGTCATTGAGTAACGTAACGGAATACGTTACAGAATACATTTTGGGGCATGTATTCTGTATTCTGTAACGGAATACATTTTAAAAGTAACCTTCCCAACCCTGGACATAACTAACTTTGAATTGACTTTAATGTTATGAGATGTACATCAGACTGACTATATTTAGGCTAAGTGCTGGTAACCTCTGGCCTATGACTGACTGACCATGTGCAGACAGAAGAAAAGAAGAGAAGACATGAGAAAATAACTTTGGTGAACTTTTGAGTATGTTATGTTGTCTCACTGGGTGTTTGTGATATGATGAAGTGTGTTGTGAGTTATGGTGTTGGATGTGTAATTATTACTGTAAAAGTGTAATAATTAGGGGCCGGAATGTTGTGGATAGGCGTAGCTTTGGGTCACGTGGTGTCGGTAATAGTGATTGCTATATCACCTGTTCACGTCCTGAGGGAATTTGTGAATGAGTGGGTGATGGGGGAAGTCGACTTTTGCTGACCGCTCAAGCTTAGAATGTTTTTGTTCAGTTTTCTACGGATTTTAAGGATTTGACAACAAATAAAGGAGTTTTAACTTGGAACTTTGACTAACGTTTTAAACAGCGGGCGCGTCAACATTATTCCCCTATTCAGCTGCTCGGCGACTCAAAGGCTTGACAGTCGCCAATATTACCTATTCCCTGAATGCTCCCTCTGTGTATTTAAGCCCTGTGTTTCAGTTTGTCCGTGTCGCGATCTACCGTTTACGATGCTGTGTGTTTTGGCTGCTTGCCTGAGTTTATTTTTTGGAGTCTCAGTTTTGTTATCTTTTTTGAGTTCAGCATTAAAGCTGTTTTGAGTTCTGCACCTTGGGTCCTTTTCCTGCCTGCACACAGCCGTCACTTAACAGAAGATTGCAACCAGAACATGGACCCAGCAGACATTGAACTGCACGAGCGCCAGCAGGTAGCTCTCTCCCAGCTAGAGGAGGAGCTCCGGTGGAGGCCATGGCTCACCCCTGACTATGGGCGCATTTTACATGGGACTCATTTAGCTCTGGGGGGTCCCCGGAGATGCCATGCTGCTTCACCAACTGCTTCGCCTGCACACTACAAGTGGGAGGTCTTTGTTTAACTTCGGACACGCATTCCTTGCTGGAGCCAAAGCGTTGCTCCTCCCGAGGAAAGCAGCGCCCACGCCGCCATCACATGGACAATTCTGATCAACTTGTGGTGGTGAGTTGAAATGACTACATTTCCCACACTCCTGAGCCAATAAACAGAAAGGACTATAATCTCACCTCAGACACCTTTGGGATCTCTTTTCTCGATGATGATTTGGATTGGGAGGCCAGTTTTGGTTTAGCTCCTCACGAGCTAGTTAATGACAATATACATTCTTCTGAGATTTTTAGTCCTAAGTCTGTTCATCGTGGTGGAAACAAGCTAAAACCCACTTTTGCCAAGTCTGTTTTTTCTAAACCTGGCCACATGAATTCTGAGACTGTGAAACCTGTTAAATCAAAGACTGAGACTGTTAAGACTGTTAGACGTGTTGGTAGGTGTAAACGACCACGGCAGACCCAGTGGCATTTTGCTGCTTTTATTAATCCCTACACGGTTGCTGTACATTCGCACTCAGAGCTGCAGCTCTCCCGCTTCCAGCTCAACATAACACCAACAACCCAACCACAGGACCCAGTACAATATTTAATTCGGCGGGGCGTGATTGCGGATGCCGTGCAGGTGTGTCCGCCTCCTCTGCACGGCACCGCAGGCCACACCCCGCCACATACCCCCATCGCCCGACTGAGGCCAGGGAACCATCCGGCCGAACGTACTCCCCCCCCCACCGCGAGCGGGAGAGGGGATCAGCCCGGACCGTCGGCGCCCCCGGGCCCTGGCCAAGCGATGGGGAGTTGTGAGTTCAGGTGGCCGCCTGCGAACCCAGCAGCGTCGGTGAAGCTGGTCCGGAGGTCGGCCGCGTGGCAGGTGGACGCGGCGCTGTTGGTACGGTCGTGCGCCCCAGCTCGCAGGCGGCTGGGCAGATGTCCGGCAGGCACCAGCCTCTGGTGGAGGTGAGGCCGCTCTGCTCACCCCGCTAACCTCGGGCTTCGGTGGCGCGGACTCCCCTAGCACGGGCACCACCGACTTATCCCGCGGCTTCTCCGCCCCTCCCGGTGGGAGCAGCTCCCCTCGCTGCGCCTCCGGCGCTGCCTCTACCGGCTGGAGCGGCTCCTCGGGCGCCGCCTCCACTGTTGTCTCTCCCGGCTGGAGCGGCTCCTCGGGCGCCGCCATCGCCGCTGTCTCTCCCGGCTGGAGCGGCTCCTCGGGCGCCGCCATCGCCGCTGTCTCTCCCGGCTGGAGCGGCTCCTCGGGCGCTGCCTCCACCGCTGCCGGCTCCGCCGCCTTCTTCCGGGGCGCAGGAACGGGCACCGGGCCCTGCAGAGCCCCAGCGACTCCCACGCGAGGTGTGGGGACAGGCGCTGTGGCAGGCTGCGTGCTAGTTGGTCGCAACCCGGGGGCCGGCACGGGCGCCTGCACGGACTGGATCTCCTCCACTCCAGCGCCTTTGGGAAGCGCCGGTGGGGGTGGCGGTGGTGTCGGGCAGGACCGGATCAGCGCCGCCAGATTCTCCATCCTCTGCAGGTGGCGTTCGGTCTGGTCCTGCAGCTCTTCCCGCCTGCGGCGCCACACCGCCGCCTGCTCCTGCTGCGTGGCCGCCAGCTCGGCCACCATTCTCGCCAGCTCCTCCCTCTGCTGGCCCACTCCTGGATCTGCCGTGCCTCCCGTCCTGGGTTTCGGCACCACTGTAAACGACCACGGCAGACCCAGTGGCATTTTGCTGCTTTTATTAATCCCTACACGGTTGCTGTACATTCGCACTCAGAGCTGCAGCTCTCCCGCTTCCAGCTCAACATAACACCAACAACCCAACCACAGGACCCAGTACAATATTTAATTCGGCGGGGCGTGATTGCGGATGCCGTGCAGGTGCGTCCGCCTCCTCTGCACGGCACCGCAGGCCACGCCCCGCCACAGTAGGAAGCTGAAAAACATTTTAGATGAGTCTGTGTTTGCTGAGCCTGCTCCTTTGCCCCATTGTGTTCCTGCTCCCAGGGAAGCTCGGGCCCAGCATTCCCCCACACCTGTTTCTGTCCTCGCTGGAGGCTCAGGTGAGCCCATCCAGCAGTTTTCTTCAGGCTCCATAGACTCAGAAAACCTAGCTCGGCCATCTGCTCATCCACCACCTCACCCAGCATTACTACCATCGTTACAACAGTCAATACAACTTAAACTTCTATCCATAGCTCAAACATTAGCTCGCCTACCAGCTCAGTCACCTGCTCAGTTACCACCTCCGTCTCCACTGGAGGGTCCGAGGGGCCCGTCCGGCAACCTGTTCCTGCTGGAGGGTCCGAGGGGCCCGTCCGGCCACCTGTTGTTCCTGCTGGAGGGTCTGAGGGGCCCGTCCAGCCACCTATTGTTCCTGCTGGGGGTTCCAGTGAACCGCTCCAGCCGTCTCTCGTCTTCGCTGAAGGGTCGGGGGGGTCTGTTCAGCCTTCGTCGCCTGCAGCGCCACCATCTGCAGCTCCCACGCCGTTGCCTTCAGTGCCATCCTCGTCCGGTCCAGCAGATTAAGTGATGACTTATAATAAACCACAGCAGCTTTTTGGTGCACCTCGACTCTGTCACACAGCTTTGACAATAGAAAAGTGGGGGTGTTTCTGTGTGTTATGGTCCTTTGGTTTGGATCGGTTTGGATATGTGGTGAGAGGGAAACATGAAGATGAAACCAGGAGATGTCCTTACTGAATCATCAGAGCTGAACGGGTGATGGAGAAACAGGTTTACCTTTTAGGTGACATAAATGAGTTGAAGGGAAGTTATGAACTGTTTCAGAGAGACAAATAACACCAGGATCCCTTTCTAAGTAGCTGACAATTCAATTTTATTTATATAGCGCCAAATCGCAACAAAAGTTGCCTCAAGGCGCTTCATAGATACAGAGAAAACCCCAACAATCATGACGCCCTATGAGCAAGCACTTTGGTGACAGTGGGAAGGAAAAACTCCCTTTTAACAGGAAGAAACCTCTGGCAGAACCAGGCTCAGGGAGGGGCGGGGCCATCTGCTGCGACTGGTTGGGGTGAGAGAAGGAAGACAGGATAAAAGACATGCTGTGGAAGAGAGACAGAGGTTAATAACAGATATGATTCAATGCAGAGAGGTCTGTTAATACATAGTGAGTGAGAAAGGTGACTGGAAAGAAAAAACTCAATGCATCATGGGAATCCCCGGCAGCCTACGTCTATTGCAGCATAACTAAGGGAGGATTCAGGGTCACCTGGTCCAGCCCTAACTATATGCTTTAGCAAAAAGGAAAGTTTTAAGCCTAATCTTAAAAGTAGAGATAGTGTCTGTCTCCTGAATCCAAACTGGAAGCTGGTTCCACAGAAGAGGGGCCTGAAAACTGAAGGCTCTGCCTCCCATTCTACTTTTAAATACTCTAGGAACAACAAGTAGGCCTGCAGAGCGAGAGCGAAGTGCTCTAATAGGGTGATATGGTACTACAAGGTCATTAAGATAAGATGGGGCCTGATTATTTAAGACCTTGTATGTGAGGAGCAGGATTTTGAATTCTGGATTTAACAGGAAGCCAATGAAGGGAAGCCAAAACAGGAGAAATATGCTCTCTCTTTCTAGTCCCTGTCAGGACTCTTGCTGCAGCATTTTGGATTAGTTGAAGGTTTTTCAGTGAGTTTTTAGGACATCCTGATAATAATGAATTACAGTAGTCCAGCCTGGAAGTAATAAATGCATGAACTAGTTTTTCAGCGTCACTCTGAGACAGGATATTTCTAATTTTAGAGATGTTGCGCAAATGTAAGAAAGCAGTCTTACATATTTGTTTAATATGTGCATTGAAGGACATATCCTGGTCAAAAATGACTCCAAGGTTCCTCACAGTGTTACTGGAGGCCAAGGTAATGCCATCCAGAGTAAGAATCTGGTTAGATACCATATTTCTAAGATTTTCAGGGCCGAGTACAATAACCTCAGTTTTATCTGAATTAAGAAGCAGAAAGTTAGCGTCTATCCAGGTCTTTATGTCTTTAAGACATTCCTGCAGTTTAACTAATTGGTGTGTGTTATCTGGCTTCATGGACAGATAGAGCTGGGTGTCATCTGCATAGCAGTGAAAATGTATACTATGTCTTCTAATGATGCTGCCTAAGGGAAGCATGTATAATGTAAACAGAATTGGTCCTAGCGCTGAACCCTGTGGAACTCCATAATTGACCTGGTAACTGTGCAGGGGCGGGTCTAGGAAAGTTTTGCCAGGGAGTCAGGTACAAACAAATGCTTTTCTTTCGTATTTTCATTTAAAATATCTAGCTTTTATTAAATAATTATCTGAAGCTTACAACCAAAGTTTTTATCTGACGTAAAATGTATAGAAATCATACATATACCAACAAGACAGTGTACATCACTGTCACAACAGCACTTGTTTTCATTCAAAGGCTTTATGGCTTTTACTATAATACCTGGTGGGATGATTTTTTTTTTTTATCCCAGTCCAGCCCTGGGCACAACACACAGTGAATTAATCTGAGAAGGTGCATTAAAAAATAAATGGCCGCGCCAGTGGTGCCAGTGGTGCACATCCAACAGCTTGAAAGGGAGGATCGAGAGAGGAAGTTCCAGCTAAAGAAGGAGTTGGAGCTTAGGCGTTTAGAGGAAGGGCTTGTGAAGGCCAGAGAGGTTAGGGGTTAGGTTCTTGAAAGAGATGGAGGCAGAGACAGCTGTCAAGTTGCGACAGTTGGAACTCCAGCAGGCTTCTCTTCCTGCAACTGCCTCCATTTGGCAGAAAGAGGCACCATTTAATGTGGCAAAAAACAGTTGTCTGGTTCCAATGTTTTGCGACACTGAGGTTGACAGTTATTTTGAGTCATTTGAGCGAATAGCTACAGCTTTGGACTGGCCGCGGGATGCGTGGGCCATCCTACTGTAATGCAAGCTGGTAGGCAAGGCTCAGCAAGCTTGTGCCTCATTGTCAGCTGCGGATAGTCTGAATTATGACAGGCTGAAAAGCGCCATCCTGCTAGCTTATGAGCTGGTCCCAGAAGCTTATAGGCAGCAGATCCGCCACCTGTTGACCATCTTTCAGGTCCAGATGACCTGCAGTGTGATAGTGTGTGACACAACTATTCAAACCTGCACCTCTGGCTAACCAGCATTCCTGTCGCCATGACCTTCTTCTAGCGAAGAAGCGGCTGAAAAGTGTTTCAGTAAGGCCTTCTAGCTATCCGCTGGGTTCTTCTTATGTTATGGCTCGAAAAACATCTGGCATCTTGAGACGCTATTTTGAGAGAATTGAGCCAACCCCATTCAGTGTTTTGGACCCATCGAAAAGGTCTTGGCAGATTCAGCAGGCTTTGCCTATCCGTTATTATGGTGCATGGTAAGTGATATATTTTAAGAATTGTGTAGGACATCCTGTGCCAAACCACTGGTTTGTATTTATGGGAGGGGGTGTTACGGCCCTAGCTGGGCCTCCTGAAACTGCCCTTGTGTGGGTGTGGTGTTTTCTCTCCGCCTCCTCCTCTCTTGCTCCACCCCTGTCTCTTTCTCACTCTTCTTTCTCCCCAGGACACAGCTGCTGTTCTCGTTCTCCACTTGGGTGCAGTCAGCAATCTCCTCTCTGAGGTCATATAAGCTGGGGATGAACTGGATGTGAGAGGGTGGTTTTCTCTGGTGTCGCTGCTTTGTATTCTAGGAAATAATAATGGACTGCATTTATATAATGCTTTTCTAGGCACCCAAAGCGCTTTACAATTCCACTATTTATTCACTACAGGCAAGCTACAGCTGCCCTGGGGCAGGCTGACAGAAGCGAGGCTGCCATATCGCGCCATCAGCCCCTCACCAGTAGGTGAAGTGTCTTGCCCAAGGACACAACGACCGAGAGTGTCCAAGCTGGGGCTTGAACCGGCAACCTTCCGATTACAAGACGAACTGCCAACTCTTGAGCCACAATCGCCCCAGTGTGTTGTTGTCCTGCCTGTGGTGTGGAGTTGTGGAAGCAGTGTGCAGTGTAGCTGCTACATGTGAGTAGTGTGGGCTTGTGGGCCTCAGCAGCAGTAAAGCTGCTGCTAGTGACAGGGTGAGCTTATAGGCCCCTGGAAGTGCCTCCTCGTGGTGTGGAGTTTTTTGTTCGGCTGTTGTGTTCTTTGTTTTTGCAACCTTTTTTCTCTTTTTCTATTGTTATTGGTAAAACGGTGTTGGTTCTCTATAATAAAAATTATTTCGTTTACTAAACACCTGTCTGTTCTCCTTTCATTCTGTTCTGGACCCATTTGTTACCAGTCCCACACACACCCCTTGACCTACATCGTGGGGTCATAACACTGTGGAAAAGAAAAGTGGACGACCACAAAGCTGCCACCTGCTTTCAGGGCAGACTGACTTTCTTTACCACAGAGCACAAAGCAAACATTTTCTCACAACATAGCAACTATTATTGGCCAAACCAGTTCAGACTGTGGTGAGAGGTGTCACCAGCTTCAGACTACAGTGAAACTAGAATCATGTGGTCAACATGTCGTCATGGCACAGAAACAACAAACTGACTTTCTAGAAGTGATGAATGAATTATAGCTGCTGAGACTGAATTTAAAATGTTGAAGTCACATAAGTATAAGTAAAGTCAAAGGATAACTATAGAGGAAAACATGAGTGATTGTGGCTGGAACATAAGTTCTGAATATCATTAAGATTCACTTTAAATGAGATGATGGTCTGTGAGCAGAGTTTAGACAAATGCTTTTCCAGATGATGTCTCCATGTTCCTTCCTGTTTTTTAAAAAAAATGAACAGCTCTGTGTTGAAACACCTGCAGCTGAAGTGTTTTCTTTCTTTCACAAACAGGATGCTGGACGACTACAGAGCTGTTAGCTTCAACCACAGACCACAAACACACAGTCCAGCTCACAGTGAACAACACTCCATTTTTTTAGACTGAGTTTAGTATACAGGTGGAAGTTCATTTTTATTAATTTGGGTTGCTATATAATGTTTCTTTTGCCGCATAAATAATTACAAATGAAAAAAAAAAATACTTACAGGCCACAGAAACCTGTGATATAAAGAAATTCCCACAATATAAATTTACACATAACTGCACCGCAATGTTGCCACAAGCCATTCAGACCATGTACAACAGTTCCAAGAGCTTCTTCCAAATAATTGGCAATAAATCAAACTCATTCATTCATGGTGTTGGACCCTTTTCATAATTTTCACGGACAGAATATCAAGGCATAGGCAGGTGGTGGAGAGCTTCCTCTTTGAAACAATCTCATCTCTGCTTTTTATGGATGATGAGGTTTTTTGACATCTTCGGGGGGTAACTGGCACTGGAGCAGTTTGCAGCCAAATGTTTAAGGACAGGAATGAGAATTAGCAACTCCATGTCTGAGGGCATGGTACTCAGACAAGGGGGATGAGTTTCTGCCTACATGTTTAAGTATCTTGTTCATGAGTGTAGAAACTAATATTATGAGATTTTATTATAAAACTTGCTTTCCAAAGATGTCTTTATATATTTTCATATCCTGACACAATAAAAATGTTTTTGAAAACACTGCAGTACTGTACATTCTCTTTGTCTGATTGGTTTTGTTGTAGAATGTGGCGTGGTGGAGTAATCCTGTGACTCTTCCACAGGAGGAGAGAGTGATGGAGGAAGAGTGATGGAGGTGGAACCAGGAGGAGAGGTGTGGATGTAGGTGGAGGTGTGGTGGTTTGTTCCCCTAAAATAAAGCAAACACAGTCATTAAGTTGTCGTCACATTGTGAATGTTGAAAGCTGCAGAAACACAGACAGGTGAGTGTGTCACCTGTGACAGTGATCCAGCTGGATGGAGACTCTCCATGACCGCTGATGTTACACTTGTAGAGGCCTTCATCAGACCTGGAAACATGCTGGATGGTCATTGGCTCTTTTCCGATGAAGACGCCATCTTTATAGAAAGCAGCTGGGAGGTTGGAGGGAGTGGTGTTTGTTTTACAGAGCAGAGTGACGTCATCTCCCTCCATCACAGGGAGGACAGGACTCTGCAGGATCACTGATCCACCTCAACACAGAGACAAACTACAGCATTTCATCCATTTACACACAGCTTCATCAACACTAACTCCACACACTCAGCTTACCAGTGACTGTCAGGTTAACCATGTTACTGATGGGACCCTCTCTGGACTCTCACCAGATGAAAAGGTTTGCTCCTTGTGCCCTCAGGTCGGGGAACGGGTCCCAACTCTGTGCCCATAAGCTTAACGACAGTTCAGAGTTCCTGGAATTCCTGGGTTTGGTGCTTGAGGGTATTTTACCTGGGGACTTATTGGGAGACTTCAGTTTAGGCACTGACAGTTAGACCTGGAGGGGTGCCACTGAACGGCCTGCCAGATCTGAACCAGAGTGGTGTTCTGTTTCTGGACTGCTCTGCAAACCCCAGTCTGTCCATAATGAACACCCATTAACTTCACACGGTGTTCATTATTATATTCAGTAATGGGGTTGATTATCAATTTTATAATCATATCATATTGTATGGCCATATTTTTCGGGGTGCTGAACTGATACCAGATCACTATCTGGTAATCAGTTGGATCCGGTGGCAGGGGAGGATGCTGGACAGACCTGGGGCACCTAAACGTATGGTCATGGTGTGCTGAAAATGCCTGGCTGAGGCCCCAATTCACAAGATCTTAAACTCCCAACTCCGGCAGAGCTTTAACAGTGGTCTGAGGGAGACTGGGGACATTGCATCCAATGGACCATGTTCATCACCTCCATTTCTGAAACTGCTGCACTGAGCTGCAGCTGCAAGATGGTTTGTGAATGTCATGACGGCAATTGCCAAACCAGATGGTGGACACTGGAGGTGAGGGGAACCATCAGGCTGAAGCAGGAGTCCTGCCGGGCTTGGTTAGCTTGTGATATTCTGGAAGCAACTGATAGGTACCAGCAGACATGGAACGCAGCTCAGGTAATGGCTGAAGCAAAAACTCAGGTGTGGGTGGAGTTTGGAGAGGCAGTGCAAAAAGACTTTCAGACTCCCTTGAAGACATTCTGGTAAACCTTCAGACAACTCAGGAAGGGGAAAGCGGTGCTCTACCTGCACTGTGAATAGTGTGGCTGAAGTAATGCTCACTTCGACTGAGGACATTGTTGGGTAAAGGAATACTTCAAGGACCTCCAAATGCTCACTGGTATGTCTTCTGTAGAGGAAACAGACTCTGGGGACGAGAGGGACGACTTGTCCAACATTGGAGGTGAAGTCACTGAGGCAGTTAAACAACTCCTTGGTGGCAGAGCCCCTGGGGTGGATGAGGTTCGCCCTGAGTTCCTGAAGGTTCATAATGTTGCACGGCTGTCTTGGTTGGCACACCTCTACAATGTTGCATGGAGATCAGGAGTGGTACCACTGGATTAGCAGACCCAGGTTGTAGTTCCCATCTTCAAGAAGTGGGACAGGAAGGTGTGTTCCAACTACAGGGGATCACTCCTCATGCATCCCTGGAGAAGTCTATGAAAGGGTGCTGGAAAAGCATGTCTGCCTTATTATAATTTAATAATAGTAATAATAAATATATATACTACCATTGTCTGAGAGATTTCCAGCCTTCTAGTTTTCTTTTGCTGCTGCTTTCAGTATTAAGATTATTCTTCTTTGCAGTTTTTCATCTGCACATCTGCTGTAACTCTTTCTTACTCATTCTGCCTGCAGGATTCTGCTCGGTCATGTACCACAGGCCAAACATAGTGAAGCAGGGACGAGGAGACAGAGCAAAGTCTGCCTGCATGAGAAGAATGGTGTTTGCATAAACATGCCAGCTTTTTGATATAATGGGAACAACGTACTGAACTCAGAGGAGTAAAATGAACTAAAGAGTTTATCCTATAACGCTGGTATTGATTTGATACCAATACATATTTCTCCACTGGCAACATTTTAAGTACCCATATAGTTTTCTATTGCACTGAACAAGCTGTGGTTACTATATTAATAAATACATAAAAACATGTTAAGTATGTGGAGTTCTTATTAAAATGGCCTTAATGCATTTATATCCAAGTAAAGATTAACTTAATGTAAATACGTTTTAAAAATATCAAACAGACATGAGGCTGTAATAATTCTTTTTAAAACAAGATCATCTCATTTATTACAGAGTAGAGTGAACATGTAACATTTAATAAACACAATCAGGAGTAAGAAGTTCTTTCTGCTTACACTCTGCTGATCAACACCTGAAGCTAAAGCCTTTTTCAGTTTCTCCCTCATTCACAAGGGCTCAGTGCAGCAGATGGACCCACATATTTGACAGAGCAGATGTCTTTGTAACAATATCATATTATCAACATAACTCTCATCACATGAGTATTTTATTTCCTTGGCCGTAATATTATTTCTATAATCAATTAATGAAAATGTGTTTGTGTGTTCTCTGTAATGAAAAAAAAAAACATGTATCAGTGAGCCACAACAAAATCGGAACAAGATAAATTTATCATCTCTCACTTTGGTCAAACTCACAGAACCACACAGGAAAAAGAAGCGAGAACAAGCTTTCAGTCCTCCTGCAGAGAAACCGCACCTCAGCTGCGTGAGCAGCAACCAACACACAAAAAAATAAAAGAGTAAAGTTGCTGAGAACGTAAGAAAATGTTAGCATATACACGTTCCCGCTGTTGACTTTGCAGGAAAATAAATGTGAAAAGCACCAATTCAAATGCAGTCTGATTTTAAAAAACAAACAAACAAAAACATTATACACACTTTGTAACAAGCGGATGAAACTTTTGGTCTGAGGTACTGGCTTGATCAGCAGCTGGATGCTGGTGGACTACTTCAGTGAAGAGTAGACGACGTCTGGCTCTGGTTTAAAGTCTGAACAAACACACAGTTCAAACAACACAAAACATGATTAGAAGCTTTGTAGTTTTACTTTCTCTTCCTTTGATTGGCGCGCTCACTTGGTTTTGGCTCTCTCTGCCATAGAGTATCACTTCCTGTTCCTGTGACATCGCAAATCACAAAAGTGATTGCCCATATTTAAACAGCTGTAAATTACTTTTTGGCCAAATAAATATCATTATAGAACCATTGTTATACGTGTTGCAATTTCTGTTGCCCTCCCTACAGTGTCTCTCTTAAAAATAAAATTTTAATGTCAATGAGACCTTTGTGGCTGGATAAATAATAAATATATACATGACACTTTGCCAAAAACTAATTGTGACTTGTCACAGGAATGTTTTTTATAGCTCAAGATTACCTTATATCATTCATTTGACATATATTTCACATATTATAGGCAAACAAGGATTGCATTAGATAGTTATATTGTAGGTAAAATAATTCTTGCAAAACATTTTTTTATTTTATATAATATATATATATATATATATATATATATATATATATATATATATATATATATATATATATATATATATATATATATATATATATATATATATATATATATATATGTTCACTAAAACCTATTTACCAATATAAGTAAAGATATTATAAATGTAAAAAAACCACACACACACACAGAAAGAGAGACAAAAACACATCGAAACACAGGAAATTACTTTTTGGCACAATACCTGTACACCACTAACCTGCTCATTTGTCTAATCGTTTTTCCCCACTTGACAACACATCCACTTGGGATCAAATTCAGTAAAATCATAATTCATGTCAGCAGCAATGACGCCCAATTGCATCTATCGGAGGTCACTAAAATCAATTTTCAATTGGTGTGTAACTTTGCCAAAACAATGTTTTCTCTGGTCCCCTCCCCAATCAGACCAGGAGTGACATGTTTAGCCGCATGTTCTCCTTAAATTGCTGTCTATCTGAGTGGTGTCCAAAAAACGATGTGGGCTTCATAGATGAGACTATAAATTATTAAATGAATTAATAATTGATCAACAAATCCATTTACTCCGCCTTACAGAAACCTGGTTACAGCAGGATGATGCACCCTGGACCCAGCGCAGGTGTTGGGAGACAGAAGGACTCTGGCCAAAATAACATCTCTGATGGACAAAGTCTCCGCACCCCATTCGTGTAAATGTTGCTGAGCTGCAGAGCTCCTTTAGTGACAGACTCTGCATCCTAGATGCATGAAGGAGCATCTTCCACAGTTCCTTCCTCTCTGCAGCTGTCAGACTGTACAATCAAAACTGCTCCCAACAAACATAGATGTTTACATCAGCACTGTGCACTATTTTATCAACCGATTCACACTACAACCTGGCTTTGCCTCTTATCTGTATTTAATTTAATTTTATTTAATACAGTACGCTGTTTTGATAACCATTGTCCTTCATGTAAATATGTAAAAATTGTGTATGTTTCTGTTCTGTGTCCTGGTTGTTTGTATATATGTGTCTTTCTTGCTGTTGTTACATCCAAATTTCCCCTTCCTTCAAGGATTATTCTATTCTATTCTATGATTATGTTAGTTTAAATGAATCAACACCCCCGAGTCATTCTAACTACCAGAAATCTCGAAGCACAGGCCGAGGGGGCGGTGTGGCAGCAATTTTCACACCAGCCTATTAATTAATGAAAGACCAAGACAGACTTTTAATTCATTTGAAAGCCTGATGCTTAACATTGTCCACCCCAGCTGTGAAACTCAGAAACCAGTCTTACTTGTTATCATCTATCGTCCACCTGGGCCTTACACAGAGTTTCTGTCTGATTTCTCAGACTTTTTATCTGATTTAGTGCTCAGCTCAGATAAAATAATTGTTGTGGGTGATTTTAACATCCATGTAGATCGGGGGTCTCAAACTCACGGCCCGGGGACCACTTGCGGCCCACATCACCCCTACCTGTTGCCCTGTATATTGAAGAAATATAATGCACTTTGACCCTTGAAGTTACTTTTTTGTTAAAGAGGATTTTTTGGTTGTTGAGTGCAATGTTAAAATAAGTTCTTTAAAAAGCAAAGAAAATTAGTTAATATGCAGACAACAAGAGCAGGGAGTACAAGCACGTTGAGGGATTGATTGGCTTTGTTAGTTCAGTGAGAGATTTATTTGGAAAGAAAACAATTTTCACTACCAGTCAAAAAATAATGTGTGCACTTGTGTCTGCAGTTTTATTTTGTTAAATACGAAACAAATTATAGCAGAAATGCTGCCACATGTCTGGCCAGAAACAGAGTGTCATGGTCCGGGTGAGTGCGGGGTTTTTCCACTCTGCTGGGCTCCACCTTCGGGCAGAGACTTCAATCAGCTTTCACACCTGATTCCAATTAAGTCACCAGTATATAAGACCAGCACTCACAACAGACCTCTGCCAGATCTATTGCTAACGCACCTTAGTGCTAGGCCGCCAAGCCCTTGTGAGAGCCTCTTAACAATTGCTTTTCTCCTCACCTTGTTTTCTTTGTCGTAGGACCCACCTGGCCGTCACGCTTTACAAGCTGAACAACACACATCTCCGCCTAGACGCTGGTTCTCTGTCATCTGGTTGCTTCCTTATTATCAGGTCCCTTGCTCCAAGTATATTCTGGACCCTCTCTGGACACTCCTCACCCGGACACCCTTGGACACCCTCTCCTCGCGTGACACTTTCACCTGCAACGCGTAAGCCCTAACCACCACAGTCTAATCCTTCGGCTACGATTCACTAGACTGTCACTGACTGCCTGTCTCTTCTCATTATAGTGACTGTGTACCTCCACCCAAGCTGCTGTCCCTTTTTCCATTCCCAGGATCCGTCTATGAAATCTTGCACCTAGTCATAGCACTCAGTTTCATGTTCATAGTTTGGCCTCATAGTTCTCAGTTCATAGCTTCCACAGTTCATAGCATTCATAGTATCCTGCTCTGCTAACAGAGTACCAATTTGTTTATTTGGTGGTCTAATGAAAGGCTAAAAAAATGTATTCACATTTGCAGTTTTGTCTTGTCATACAGTATTTGAAATGTAAAAACAAAATTCTAGATTTTTGGAAAATGTCTTGTTTGTTTCTTTGGATTTTTTTGTACCACTTGTACGCTAAAGTGGCTCTCCAATGAGAAGACTGTCAGGTTTATATTATTGGACTGTCTTTTATGCGTAGAAATATTTGGTCTTATATGCTTAGAGTTTTATAATCAATTGCATATTGATAGAGGTTTGATCCTTAGCAGTCTGCAAAGACTCTGTGTGCCTTCCAGAGTGTTCTGGCATACACACTCACATCCTGTGGTCACGAGAAGAGGTCGTACCTTCTTTTATTGCTTTATGGTATAGCAAACACAAGTATATCTGTGTTAGTCTAAGTGTCTCCCACCCCCCCCCCCCCCACAAACACAAACACACACACACTAATGAATTGGATTACATTTATATAACGCTTGTCTAGGCACCCAAAGTGCTTTACAATTCCACTATTCATTTATTCATTATTGGTGAGTAATTTTAGTCATTTCTGGTCACCACTGAAACTGTAGATATTTTTGTCTATATTTGAATAGAAAACTGACAGATTTGAGTAAAAGTTCCAGAATACATCTTAATGAAAATATATTATGAGCTTCATAATCTGTATCTCATAGGCTTAAAAAAGTGCACCTATTAAGTGCAGCTGTTTTGTCTCTAATTGTTTTGTCTCTCTCACAGAAAGATCAGAAGTTTGAGTGAAAATATCATTAGCATAAAAACTGAAAGAAGCTAGCTTGGCTGTGTAAAAGTTAAAGAGCAGCTGTACCTCTGGACCTCTTTGTTCTGATGACTAGTTCTCCATAACCGACGCCTTCAGTTCTCACTGCTGAGTAGATTTCAGCTCGATTATTCTCTGTAGAATTAAACACATAAATTAAAACAGATACAACTACAGTAGTGCAATAATATAACACTAGAGCTGCTGTAAATGATTTTTAGGTCTGTATGAAGAAAAATGTATTCTTGAGCAGGAAGGAGACGTGAAGGAGAGCAAAGTTATAACGTACAAAGAGATGAAGCCAGTATCTCACTTTTTAGTTTTTTTTTTCTTTGCCCTGCTGTGAAACAGAAGTGGTGAGGGTACTGTGGTTTTAGATCAGACTGTATACAATTTTTAGTATGGTGTTTTTTTTTTTTGGTTTTTTTTTTTTTAATTCTCAGAGTATCAAATGAACATAAAACTGGTGTCTGTTAGTGTTTCTAGACCTCTGCTTTACATTTGACACAGTTTGTCACTTTCTCTTTTTTTAATTAGCAGCTTTGTTTATTTATTTTATTTATTTATCACAAACAAATTGTGGGCTAACAGCAGAGGTGTTAGCATCTGCTAACCAAAGACCACACAGTGAACACAGTGTTGTTCACTTTTATCATCATGATTAAGATCATAAAGTTGCTCAATTTAATACAAAGTAAACAATTTAAATAAAAACTGTTTAGTATGAAATCCCCAAAAGTTGATTTGTTCATCTGGCTGCAGCTTTTTCACTGGGAGAAATGTTTCGTCACTCATTCAAATGACTTCTATAATCTCAGCTGACTGCAGGTTTCCCCAACGTTATAAACGGTACATTTGCTTAGCATTGTACATTGTATAGCATTAAAAGTTCATACTTGGACATCATGGAGACTTAATGCACTTCACATTTCTGCCATACATGTGTCAAATTTTCAAACATTACAGCTTCATTAACGTCACAGCCCAGAGCATCAATGTGATCACCATCTCTGACTTCTGACACATGAGCACTGAACAAACCAATCATCAACTTCTGAGGCTTAAAAGGCAGAAAAAATGGGTCCATGTGTCAAATGTGAGGCACCTTAAGCTGCTAGCTATCAGCTAGAATTCAACTTAGCTTACTGAATTTCCTGAACCGGACCTACTGTTGGAGCCTTTTGGAGAGGTTTTAATGTTTAATTGTCTCAGCAACACAATATGGCTGCTGAGCTGTGCCATTAATTATACTAAGAGACATAACATAAATGTTACTTAGTTGTCCAAAAATAAATAAATAATTAAAATAAAGTACCTCTCTTTCCTTTGACTGGCTGTTGTTGACAGTTTGATATTCTGATGTCACTGTACTTTATGTCATCTTCTGCAGCTTCTTCTTGAGCTCCTTAAATGTATCAAATCATCAGCAAATTAATTTTTCTAATTAGGTTTTAAGAAAACTGAAAACGTTATTTGATTTGTAGTGTAAAAGAGTTAGCTGCACAGGTAAGGAATGAAATTCTAATCATGAGGACTGAAAGTCAATTTCTAAATTATCCTGCAAAATAAAAAACAAACTCAACTAGTCTGAGTCTCACCTTCAGGTTTCCTGTGAACACATCGTCTCACCAGCAGAACCAGTAACACCAGTAGAGCCACAACACACACTGATCCAACAAATGACAACACATAGAGAACAGGAGGAGAGGTGGATGTAGGTGGAGGTGTGGTGGTGTGTTTCCCTAAAATAAAGCAAACACAGTCATTAAGTTGTCGTCACATTGTGAATGTTGAAACCTGCAGAAACACAGACAGGTGAGTGTGTCACCTGTGACAGTGATCCAGCTGGATGGAGACTCTCCATGACCGCTGATGTCACACTTGTAGAGGCCTTCATCAGACCTGGAAACATGCTGGATGGTCATGTGACCTGTAGGCTGCTTCCTGATGAGGGAGCCATCTTTATAGAAAGCAGCTGGGAGGTTGGAGGGAGTGGTCTTTGTTTTACAGAGCAGAGTGACGTCATCTCCCTCCATCACAGGGAGGACAGGACTCTGCAGGATCACTGATCCACCTCAACACAGAGACAAACTACAGCATTTCATCCATTTACACACAGCTTCATCAACACTAACTCCACACACTCAGCTTACCAGTGACTGTCAGGTTAACCATGTTACTGATGGGACCCTCTCTGGACTCACACCAGTAAACTCCACTGTCCAATGGGAAAACAGTGATGTCACAGGAAGAACCAGACCATCTTCCCCACCCATCTCCACACTGAGTGATCTTATTTTTGGTCCTCAGAGTCCATCCAGCAGAGCTGTCGTCCTCCTCACAGCTCAGAGACACAAAGTCTCCTTTAAAGAACTGAGAGCTGCTGGGACTCACAGTCAGACGAGCTGTGAGGGTTACAATGAAAAACTGTTGAAGTTTTATATTTTATAACTTCTGTCTTAGACAGTTGTTAAAAATGCTCTTTGCTTTGTCAATTTCATGTCTGAGATCCATTCTGAAACTCAATCAGGTCATATCAGTGAGCATTTATCAGGTTTACAGTGTGACAGAAGAAGGTTACTGACCTTGGTTTGTTGTGCAGCTCAGCAGTGAGATCAGAACTAAAGAGAAATGACACTCAGGTTGATTTGAGGGGAACATAAAGAACAACTCCACACAAACAGCTGACAAACTGTTTAGTGATGCCTTAGTGATGTTAAGTCATGGATGGCTCAAAACTTTTTAAATTTTAACGAACGTAAAACGGAAGCAATTCTGTTTGGCCCGAATCGTTCCTGATATCCCTGATGTTGACCTTGCTGCTCTGAAGAGCTCGATTACCAATCTTGGGGTAAAAATCGACTCTGCACTTACCTTTGATGGCCACGTGAATGGGGTGGTGAAATCGTCATTCTATCAACTCAGGCGTCTGTCGAAGGTTAAACCTTTTCTTTCAAGGCGTGACTTGGAGACTGTTATCCATGCTTTTATAACCTCACGCTTGGATTATTGTAACTCCCTTTTAATAGGGGTTGGACCGGGCACTCTGACATGCCTGCAACTAGTACAGAATGCTGCGGCACAGTTTTTAACTGGTAAAAGGAAATTTGAGCACATTACTCCGGTTCTGGCCTCCCTGCACTGGCTTCCAATTGAATTTAGGATTCATTTTAAAGTTCTTTTATTGGCTTTTAAATCTTTAATACCTGCGTATCTGTCTGATTTGCTGAAGCCCTATGTCCCCACTCGTTCGCTCCAGTCAGCTGAGCAGCTGTTGCTCTCAGTCCCCAAATCACGGTTGAAACTGAGAGGAGACCGAGCGTTCTCTATTGTGGCTCCTAAGCTTTGGAATAATCTTCCTCTTCACATTAGGAAATCGACATCAGTGATGGTTTTTAAATCCAGATTGAAAACGTATTTTTATTCACTGGCTTTTGATTCAGTGGTTGACTGACTTGTATTTTATTGTTTTCGCTATGTTTATTATTTTATCGTATTTATTATTCTTATGGTATCTATTATGTTGTTCAGCACTTTGGTCAGCCTTGTATGTTTTTAAAGTGCTATATAAATAAACGATGATGATGATGATGTGTCATGGCTCGCTGTGTGGCAGGCAGGATGAGGACCCAAAAATGCAAACTCACAGACTCAGGGGATGAACTCAAAAATCACAGCTTTAATGCTGGAGAGGCAGATCGCAGGAAATACAAAACTAAACTGGGAACAACAAACTAAGCACTCGCAGAGAGAGACAGGGAGATCCACACAGCATGAGGGAGAACGCGACACGGAACTGAGGGAGACGCAGACATAAATACACAGAGGGTTAACGAGGGAAGTGGGAGCACATGGGGAACACAGCTGACACAGATAATCATAACGAGACAGGGCGGGGTGAACATAACATGACGTATACAGGCGCGAGAGTCACAAAGTAAAACAGGAAGTACACGGGGGTTCAGACAGGAGGGGAGAGAGAGAGCACAGGAAGAACATAGACATAACGGGCTGGGGAAACATGGAATAAACACAAAGAGAGACGAGGGCTCATAAATACACAGAGGGGCACACAGGGGGTAAGAGTCACGAAAGGAAAACACTTAGGGAACAACACAACAGGAGAACTCAGGAAACATGGCCTAAATAAGGAACGAAATACAAAAATACAAGAAACTCAGAATACTGGGCCCACATGGCCCAGGACCATGACATGATGATGATTTTTCTGACCTAAATTTACTGCTTTTGTGCTGAAGTTTGATTACCAGGTGGGTACCAGGCAGGTGGGTTTCACAATTTCCCAAACACTTTGCACATGACTGGGTAGCATTAGCAGTTTATATCCTGTGTGATTTATGTTTTTGGTTTGTTTTTTTTAACAAAAATGTCAAGACAAACTCTTTCTATTTTCATTAGACTGAAGATTTAGGATCATCGTGTTTTTTAAGTGGGCTACAGCACAGACTCTGGCTGGTTTATCAGAAGTAGCTGCTGATGTTAGGTCAGATAAATCTACAGATTAAATGTAAATTAGTAGAGTCATGAGTTTGTAGAGAAATGTATGAAGTCATCACTATTTAAAGTTAATCTGATGCAGAACTTGATATTCAATAATTTGAATTGAACTTGGCTTCAGTGCTGAAAATAAACATGGGCCTGTTTTCCATTCAATGACAATTTTTACATTTTTTACATTTTACATTTTTACTCTTTGTAAACATCAGCCATTCAGCTGCTAGAAGAGTAATCAGTGTGATTATATGGGACACCTTTCATCCTGCAGTTTAGATTCAGCCTGATTTGTTTTTCATGTCTTCTCCTCCATCATCAGTTATCAGGAGAGCAGACAGTCAAAGTACAAGAATTCAAACAAACACAGAGATTCTACTTACAGAGCAGACACAGCACAGATGTTTCCTTCATCGTCCTTCTCACTCATTTGAGCTTCTTTTCATTTCTGTCACTGACACCAAGTAAAGCCCGCCCTCTTCCTCTGAGCACCAGCTTTCTATTGGTTCAAACACAGAGGAGGTAACTCATGTTATGCCTTGTCTAAAGATACAAGTGAATAGAATTATTTAAATATACAGCACATCAGTGAAAAAGCTCAAGTGTAGATTTTTTTCTGGAAATACTTTGAAATAAAATGCTGTGGCTTAAAGCTGCCACATTAACACACACGACCAGAAGATCATGAGTGTTTTAAGATCATCTGATTATATTTCATAACTTTGATGGAACATTTATTATTTATTTATTCTCCCACATCATTTATAATTATGGCCACTAGAGGGCGGTGTTTGACCCTAAAGTCTATAACGATACAAGCAAATTGTCAGTGATGCTTCTAGTTTGTTTTGCCTAGTTCTCATTAGCAGTCAGTTCCTTCATTTTTACATGTATTATATTGCATTACTTTTTAATTAAGTAGCAAGGCTACATTAGAGAGCTTTAAGGGGGCTTTTATTGTGAAAATGTTGCAGGTGGCACGATGATCCGATAGCAGACATGTAGATGAGGCTGATATAGAGAAATGACTTTAGAATATTTTCATGAAGTCTAATCAGGAGCTCACCTATAGCAATTCATTGTTTTGCTCCAACACACCACAAACCTAACGATGACATCATCATCAAAACTGGAACCACTGGTTAGTCCGAGTTTTGAGTTCAAACTCTGCTGAACTAAATGAAAAGAATTAAAAGACAACATGCCATAAAAATGTTTTCAAAACTTTATTGTCAATAAACAGAGTCACAAAAAATAAATAAATTAATTAATTAATTAATAACATTTGACCTTATTTTGAAATGTAAACTGCAGTAACAGAAATGCATTGATGGAAAGAAAAGATCAGAGAAAACATCTAAATCTGCAGTTACACTGAAGAAACACATAACACTGTACATTATAACACTGTGCAATATAACATTCATTCAGTTGAAGATGATCAATAAATCCTAAACACTATCAGGCAGATCACTGATCGTTTATAATCCACAGTAATCCATCGTTTCTTCACCACATACAGTGTTTATGGTGCAGGTTGGTTCAGTCAGTATCAATAATTATACTGTAACAGCTGATCTCTGCATGAGGATTAATTTGTGTTGTTCAAACCTCACAGAACCAGTTTGATCTCACAAACAGCTGAACCTGAAGATGAAACACACTCAGTGACTCTGTTATTGTAACATACAGGATCTGAACTGATAAATATTGAGGGCAAACCAATGATGAACAAAGTCTGCTCACAATCACAGATTTGTTTAAAACGAGTTCACTCAGAAGCTGAATATTTTATTTTGAAAAACGTTGATCTTATTTGATGTGTATTTGTTTGATAATGTGACCTCCTGTGTGCTCCACATATGAAGTGAGGCAGAAATGAAAACAACTTTAAGACTTGAAACTTACACTGGGATGAGCAGCTAACCTGATAAAATAAGTCACAGATTTCAATGCTGTAGGTTCATCATGTGAAATTTCATGTAACAGTCTAAACAAGTCTGATGAAAATCAGAGAAATGTGAAATCAAAAATAAATATGGACGTGTTTGATGTCCCTCTGATTGAGGTTCAGCATTATTAGTTTCTTTGTCTTAAAATCATCCTTCTTGATTTCAGTGAAACAGAATTTAGGACTGTGATGAGCAAGTAGATTCATAGTTCATATTCTTAACCTTCTTTTTTCGGTAGATCAAAAAAGCAACAGCAATAAACAGAAGAACAGCAGCAACTGAAAGACCGACTTTCAGTCCAACAGATCCATCCTCCTTCCCTCCAGCCTCCTTCCCTCCAGCCTCCTTCCCTCCATCCTCTGTGTCTCCTCCTGTCTGACCTGCAGGTGAGAAACAGGTGTGAGGTGTCAGCTGTCAGGTAGGTGATGAGTGAAGAACAGAACAGAATCCATTTCCTCTTCAAACTGCTGTCAGACATTATCTACTGCACTCTGATCACATCACTCAGACCAGCTGCTTTCTACAAAGTCTCATCAACAACATCTTTAGAAACAAACATCAACAACCAGAAAGCAGCTTCACCTCTGATCACACACACACTCAACTCTACTCACTCACCTGGAGGAACGACTCTCAGGGAGATATTGCAAATGTGTTCATTGTTTGGGAAGACATGACACTCGTATGTTCCAGTATCATTAATCGTCACATTGTTCAGAATCAAAGACACGTCTCCATCCTTCATCTGTCTGTCCTGCAGATCCACCCGGTTCTTAAAAGATGGATGCTGGTTGGCTGGTTCAAAGTGTCCATCTCGGTACAAAAGGAGATGTTGTGGCTTCAGGTCAGCTCTGCTCCACTCTACAGCTGTGATGTTGTTGTTTGGAGCTTGACATGTCAGAATGACGTTCTGTCCAGACTGAGCTGTGATGTTTTTCTGGTCTGAAACAGAAAACAGAGCAGAGAGGTTAAAGGTCAAAGCACAAATGTTCACTTCTGTAGTGAGAGTGAGAAGATCTAATTGAACACATTGAAAAAATTAAATGTTATCAGGAAATGATCAGACAGGAGAGGGTTTTCAGGAAACACTGTTAAATGTTCAGTTTTTCTTCCATATGTTAAAACAAGATCTAGAGTGGTTCTTTTACATTTTGAGAGAAGCCAATTATTCTAATAACAGATTAAATGTTGTATTGAGGCTGTCATTTTTAGCATCTACATGGATGTTAAAATCACCCACGATAATTATTTTATCAGAGCTGAACACTAAATCAGATAAAAACTCTGAGAAATCAGAGAGAAACTCTGTGTGAGGTCCAGGTGGACGATAGATGATAACAAGACCGGTTTCTGAGTCCTGCCTTCAAATGAATTAAAACTGCAGCCTTACAGATGAGATTTACCAGAAACAGTTAGCACAACTTATTAAAAACATAATAATTACTGCATAATTTACAATTAATGCATAATATAAAATAAATCTTTCAATGGTGCTGAGGGTCTGTTGAGCAAAGGAGGGGCCTCATAAACCAGCAAACTATATACAGGAAGTGCTGAGTGGACGATACCAAATGTGGAAAAATTATAGGGTAGTTTATTTTCTTTCACGTTTAAGAAAGATGTTTGTTTTTTTACTGTAACTTTGTATTTAATAATGTTAACTACATCAGAGTGTTTTATGTTTTTTATTTTCATAGAGTATTTTTCATAATCGTCATTATTAATGTGAGAAGATGTTATTGTTTGTTATGAACTCACAGACATTTGGTTTCTTGTGTTTTTCACAGTTTACTTACTGAACTGAGTTCCTGCAGGTTCCTCAAACAAAAACACGTCCTGATAATAAATGAACATAATGTGTGAGAGAAAGCAGCCTCTCATTATGAGACACTGTGAGTCTCTGCATGCTGCCTTTATGTAGCTACAGCTGTTTGTATACACTGAACTAAAAGCTTTGTAGCTGCATACTGACTCCTGAAACTACAACACATCACACTGACACACACATCACACTTCTTTGTCTCTGTGAGATCTGATCACACCGACATGTTAGGTCCACACAGACCCCACCCAGCCTCGTGTCTCCTTCACAAACACGGAAAAACTGAATCAATATGAAAATAACTCTTCAGGAAATGTTGTTAACATGTAAACAGACTGATGCTTTTCCTCTCTGTCCCACAGAGTGAATCTCACCTGCAGAGACAAACACGAAGAGGCCGACAAACAGCAAAGTCGAGCAGAGCGACGCAGTCACAGCAGACATTTCCGTGTTCTTCAACTCCGACGCTTCGATTGTTCTAAACGTCTCAGGATGGTTTTATTGAAATAACTGAACCTGAGTTTAAATCCTGACTACATGAGATTAAATTTCAGGTTTAAATGATCCTGAAAGTCTCTGACTGAGAACAGATCTGACTTTTTAGACACTCGTTCAAACTCAATACGTCCAAGTCATCGTCTCTGCAGGAAGTCACGTTAGAGTCACGTGTGTTTACGCTGCTGTAGGGTGACCATGAATAAGTGCGTCATAACTAAAGCGGTGAAATCTGAAGCAGGTCTGAGTGTTTAACAGGTTCAGTTCTTGAATGATCTCCACAGAACAACACAAACATCTCATCATCAACCATCAGCTACGTACTAAAGACCATCATCATCCAAAGGACTTCAAAATGACGTCACTGTATAAACATGTATATTGTACTATGGAGGAGGCAGCATTTAGCTGCAGCCTCCATCAAACCACAGCTGATCTGGAGAACTTTGTCCACCTTTGATTGTCTTTAAGTTGTGTTGGAGCCACAGAGAGCAAATCTTTGTTCTTTATGGAGAACCAGTGAGGCTGTTTGGACTTTCCTATGAAATATTAGCGCTAAAAAAACACAATTTACCAAACACACGTGACAAATTCTCATCAACATCTTTAGAAACAAACATCAACAACCAGGAAGCAGCTTCTCCTCTGATCACACGAACACTCAACTCTACTCACTCACCTGGAGGATCAACAGTCAGGTAGATGATGCTGATGAGCTTTCATGACTGTTTCATCCAATCGGACCGACTCTCATATGTTCCAATGTCATTATTTGTCACATTCTTCAGAATCAGAGAGGCGTCTCCATCCTTCATCAGTCTGAGCTGCAGATCCACCCGCTACCTAAAAGATGGATGCTGATTGGCTGGTTCAAATCGGCCATCCCGATACAAAAGGACGTTTTCTGGCTCCAGGTCAGCTCTGCTCCACTCTACAGCCCTGGTGTTGGTGTTTGGAGCTCGACACGTCAGAGTGACATTTTGTCCAGACTCAGCTGTGATGTTTTTCTTGTCTGAAAGAAGAAACAACAGAAATCAGGGAGGTTAAAGGGATCAAACTGCAACTGTTCACTTCAAAAGCAGCATACAACATAAAGGACAATTATGCTCAAATTCATTACAGTCAATGCAATACGATCACATCATATTCAAAAAGTCATTAAAATTCATCCTTGATAGTTGATGTGAAACTTTCAAAGTGTTCTTTCTCTCATCCATCCACTTTACATCTCTGCAAAGTTTCAATTTATCTGCATAATTTAAAGAATCCACAGCATCCAGAGTCATTTGCAGTGAGGATGTAACACTGGTAACAAGATACCATGTTGGCACATGAAGAGGATCACAGTGGAATAATTACATTCTTAAATTTAGTTACAGCACTTTAAGAAAGACACTAGATAAGAAAATACTGTCATTATATCTATTCCTCACTGTTGTGTAGGTATTATTTTAAATTTAAATGTTATTTGGATATTATCAGACAAGAGACGGTTTTCAGGAAATAATGTTAATAATAATAACAACATTTTTAGCATCTACATGGATGTTAAAATCAGCCACAATTATCATTTTATCTGAGCTGAGCACTAAATCAGATAAAAGTCTGAGAAATCAGACAGAAACTGTGAGGAAGGGCCAGGTGGACGAGCAGCCTCTCATTATGAGACACTGTGAGTCTCTGCATGCTGCCTTTATGGAGCTACAGCTGTTTGTATACACTGAACTAAAAGCTTTGTAGCTGTATACTGACTCCTGAAACTACAACACATCACACAGACACACACATTACACTTCTTTGTCTCTGTCACAGGGCTGGATGTAATGAAATGTTCTTAGAGTGGCATTGAAATCAAATGGGCAAAATCAAAGTCATTTCTTTACACATATGCAGCTTTTACATAGTGTAATATGCCTTAAAATGTAACCAATGATTGTGACTTTTTTGTACAACCATTTAAAACCCAGGAGCAGATCTACAGAGGTGGCATGGAGTGGCATGTGCCACCCTTAATAAACATTGTCATATACAAAACTACGGTGGCACTCGGTGTGGCAAGAGATTATATCAGGGTGACACATGCCACGTCTGTAGATCTGCTTGTGACGGTATACTGACTCCTGAAACTACAACACATCACACTGACACACACATCACACTTCTTTGTCTCTGTGAGATCTGATCACACCGAAATGTTAAGTCCACACAGACCCCACCCAGCCTCGTGTCTCCTTCACAAACACGGAAAAACTGAATCAATATGAAAATAACTCTTCAGGAAATGTTGTTAACATGTAAACAGACTGATGCTTTTCCTCTCTGTCCCACAGAGTGAATCTCACCTGCAGAGACAAACACGAAGAGGCCGACAAACAGCAAAGTCGAGCAGAGCGACGCAGGCACAGCAGACATTTCCGTGTTCTTGAGCTCCGACGCTTCGATTGTTCTAAATGTCTCAGGATGGTTTTATTGAAATAACTGAACCTGAGTTTAAATCCTGACTACATGAGATTAAATTTCAGGTTTAAATGATCCTGAAAGTCTCTGACTGAGAACAGATCTGACTTTTTAGACACTCGTTCAAACTCAATACGTCCAGTTCATCATCTCTGCAGGAAGTCACGTCAGAGTCACGTGTGTTTACGCTGCTGTAGGGTGACCATAAATAAGTGCGTCATAACTAAAGCGGTGAAATCTGAAGCAGGTCTGAGTGTTTAACAGGTTCAGTTCTTGAATGATCTCCACAGAACAACACAAACATCTCATCATCAACCATCAGCTACATACTAAAGACCATCATCATCCAAAGGACTTTAAAATGACGTCACTGTATAAACATGTATATTGTACTATGGAGGAGGCAGCATTTAGCTGTAGCCTCCATCAAACCACAGAGAACTTTGTCCACCTTTGATTGTCTTTAAGTTGTGTTGGAGCCACAGAGAGCAAATCTTTGTTCTTCATGGAGAACCAGTGAGGCTGTTTGGACTTTCCTATGAAACATCACACAGGAGTCTCTCAGTACATCTGTTTACAGTGAGGACGAAGAAGCAGGCACAGAGAAAACATACATCACTGTAATCAGAGTACAGGAGAGTAACTGAGTACACTTCCTGTTTGTGATTGAGGTGATTTTCTTCTTTATATTGTGTCAGATAAAGTCTGACAGCTTTTGGTTCTTCAGATGATGTGTTTCCACAGACGAAACCAGCCAACAGTGAATCAAATGTTTTACACTAACGTGACATGATGTTCATCTAACCAGCAGAACCAGTGAGTGGTTACAGTAACGGGTTAATCCACCAACGCTCACAGCTTCAGTCAGCCTGTCAAATTACTTAAAAAACTGAAAGACGTCATTTTAAACACTTACTGTTTTTCTGAAACACTGAAACACTCTTCTGATCACCAGAGTGGAAAAAATAAAATGATCTCCTGACAGATAAAAGAACTGTGAGGTCAGTGTGTCCCATCGGTTTTTCAGTAGGTGAAAAGGAAGCTACTGAAGTTTTGTTACAAACAAGTGAAAAGTTACTCAGATGTAAATATTTGACAAATAAAAAACATCAAATCATAAAAAATGTAAAAGTTTAAAATCCCAAAGTAAAGGTGTGTCTGTATCAAACAGCTGCAGACTAAACTAACCTGTGTTTCCCTGTCAGATGTTTTATATCAGACATCTGTGACCTGCGTCAACACTTTCACGCCCACCTTTGTTTGTCCTGTTTGAGCAGCTGCAAGTCCAGTCATGTGACAAACAAATACCTCAAATAAAAAAGGAAAAGAAAGAAGTATAAGAATGAGAACCTTTTTCCACTAACACTGGTAGATATAAAGAGAAATTCCCACTCCACACTGTCTGTGAAATTACAGAAACTTGGTAAAATTATTACAAGCTCATGAACACTTACTGTTGTTCTGAAGGATCTCTGAAACCCTCAAAAACTCTTCTGATCGTCAGGATGGAAAAATTAAAATTATCCAGTGAAAGATGTTTTTTAAACTGTGTTAGGTCCATGTGCCCTGTTGTTGTTATTTGTGAGGTCAAGAGGAACTTCCTTAAAATTTTATCCTCACAATCCAAAAAGTTTAAAAAATTAAAAATCTGAAAGTAAAGAGACCTCTGTATCGAACAGCCACCAACGAGGAAATGCACCTGTGTTTCCTTGTTAACCTGTTTTACAAGACAAATCTGTGTCAGCAGCATCACCATAACATCCAACTTCTCCTTCTTCTTATTGGCTGTTGGCTCATGTGTTTGACAGTGAAAGCTCTTTCAGTGATCTTAGTTTGATCCAAACAAAAGAACTGGAAACGACAGCCATACACAGTCCAGCAGCTGCTGTCAGCACATATTAATGATGATGATGATTTTTACTATCAGGGCTCACAGACACTCAGCAGTGAAGGTTTTAGTTGACATGGCTTTCAAAAGTCAAAGCTGTGTGTTCAGCAGAAGTGTGTGGGTGGCAAAGATGCCTGTTTGTGTCTCTGTCAGTATTCTGGACAAACTGGCTCAGCAGTGAGTGTCAGCACATGTTGCTCAGTACAGTTTTGTTTCTTGTCTTATCTGTTGTTTCTATTCATGAACTGTCTGATTAAGTCATTTCATTCCAATCTCAGTGATGCAAAAAGTCAAAGTCAAAGTTGTTTAAATGGCACATTTAAAACAAGGTGTTTTGACCAAGGTGCTGTACAATTAAGATAATCAAAAGAAATAGAAACATAAGAAGACATGATAAAAACTTCTTGGATGTTGTAGTTTCTGTGTTTTTGAGTCCATCGGGGTCTGCTTGGTCCAAATCCAGGGACAAAGAGCAGATTCCAGTGATCAGACTGATGCTCTCTGTCTCTACAAATAGTTTAAACAACTGGAGGAAAATAAGCAGCTCTGTGTTATTTATATGCAGCTTTTATTTCTACACACATCACTGAACTGTGTCAAAGTGCCATTATTGGAACCTGTACTTCCTTCAGAATTTTCATATTAGAATTTTGGACCTTTCCATCATAACTGTCATAACTGGATAACATCTGTGTGGATAACACTACACCCACCAGGACTGTGCGCTGTTTCTCCAAACCCTGGATTACCCCAGAAATTAAAGCCGTCCTCAAACAAAAGAGGAGAGCCTTCAAATCCAGAGACAAGGAGGAGCTGAAAAGAGTGCAGAGAGAGCAGAGAGGTCTGATCAGGGCAGCTACAGGCAGAAGACGGAGAAACGGCTTCAACAAAAGAAGGTTAGCAAAGTCTGGAGAGGCCTCAGAACCATCTCAGGCCACAAAGATCAGAACGCACTGCTCATGGGAGATGTGAGGGGGCAAATGAACTCAATCATTTCTTTAACAGGTTTGATTCTTCCAGGAGGCAGTCTTCAACGTCAGCTGCAGACTCACCCACCCCCACTGCTGCCCCACCTCAGACACTTCACACCACCTCTAATCACCCTGCTTACTCCTCCGCACCCCTAACACCAGAATCCAATACACACTCAACACAAGGCTCCAGCCTGACTCTCTCAACCACTCAGGTTAGGAGGGAACTGAGGAGGATTAAAGCCAAGAAGGCAGCGGATCCAGATGGCATCAGCTCGAGGGTCGTCGGGTCCTTGTCAGAGATATACAGTTAACAAACAGTCAGGTGAATAAAAAACACTGAGACACTTGGAGACTGTTTAAACGTGTTGCACGGGTGAGAGCTCAGAGCGCAATCACCACGAACTGCAGTAGTCATTTATTATTTATAGCAAGCAGCAGTTTCGTCTAATTTTGCATATGTGTGTGTGTGTGTCTAAGTTCGTTTAAATGTCACAGGGTGAACTTCCTGTTTCTAGAGACAGAGCTAGTAGTACATTTTGTTCTTTTCCTATTAAGAGTAAAATATGAACATATACTTTAATGCAACATAAAACTCATAAAAGCGTTTCCTCTTTAACAGTCCTGCACAGACCAACTGTGTGGGGTGATGGAGCGCATCTTCAACCTGAACCTGAGGCTGGGGAGAGTCCAGCAGCTCTGGAAAACCTCCTGTGTTGTACCAGTGCCAAAGACTTCACATCCCAAGGACCTCAACTGCTACAGGCCGGTGGCTTGACATCCCACCTGATGAAGACCCTGGAGCGGCTGGTACTGGCTCAACTTCGGCACCTGGTGAGCTCATCACTGGGCCCACTTCAGTTTGCCTACCAGCCTGGCATTGGAGCGGATGATGCCGTCATTCACCTCATACATCGTTCCTTCTCTCATCTGGAGATCGCTGGGAGCACTGTGAGAATCATGTTCTTTGATTTCTCCAGTGAAAACTGGACTGGACTCATAACTCAGACGCTCTCTAAAGAAAAGAGACTCATGGTGTGGGGCAGAGCAGGCTGTACCTGCTGCTGAGGTCTTTTGGAGTGAAGGGCCCACTCCTGAAGACCTTCTATGACTCTGTGGTGGCCTCAGTCATCTTTTATGGTGTAGTCTGCTGGGGCAACAGCATCTCCTGGGCCACCACTGTTCTAGGATGCCCTCTGGACCCAGTGGAGGTGGTGAGTGACAGGAGAATGGTGGCTAAGCTTTCATCCATGTTGGACAACATTTCCCACCCCATGCAGGAGACTCTGACAGCACTGAGCAGCTCCTCCAGTGGCTGCGGCACCCACGGTGTGGGACGGAAAGACTTCGCAGGTCTTTCCTCCCCACTGTTGTCAGACTCCTGAACAAAGACTTCACAACTGACCAAACACACACATCCACAATAACACCAAGTGTAATTTTTTTTCTGTTAACATAGTATTTTATTCTATTGTATATAGTATCTTATTCTTATTATCTTATCCCAGTCCGTTGTTTTTCTTCATTTTTGCTGTAACTTGTACTGTCCACTTTCTGCTGTGACACAACAAATTTCCCACATGTGGGACTAATAAAGCTTATCTTATTTTACATGTGAAACCACAAAAGAGTTCAATGTGAAGATTCATTTTTACCGGTTCTCAGGAGGATGTGTGGATTAAGGAAATGGAAAAAAGACCATTCTGACCAGATGGAGAAGAGCACAAAATTATAATAAATAAACAATACAAGGCGAGTGGTTATCTGATGCTATTATTATCATTATTATTATATCATAATCTTGTTTTCTAATGTATTCTGATTATGTACAGGGGTTTAGACTTGTTAGTTCGTAGGGTTTGGATTCTGTGCTCCTTCTTTTTAGTGTCTGCCCGTGTGTTTCCTCTGTTCTCCGTCTGAACCGTGTCTTTAAATCCAGTCTATGTATGTCCTGTTTTATTTTGAAGGTCCGTATCTGATGTCAGTGTGTTCCGTGCACCCTCCCTGGTGATTCAAATTCAGGTTTCGGTTTTGTTTTGTTAGTTTTCCCAGTTTAGACTCTTTCTTGGTTTTGTTTCTTGCCACTCTCGCTTTTGGTCGTATGTCACCCTCCTGCAATAAAGCTCACTCACATCTCAGCCAGTGCCTGCGTTTTGGGTCCTTATCTCTCCTAAACACATCTTGTCCCGCAAACCGTCACAGTGGGTGGAGCCAACTTTCACTTTTATCGGGAATACCTTGAATTGAAGATTGTATAACAAAGACTAATTTCCTCGCTTAATAGGCTTCTAAAAAATGAAACTTAAAAAGCGTAAATAAAAATAACCTAAATAAACCTAAACTATCATCTGCTGACAGGTGACGTCACACTTGTTACTGATCATGCTATAATATTTTTGATGCCAGTATTCACTTCTGGTGGAAACAACTGCTGCAGCGCTGACTGCTGACAGGACACCTCCTGAGCATGCGCAGTGGGCCACATATTCTAGAACCAGAAGCACTGTTGAGTCTGCTATCGAGGCTTGAACAGTGTTTATAGTCCAGCTCCACCAGAGGGCGCTTTCACACAATCAGATTTGTCTGTGATGCATTTACAGAGTTTTCTTTGAAGACAATTTCATAATTATGCTCAGAAGAAACTCCAACACATTGTACATAAAGTCAGTTTATTAATAAAGTTTCCTCCAGATCACCAAAACTTCATATGGATCTATTAAAATAAGAGTTTGACTTTGTTATGATCTATTCTGAGTCTCTTTATAAATTTGCATCCTGTGTTTTTTCCTCTTACTTTATGGAAAGTTGTTGTTAAGCATTTTAGTCATAAAATAGAAAAATTATTAATTAAAAATTATATTTTATAATGAGTTATGGTCCATCGTGTAAATGCACATGAAGGTCTTTCTGGGCTTTAAACTATTTTAGAGTTTAGCCCTGTCCATAAAATGAGTTACCATAAAATCTGTAATGTTTGATAAGCAGATGACTCTCAGCTTTACTTGTCTGGAGTTATTTAACCATCAGTTTTTGGAAGTGGTCATTTGTTTCCAGATTCCCTCAGACTGGATAAAGATAGATGTCAAAGATGTTTTCTTTATAACCCCTGAAAGATGATCAGCTATCTTATCTCATCATATCTTTATGACCCCTGAGAGATCATCAGATATCAAACTGCACAGTAACTAAGTTCCATGTCTGCTTTTGATCTGTGGCTGAGATTTAGTTTGTTATTTGCACTGAAGAGGACTGAAGTGTGTTTGTGTTCACCACAACAACTCACGTTTTCCATCAGACATCTTTGTGAAACCCACAGAAGCACACGAGAAGATCAAGTGAGACCAAAGTTTATTGAACCTGCAGAGAAACCAGATCACTGCTGTGGAGACGACAGCACACTTAGAAAGTGGTGAAGTTACCATAAAAACATCTTTATGGTGCCATTCTTTTTCTGCATCTTTATATAAAATAAAAACCTCTCCATTTGAATGTTCTGCCCCTCAGTGAGGGTAACTTTATGAGGAGAACAAAGATAAAATAAACTAGTGTGTTTTACAGTGGATTTGTGGACCAGTTAGAGAACAGCAGCTAGATTCCAGAGGGTGGACTGGTGGACCACTTCAGTGATTAGATGACATTTGGCTCTGCCAAAACAACAGCAAAAAAAAAAAAAATCCACACACAGGAGGAGAATACGAGCACAAAACCAAGCTTCATTCTTCTCTTTATAAACAGCATAGAATGAGGACATGTCAGCGAATGCATCACAGTTAAAATAATTTAACGTTCTGCTTTTGATCATGTGACGTATTTAACTTTTTTACATATTTTCTGCTGATGTGTCAGATCACACAGCATCTGCATAGACATGCAGTGTTATTTTCATACATTTTAACCACAAGATAAATTTTTAGACAAACCATTGTAAGACAGTTTACTGGCACCAGAATATTTACTCACTGCAAAAACTCAAAATCTTACCAAGTATATTTGTCTCATTTCTAGTCAAAAATATCTCTTTACACTTAAAATAAGACACATTAGGCTAAAGAGTAACAATTCAGTGAGATACAGTGGGATGCAAAAGTTTTGGCCACCTTATTAATAGTCATTGTTTTCCTGTATAAATCGTTGGTCGTTTCAATAAGAAATGTCAGTTAAATATATCATATAGGAGACACACACAGTGATATTTGAGAAGAGAAATGAAGTTTATTGGATTTACAGAAAGTGTGCAATAATTGTTTAAACAAAATCAGGTAGATGCATAAATTTGGGCACTGTTGTCATTTTATTGATTCCAAAAACTTTAGAACTAATTATTGGAACTCAAATTGGCTCGGTAAGCTCAGTGACCCCTGACCCTACACACACAGGTGAATCCAATAATGAGAAAAAGTATTTAAGGGGTTAATTGTAAATTTCCCTCCTCTTTTAATTTTCTCTGAAGAGTCGCAACATGGGGGTTTCAAAACAACTCTCAAATGACCTGAAGACAAAGATTGTTCACCATCATGGTTTAGGGGAAGGATTCAGAAAGCTGTCTCAGAGATTCAAGCTGTCTGTTTCCACAGTTTGGAACATATTGAGAAAATTGAAGACCACAGGCTCAGTTCAAGTTAAGGCTCGAAGTGGCAGACCAAGAAAAATCTCAGATAGAGAGAAGCGATGAATGGTGAGAACTGTCAGAGTTAACCCACAGACCAGCACCAAAGACCTACAACATCATCTTGCAGCAGATGGAGTCACTGTGCATCGTTCAACCATTCGCACTTTACACAAGGAGATGCTGTATGTGAGAGTGATGCAGAGGAAGCCTTTTCTCCGCCTACAGCACAAACAGAGCCGCTTGAGGTTTGCTGAAGCACATTTGGACAAGCCGGCTTCATTCTGGAATAAGGTGCTGGGGACTGATGAAACTAAGATTGAGGTATTTGGGCATAACAAGGGGCGTTATGCATGGAGGAAACAGAACACAGCATTCAAAGAAAAACACCTGCTACCTACAGTAAAATATATGGTGGTGGTTCCATCATGCTGTGGGGCTGTGGGGCCAGTGCAGGGACTGGGAATCTTGTCAAAGCTGAGGGACACATGGATTCCACTCAGTATCTGAGTCATCTCAGTCCCCAGACCTGAATATTATTGAAAATCTGTGGTGTGAGTTAAAGAGAGCTGTCCGTGCTCGGAAGCCATCAAACCTGAATGAACTAGAGATGTTTTGTAAAGAGGAATGGTCCAAAATACCTTCAACCACAATCCAGACTCTCATTGGAAGCTACAGGAAGCGTTTAGAGGCTGTAATTTCTGCAAAAGGCGGATCTACTAAATATTGATTTCATTTTTTTTTTTGTCATGCCCAAATTTATGCACCTGCCTGCTTTTGTTTAAACAATTATTGCACACTTTCTGTGAATCCAATAAACTTCATTTCACTTCTCAAATATCACTGTGTGTGTCTCCTATATGATATATTTCACTGACATTTTTTATTGTAACAACCAACGATTTATACAGGAAAATAATGACTGATATTGATAACAAGGCTGTCAAAACTTTTGAATCCCACTGTATATTAACTTGTTTTAAGACAGTGAATCTAGTGAATTTCAACCTAAAATATCTTGTATTAAGTGAAAAAATCTGCCATGGAAACAAGTGAAAATTCTCTAGTTTCTCTCTAGTTTCAAGATTCACTGTCTTGAAACAAGTTTCTGTATCTTACAGAAATGTTGCTCTGTAGCCGATTGTGTCTTATTTTAAGTGTAATTAGATCATTTTGACTTGAATATTTCCAAGCTTCAAAATCCAGAAAAGAAACGTTCTGTTTCCTCTGGATGGCTAAAGGTTACTACAGAGCATTTTGTAATAACTTCTGCTTTGAATGGCCTGTTATGGTCCATTTGTCTTAAGGCCGAGTATAATATAATTGTATGAACATCACAATGAAAATCGTCCTCCAATCTCTGACATATAACATGCTGATACTGTTTTCTTGAAAAATGCAACGTATGTTTATCTGGAATAAACATACTTTGCATTTATCTGGATGTCAGTTTAAACAGTAAAAAGAAGCAGTGGCAAAGTGATTACATGCTTTGCAGTTCAATCAGCCCCAGTTGCAACTTTTTTGATTCACAGGCTTCCAGATAAAGGTTTATAAGTGTGAAGTGAAGCTTTTATCTGGTAAAGAGCATGAGTCATAGCGTGGTTTTTTTTTTCAGCTTAGGTTACCATGATGGCTGGAAAAAAGGGTGAGCCGCTTGTCTCTGTCCATAGTCAAAGATAAGGAGCTGAACCTGGGCCTTCTTGTTCTGATGGTTGTTTGTCCATAACCGACGTCTTCAGTTCTCACTGCTGAGTAGATCACAGCTGAGTCACACTCTGAGAATAAAACATATTAGATTACTGCATTATTTGTTTACCATGATGCACTGTGAAGAGATTAAGTGATCATTTTTATAAACCACAGCAGCTTTTCAGTGTTCTTAACACCTCAACTGTGACACAGCTTTGACAATAGAGAAGTGGGGGTGTTTCTGTGGAAAAGAAAACTGGACGACCACAAAGCTGCCACCTGCTTTCAGTGCAGATTGACTCTCTTTACTATAGAGCACATAGCAAACACTTGTCGCAGCCTGAACACTATTTTAAAAATTAAATCTACTTTGGCTGAATTTCTGTGTGCAGGATTTAGAGAAATGCTTTTCCAGATCATGTCTCCATGTCCTTGGAGATGTGTGTTTAAAATGAACAGCTCTGTGTTGAAACACCTGCAGCTGAAGTGTTTTCTTTCTATCAGAAACAGGATGCTGGACGACTGCAGAGCTGTTAGCTTCAGTTAACCACAGACCACAAACACACAGTCCAGCTCACAGTGAACAACACTCAGTAAGCACAGAGTGAAAGACTAAGTTTGCACATTTTAGGTAAGGCGATTTCATAACAAAAGTATATGTGTATTGCTATGAAAACATCTTCTCCTACCTTTGCCTTTCAAAATTTTTTAGACATTTCTTCTTTCCCTTTTTTTATTATACAGGTAGAAAATATTTTCAAAATCCAAAATATCGCAATACTGCGATATTTTCACAGACCTTCAGTCAGTGAATTGCCACCATACTGTGGTGGAGGTATTTGTGTGTCCCAGTGATCCCACAGACTGTGTTGTCAAGGACTGTTAGGGCTTCCTAAGACTGACTGGACCAGAGTGTGTGTTCAGACAAAGAGCGACCCTCTATAAGAAGCAATAAACCAATTCAGTCCATGTAAAACAGTTGGAATAGCTCTGTGACAAAGGGCCCAAGGTCTTGGGCCCTTTGTCACAGATGCTCTTCATAACTGAGGGCTTCATCAGGTGATGTACTCATGCTCGCTCAGGAGCAGTTCACAGCCAAGAGGGGAATAAGAATTAACGCCTCTAAGTCTGAGGCCATGGTCCTCGGGTAAGGAGGATGAGTTCAGCCCCAAATGGAAGAATTTAAGTCTTGCTTACGAGCGGAGGGAGAGGAAGAACTACTTTTATGATATTTGGAAATTTCCTCCCAAAGATGTCTTAAAATATTTACAAATATCCTGACGTAAAAAAGTTTGAAACATTGCATTACCTTCACTTTTTCTGATTGGTTGTTGCAGACACTTGGATATGTTGATGACACTGCACGTGATGTCAGTGATGATGTCATCTTCTCCATTACCTTGATCCGATAAAAATTAAACAATAATATAAGTTCTGTAAACAGAGATTACATGTAAGAAAGTTGTTACTGTGGTCATAATGAATGTGAAATTTATTCTAATAAACAAACTCAGACATGAAGCATCAGGAAGTCTGAGTCTCACCTTCAGGTTTCCTGTGAACACATCGTCTCACCAGCAGAACCAGTAACACCAGTAGAGCCACAACACAGACTGATCCAACAGATGACAACACAGAGAGAACAGGAGGAGAGAGTGATGGAGGAAGAGTGATGGAGGTGGAACCAGGAGGACAGGTGGATGTAGGTGGAGTTGTGGATGTAGGTGGAGGTGTGGATGTAGGTGGAGGTGTGGTGGTGTGTTCCCCTATAATAAAGCAAACACAGTCATTAAGTTGTCGTCACATTGTGAATGTTGAAAGCTGCAGAAACACAGACAGGTGAGTGTGTCACCTGTGACAGTGATCCAGCTGGATGGAGACTCTCCATGACCGCTGATGTCACACTTGTAGAGGCCTTCATCAGACCTGGAAACATGCTGGATGGTCATGTGACCTGTAGGCTGCTTCCTGATGAGGGAGCCATCTTTATAGAAAGCAGCTGGGAGGTTGGAGGGAGTGGTCTTTGTTTTACAGAGCAGAGTGACGTCATCTCCCTCCATCACAGGGAGGACAGGACTCTGCAGGATCACTGATTTATCTGAGCACAGAGACAAACTACAGCATTTCATCCATTTACACACAGCTTCATCAACACTAACTCCACACACTCAGCTTACCAGTGACTGTCAGGTTAACCATGTTACTGATGGGACCCTCTCTGGACTGACACCAGTAAACTCCATTGTCCCATGGGAAAACATTGATGTCACAGGAGGAACCAACTGCCTCCCCCCACCCATCTTCACATTGACTCATCTGTTGTTTGCTTGTGTTTCTCCTCAGAGTCCATCCAGCAGAGCTGTCGTCCTCCTCACAGCTCAGAGACACAAAGTCTCCTTTAAAGAACTGAGAGCTGCTGGGACTCACAGTCAGACGAGCTGTGAGGGTTACAATGAAAAACCAATGATCTGTTTATTTTATGAAATCTGACACAATTGTTAGCATGTTTTGCTTAATCAGTTGTTTCATCAGTTTTATATCTGAGATCCATTCTGGAAACATTAACTTAAGTTAAAAGCAATACGAATAAACCAAAATATTTTAAGTTTGCAATACATAAAACCATTAATAACAGAGGGTTACCAGCAGGTAAAATAAGTAAAAATAAGTACAATAATTTCTTCAGTAAATTTATTTCCAAAGATGCTACTGACACCGGGTGTGGGTGACAACCGATCCACACACGCAAAGAAATCAAACCGTAGAAATCCATAAATTGTGCGTAATAATGAGAAATGACAGAGGAAAGGGAGAGAGAGAGGTAGAAAGGCATGGGCAGTCATGAAACCAGCTGAAATCTATAAATAATTAGAAAGCAATCCTGCCAGTTAGTGCAAATTAATATCAGCTGGTTCACTTCCATATGTGTCTCATTATCAAAATGTCACACAAGAAACATCTCATGATGATTAAAACCAATGAATAGTTCTTATGCAGTGTTTGTTTTTTTACTGTACAGCCGTGGCCAAAAGCTTTGAGAATGACACAAAGTTTGCTGCTTCAGTTTTTATGATAGCAATTTCCATATACTCCAGAATGTTATGACGAGTGATCAGATGAATTGCAAAATCCTTCTTTGTCATGAAAATGAAATGAATCTCAAAAATTCAATTTCCACTGCATTTCATCATTCAGCATTTCATGCCATAAAAGGACCTGCTGAGATCATTTCAATAATGTTCTCATCAACTCAAGTGACAATGTTTACGAGCGCAAGGCTGGAGATCATTTTGTTATGCTGACTGAGTTAGAATAGCAGACTGGATGCTTGACATCATTGTTCTTCCTGTTAAACATGGTTACCTGGAAGGAAACACATGTAGCCATCAGTGTGTTACATAAAAAGGGCTTCACAGGCAAGGATGTTGTTGCTACTAAGACTGCACCTAAATCAACCATTTATCAGATCATCAAGAACTTCAAGGAAAGAGGTTCAATTATTGTGAAGACGGCTTCAGGGCGCTCAAGAAAGTCCAGCAAACACCAGGACCGCCTCCTAAAGATAATTCAGCTGCGCTATCGGAGTGCCACCAGTGCAGAGCTTGCTCAGGAATGGCAGCAGGCAGGTGTGAGCGCATCTGCACACACAGTGAGGTGAACACCTTTGGATGATGGCCAGGTGTCAAGAAGGGCAGCAAAGAAGCCACTTCTCTCCAAAAAAACCATCAGGGAAGAACTGGTATTCTGCAAAAAGTACAGCGAGTGGACTGCTGAGGACTGGGGTGAAGTAAAGCATCCTGAGACCATTCATGTGTGGGGCTGCTTCTCATCCAAGGGAGTGGGCTGCACTCACAATTTTTCCCAAAAACACAGCCATGAATAAAGAATGGTATCAAAACATCCTCCAACAGCAACTTCTTCCAACAATCCAAGAACAGTTTGATGAAGAACAATGCATTTTCCAGCACGCTGGAGCACCGTGCCATAAGGCCAAAGGGATACCTAAGTAGCTCAGGGAACAAATCATTTTGGGTCCATGGCCAGGGAACTCCCCAGACCTCAGTCCAATTGAGAACTTGTGGTCAATCCTCAAGAGGCAGGTGGACAAACAAAAACCCACTAATTCTGACAAACTCCAAGATTGATTATGACAGACTGGGTTGCTATCAGTCAGGATTTGGCCCAGAAGTTGAGAGCATGCCCAGTTGAATTGCAGAGGTCCTGAAAATGAAGGGCCAACACTGCAAATATTGATTCTTTGCATAAACGTGATGTAATTCTCAATAAAAGCATTTGAAACTTTGAAGTGCTTGTAATTCTATTTCAATACATCACTGAAACAACTGACACAAAGATCTAAAAACACTGAAGCAGCACGCTTTGTGAAAACTAATATTTGTGTCATTCTCCAAACTTTTGGCCACGACTGTACTCAGCACTCAGAGAGCCCCCTCTGTGTGACTCAGTGTTTTGATGTTTTATTATTAGTTTTACTGGTCTGTAGTTTCTTCTTGGTTACTAGTGTTTGGTTTCTGTATTGCTTGTTCTTAGGTTTTGGTCTCTATGCTCCTCATCTTACTCTGTCTGTACTCTGTCTCTGAATTCTGTCAGTGTATTTCCTGTTTTACTTTGAAGGTCCATATCTGATGTTAGTGCATCCAGTTTATATCCTCCCTGTCTCATCATATTTGTTAAGTTCAGCTGTGTCTCTTCTGTGTGCAGTTTCTTCGCTTCCCTCTGTGTTTATTTATAGTGTGTGTTCTCTTGTGCTGGTCACTGGTCCATCTGTGTTTCCTCCGCATGTCTTCCTGTGTTTCTCCATGCATGTCATCCCATGAGTTTAGGTTTCAGTTTAATTTGTTAGATTCTCCCCAGTTTACATTTATCTTAGTTTCGGTCCTCCAACCTCTGCTCAGCCTGTTTTCTCACCATTTTGTAAATAAAGCTCACTCTCATCATCTGCGTTTGGGCACTTTTCCCTTCAACCCTACAAGACTGTCATCGCAGCTGTGACAGGCGCACTCGTGTAATTGAAGGAAGGACGAATGGAAAAATGACATTCTTGATAAAAATCTGTTGCCATCTACCAGAGTGATGAAGATGAAGCGAGGGTCAACAGAGTCAAGCAAGACAATGATTGCAAAAACACACAAAAGGAAACTCAGCTGGTTTCACAAAAACGACATAAAGCTGCTAGAATGGTCCAGCCAATCACCTGAATCCAACTGAAAAACTATGGAAAGAATCCCAAAAGGTTGATTTTGTTCATCTGGACATAATGTTTTCAGTGGGGGAAACTTTTTGTAACTCGTTCAAGTGATTTCTTCAGTCTCAGCTGACTGCAGGTTTATAAACACTGTATTTGCATAATGACTGAAACTAGCACCACTGAAGGAACAATGGGCTGGGAGGTGTTGAAATCTCCCAATTCTTTGAATCTTTGGGCTGAAGGAAGGACAATACTCGGTGTATAAATGCTCAATCAACAATCATTTATTTCCATACAATTCAACACTTAAGAGCATTTGAACCATCATGATGGGGAGAGCTGCCTGCAGAGGGTCACAGCAAGTCTCAAAATGGTGACGGGTTGCTCAGCTTTTTATAGTCTCTAGTGGCCCCCACCTAGTCATAAAAGTCTAAACATTCACATTCTTTCTCTCTTACTAAATTATGACCTCGGCTCCCTGTCTTCTCTGCTCCCTGCAAAGGTGGGGGTATGGAATGTTGTCTATCTCCCTAGACACCAAGTCTCCTGCTTACAACCTTCTCTTGATGATTCAGCAGTAAAGCATGTCAAGAAAACAGTGTAAGACATTCACAGCCGATCAAGGATACAGAATGATGCACACTTATCTAATGAACTACAAAATGATTATGTTCTTCTAACTCAAAAGTATAATGAGGACTAAACTACATACTGATCACACACTCTATATTAAAGGGTATAATATGATCTACAGCGGTATCATAATTCAACTACTTTGATTACATATATATGGTAACATATAATAACAGAATAATCTCAACAGAGGTCAGTTCCTTGATCATTAATATGCAAATTCTCATGACCATTGATCAACAACCACTGATCAATGGCCATGAGTACCATTCACAGAGAGTTGGGGAATGGCTGCAATCACAGCATTGTAAGATGGCGAAAGATGTACCCTTAGGCCCCCTACTCGATTCAGAGATGGTCTTTCCCTTTTCATGTAAATGGCCTCCTTTACTCTGCCCTCAAACCAGCGTTCCTCCCTGTCCAGGATGTGTACAGAGGATGGCCCGTAGGTGTGAATAGACTGCAGAGTCCTGGCCTGACGAGGTAGCTCTTCTGTGTTGTGCCATCCGCTTCACTAGAGGTTGTTTGGTTTCCCCGATGTATAAATTTTGGCACATAACAGCGAACACTATGTTCCTTTGTTTGTGTCGGGGGACCCGATCCTTGGGGTGGACCAATTTTCGTGCAGCATGTTTAGGGTTTGCAAGCCACAGAGTGTTTAGAGATAGGATGTTAGTTACAAAGAGTTGAATTTAGGATGAGAGGTATTGTTTTTATATTTTTTATATGCAGTTTCTTAAGTACAGGTGTTGTAAAGGCTGATTAGAAAGGTGAAGGAAAACTGAATAATATCAGTTATTATGGTGAACACAGGGTAAGTTTTAAGAGGGTCAAACTGACGAGTGGATTACTTGAATTTTTGAATAAGGTTAGAAATTGTAGAAACAGCGAAAAGTTTCCGATTTGAAAGTATGCAAGTGAACGGGTCTGAGGGAAGTGGTGAAGGCAAAGTGTAGCAGGTGTTAGTGGTTAGATGTTGGTGAAACTTGTCAACTTTAGTGTTTAAAATTTACATTAATGTATTAAATGATAAGTAGAACAGGATTGCAGATGAAACGACAGAAGAAGGTTACTGACCTTGGTTTGTTGTGCAGCTCAGCAGTGAGATCAGAACTAAAGAGAAATGACACTTAGGTTGATTTGAGGTGAACATAAAGAACAACTCCACACAAACATCCGACAAACACACAAACTCACTGGAAAAAAATACTGGAAAAATGTGTAAAACTAAAACAAAACAAAAAAACAGAACCATGTATCCATTCTGCTGCTTGTCCACTTTAGACTCTATCACAGATGTTATTACATTATTACATTATTACATTATTATTACATTACAGACATTACACCTGCAGCCACTTTAGAATCATCAGTTAGTCTAACTTGTCTTTGGACTGTGAGAGGAAACTTACATAGACACTAACCACTGCACCTCTGTCACACCTGTACTTTTTTAATATCATTTACATATCTTTAAATTCTGTTTTTATTAACATGTCTTGAGGTTTATCTTACAGTTATTGACAAGTAATGATGTAATTTTGTACTGTTCTCACAGTTTATATCTTGAAAGCAGCTTTTTATGTGCATTGACTTTAATGTGAGTAAAAATTATCAACTACTTTTAAAAGTCATGTGTCCACTGTGCAGCTGTGTTGATATAATGAGTGAATGATTTGATCTTTTCACTGCCTGCTGTGTTTCCTCGACTCCTGAGCAAAGATAAAGAGTCAGTTCAGACCTGCAGTTGGTCCTCGTGGTGTTTTGAACTTGATTTCAGCCTGATTTGTTTTTCATGTCTTCTCCTCCATCATCAGTTATCAGGAGAGCAGACAGTCAAAGTACAAGAATTCAAACAAACACAGAGATTCTACTTACAGAGCAGACACAGCACAGATGTTTCCTTCATCGTCCTTCTCACTCATTTGAGCTTTTTGTCATTTCTGTCACTGACACCAAGTAAAGCCCGCCCTCTTCCTCTGAGCACCAGCTTTCTATTGGTTCAAACACACTGAGTGGGAGACTGACTTTCTTGTCTAAAGATAGAAGTGAATACAATTATTTAAATATACTGTTCACCAGTGAAAAACCTGAAGTGTGTTTTTTTTTAATAATTTGAATTAAAACACTGACTTAGATCTGACAAACAAACACACAACACCAAGAGATGATGAGTTTATCATTAAAAGCTAAAAACATCCAGAAGAAACAAGTGTTTTATAATAATGAAACTACGCTTAATAACTGCAACGTTACATTAATCCTCCCGCAAGGGTTGTTTATGGCCACTAGAGGGCGATGCTTGACTTTACATACTTCATGAATACAATTAGATCATTAATTCTTTTACAGTTTGTTATAATAACTGAATAAATCACACGCTCAGCACGCTTGCTGTTCTTAATGAAATGGCCTTATTTTCTTTAAATCTTAATAAAGATTACATTCATTTGTTCATGTGACTGTATGTTTGTTGTGTGTCTGTTCAGCACAATAGTAAAAGAAACTATGGAGATCTCTACACTGTGTAGTTTAGAGATGAGAGAACAAAATATTGTTGTTGTCTTATTTAAAGAACAAAGAAGTTAAATAGACCAAAACTCATCACAGTTATGTTAATGCTGTTTTGTCATCATAGAAATACTGATGGTAGTGATTCATACACATGCACATTATTGTAGTGCTCCAGTACTTAAAGACCTTACCCCTAATGATGACATCATCAGGTGGAGTGATAGTCGAACTCGGACCTGCATGATTCCCACCCCCTGGTGGTGACATTGCGTCATTGCGCCAAGGACCAACCTGCTGCAATTGTTAATGGACACACAGGTTCACCAGTTGCTTCTTCATAAAGACGTCCAGAATCCACAGACATTAAAGTTCATGTTTGGAAAAGTGACACAAGGAGGGAGAAACAATAAGGAACTCTGTTAAACATGACAACAACAGCACCACAGCTTAGCAAGAAGGGAATGAATGCAGGAAGGTTCACAATTCATTACTCAAGCCAAGTTAAAAGGAGATTTTGCATGAAGTAATAAGTGCATTTCTGCCAGAGGTTTCTTCCTGTTAAAAGGGAGTTTTTCCTTCCCACTGTCGCCAAAGTGCTGCTCATAGGGGGTCATATGATTGTTGGGTTTTTCTCTGTATGTATTATTGTAGGGTCTACTGTACAATATAAAGCGCCTTGAGGTGACTGTTGTTGTGATTCGGTGCTATATAAATAAAATTGAGAGAGAGATATTTGTATGACCTTCATCTGAAACCAAACAAAACAACCTCAAAACAACAACAAAGCATATGTTATTATATTCTTATTGTCAGCAGTGAAGATTTAAACCAGTTTCAATTGTATTAACATTACAATGAGCGCCTGTCTCTGAGTGTGGATTTCCATGGAGATTATGCTAGTTTGCTTCATAATAATCAGTTCTCACATGTAAATTGTGCGATCATTTTCAAAATTAAACATTTTGTGTTCAGTTTTTCAGTCACTACAGATCTGATGATTTGTCACCTCTGATTACAGATTATTCCAACAATCTATTAGATTTTTATTGATTTAGTCAAACTGGATCATTCCACTCACAGCTGTCCAGGCACACACTGACTGTTTCATACATGACCACTAGAGGGAGAAAATTGTCTTTAAGTACTTCTTGAATACAAGCAGGTCATCACTGATGCTTCCATAGTTTATTACAGTAAATGAGAGGCTGAGGTTGAGCTTCCTATTAAAAGTGATGTATTTCATTCATCTGTCAATAAATAGTGCCTTCACTTTAACATGTACTATGAATGTGGGTGTTGAAGAGTGTCAAGAGTGTCCAACGATGCACAAAGGAATCCACACACTATAACATGCAAGGTAATGAGGGAAGCTACGAATTGGCATGCAAACAATACATCTGAAACTAATTAAACATGAGGCAACAGGAAGGAAGCAAAACAGAACATGGGCATAAGGCTCATTTATGTTGGAAGTGATAGCAGAGCTGTATGTTTGAATTGTTTCTGAAACCACTCAGTCAGATAATAGTAAATCATGTTTAGGTGGAGACGAGTGAGCTAACTCCCTGCTAACTTCTAACTCTGTTAATTTTTTTTTAAATCTGTTTTCATAGATGCCTGGATGTTAAACTCCATTGTTACACCTGGCAAAGCAGCAAAACTGATCATTTTATTAAAGATGAAAGATTTTAGACAGTTTTTAACTCGCAAGGATGCTGCAGTGTTCGTTTGACTTTTGGGACCTGAAGCAGAGTTTGGACCCTTAAACAGCTAATGACATCAGACTTACACCAGGTCTGTATGGTTTATTGAAGATACATAAACAGGTCATCATTTTATATAGGTGTCTGTATGAACTCCGTCACATCTCTAAGTTTCTGCCTCGATCCTCAGCTCTGAACACCACACGTTGGATTTTGTTGAGAAGGTGAGAGAAGTCATTATGAAGGCAGATGAAACCGTGGTCTCGTGCGATGTTACATCCGTCTTCACTTGCATCCCAGTCACTGAAGCATTGGAGGTAGTTTGTAAGAGATGTAGGTACAGCAGCTCTCAACAGACAAAGATTGTGGAGTGATCATTTAACCAAATGATCTACAACATGTAATGCGTTAATATTGAGGTATTAAATCATGTTATTTGTACTTCACAGTGAAACAGAGTCCTGAGGTCAAGTTTTTTTTGTTCTTTGTGCTTTACCAACAGAACCACACAAGCAGAAGAAGACCCAGTGAGACCAAAGTTTATTGATCCTGCACAGACACCAGATCGCTGCTGTGGTGAGAACAGGAGGTTTCACACCTCCTTGTCCACCTCAGTGAGCTGACTCTTGCTTCTTTTAAATCTCCAAAGTGCCGCAAAACCAAGAACAGCGACACCGACAGCAGCAGCAGCAACAACGGCAAGAAAGACTTTCAGGGTGGTTGAAGTTTCCACCTCGAATGTGTCATCCACATCTCTCTGTGCCTCTTCTTCTTTCACACCATCCAGCTCCCACATGTGTTCATGTGTTTCACCTGCAGAGAAAACAGCAGCTGTCAGAGCAAAGTCCTTCACACAGCAGCACAGCAGCAAACTAACAGGTGTGAGTTCTGCAAGTGAACAGCTTCAGTTTCTGAGCAGTTTCAGCTTAGACACAGAAAACATCTAAACATCAAGGCGGCTGTGAGTGAAGCGTTTTAGCTCAGCATCTATTGGATGTTCATGTGTTAAATCACAAGTGCAGGAAACTCTAGCAGGGCTGTAAACATGGGCAGTGCTGCAGTTTCTCAGAGGTGACAAACTCACCTGTGACTGTGAGGTTGATGAAGTGACTGATCTCAGTGTGAACTCTTTTACTTTTCACAGGGTTCCTCACAGCTATGTGACACTCATACATCCCAGCATCATTAAACGTAACATTCTTCAGAATCAGTGAAACGTCTCCATCCTTCATCTCCGGGTCCTTCAGTTTCACTCGGCCATGAAAAGATGGATGTTGGTAGTTTTCATAGGAGCGTTTGTTCCTGTAGAAGTAGACGTAGCCGTCTGTGTTCAGGTCAGCTCTGCTCCACTTCAGCACTGAGATTATTTCATCTGTGGAAATCTGACACTGAAGAGTGACGTCATCTCCAAGCTTCACCTGAACATCCTGCTGAAGAGCTGAAGCAAAAAGAAGAAGTGATATTTTTAATATTTAACACACCTCAGTGACCTGAACTCACAGGAACATTTAACATAAACCACATGGTCTCAGGTGAGAAAACACCGGAAACATTTTTAGTGAGTCAAACAAACGTGCTTCTTTTAATCCGCCCACAGTGTTCAGTAAGCACACTCATGATTCAGTGACTTGATAGGAATGCCCTAGGTTTTTTCTGTATAACATCATCATCTGTGGAGGAATTTTGGGCAACTCTTTACAATGTTACTCCACTTCATTGAATTGTTTACACAACAACTCTGCAACTACAGCGTCAGATTTTTCTGTTTTCCAGCCTCTCTGCTGTAGATTTGCTCTGGAAACACAAAAACACTTTTTTCTGATGTTAAAGTGATATTTGACTCTTGGAAACAAAAGTCTGGTCCTTCAGATCAGGTAAACATTTGTAAACATGATCAAATTCCCTGAAGATGTTCGTGACATATCAAGTTTTGAGTTTCCTTCACCAGCTTTCCGAGTTAGATTTAAAACACCTGGAATGGTCTCCACCCAGATAATGAACCAGTGTTGCTCTCTGACACCAGACCCGAGCAGATGTGATCACAGCTGTCAGATGGACACTTGAACACATGTCTCCTTTGAATTATCTCCTGGCCGTCAGACAGTGACTTCAGACTGATGTCAATGACTTTCACATAACAGTCAGTGATTAAACCTTCATGGAAATGCTTTTCATTTCTTATGTCATATATTTTTAATTTCTAGGTAAACGCATGTTTAGGGCCAACATGTTAAATATGATTTGTTTGAACAGATATGGTTACAAACTGTCTCCACCTCCCTTCGTGTGAGGTTTGACTTTCCTGTATTTGAGAAGTTATTCGACTAATGTTGTAAAACCTTTTGGTTTTAGCTCTGCCTGATGTGTTAGCATGAAACAGTCCAACTCATCACATGATGCTCAGTAATGAGCCCCTTCTTCTCAAGTGGTCTCACATTATAGTCATACTTCAGGCAGGATTTCATTTAAAAAAATCCCCCTCAAAGGCAGGTGGGCCTGTGGAGGGAAAGCTGAGATGACTTTTCTGTCTGAGCATTTCATCTTTGACTTGACCTTTTCTGTTGCTCTTAAAGGTCAGTGGTCGTACACATCGGTTTTCTGCATCCCGTGATGTTAGCTTCAGGTGCTGAGGGGCTTCTATTGAACTCTAACTGTAATGAAGTTTTTTGTGTTGTTTTAAACAGGGAATATGATTCTGTCGGTTAGTGGTTATTTTTTTACTTTTACTTTACTTTTATGTTGGATGATCAGGAGGTAGAGCAGGTCACCTACCCATTGGAAGGTTAGTAGTTTGATCTCTTAATAACTCCAAGTTTCCCTCCTGTGCAGTCTTCAGAGTGTGAATGTTAGACAGAAAGCGCTTAAGCATAGAAAACAGTGCTTGTATGAAAGGACGTGAATGGCTCAGGTAGGGTATAAAAGCACTATACCCACTGAGCAAAGTGATTTTTTTCATTTCATTTCATTTTGTCATATTTGGACGTATGGTTTCGATCCACTGAAGTTGTTTTGTAACACCAGGCAACACCTTTTTTTGTCTACTGCACTTTTAGGGTTGACGTCTGTAGGACCACCATGTTCGGGTTATTTATAGTCCAAATGTGGTCGTGGTGGACGACTTTTCAACGTCAAACTTCAAACTCATTTTAGACATGGTTTTTATGATGCTTATACACGTATAGGCTCTGTAGTCCCATGTTTCCAGAGAGTGGAGATCATGTTTTCTGTACAGAAACAGTTATGTGTGAAGGAGAGCAGCGTGACCAGTGGACCATCTCCGAGATGCACACCTCACTAAAATAAAAACCATATATAAATACAAATGCTCTTTTAAACTTATTAAACACATTGTACTCCCTGTAAAAGGAATTCAGTATGTTTTTCTAAATCCTTTAATCAGTATTCTTTTATATTTAAATACACTTTAATAAATTACCGTTTTAATTAAGATTAATCCAAATAAATAAAACAGTTAAAGAAAAGTGTAAAATAAGAAAGAAAAAACCTGAATAAATCAATAGGCTAACACATAATAAATTGTGTTTGTTTATAAATTATCATATTTATCATGTTGATAACGATGTTGCTATTTATAAATAAAAAAATATTTGATCTATTAATCATTCAAATTCCCTGCACCTGGCTCCCCCCAAAAAAATTACCCAGTGTGAAGTCAAAATTTTGAGCGTCATATTGACGTCCAGGTTAGGTCACAGTTCATATCAAATTCAGACGTTGTGTAGATATTCAGAATTGGTCATGGTCATCTAAGGTCCTATGTTTCAGTCTGTTCAGTCACTTAATGTATATAATATATAATGTTGTTCTTCTCTCCCTTTTTGCACAGTCGAGGAGCGTGTCAGGTTACATTTCACTGCGTGTTGTACTTGTATAACTATGCATGTGACAAATAAAGAACCTTGAATCTTGTTTCTCACTTATCCAGAAGGGCTGAATTTGAGGCTTTTTCCTGATCAAATATCTCCACTCCTTTAAAAAAAAATCCTCAAAACAGAGACTGTTAACAACAGCTACCGTCTCATTATTAGCTGTTGTAATCTCCATCAAGGTGATTAAACAGTGATTTGAAGACAGAAAATGTTATATTTTAGACTATATGACTGCAACATTTGCTGCTCCAAACAAACCCCTCAAATTATCTTTTAACGTGTTAAACAAATTACTCAGAATGATACAGATTAAACATTACTTACAATTAGAAATAATCTGTTTTCTGGTTTAACTCACCGGCAGATGCTGAAATCAAACACAGGGACAGGAGCATGCTGAGAGAAGCCATCCATGACAGCAGGGTAGAAACTGAGAGAGGAAAGTGGTGATTGAAAGGAAACAGAACAGCTTTACCAAAAAGCACAAGATGAGAAGTTCACACCTCTTTCACTCACGAGTGCACATTTAATAAGTACACTAGTATAAAGGTGTCAAGTCCCTGCTTGACTATTTGAATATTGAAATAGATTTGCATCTGTGGTCCAATGAGGAGAAGTTTGTCAAAGTTAATGAACAACTGACTCAGAGATTGAAGTCTGACCTGGTTCATGGTTTTCTCAGTAAAATGTCAACGTGAAATAACAAATTTTACCTTGAAGTTAAATTCATAAGAAAAAAATCTCTTGACACAATCAGTTAAGTCTGTCTCTGAATCATATAAAGGTCTGACTTGTGTGTTTGTTCTTTGTATTTTGTATTTATGTTTGAAATGTTTCACAGTTAGTTTCTAAAACACAATAAAACTTAAAAGAAATGAAACTGACAATGAGTCAAGGTGTCAGAGTCTTCTATGTGTAGACAGAAACCACAGACAGCTCTGGGAAGCCTCTGTGTTTCACTGCATGTTGTAAGAGTCATTTATTCCCTTCTTTGGTAGTTTGTGTTGTTACACATTTGGAAACGTCAAGGGCTGTTACTTCCTCAGTTACACACAGGGTCACATGTAAGGACCAAATAGGGAAGTCAAATCGAGGTGGGTGAGGATGTTTCTCCTGTGGATGGTGCATCGAATGTAAAGGCAGTTTGCATCTGCACGCATTACAGAGGAAACTGGGACAACTGCTCTGATGGAGAAGCACGAGATGGAGAAACAGGGTCAACGACTGAGTGTGTAGGTTTTTTTTTTTAGACTGAAATAACTGCATCATCGGCCACAGTGCACCTGGAAAGGAAGACTCGGCAACCTGCAGTTTCTAACACCCTTCACTCCGTGGCAAAGGAATACGATCCATTTACAGAGTCTGTTAAAGGAAGGGATCATTTTCACTTTTAGGACGCTGTAAGGAAAGATGCAGGTAATATGCAGTTAAGTCAAAATATTTGTGATTTTCTTCATGGGCTTCATGTGCATGAAAAACAGCCAGCACCATCAGTTCTCTCTTAAGGATTAATGCAAACTATGCAGCCAAAAGTCGAGGCGGAAGCACCTGAAGGCATTTTCAATATAAAGCAAAAACAGAAGGAGATCACAGCAGCTGTCATTCATCATCTTTGCCTGTGTGAGACGTGCTGATGGAAACTCACTTGAGTACAAAGTTTTTATACTGGCTTTTGAGCGTGGAGGGAAGCAGAGTCAGACTTAAATTAGGTTAAAATAATCTCATTTTGGTGGATTGTGTGAACGCATCATTTTAAATCAGCAGACCCGGGATGATGATGGGCATCATACAGTTTTCTGTGAAGTGGAAGCCATACTGAATGGCAACAACGATTATTCCTGTCTTTAAAAAGGCTGAATGGCTGCTGAAAAGCTTATTAAATACACACAACAGGTAATGAGGGAAAAGGAAACAGGTGGGAGCACAGTTGATAATAATCTCAGGATAAGGAGACATGGCATGTAGAATTAAACTCAAGCATGCAAGACAGCAGCAAGTGAGAATAGAACAGGAATAAGAGAAACTTAGAAGCAGAACAACACATAAGGGAACAAACAGACTGAACTAAAAAAATAATAATAATAAGCCACATCTCAAAGTCCAAAAAGAATGAAGAAGTCCACAACAGAAACGCCAAATGCTGTGTCAAAGGCCCAGGAACCGTGACGGCATGATTATTAAAGTATTAAATGCAGAGAAGGGAAAAAAATGATCAAAAGAGGAAAAGATGTGGCTGTGAAGACAGACTTCAGAATCCAGCAGGAATAAATATTAACAAAAAGCTGACTGATGCACATCTGTGACTGTGTTGAATACTGGCCTGTAGCTGGAATATAAACAATATTTACTCAGACTTCCTGAGTAAATAACTAATTTACATATTTGATAGACCAAGCCAACTTTATTAGTAAAGTTCTTTAAAACAGCAAGTGCTGACCAAAGTTAAGAACAGAATAAAAATACAAAATCATTTATGTGAAAAGACTTTAAAACAATTTAAAAATAGCTGTCACTCTGTGGCCACTGAAAAGGGGCATGTTTTAAGAAGTGATTTATAATGTGATGGTTTTCTGATAAATCACAGGGTGAGAAACAGGAAATACCAACTGTTTCTTCTTCTCACTGTGTGAAGTTTCCCCGATACTTTCATGACACATGTTGGGGACAGCTGATGAGATGCACTGGGAAATGTGACATATGTAATATAATGTTCCTTGATTTATTTTTTTTGCACACCATGTGTCAAAAAAAGCTTATTTTTTTAAAGCATTTTAATGATAAATATATGTTACACACAGGTGTGTTAATAACAATAACATGTTATAATTAGGCATAGTGCATAGTACACAAAGTACATAACATTTCTTATTTCTTGTCTTTTTTTTAATTTTCCTTTGTTTGCTCTGTTTTATGAGTATATTTGTATGTATATTTAAAGACAGACAAAATCACCAATGCAAACGTTCACAGATCTTTCAAGCCAAATATAAATACATTCATTGTCACAGAGCAGCTTCCACCACATCTGGCAACCAGCATCAGTGTGAATGACTTTTTAATATTTTCAAACAATAACTTAGTGTTGATATGAAAACAACAGTTACCTGAAAATTCAACAGCTCTTATAACCGAACTAACAATTTTGAGCAGCATTAAACAAAAATATTAAAGTTTTGACTTTCATCAATGTTACAAACTTATCTATTCCTATTTACTTCCCAGGGTGGGATCATTCAGTACACATTTGTTTGCATCGTTTAATTCATGTTTAGTTTAGTTCACAGTGAGCTTCAACAATCCCTCTAAATATTATAACATCAGGTTGTATCGTGACATAATAATAAAACAACTGTTTTCATTTCATTGTGAAGATGCGGGACAATTATCATGGCTAAAATATACAGTCTCAATGACCTTTCTCCCACAAAAACGCTATGATGAACAGATTCAACTTTTGGAGATATATTATATCAGTCAAGAACTCACTGAAGAGCCCGTATTAAAGCAGTTTGTAACGCTGGGTGCTTTTTCTCGGTTTATGATGATGATCTAATAATTTGTTAAAAGTTGTATAAAAATAAATGTGTTCATGCTGTAACAGCGTGCTTTAGTTTTCAGCAACAGAGCTTATGCATTTCTGTAGCAGCTTCATTACACTTCAGCTGAGTCCTCAGTAGGAAGTTTGACTAGACGTTGCTTCTTATGTTGACAAGTTCGTCGGTGTACCACAAAACCAATGGCAACAACAACAACAACAACAGCAAGAACAACAACAACAACAACAGGAATAATGGCCTGCTGAGTCAGAGCACTGACCCTTTCAGCATCATGCATGTTTCCATCTCCTTTTTCCATCACTTGTTTCTCCGACACGCTTTCATGTCTTTCAGCTGCAGAGAAAGCAGAAGTCACAGATGGAGAGGATTCTAACTGGATCATAAAGCTGGAGTTTTTAGTTTACATTTGATGAGCTCCACAAACTCACCTGTAACTGTGAGGTTAATGAAGTGACTGATCTCTGTGTGAACTCTTTTACTTCTCCCAGATTTCCTCACTGCTATGTGACACTCATACATCCCAGTGTCATTAAATGTAACATTCATCAGGATCAGAGAAACATCTCCATCCTTCATCTCCGGGTCCCTCAGCTTCACTCGGCCATGAAAAGATGGATGTTGGTAATTTTCATAGGAGCGTTTGTTCCTGTAGAAGTAGACGTAGCCGTCTGTGTTCAGGTCAGCTCTGCTCCACTTCAGCACTGAGATTATTTCTTCTGTTGAAATCTGACACTGGAGAGTGACATCATCTCCAACTCTCCCCTGAACATCCTGCTGAAGAGCTGAATACATGAAAATAATGTGTTTTTCCCTTGTTTTTATCATTTCATTTCAAAACACTTTTTATTAATTATTAATCCCGAAGGTAATTAATTAATAAGGCTTACCAGCTGCTCCCATTCACACCACAATAAAACATTCACTCAGACAGAATGAGGCAATCAAACAAAAATAAATTACATTGCATATTTCATATTTTATCCATATTTATATTTAACATAGAGAAACACAATCACAGTCTCCAAAAGCTAATCTGTAGAGACCTTTTACAAAGATGCCAAACTCAACAGGAAGGAAAAGTCCTGGAGTGTCCAGTGTCCACTCATGCTCCACATATTCAATTCAATTCAATTTTATTCATATAACACCAAATCACAACAACAGTCGCCTCAAGGCGCTTTATATTGTACAGTAGATCGTACAAGAGCCCAACAATCATATGACCCCCTATGAGCAGCACTTTGGCAACAGTGGGAAGGAAAAACTCCCTTTTAACAGGAAGAAACCTCTGGCAGAAATGCACTTATTACTTCATGCAAAATCTCTTTTAACTTGGCTTGAGTAATGAATTGTGAACCTTCCTGCATTCATTCCCTTCTTGCTAAGCTGTGGTGCTGTTGTTGTCAGGCTTAACAGAGTTCCTTATTGTTTCTCCCTCCTTGTGTCACTTTTCCAAACATGAACTTTAATGTCTGTGGATTCTGGACGTCTTTATGAAGAAGCAACTGGTGAACCTGTGTGTCCATTAACAATTGCAGCAGGTTGGTCGGCCATGAAAAGATGGATGTGCACATTTGCACAGGAACGCACACGGCTGGAGATCGCTATTCCCCCACACTCATGGAGAAAAACATGGCTAGTGCTCCTCGGACTCGTGATACGGCAGGAGCGTCGTAAAAGCATGTGACGTCATCACCGCAGCAAACAGTAAGAACAAAGTGGAACTTATCGGCAGAAATTAACACTGCACTTATAGCGATGCAATTGAAATATAAGGAGACTTTCGGACACACATGGTCAACATTGCAATGAAATGTGTTTGACGAGCAGCAGTCACTCAGCAGCATGGTACAGTAGGAGAAAATATAATAAAATAAAATAATAAAAAAATAAAGAGAAAAATAGAAAAGACCAAAATATTAGAGAGACGTAGTAAAAGAGAAAAGATGACTAAATATATATGTATCTATAAATATATGTAGATATATGTAGTGATTAAAGAAAGTGAATCTTGAAAAGTAATATGATGGGGGGGGGGGGGGGATCCTGGGCCATCTGACCTCAGGAAATCACATAATCACATGATAGGGTGGGGCCAGGTTTCACAATGAGCTCCCCCGAAACCCTGGCTGATTGTGACCCACACCCGTTTTCACACCTTGGCTCATGTGATTAGTTAAAGGATCATCAGGGGGTCCTTTTTCCCTGTTTGGGGGGAAACGCCCACTGGGTTTAAATCTGGGACTCTCCACCAATTGACCCTTAGAACTGAAGAAGCTTCTCGGATGAGAGGTGAAACGTCTTCAAACAACTCAAAGAAGTCCAGACGCTTTTCTTTCCAAGCTCCTTAATTGACTCTCCATTTACATTTACAAATTGGAGTCTATTACATAGATATGATAGCACAGTACCTGTAATATCTACAGCGTGCACTAATCGCGCTAATAGAATACTATGGTCAGCAGTACTGAACGCTGCACTAAGGACCATATCCCACATGGACGACAGGTCGGGGGGAGATATAATCACACCCACCCAAGACTGGGTGCCAAGCCCCAAGTTCAATAGAAGAAGAAGTGTTGAGTGCGAGAGAAACTCACCTGAGAGACCAAATCATGGCGAAGCTTGAAACCTCGATCCTCAGTAGCCGGTTACCAAGACTACGTGAAACACCCTCAGAAAATCTAGTAGATGATGTGAATGCAGCACTACAGACGATACAGCCACGATTACCAAGACTAACAAGCTAAAAAATACTATGGCAGCAGTGATCAATGAGATGCTCGGCTAAAAGTTGAACAGCCACAAGGAGCGGTACCTCCATGGGGAGACTAGAGACCAAGGTCAAGGTAGCATGAAGGGAGGTTAGCCAACCATTGGAACTGCAGAAAGGTGCGATGAAGAAGGTGCCTAAGAAGTACAGGAAGCTGTCCATACCTGAGGCCTTGGAAACTGCTAAGCAACAACTCAGGAGAATAAACCAGCTGTTCTCCACAGAACCAGCCAAGGTGGACTCTCAGTGGCAGGGGAACAGCACCACCAAGGCTGGAGATAGAGCAATACTGGAAGAACATGTGGGAGAAGGATGCAACCCATAACGGCAATGCTCAGTGGCTAGAGGATCTGAGGGAAGACCACAGCAACCTCCCTAAACAGGGACCAGTAACCATCACAGTGGCAGACATCCAAGAAAGCGTCTCCAGTATGAAGAGCTGGACAGCACCAGGATTGGCAAGAATACCAGAGGCACATACACCAGCTATTGGTAGACCGAGCCATTGCCCGAGACTGTAAAACCAGGCTGACCAACGTGTGCACTTTGTGGATTGATTACAAGAAGGCCACATGAAACATACATGGAACCACATAACCAAGTGTCCAGCACAGTATACAGAAACATCTGTGCTGAATACAGCCTGGAAGTCCCAAGGTCAAAATGGGAGACTGCCCCCTAGGGTGGTGGAGAATGACCGAGCTAAGATCCTGTGGGACTTCGGCCATAGTGATCGATGTAGCGGTTCCCAATGACAGCAACATCAGGAAGAAGGAACACAAGAAGCTCATGAAATACCGAGGGCTCAGAGAAGAGCTCGAGAGGATGTGGAGGGTGAAGGTAACAGTGGTCCCTGTGGTAATCGGAGCTACCCAAGCTAGGCGAGTGGCTCCAGCAGTTCCCAGAAGAACATCGGAGATCTCTGTCCAGAAGAGCGCAGTCCTAGGAACAGCTAAGATATTGTGCAGAACTCTCAAGCTCCCAGGCTTGCCAGAGATAGATAGATAGATAGATACATACATACATACATACATACATAGCACATTAAAACTAGTTGAAAATGGTTAACTTTAAAAATGACATTTAGATATAGATAGATAGATAGATAGATAGATAGATAGATAGATAGATAGATAGATAGATAGATAGATAGATAGATAGATAGATAGATAGATAGATAGATAGATAGATAGATAGATAGATAGATAGATAGATAGATAGAGAACTTGTAGAAGTAAAAATATAAACACGTTACTCACCTGTTAATGCAGAAATTAGAAAACAAAACAGAAGGATTTTAAAATATCCCATGTTTAACAGGAGCATGAATACCACAGAGCAGCAGAGTCCAGAGTGAAACAGAAAGAGACTTCCTGGTAAATGATACTTACTGTAAACCCGTGGGTGGAGGATTTAAAGGAAATGAGTCAGTGACCTTCTGTTTAAAAACACACCAAATTAAATGTAAGAAATAAAAACAACCAATGACGACTTCATGGAGATGTATATATATATATATATATATATATATATATATATATATGTATAATAGAGAGATATATTCTCTGCTTAAAGAATCAGGTTTCATGTGCATCTGTTGAGTTTCACGTTACTGACACCAGCAAAAAAGCCAAGGGCTAAAGTTTCAGCAGCACAAGCTGCGTGTCACTTTGCATGTTGTTTGTGCTGCAGAGAATACCTGAGAGTACCTGTCATCCATGTCTACAGATTCTTCAGGGTTAGACCCAAAGTCACTGAACAGCCTGTACCAAGATCAGTTTAAAGTCTAAATCTCAGAGCTGACATTAAAATCATGTCATCTTTCTTCCATATTTGTATATTTATTGAACAACCCAGCAGCAGAAATGAAGCTGACAACAAATGCAAAAACATTTAAATTAAGTCATGAAGAAATCTGAGAGGGTTTTAAATATGTTTAACTTTGTTTTGAAGCTCTCTGGCATGTATTGACACACACAGCTATTGGTGAGCAGCCCAGAGGAATATTTGTATCAACTCACTTTCAGTTTCACTAACAAGATCAAAGTCATGACTCACGCTGCGTTCACTGAACCAGAGGAGTGTAGGAGGGCTCAGAGGGCGTAACCACACACAGGCGTCATGCTGACTGAGGAACCAGGAACAAACAGCTTCACTGTTTGTTCCTGCAGAGCAGGTTTTTATGTTAACAATCACAACACAACTTATTGACTTAAAAAATATGAAACTGTTTTAAATATGACCAAATGATTTTGTGACTTCTTTCAATAAATAACCAAAAGCTGTGCCTGCAATAAGCTGATGGTTTCCTGTTTGTCTTTTATCCTTTAAAATGTTATCTTGGTTTATTTGTGACTCTGTCGAACGTCGAGGTAACAGGAAGATGTTTTATATGCATTGAAATGAGTTTTACACTTGTGTTCACTGCAGACTGTCAGGATCTGCTTCACAGCGTATTGTTTATATTCTGTGTTTGAATGGAGGGATTCAGAGACCTGTATGATCTCCTCTTGCAGCTCCTCACTCTGATTGGCTGCTGTAGTAGTGAACCGTTTACCTTTGACCTCTTTAACCTCGCTGCTCTGAGTTGTTTCCTCTTTTAGAAAAATAAAAGAGCCGAGCGTCGACAGGCGGTGTCTTTGACTGGATGTTACCTCGCTGTGAACACACATGGTTCATATTTCAAGATAGGAACCAACCAAATATTTGTTTTTTCAGACTGTAGAATCAGAATTTCGTGTGAACAACAAGAAAATGGATCCAGCCTGCCTTAGTACCAGCTGAGCATCACAGCCTACCTGAGTGTTCTTGCTGACCATGTCCGTCTCTTTCAGACCACATCTGCTGATGGCTGCTTCCAGCAGGATAACACACCACTTATTTTAAACTTTTTCTTTAACACGATCAGTTCACTGTGATCAGACAGCCTCTGCAGTCACCACATAAAACACAAACCTTTAGGATGTTCTGGAAATCTTCAGTAACTTTGGGTATCATGTCAGTTTGGCCCAAAATATCTGAGAAATGTTTCCAGCACTTTTTTTTAAATCTATGACACGAAGAAGTGTATTCACCTTGCCCCTCCTTTATCTCTGTGATCCTCTTCATATCACCACTGTTTTCCGCTCTCTCAGATCTTAATCTGCCACTCATCTTGTTGCTCCTTCTGCTCCCACTATCACTGTGGGGCACAGAGCTTTCAGTCGCTCTGCTCCTCGGCTCTGAAACTCAATTCCTTCAGTCCCTTCCCTTTGTTAAGTCACAACTCAAAACCTACTTGTTTAAACTGGCTTCCTCACTTTAATACTGATTTTACTTGATGTCAAATCTTGTTTATTTTTTTGTGTGTTTTGTTTTTATTTGTTGTTTTTTTGTATTTTAATTTATTAGAATCTATTTTAATCTACTGTTTTATTGACATCTTTGTCTCTTTTTAAGGTGACCTTGGGTTTTAGAAAGGTACCCTAAAATAAAATGTATTATTATTAGTAGTAGTATTTTTATTAGTATTAGAAGTGAAGCAGTTCCAAAGGCAAAAGGGGAGTTTAACTTGACACTAGACAGGTGTTCCTAACAACGTGTGTGTATAACACCATAACTAAATCAACAATATGGCCACATATTCTAGGGGTTGAGCAGGCGACCCATAGCTTATATATGTTAGTGTGACGTTTGCTCCATATCAGAAACAAAACAGCTGCTGCTCATTCACAAAGTGGATTTTTAAAATTTTGAGTGCTGCAGAATCAGTTTGAGGGCCTGTTGTTGCAGGTTAATGTCAGTAGATGGCACCACTGGAGCATGGTTTAATCTTGGAACAGCAGCCAAAAAAAACTCACTTTCTCATTAAATCAGCTTCTTATAAAAAAAAATCATCACTGAAAATAAATATCAGATGATAGTGCAGGTGATACTTATTTAAAATTATTATTAAGCAGATTTAATGAGAAAGTGAGTAACGCCTCTTATTCATCATGCTGTAATGTTTCTGGAAGCAGCGGTCACCTCAGTGAAAACAATCTCCCCACTGCTGACAGAACACCTGCAGACATAAACAATATCAATAAATACACTGATTATAGTCTCATGAATTTAAGTACATGGAGGTTTGTAAAAGCTCCTCAGAGCCCTCAAATGTTTTGTTTTTGTTTGCTTTATTTGTTTGTTTGTTTGTTTTGTATGGCCACCTGAATTAAAACCTGCGGGTAAGTGAAGACAAACACTGAGTGATCCACATATTACAGACAGAAGAACTGTTGAGTCTGTTACCGAGGTCTCCAAACGAATGTTTAAGGTCCAGTGTCAAACAGCCTTCCACCAGAGGGCACAAGCAGATGTGTCTGTGATGCATTCACTGAGCTTTCTTTTGAAGACAGTTTCATCATATGGTTAGAAGAAACTCCAACACACTGTATATACAGGGAGTTTATTAATGGAGTTTCTTTCATATCCCCAAATTTTAATGTATCTATTAAAAAAAAAAGAGTTTGACTTTGTTACAATCTATTCTCCTTATAGAGTTGCCACGTTTTTCTTCCTTCATTGAAACGTGCTGTTGAACATTTTAGTTATAAAATAAGTTTAAAAATCATGTTTTATAATGAACTATGATCCATCGTGTAGATATAGAAGAAGCTGAGTCCAGCTGTGCCTGAGATTGATTTTGTCCATCAAATCTGTTAAAATCAAATCTGTAATGTCTGATAAGCAGATGACTCTCAGGTCTATTGTCAACAGACATGAAACTTCACAGTAACTAAGACTCTTGTGTGAAAGTGTTCCTGCTGCTTTAAGTCTGTGACTCACATGAACTTTGTTATCTGCTCTGAAGAGGACTGAAGTGTGTTTGTGTTCACCACAACAACTCACGTTTTCCATCAGACATCTTTGTGAAACCCACAGAAGCACACGAGAAGATCAAGTGAGACCCAAGTTTATTGAACCTGCAGAGAAACCAGATCACTGCTGTGGAGACGACAGCACACTTAGAAATAACATAAATAACAGCAAAGTTACTGAAGACATGAAAACATGGATTACATCTACATTTTAGTTAAATACCATTTATTATTGTTTATGTATAAATGATGTCTTGGTCACACTTTTATTCTGAAAGGTATGGTGAAGAAAATGTTATCTTTTTAATATAAAAAGTTTAAGAAAGTAAATTTTCCAGCTTCTTTATAAAAGAAAACAATAACAAAAACTCTCCATTTGAACTTTCTGGCCTCAGAGGTTGTGTGAGGTTTCCTTCATGAGGAGAACAAACAGAATATAAACCAGTGTGTTTACAGTGAATGTGTCAGGTCTGAGCTGCTGTGTGGACCAGTTAGAGAGCAGCAGCTGGATCCCAGTGGTTGGACTGGTGGACGACTTCAGTGAGGAGTAGATGACATTTGGCTCTGGTAGAAACTCTGCACACACAAACACACAGGAGGAGAATATAAGCACAAAGCAGAGCCTCTCTGTTCTCTTTATATGTCAGTGAATGCATCACAATTACAATAATGTAACTTTCAGTGTTTTATTATGTAACTTAATGAACTTTTGATATATTTTCTGCTGGTATGTCAGATCACTATGGGCTCAAATTGTGGTCATAACTATTTTTGTACTTCTAAATCAGTTTTGTATGTGTAAAAAGAATTTGTGTGTGCGTAAAAAAAAAAGATTTGTGTGTGCACGTAGCAAAAAAATAAGTGTGAAACTCTTTACTCAAATTTCATCTCACAAGTAAGAATTTTGACCCTATTTTTCTTCCTTTCAGCTGATTGTACCGTATTTTGATCCGGATCGTAATCTGCATGAAAACAAGCGCTCACTCTTCCTGCTCAACAAATGACAAGGGCGGAGCCTTATACCACGTGATACAGAAGCCAGCTGGCTGCTAAAATTGGCAGGGAAAAAACAAGAGCACGAGAGAGATGACCAGAAAGTGACAGGAGAAAATCCGTCCCGGTCAACCACCCAAACCTCAATAACGGGAATCTTATACAGCACCTCCCCATATCCGTTGAACTCCCGCAGGCACAAAGAAATTACGGAGGCTATCACTTATCACCTGACCAAAGATATGGCTCCCATCAACACTGTGCAAAACGATTTAGGAAAATGATCAGTGCCGTCCCGCAACTACTTTTCTATTGTTGCACTACCTGCTCTATACACGCAGTGTCGAGCAACGGAATTTCAAGCAGTACAACATTTTGCGGTGACGACAAAATGTGACAAACAACAAACATTTGTTGTTTTAATGTTTATCTATTGTTTTTATGTTCAGTCTCAACTGTTACAAAGTTGATGTGCAGTTAATAAGTGCAATAAATATTTATACTGGAAAAGAAAACCGTGAGAGAATCGTGATCTCAATTCTAAGCCAAAAAATCGTGATTCTCATTTTATGCAAAATCGTGCAGCCTTAGTCTCCGGTATCATAGCTGTGTCCAAATTCAGGGGCCGCATCACTGTTGCTATCATATGATCTGTACTGGAAACCTGACCGGTACCACGCATGCACAAATCTTGCGCGTCACTTCCTCTCTTTGCCAACATTCCAACAGTTAATATATTTGAATGACACGGTTAAAGCCCAGTTAGCTCCTTGCATTTCTCAACAACTCTGCCTCTTTTTCGACTGCCCGGGACATTTAAGATAAAGAGTTTACTGACAATTGACAGTGATAGCTGACATCATCATCACTATTCCAAACAATCCTCTCCACACACAGACAAGCATAAACACACTCAACTATCACTAAATGAAATTTAACACAGATACAGAAACACTGAACTCTAGTTCAGTTTACAATAGGGTTCATTCGCTCAGTCAGCAAGTGGCGGTATCCTCGTACACTGGAGGATAGGGCAGGGATAGCTCAGTAGGTAGAGTGGCGGCCCCATGATCGGAAGGTCGGGGGTTCGATTCCCCTGAACAGCTACCCTGAGGTACCCCTGAGCAAGGTACCGTCCCTACACACTGCTCCCCGGGCGCCCAATGGCTGCCCACTGCTTCACTGAGTGAATGGGTTAAATGCAGAGACGGATTTTCCCCACGGGGACCAATAAAGTACACTTCTTTCTTCTTCTGGGGAGTAAACTGCCATTAAACGAACAGAAGGAGAGAACATCTGCACATGCACGGTACAGATCAGGTCCCGGTCCGTAACTACTGGCCCTTTCTCAATTCTCAAGTACACACGGTAAGGATTCGCGTTCTCGGTGAGTCCGGACTTGATGAGAACACGAGCACGGACTCGCGATTTGTACGACTGGAACAACAGTTGATGATGTCACAGGTCCAGAGTTTTTACTGCCGTCCCCTCTCAATTTAACTGTGAATAATATATTATGAAGCTTAACTTTAATCTCAGCCAAACCGATTTACTCAGGAACTAAGAAAACACTGACAAAAACCAAACATTAACATTTAGAAGTGACTTATATGTCCTGTTTAACCCTAGTAGCGAAATCTCTCTATTAATAAAAAAAAAAAAAATGTACATGTATGTCTTGATAAAAACAAACAGGTGAGATGTTAAAACGCTTTTATTTTTATTTTAGTGGACACTCAATACAATAGACAGCTGCTGGGGTTTGGACGAGAGCTGAACAAATGTTTATCTGATATTCTAATGTCAGATAAATATCTAATATCTGATTATTTTGAAGCATCCTTTAGAATCCCCATGTATTAACATGCTGGTTTTGTTCCTGGTGAAAATGTTTCCTCCTGAATTGAAATATATCTCCGCCAAACCAAATTACTCAGGAACAAATAAAACACTGGAAAAAAACAAACGTTAAAATTTTGAAGTTACCTAAGAGACTTGGAGATATATGATAAACACGATAAGAGATATATTATGTTTAACCTGAGTAGCAAAAGACCGTGGCGGGTTTGAAAACGATGTGCCAGGAGTCCGCTGTTTTCGCCGGCTCTAGTGATCCTTGACATCTCGGTCTGCTGTCAAGCTGGCAGGTAACAGACATCTCCGAAAATGTCAGATTTTGTTTTTTCAGATTTTTCAGCACATTTGGAAATATATGAGATCTTGATAAATCAAGCAGATATTCAAGCTTACACACCTCTCGCTCGAAAATAAACACAAAGTTTTTTTAAGAAAGTATTTTGTGGTTGCCTTTCGCACATACGTGGCACAGATCGGGTAGTGTCATTTGTAGGCCGACTACGTGACAGGAATGAAACAAAGGCTGTCCAAATTCGAAGACTTCCCTAAATGCGGCTAAAAAAATGCTTCCTTCATTTCCCCAGATTTGGAGGATGGGATGGGTGTATTCTTCGTGGCCGAACACCTATCCAAGAATTATTAGCGCAGCTCAGGTTAAACATGATATATAAGTCACTTAGATAACTTAAAAATGTTATTGTTTGGCTTTTTTCAGTGTTTCATTTGTTCCTGAGTAAATCGGTTTGGCTGAGATTAAAGTTATAGTGATTAAACAGAAGTGTGAGATGCTCCAGAATATTCTCCGGTGTCCTGTTATATTTTAGATAGCAAGGAGCAGAAGGCTGAGTTTATTAAACTCCACCGAAACAATTTCATTGAGTTTAATAAACTATCATCTTGTCTTTATTTTTAGTTAGCACATACCTTAAACACTTTAAGCTGTAAGCTAATGATAGTTATATAAGAGCAGATGCTGGTGCAGTAAGCTGTACGTTTTATGTCCAATGGATGATGATCTGATTAGTCGACTAATCGCAAAAATAAACGGTGACTAGTTGATTATCAAAATAATCGCTTGTGGCAGAGTGTGAACTCTAGAAGGGAAGCACTTAGATGTAGAGAAAGTGCTTGTATGAATGTGTATGTAGTGAAGGTGGCATGTAGTATAAAGCACTTTGAGTGCTCTATAGAAAAATGCTATATAAACAGCAGTATATACAGGAAACTGACATTTTGGTATCCTTATTGTGTATTCTTGCTCCGAGACAACTAACCAATTTTAGATTGGGGAGTAGGGCTGTGCGATATGACAATATATATCACCGCTTAACAGAAAACACAGTCCAACATCAAAAGACAGAAACACAAAGGTGGAACTAGGACATTTAGTGTATATAGGACATCAGTGCAAAGAACACATTTATATTTATTATGTGCACAGAACTACAATGGGATCATTTATGGACCATGACTGTTGTCAGAGTGCAGTTTAGAGAAGATTCTGAGTTTAGCAAACCTCCTTATGGCTTAAAAAATAAGTATAAGTAAGATTTCCTTTGAACACTACACTATGAACACTGTGTGTATCCAATTAAAACTGACTAAATTATTGTGGTTATAAAGTAAATAAGTTGTAATTGTGGCATCTCATAAATAAGCACAGTAACAATATGATATGATGGATTTTTTTGTCCCCTTAGGGAAATTTGTTGTGGACTCAAGTACTGCCACAAATGCTGCCGTCACAGAGTCAATAAACATTAAAGAAATAAATACATGCTTTTAAAAAAAATAAAATTGTTTATCTATAATTACAAACATAGTAGTTAGTATATACTCATATTACAAATAACTATTATTCAAAAGCTTGATTCCTGTTGGAAAAAATACATTTTTGAAGGATTCAGATGAATTTTGGGAATCTGTTTCTGTCAGAAGGAAAGAGCTCGTTTCAGGATGAAGGAGATGTGGCTGGTCTGACAGAACTGTTTGTGCCTGTATGATTACAGACCAATCCTAAATGGACTGGAGGGAGAGGTCTCGAGTCCTCCCAATTGCACAAAACGTGGCAGCTTAAATTTTGCCTGCAAAGAGAGATCACCATACCATTTACTTATTTAAAGCTGATGTTACTTATCATTTTGCTGACAAATTGTACAATTATAACTCCAGCTATATATATCCAGCAATATCTATATCCAATAGTAGGATGGTAGGATATCTATCTCAGCTACCACAGTGAAAGAGGTGGGCCAGTGCCATCCTCTATGGGTTAGGGTCCATCTAATGCACAGCTCACAGTGCAATAGGTACACCCTTTTGCACACTCTACAGCGAAAATAACACAAGGGGTATTTATATTCAATCGAATCTGAAACATGGTATATTCAGTATATTTGTTTCAGTTCCAGTAAATGTTTTCATTTAAATAACATGTTTTCCTGAGATAAATGTGTTATATCAAGGTTTTAGCATAATTTATATTTTTTAAGTTGGCTAAAGTAAGAATCAGCCAGTTGCACTTTGACAATTTTAAGTCATTTCTGAAGATAACTGTCGTAATAATAGCAGAATATTCTCTGCCATACTGCACTGCCTAGTGGGCCTGGCTTGTTAGCCTAGTACTACTGCGTCATGTGACTGTCACATGACGCAGTAGTGCATGTGCACAAGCAGCGGCACTTACAGTATCCTTCCATTAAACCGCAGCAGTGCATACAGGAGAGCAGTAGCAACAGTGTCGATCTCATTAAACTCGTATTGATCGATATTGATACAAACGTTGGTAATAATATCGATATCTGGATCGACCCGAACACCACTAGTAGCGGCAGGAGCCGGTGAGCTCACAAGATGCGTCTAGAATGGACTAGGTCACGTCTCTGTCTCTTGATTGTTCACTTCGTGTTTGCAGGTGAGACCTAACTATTCCGCTGCTCTTGTGTTGAACTGCCGTTACTGTCATTGTAGATACACGCGCACAAGATTGTGATTTTGTTTTTTGAAATCTCACCTTATTAAACCCTCACATACTATCACGTTGAATGAACTGCACCTCTTGCACCGAATCCCTCGGTGTAGACCTCTCCTGACAGAGGATTGTCACGGTCAGTAGAGCAGCCCGCAGTTAAAAAAAGAGAAAAGGAAACCGTACAGCCTGCCCTACACCGGGACGCGCACAAAGGTGTGGGAACGACACCCACTAGAGCCTAGAGCAGCCATTTTGTAGCCAGCCCGTTGTACTTACCACGACATGCAGAGGCTCTAAACAGGAAAAACCTGCTACTTTGTGCCTGATCCCTTGGGATGGGCAGCAAACGTTAATTTTTGAGGAATTCTACAGTAAATCTGGATGAAACTTGGCACACAGGTACAGTAGGTGTCCCAGAGGAGGGATGTGTTGAAAGTTGGACCTCAACTATTCTGGATGATTTTTAATGATTTTTTATATAAAGCGAAAAGGCGCTACCGTAAAGACTGGTGTAAAAGCGCAAGGAAATTTATGCGGCGGATAGGAGGCGGCTGGCTTGACCGCGGCTCACAAATGACGGCTCACTTTACCGCGGTAAAAATTTGGTTGCATTTGCGACCAAATTGGTCGCACTCTAGAGCCCTGTATCTGAATTGGGGAAATTTTGCCTCAGACAGTCAGAAATATTAGAAACTTGATCATTTATCAAATTGACACTGACACTTGTGAGACTTCATCAGAGGTGTGAGCATCGCAGCAGATGCCTTTGTGTCAAAGTAACTGAGAATAAAACAGAAAAACCTGAAGGAGATTTTCTTGCCCTGCTTTTTATAGCAGATTTGCACTTTGTGCCGAATCGGTTTACCTGCTCTCATTTACCGTTTTAGCTGTTTGGTAGTTGTTGAAATAGTTTTGTGAGCTGCTTTAACCTGAGATTCTGACGTTTCGAGCAAAATACGTTTATATTTAAAAATGGATTCATGATTTTAATGAATCGATATCGCTGTATTCAAGCTAGAATCGACTTCTATCCTTCTATCTTTCCGATGTTTCTCTTGTGTGTAATATCATTGCTTTTATTGGTATGTTTTGGTAAATAGACTGTAACGATCAGGATTCATGGAGGGGTTATATATAAAAACGGCCTGTTTTTGAAGTGTTTATAACCGCGTAATTGTACCCATATTACAATGACTGCAGTTCTTTTGGCCACTTAAAATACTTAATACACTTAAAATACAGAACTGTGATATTATATTTCTTAGGCAGATATGTCCATAAGACTCCAATCATAACAACCCAAATGATCACACTGAATATAAAACGAACGAACTGCATTTCTTGCAGCATAAGCTCTCTGTAGGCCGCTCCTCTCTCCGTCTCTCCTGACCGAGGATTATCACTGTAGAACTACACAGCCTTACATGACGTGACACCATTTTGTCCGCATTAGGGCGAGCAGTAACGACGGGAAATACCACAGCGAGAGCCCAGCACGGCCATACATATGGGACTTCATCTGCTCTGTAACCAGGCCTGAAACAATCTCCTCAATTTATATGTCTGTGTTTTACTTACCCCAACACGCCGAGGCTGTACAAGTCCCAAATCTTTTTTTCTACATTATCCGTTAACGACCGAGATGAAACCAAACGTTCTTCGTCCCCTAGAGCGGACTAAACGGAGGGAACGTCACGAAGCAGTAGGCGTTTCACAAGAGTACACAGCTCCTCCTCCTTTTCTTAAGCGTCGCTACTCAAACGAGCCAGTATGCTGAACTAAAGGCCGCTCACCAGTGTGCGGAGAATATCTGACAATGTCTATAACTGTGGTAATAGTAATATTTTAGTTACATTACTTAAATTTTCAAACAAATTCTTACTTTAGACAACTGAAAGAGTAAAATTATGCAAAGACCTTGATGTAATTATTTTAGCTCCCTGAAACATGTCATTTAAATGAAAACCTTTAATAGAATTAAAACAAATATTCTGAATATAATATGATTCAGATTTGATTGATTATAATTATCCTTTTATGCTGACTGTGTGGTTACTGTGTGATTACTGTGTTTAAACTACAAGTAGATGTGCTACAGACTAAATCGTTGTATTATTTCTGTCCTGGGTTTTAACTGATTAATTCAGATTTAGCAATTTGATGATGCATCCTCCTTAATTGTTAAAAAGTATTGGTGATACAGACCCTTTATTTACTTGGTATAGGATTGATAACAAATCTTGCAGTGCCACGCACCGCTGCCAAGGACGGCATGCTCAGGGTGCAAATCCAGTTTATAGATTATTTTTATTCATCTGTACACTTGTTCTAACAGGTCTAATGGTCAGGTTCACTTGATTCAACCAGCATAAACCACGGACTCATGGTCTCTCTCTGATTGGCTGCTGTAGAAGTAAACAGTTTGACCTTTAACCTCTCTGCTCTGTGTTGTTTCCTCTTCAGACCAGGAAACCATCACAGCTGAATCTGGACAGGATGTCACTCTGACATGTCGAGCTCCAAACAACAACGGTGACATTGTAGACATTGTAGAGTGGAGCAGAACAGGCCCGAGAGATACGTTTGTCTTTGTGTTGAAAAACAAGAAGCCCAACGGAGATGTTCAGGACCCATCGTATAAGCACCGGGTGGATCTGCAGGACAAAGAGATTAAGGATGGAGACGTGTCTGTGATTCTGAAGAATGTGACGACTTCTGATAATGGAACATACATGTGTTGCATCGTTGTGGCAGGAACATGTCCCCCCATCTGCAACATCAGCCTGAGTGTTGTTGATCCTCCAGGTGAGTGAGTAGAGTTGAGTGTGTGTGTGATCAGAGGTGAAGCTGCTTCCTGGTTGTTGATGTTTGTTTCTAAAGATGTTGTTGATGAGACTTTGTAGAAAGCAGCTGGTCTGAGTGATGTGATCAGAGTGCAGTAGATAATGTCTGACAGCAGTTTGAAGAGGAAATGGATTCTGTTCTGTTCTTCACTCATCACCTACCTGACAGCTGACACCTCACACCTGTTTCTCACCTGTAGCTCAGCTGGGAGGAGACACAGAGGATGGAGGGAAGAAGGATGGAGGGAAGAAGGATGGAGGGAAGGAGGATGGATCTGTTGGACTGATCGTCAGTCTGTCTATTTGCGCTGTGCTTCTTGTTGCTGCTGTTGTTGGTTTTTTGATCTACAGAAAACATAAACAACAACAGAATAAGGATTCCTACCAGCCTCCTCCTGAACAGCAGCCTGTTTGAAATGTGTCAGAGCTTCTTTTTTTCCTCATCTGAGTCTCTTGCTTCTCTTCCAGCTTCTCCAAGGTGACACTGAGCATTCAGGGTAAAGACATTTGAAAATGTCCTGAAATTAATTTCCATGACATCCAAGGTTTGATGTTAAGTATCTGAAATTAGACTAAACATTTATTTATTCCAAACAGATTTTTTTGTGCTTCAGGAAATTTAAATTATTTATTATAAGTGAAACAGGAGCAGACAGACAGACCACTGTGCCTTCAAGAAGTGCCAAAATAAGATTTTCATGAATTTTTGTATTTTCTTTTTCTTTGGTGTAAAACATCAACAAACACTTTCATATTTCATGTTTAACGTCCATTATAGAGTTTTTAAGAAGTAGAAAACTGTCCCAAAGTTAAAGTTGTGCCTTTAGCTCCTCACTCGCTCATCGACCTCCATGAACACCAGCTGAAGTCTTCATAAGTAGTTTAGTTTATCAGACTAAACTGGTCTTTATACTGTGAGCTGTAGCTGCTACTTCCTGCTCTCGACCTCCTGCTGAGCTAACGTCTCTTTAACTTTACTTTTAATATCAAACTACCTGCTGCTTCACTTTAAACACATAAAACACTCATGTTTATATCACAGAAGCTTCTAATGTTTATTATATTTAGCTTTAAGCACTGCACACTTTTTTACTTTATTATTGCACACTGTATGTAATATATTTATTTCTATGAGCAGGAATCTTGTTTAGTTTTCTTTCTGTAACAATAAGTCTGTTTTCATCAGAAACTTTCTGACCTGTTGACTCATTTCATGCAGTTTTCAGGGATTTTCTGTTTATAATGTTTTTTTTATTATAAAAGAGCCTTCAGATGGTTGTTGTTTTCTGGTGCTTCATGAATAATCTTGAACTGAAGCTGAATAATTTGAGCTGGACTCAAACAAACCTCACTGAGCAGATGTGTAAACTGGATCTAACTCCACTTTCTCTGGTTGGTTAACCAGCAGCTGCTTATCACAGGACTGGTTGATTGGGAGCTGAGGAGAAGCAGGAAGGAGGAGCCTGGCTTAGAACAAGGACTATGTTCAAGTGTGAGCACTACAGCTGCAGCACAACTGTGGACTCCACCCTGATTTGAGTTAGTGAAGGGAATTTCCTCTGTTTAGTGGCATGTCGGTTTTCTGTCCCTGTGTGTGTTCTCTCTTGCTGCATCAGAAGCTTGCAGTTTTGCAAGAGTGGCTTGCAAAGATATTTCTCTGCAATTTCCATTGTGACATTAATGTTTACATTCGTGTTGTAAAAAGGTATATGTACAATGAAAAATTCTTTACTTCTTTCGTCTTTGCAGTTTACTTTCCTGTTATTGGTTCTGCTGAGTCATTGGGCGTTCCAGTAGAAAAAACCTGACGGAGGAATGTGAGCTATGCAGTGATGTAAGGAGCTCTCTGATTGGTTAGAGAGAGAGCACGTCACCAGAGTTACTTTAGGCTCCGGTGTTCTGGGAATCCATCCTACCTCAAAAAACATCCTACCTAATGTTTCTGTGCAGACGCAGCGCGTGCGCACAACACCAAACCCACATTAACTTCTTTTTCTCTCACCGATCCAGAATACTTCTTAAGGATATGGTTAGGGTTAGGTTTAGTCACAAGTCACTGTGGAATTATAATACGGGTAGGAGGATTTGTCAGAGTAGGATGGTTTCTCAGAACACCAGTTTCTTGTTGCGCTGCAGAGTACAGGCTGTTGTTCCTGCACGTGGCGTGTTATTCACACTTGTAAAATCTTCAGCTGTGACATATGAAGAATAAGAAGTGACAGTAGAGCGACACAGAGTCTTTATCCTCACAGTGCAGCGGTGGATTCAGCCTGTTTAAGGTAACTAACAATGCTAATGCTGTCAGACAGCACTGAGCTGTTACATTCATACACAGTGTCTTTAAAATAGTGATTAAAACGCTGCCTGTAAACAAAGTGCCATCAGACAGGATGTCATCACTAAACTTTCAAACAATTTAGATTAAAATGAGCTGACAGCGAATTGTTCCTTGTATTACTGCACAAGGAAAAGATTGGAGATGACAATAATGATTTAATGGAATTTGTTTTCATTACATGTGTGCGCACATTCAATCTGAATGTAAAGTTGTGTGTAGTGTAGTTTTAGAAAATGTAACAGACCAGCACACAACAAATGAGACAACAAGCGAGAAGGATTTAGAAGTTCACAAGTGTTTCTTTCTTAAAGAACAGGCTCTGGTAATACGTGCAGCAATGGCAGAGGCATGAGCATCCTCCACTGCAACCACTAAAAATCCAAGCTATGGACATTGAGGCTGTGGACAGCTACAGGTACCTTGGTGTTCATCTGAACAATAAACTGGACTGGACTCATAATTCAGACGCTCTCTACAGGAAAGGGCAGAGCAGGCTGTACCTGCTCCGGAGACTCAGGTCTTCAGGAGTGAAGGGCCCACTCCTGAAAACCTTCTCTGACTCTGTGGTGGCCTCAGCCATCTTTTATGGTGTGGTCTGCTGGGGCGGCAGCATCTCTGCTGGGGACAGGAAGAGACTGAACAGGCTGATCCGAAGGGCCAGCTCTGTTCTGGGATGCCCTCTGGACCCAGTGGAGGTGGTGAGTGACAGGAGAATGGTGGCTAAGCTGTCATCCCTGTTGGACAACATCTCCCACCCCATGCAGCAGACTGTGACAGCACTGAGCAGCTCCTTCAGTGGCTGCGGCACCCACAGTGTGGGACGGAGAGACTTCGCAGGTCTTTCCTCCCCACTGCTGTCAGACTCCTCAACAAAGACTTTTGCAGCTGATCAAACCCACATGTGCAATAAGACTGTTGGCCCCTCTGGCCAACACCAGTATGTGGTAGGGTAGTGTCTTGCCCAAGGACACAACGACCAGGATAGAGAGAGCAGGGGGATCGAACCGGCAACCTTCCGGTTACAAGATGAACATTGAAACCAAGCCCACCATTGTTTTTCTTGTGACATTACCAATAAGTTTGATGTGTCACATGGCCCTCTTCCTATTGAAAAAACAAAAGTTGTATCCAAAAGATGGCCGACTTCTAAATGGCCCCCATGGTCACCACCCATCTTGAGGAGTTTGCCCCCTCACATATACTAATGTGCCACAAACAGGACTTTAACATCACCAACTATTCCCATGTTATTACGGTGTATCCATATAAATGGCCCACCCTGTAGTTTAATTTATCCACAGTAGCAGAAAAGCCAAAGACTGTACAAACATGGCTTCTGCTTGGTCTGACTCAAGGAATTAAGCTTAGAGTTTGAAATTGAGGCAGCACGGTGGTACGGTGGTTAGCACTGTTGCCGCACAGCAAGAAGGTCCTGAGTTCAATTCCAACATCAGGCCGGGGTCTTTCTGTGTGGAGTTTGCATGTTCTCCCCGTGTTTGCGTGGGTTCCCTCCGGGTACTCCGGCTTCCTCCCACCGTCCAAAGACATGCAGCTTGTGGGGATAGGTTAATTGGATAATCCAAATTGCCACTAGGTGTGAATGTGAGTGCGAATGCTTGTCTGTCTCTGTGTGTTAGCCCTGCGACAGACGGGCGACCTGTCCAGGGTGTGCCCCGCCTCTCGCCCTATGACAGCTGGGATAGGCTCCAGCGCCCCCCGCGACCCTGAAAAGGATAAGTGGAAGCGAATGGATGGATGGATTGTGGTGAAAGAAAACAAACAAAAACCAACCATCATATACTGTAAAAGTCATCCAACAAAACATAATAACAAGATAATGACTTGTGATCATTTGTCACAGTTTTCAGAGTTTAAAGGAATTCTGTAAATCTCACAGTTAAAGCCACATATATTTAACTACTAATCACTAAAAAAATGAGATCTGTCTCTGTCTGGCCACATATTCAAAAAACCTGCTAAGCACTTTTGTGTGGAGGATGGAAACAATAACTCACAAAAAAACAGCATAAAAAATTAATTCAGATTTCTTTGTGATTTACTAAATCTTTTTAATGTCGTTTTAAAAAGGAAATAAGTGAAATGATTCAAAGTCAAATTTGGGATCATATTTACTTTGTATTTTTGTAAAGAAAATTTCTTTACACCTTCTGTCTTTGCACTTTATTTTCATTTTATTGGTTCTGCTGAACACTGAGAGACTGTGATCTCTTTATGCTGCTAACAGAAAACCTAAAGAACTACAAGAAAAGTTATTATGGTGGAGTCAACACAAGATGGAGACACGTCAGTGTTTCAGTGTCAGCCAGGAAGTGGTTTCAACAGAGAAGAGTTTTTCCTCTTTAACTTTAGTGTCAGAAAAAGTATTTAAACTTCCATTACAGTCGTCCAATATATTAACACAATAGCTTCCATAAATGCTGTCAAATAGATGCTGTTTGTTTTATTTGCAGCACCCCAAGAGGATACAGATATTCAGCCTCCAGGAAAGTTATGAGCTGCAGTCCTTTGGCAGACTGCAGGACTGTCTTTGTCCTCCTGTCTCAAAAATACGAAAGTCACTTTTAAACTAAGAAGCACAAAAATCGTGAAGCACAGAAAAAGGCAACAAATTCGGACTTGACTGTGTCTGCAGAAGTGAGAGGAGGTACTTTACCCTCCATGAACCATCTGACTCAATCTGCCTTTCCAAACCTCGTCATGGTCGCACTTCTTTGGTGAAGGAGACTCTGACTTCAACAATAACACTCAGGTATTCCTCCATTTTTAAACATACAAGTATTTTCAAAATAATCTTTTATTCAATATGACTGAAAACAAGTGACTGAGTCCATGAACTCAGCAGTAAAGTGTCTTCTTACAACCACATCTATCGCCATCTGGTGGCCTTTAGAGAGAATACAGCAGCTGATTAGTACTGGCATTAGTACAGGGTGGGATGTACACAGCAGCGATGGAGGAAATCCACTCTGGAGGAGCTGAGTGTAAACTCCACACAAAGAGCCCAGCAGGATTTGAATCAGCAACCTTTTTGCTCTGAGGGGACAGAAACTGGGTCTGTGCTAAAGCACCACCTCTCCAAACATGCTCTGACCTCTGTGTGACCTCTGTGTGACCTCTGCTGTTTCACTGTTTAGAGACTTTCCCATGATTTTCAAAGACCGTTCCCATGACAACCTCAGGTTCTCAATTGACCTCTGTCACCTCAGTTTTTCCTAAAACTAACATCGTTTCATTGATTTGAGATGTAACATCTGAACAGATTCAGGTAAAAGTGACCAGGAACAGCTTCAATGTGTAAACATCTGGAACATCTGTAGAACGATATAAATGTGTAAATCTGTCATTTTGGTCACTTTAGGAAAAGTCTTCAAATGTCAGACAGCATGTACGACTCATACAAGCTGTGACTGAGCACTCTGTTCATGTAACACACGCTGACGCTGATTACAGTGATAAACTTCCCTGAAGCAAATACAAAAGCTTCAGATCGACAAACTCGTTACAACAAAGCATGACGTCATCACCCCAGAAGAGAGAGTGAAAGAGTGATGCGTTCACTGTTGGCACTAGGGGTCGTGCCTCACATGCAGCTTCATTTATGAAATTAAAAACAAAAAGAAAAAAGTATAAATGTCAAATTAAACAAAAATATAACTAATATAACTGTTTTACAGGTGACGTTCAAGAAGAATCTCTGCAAATCTAACTTTTAAAATAATTTTCAAACAAGAAGCTGCTGAGTGACGAAATGATTGCTCTGTATGCATGTGTGGTGAGAGAATGAGGATTTTCAGTTTCAACAGTCGTGCTGTGTAAATGTGACCCGTCAGACTCATTTACAACAATCAGCCTTTTTAAGTCTATTTTCAATCTGAGTTCAAACAGTTATGATATGGAATGATTCACAATAAGGGAATATTTCATATATCGGTCCAGTCTTCATTCAATTATCACAGCTTGAAAGTTTACTCTTATAAGTCAGCTTTCAGATAAATGTAGTGGTGCCAGTATATTAAAAGAACAACATTTGAATATAGAAAACAGAAATAAAAGCACCTTTAATGTTTCCTGAAGATCAGCATTTCAAACAGAGTTAAATTTTCTGTGTGGAATCTGTAGCGGCGTTTCCGGCTGACTTCACTAAAGTTAGTTTGACACCGGAGCCTCTGGGAGTGACTCCGCCTTTGGGAGGACTCACTCGTCTACCGGGGAGGCACAGCCAGTGTTAGCGGAACAGTGAATAATTGACAGCAGGCTTATCCAATAACAAGCGCGGACGTGAAGTATGAAAAAAGGAAAAAACAAAAACAGCCGGCTCCACTCTCCGACATTAATTCACTCGTGCACTTTGAATGTGCCTAATGAAACATGTTTGCTGTAACATCTCCGTCGCTCTGCTGGACTTTACTGTCTGTCTCCCTCGTGAGGTTTACCTGGGCAGGTGAGTTTGATTTTAAAATCCTATCGATCTATTTCTTACCCGCTGTTAGATGTTCGAGCTGCTTTAAGCTGGGCTCACACTGTGCGATTTTTTCAGTCGTGCGATTCAGCTCCTGCTCAAACTGCACGATTGACTCACAGGGGTTAGAAGTTCATAGGTCACGATGCAGGTCTCGCACTATACGACCCGATGCTCTGATGCGACCCGAGTGCTCACACTGTGCCTCCATAAAATGAAGGTTATAACAGAAATTCTGTCGCTCTCCCTCTCTGTCTTTCACTCACACAGACACGCACACCATCATCAACTTTGCTAAATTGCTAATGAAAAACATGATCAGGCAGCTGTGATTGAGCAGCAATGTAGATCCAACTATTTTCACGGTTGTTGTGTTTATGATAATTTTGTGAGGCCACATCGAAAAGGCTCGGATGAGCTTTCCAAAATTCTACAAGTGCCTCCATCGCTTGTGTCCAGATCACATACAGGACTGCCGTGCTGCGCCGTCTTTTTCGCTGACATTTGTGTTTGCGCGTGCGCAGTGTGACAAACTGCGGTGACACCCTCAGAATCAGAAAGGGTTTTATTGCCAAATGTTGAGCAGGTTTACAACATTAGGAAATTGCTGCGGTGCTTCAGTGCAAACATACTGTTAGAAATTACGCTTAAAGACATGAAAATAAAAATGAGAATAAGAATTAAAAGTGCTAAGTAGATAGATAGATATATACATTGTTACACCCCGGCCTAGGCAACCGGAGTGCAACACGAAAAAAAGTAAAAATAAAGAAAAAAAAAAAAAAAAAACACACAAAAAACCCCACTAAAGCTCACCACCAAAATCCCAAAACGAAAGTATCGACAAATCTATTTACAGCTATTTACAACAAAACACCAAACTATTTACAACACGGGGGAGATCGCGACCATGACACACTGAAACACAAGGCTTAAATACATAGAAGGGGCAATCAGGGAATGGACAACAGGAGGGAAACACAGCTGGGGCAAATTAGAACTGACGAGACAGGGAAACGTAAACTGAAAACACTAAGATAACACAGACTTTCAAAGTAAAACAGGAAACACATAACAGTCACGCCAAAAACAACACACCGACAACACCAAAACGTAACAACATGATATATACATGAGTGCAGGCGGTGATCAGTGCCAAACATGGAATGATGCAGTGAACACAGCGTAGGGTCATGTGTTAGTGGCGGGAACAGTCATACGGTTATTGTTCATGTGTCCAACAGCAGAGGGGAAGAAACTGTTCTTATGGCGAGAGGTTCTGGTGCGAATGGACCGGAGCCTCCTGCCTGAGGGGAGCAGGTCAAACAGACTGTGTCCAGGGTGAGAAGGGTCAGCTGAGATCCGAGCTGCACGCCCCAGTGTCCTGGAGGTGTACAGGTCCTGCAGAGATGGGAGTCTGCAGCCAATCACCTTCTCAGCAGAGCGCACAACACGCTGCAGTCTCTGTTTGTCCCTGATAGTGGCTCCAGCGTACCACACGGTGATGGAGGAGGTGAGGATGGACTCGATGATTGCAGTGTAGAACTGCATCATCGTCCGTGTTGGCAGGTTGAATTTCTTCAGCTGCCTCAGGAAGTACATCCTCTGCTGGGCTTTCTTAATGACGGAGGTGATGGTGGGCTCCCACTTCAGGGCCTGGGTGATGGTGGTACCCAGGAAGCGGAATGAGTCCACAGAGGTGATGGGGGTGTCAGTCAGGATGATGGTAAATGGTAAATGGTAAATGGCCTGCATTTGTATAGCGCTTTTCTAGTCCCTAAGGACCCCAAAGCGCTTCACACTACATTCAGTCATTCACCCATTCACACACACATTCACACACTGGTGATAGCAAGCTACATTGTAGCCACAGCTGCCCTGGGGCGCACTGACAGAGGCGAGGCTGCCGGACACTGGCGCCACCGGGCCCTCTGACCACCACCAGTAGGCAAACACGGGGTTAGTATCTTGCCCAAGGATATTTGGCATGCAGCCAGGAGGCAGCCTGGGATCGAACCACCGAGCTTCTGATTAGTGGCTGACCTGCTCTGCCACCTGAGCTACAGCTACCCCCTGATGGGGGGGAGTGGAGCTGTGTGCTTCCTGAAGTCCACAGTAATCTCCACTGTCTTCTGGGCATTCAGCACCAGGTTGTTGTGGCTGCACCAGGACACCAGACGTTCAACCTCCCTCCTGTAGGCAGACTCATCCCCGTCAGAGATGAGCCCAATAACGGTGGTGTCATCTGCAAACTTGATTAGCTTGACAGACTGGTGGGTGGAGGTGCAGCAGTTGGTGTACAGGGAGAAGAGCAGAGGAGAAAGAACACAGCCCTGAGGGGAGCCGGTGCTGATGGTCCGGGAGTCCGAGACATTCTTTCCCAGCCTCACATGCTGCTTCCTGTCCGTCAGGAAGTCAGTGATCCACCGGCAGATGGGATCAGGCACATTCATCTGGGAAAGCTTGCCTCGGAGATGGTCTGGAAGGATGGTGTTGAAGGCAGAGCTGAAGTCCACAAACAGGATCCTGGCGTAGGTTCCTGGGGAGTCCAGATGCTGCAGGATGAAGTGTAGGGCCATGTTGATGGCGTCATCTACAGACCTGTTGGCTCTGTATGCAAACTGCAGGGGGTCCAGGAGGGGGGCCGTGAGGGTCTTGAGATAGGAGAGAACCAGGCGCTCAAAAGACTTCATGACCACAGATGTCAGAGCCACAGGTTAGTCCAGTGATCCTAGGTTTCTTGGGGACAGGGATTATGGTAGAGGACTTGAAGCAGGCAGGCACATGACATGCCTGCAGTGAGGAGTTGAAAATGCCAGAAAACACTGGGGCCAGCTCGTTTGCACAGTGTCTGAGGGTGGCAGGAGACACACCGTCTGGGCCGGGAGCTTTTCGAGCATTCAGACTCTTAAACTGCTTCCTCACATCTGCTTCATGAATATGAAGAGTTGTGGTGGGAGGAGGAGGTGTGAAATCCTCCTTTGTGTGGGGTGACGGCCGGTTGGTGCAAATGGTGCATTATCGCCACCAACTGGTGTGCAGGTGGAAAACGCCTGCCTAGCATTTTGTTGTTTTAAGTCCTGCTGATGTGACATCAAGCGGAGGGGTTTCTTTTTCCATAGAAATGCTTCATTTTGTTTGTTTCAAGTTCTGAAGGGGTTTGTTGAATCTTGTTTATGTAAACGGAGCCATTTAGTTACGTAAATGTGCCAATTAGAAGTGTGAGGAGGTTTTGTGTCTTTTTAATCATCTGTGTAGAGTTTAAGATCCCTCAGTTTAAGTGAGAGGTACAGGCTGGGCTAATTGGAGGGAAATTGATGGCCCTATTTAAAGCCAGATTCAGAGGAGAGGTGAGCTGTGTTACCAGGTCCATGAACTGATGGGTTTTGTTAATCGAGTTACTTTTGGGGAAAGTTTTGTTAAGTTACACATTAAACGGAGTTCATTGTAAATAAATTGCTCACGTCTGCAAACCCGAAATTTCTGTGTAGTCTGCTTCCCTACAACCTTCCTTGACATTCGAGTCGGACTACCTCAACATGTTTGTTTGATTCATTTCTTAATGTGAGAACAATCAGGACACAGTTTGTTTCACAGATTCAGGTTCATATTGTGTGTGTGATGAACATTTAGCCTAATGTGCTGAACCCAGTGTGTACAACTCTTTGCTGATTGGCTGGTGTAGAAGTGAACAGATCAAACTTTCATCTGTAACCTCTCTGCTCTGTGTTTCCTTTTCAGACCACAAAAACGTCACAGCTGAGTCTGGACACAACGTCACTCTGACATGTCGAGCTCCAAACAACAACATAGTTGTAAAATGGACCAGAGCTGATCTGGAGTCAGAATATGTTCTTTTGTACCGGGACGATCTGTCTGTTCCAGACAACCAGCATCCATCTTTTAAGAACCGGGTGGATCTGCAGGACAAACAGATGAAGGATGGAGACGTGTCTTTGATTCTGAAGGATGTGACGATTAATGACACTGGAACATACGAGTGTTGTATCTTTGTGAGAAAAACACGCTCATGGAAATCCATCAGCATCATCAACCTTCATGTTGATCCTCCAGGTGAGTGAGTAGAGTTGAGTGTGTGTGTGATCAGAGGTGAAGCTGCTTCCTGCTTGTTGATGTTTGTTTCTAAAGATGTTGTTGATGAGACTTTGTAGAAAGCAGCTGGTCTGAGTGATGTGATCAGAGTGCAGTAGATAATGTCTGACAGCAGTTTGAAGAGGAAATGGATTCTGTTCTGTTCTTCACTCATCACCTACCTGACAGCTGACACCTCACACCTGTTTCTCTCCTGCAGGTCAACAAGGAGAACCAGAGAAGGATGGAGGGAAGGAGGATGGATCTGTTGGACTGATTGTTGGTCCGTCTGTTTTTGCATTGCTTCTTGTTGCTTTTGTTGTTGGTTTTTTGATGTACAGAAAACCTCAAGAACAAAAGATACAGGATTCCTACCAGCCTCCAGCTGAACAGCAACCTGTTTGAAATGTGTCAGAGCTTCTTCTTTTCCTCGCCTGATCTGTGAGTCTCTCTTTTGCTCCTGCAGCTTCTCAGAGGTGATTCTGAGCATTCAGGGTAAAGATGGTTGAGAATTTTCTTTGGTGTAAAGCATCAACAAACAGTCCAGCAGATATTTTCAGATTTCATGTTTAAACATCTATTACAGAGTTTTAAGAAGTAGAAAACTGTCCCAAAGTTAAAGCTGTACCTTTAGCTTTTCACTGACTGCTCATCCACTTTCATGAACACCAGCTGAAGTCTTCATAAGAAGTTTAGTTTAGCAGACTAAAACTAAACTTGTCTTTATACTGTGAGCTGTAGCTGCTACTTCCTGCTCTCGACCTCCTGCTGAGCTAATATCAAACTACCTGCTGCTTCACTTTAAACAGATAAAACACTCATGTTTATACTACAGAAGCTTCTAATGTTTATTATATTCAGCTTTAAGCACTGAACGCACTTCTTAACTTTGTTATTCTACACTGTATGTAATATATTTATTTCTATAAGTAGGAATCATGTTCAGTTTTCTCTCTGCTTTAATAGAAACTTTCTGACTTGTCCAATCAGTTCGTGCTGATTTCAGGGACTTTCTGATTAAAATGTTTTACTGTAAAAGTGCCTTCAGATGGTTGTTGTTTCCTGTGCTTCATGAATAGACTCAATTTTTCTTTTAAATCAACAACAATCAAATGACGATAACCTTCCACCAGGGGGCAGACGTGTCTGTAACGGATTTACTGTCAGTTTTCTTATGGAAATTACTACATCCGTATGTTTAGAAGACACTCGAACACATTGCACAGTAAGAGTTTATTGGTGCTGTTATTTTCTTTTACCTGGAAAAATGTTTCTATTTAAAAATATGAATTAATGTGACAAATCCATCTGTAGATATAATGACTTTGTGTGTTAATGTTCAGATATTAAATCATGTTCATTGTATCTCCCAAAGTAAAAGCTTACAGGCAAACATCACATTCATCATCAGTGATTCATTCCTTTCTAAACTGTAAATGAACACAATAAAATACATTTTTCTTCATGTGGTCGTCTGCTCTGAATCACTTTATAAATCTGCATCATGCTTTCATTTCACTTTTACTATGTGAAAATGTTGTGTGAGCACTTTAGTTTTGACTCTCAGCTCTACCAGCCTGAAGTCATTTACTTCACTGATGAACTTTCTGAAAACAGTCGTCTGTCTGCAGATTCTCTCAGACTGGATGAAGACAGATGTCACAGATGTTCTCTTTATTGCTCCTGACAGATCATCAGACACCAAACTGCACAGTAACTAAGACTCATGTGTGAAAGTGTTCCTGCTGCTTTAAGTCTGTGGCTCACATGAACTTTGTTATCTGCTCTGAAGAGGACTGAAGCATTTGTGTTCACCACAACAACTCACGTTTTCCATCAGACATCTTTGTGAAACCCACAGAAGCACACGAGAAGATCAAGTGAGACCAGAGTTTATTGAACCTGCAGAGAAACCAGATCACTGCTGTGGAGACGACAGCACACTTAGAAATAACATAAATAAGAGCAAAGTTACTGAAGACATGAAAACATGGATTACATCTGCATTTTAGTTAAATACCATTTGTTATTGTTTATGTATAAATGATGTCTTGGTCACACTTTTATTCTGTTCTCTTGAGCTTCTTTATAAAAGAAAATAATAACAAAAACTCTCCATTTGAACTTTCTGCCCTCAGAGGTTGTGTGAGGTTTCCTTCATGAGGAGAACAAACAGAATATGAACCAGTGTGTTTACAGTGAATGTGTCAGGTCTGAGCTGCTGTGTGGACCAGTTAGAGAGCAGCAGCTGGATCCCAGTGGTTGGACTGGTGGACGACTTCAGTGAGGAGTCGATGACATTTGGCTCTGGTAGAAACTCTGCACACACAAACACACAGGAGGAGAATATAAGCACAAATTATTATTTTTGGCTCTAATTAGTAAACACAGAGTGAGTCTATAATGCTGGGCATACACGGTGCGATCTTTGGCCCATTTTGAGCCGATTTTTGAGTCGTGTGACCGTTTTGGTGATCGGCCCGAGTTTGACCTTCATCGTGCATCGTGTAGTATACGTGGGGTAACGAGAAGCCATTAACACCTCACAGCCAGCTCCCGATCATCAGTCGCTTGGTTGGGAGGATTTCAAACCGACGGGTCACCACAGCAGCTCACACTGTGCACGCGCAAACACAAAAATATTGGTGCGAAGACTGAGTAGCACCGCAGCGCAGCGTGTGATCTGGACACAAGCGATGGAGGAACTTGTAGAACTTTTGAAAGCTCATCCGAGCCTTTTTGATGTGCCCTCACAAAATTATCATAAACACAACAACCGTGAAAATAGTTGGATTTACATTGAAAAGTCATGAAAAGAGTTCGATGGACATTGCTGCTCAATCACAGCTGCCTGATCAATGCCCCATATCGGTACTCACTGTGGATTACTAAATATACACATCTATAATTGCTAAACAATATGGGGCAATTATGACAGATTTAGTTAATAAAGGCAAAACTAGCTTTATCACAGGACGTACAACTCGAGGCAGTATAAGAAGGACCCTCCAGATAATTAATTGGATACAAACAAAAAAGGACAGTGCGGCCATAATAAGCCTGGATGCAGAGAAGGCTTTCCACAGTGTCGATTGGAGCTTCTTGTATGCCGTGCTTGAAAGGTTTGGCTTTAATAGAAATTATGCCCACATCACACCAGTTTTAGCCAATCTACATTGGCTCCCTGTTAAATATCCTATCAATTTCAAAATTCTCTTTAAAATCTTAAACCATTTGGCTCCCAGCTATCTATGCGAATGCCTCCATTTGTATATCCCTAATAAGGCGCTTAGATCTTCCAATCAAATGCTCCTGACGCAACCGAGGCCTCGTCTGAAGTCCAGAGGTGATCGGGCCTTTGCTGCCGTAGCTCCCAGACTCTGGAATAACCTCCCTCCTTATATTTGTTCCTCAGAGTCCATCCAATCTTTTAACTTGTGTCCTAAAACTTATTATTTTAGTCCGGCTTTTGATTCAAACTAGTATGCTATTTTGTGGCTAGTTATGTTTGTTTTTTTACCCATGTTGTTCATATTGTTTCCTGCCCTTCTTTTAACTGTTTCTTTTATTCTGTCTTATGCTATTGTGCTGATCAACTGTGAAGCACTTTGGTCAACTTTGTTGCATTATTATGTGCTATAAAAATACATTTTCATCTGATTTGATTTGAAATCTATTTACCAATCTCCTACAGCTCGAATTAGAATCAATGGTAGCTTAACAGAGCAAATCTCTCCCGAGACAGAGAGAGGTACTCGCCAGGTTTGTTGTCTCTCACCTCTTCTCTTCACTCTATACATTGAACCGCTGGCACAGGCCATCCAACAAAGTGAGGAAGTGAGAGGAATAAATATTAAAGGGGAAGAGCACGTCATCAGCTGATTTTCATCTTATCATACTCTATTTAAAAAATCCAAACCAAACTATAATTCCACTGTTTAATGTAATTCATATCTCTGCCAAAAACTCGAGGTACAAAATTAATGTGACCAAAACTCAGATACTTGCTTTCAATTATTGGCCGTCTGAAGAGGTTAAAATAAGTTTAAACTGAACTGCAAAACAAATAAGATACCTGGATGTAACTGTGACTAAACAATTGAGTGACCTTAATAAAACAAACAATGATGGACTGACCACTCAAATTAAACATGATCTAAACCAATGGTCAACGCTTACACTAGACTTTAGTGCAAGAGTCACAACAATAAAAATGAGTATCCTCCCACAGCTATTGTACCTTTCCCAATACCTGCCAGTTAAGATCTCAGTGGAAAAATTCAACAACTGTGATAGGCTCATCTCTAGATTTGTATGGAGCGATCAAAGGCCTAGAATAAAATATTCAAAATTAATACTGTCTAGGAAGCAAGGTGATGTGAGACTCCCTAATCTAAAGCCCAAACCAGACCAGCGATAAAGTGGAGTGATCAGAACTTTAAATGGAAAGATATTGAAGTAAAAGTACAGGATGTCCCAGTCCAGACTTTTCTTGGAAGTTTGCAACTTAAGAAAACTTTCCTATAACGTCCCACACTCTAGAGATGGGGTTTCGGCCGAGTTAAACAAAGTAAGTTGGAAAGAGAGGTTAAGACGTTAAACTGGGCTGATTATGATGTTGGTGTTGTACCAAGTGGACATGACTCAGGACCCAGGAAGTGGGAACAAAAAGGAATAACAGTGATTTGTACAATAATGAAAGACAAAAACAAGCCATTTGAAGTGAGAAGTGGAGATTATATGGCACCAAGGAAAATTAATGAACGAACAAAACATTTAAGGTTTATGTCAATAACTTTGTATATCCATATATATATGCATGTAGGAAAAGTGTGTATATGTGCTGGAGAATATGAGCAATGTAGGCATGCATATGGTAGTTGATTATAATTGGCACCCACATCTTTTATTCACATTAGTTAAGTTTGTTTTGAATGCATGTTTGTTGATTTCTCCTGAAATGTCTGTGTTTAAACTGTGACATAAACTATTAAATAAACTATTAATAAAAACTACAGTGTCAAAAAGAAAAAAACCAATAAATGTGTATAAAGTGCTTTAAATACTCAGGTAAAGTAGAAAAGCAATAAGAACCAGTTCATTTACCGTTTAACAATCCTACTACTGCTACATCACATAAATATTGGCAGGCTGCCAAAGAGCTGTGAAAAAGAAGGAACTTCCTGTTTCAAGCAGAAACTGTGTCCACACTAACACTTCTCCATTTTGTCTTCACCTCCATATTGTGTTGACTCTACACGTCAACGCAGTACATTTATTTCATGGCTAAATTATTTATGCATGTGTCTCTTTTGTTTACTGTCAGTAGCTTAAAGATCCACAGTTATACAAACTCATTATAAAACAATAATTAGAATTTATCCTAAAATGTAACCAAACATTAAAGCTCGGCTGATTTTCTCATCAACAACATCTTTAGAAACAAACATCAACAAGCAGGAAGCAGCTTCACCTCTGATCACACACACACTCAACTCTACTCACTCACCTGGAGGATCAACACTCAGGTAGATGATGCTGATGGGGTCATTCTTCAAAAGGGCTCTCTCCCTCCGGCTTGTTCCTCTCCTGAAGACACGATACTTCTATTTCTCAGCATCTGCAGCTGTGACATCCTTCAGAATATGAGACACGTCTCCATCCTTCATCTGTCTGTCCTGCAGATCCACCCGGTTCTTAAAAGATGGATGCTGCTCATCTGGATCAAACTGCTTGTCTCAGTACTAAAGGACATGTTCATCTTCCAGGTCAGCTCTTCTTCACTCTATAACTATGAAGTCGTTGTTTGGAGCTCGACATGTCAGAAAGACATCCTGTGCAGACTCAGCTGGGACAACTTTCTAGTCTGAAAGAGTGAAAGAAACACAGCAGAGAGGCTATGAAGGTCAAAGTGCAGTTACTCGTTTTTACAGCAGCGATAATTAAGAGAAGCTGCAAACAGAGACATGTAGTCACTTAAGCAGAGAGAGCACAACAGACACTGGAAACTTAAGTTGATCAAAATCTGAGTATTGCTAGAGATGGTACCCTTCTCCTTGTATCTTTGCCCCACCGGAGATGTGAACTCAGGAAGGGCAATGAAGACAGAAGTCGAGAAAACAGGTTCAACAAAATGAGACATCAGTGAATCACCATGTTGGATCATGTCAGTATTTTAAAGTAAGTGACGTCTCAGATTAACGGGCTACAGTCAACGTGTGTAAAACAAACGGTGGTGAATGGAGCAGCTACAAAGTTCACTTTTCTTCAGGTCAGAGTTTGTGGATCAGGTGCTTTAATAGTTTATGCGTCATCAAACGGCGTCATTGCGAGTATTACCTTACTATTGAATTTAACTACCTTTAACATCACTGTAAATACAAGACATATACATCATGAATAATAATTTCAAATCCTGAGTGTGGCGTCGCTAGCATTAGCATTAGCGCCTGGAAGTTACTTCAACTAAGCTCGCCGACAAGATCGAACAAACTTCTGCACAAGATCAGGAGAATGTTTGGCTACAACATCGCTTTCCACACCATTCATTATGATAAATACAGACCACCCGATCTACTCCTGTTCCTGACGAGGCCTGCTAGGGCGCTGAGTCGACAACCAGCGAGCGAGCTCTTAGCTAAAGAGCTAACGAACTAGCCAACAGTGGTGATTGTTATTGGTGTCTGGATGCTAACGTTAGCATCGCTCTTAAAATAATAACCCTTTTTTGTCATTGTACACGTCCAACCAAATTGTGGATGCTCCACACCAACTGTGCCGGAATATGATATAATAGTAAACAGCAGGACTAAATGACAAACAGGAGAAATCTATACAATCAAAGCTACCATCAGTCACCTGCGGCCTCACACTAACTGGTTTCATATCGTAAAAAGGGGAAGTTTTTAAATCAGAAAACTTAAAGTCGGCACTTCAAAACACACTTGAAACTATTTGAACTCTATTAAAACTTGTCCTGTGGAAGCACACCCACAACTACAGGACTCCTTTGGACATCAGAGCCTGGCTGAATACGCAGTCTTGTTTATCAAGTGCTGTGTTGATAACATCACCTCAATCCTTTGCCATTCACATTCAGTGTAGAATGACATTTGAGACAGTAGGTGGTGCCATTGTCCCATTTATTGGAAACCTGCACCCTTGTAACTATACACAGTGGACATGAATCGCTAGCTGTATTAAGACTAATTTACACCATTGAGCCCTGCTTTAAAAATGCGATTGATTAAACATTGTGAAGCTGGATTTAATAAATAAATATTTGTGCCAGTCAACATTAGAGGTGACCGGGTTGGTTGGTTGGTAAGATGCAACATGCAAAGAGCTGAAGTGAATCTGAGAGTTAAAAACAAATTGTCCACTGCTACCACAAACAGTGATTTTCGTGCGGTGAACACTGCTCTCTTTGAGCTCACTTGACAACCAATCACCAGTCGGCAGTCGCTTACGCGATGATGCTGTTATAAAAAGAGCCCCATTTTAATGTTATTTCCCCCTCACACCCCCACCAGCGAGGGAAACATCTATGATACTTTCAGATTCAAGTCATCACAGCACAGTCTGATAGACTTTTGGAGTTTATGACTCTCTGACAGAGATACAGAGAACACCTTATGGAGTGACTATGACCTTTTTATGTGTACAGGGACATTATGGAGTTAAAAGAAACAAAATAGGACAAGACTTCAAAGGAACCCACAGAAGGTCTTTTGGTGGATCTGGTTATCAGTGTCAGTATAACAGTTACAGTTATACCATTTATAAGGCAGAAAATGAAGGAAATGTGCCAAAAGTAATGGGAGGAAGAAACTGTGGTTATTAATAAAAAAAATTAAAACAGGAGAAAAAAAACCCTCAGTGACAGAAAAGTGAAACCAGACCTCATGAACTGTCTCCAAACTCTCACTAACCGCAACTCTCCATCAAACACCCACATTTTGAATGAAGTCTGAGGGGTTTATATCGCTGTCATATCTCGCGGCAAAGTTCGAACCACTTCATGAACCAGTCACGTGGTACAGCCGGGTAGCGAGGCTTCGGATGTCATCATTTTTAGCTCCTCCCATACACATCGACCTACACATCAAAGCCGTCGGATCCTCACATCACTACAGCAAGATGCGTCAAGGGAGAATTACATTGCTTCGCTCGGTCATGATTTTCTGCTTTATCTTGTTTCCGGCTGCGGGTGAGACAACTGTTCAATTATTTTAGAGCCATTTTTGACATTGTAAATACACGCCACAAATTTAAGAAAATAAAAAACCCTGACTGTCTAGGTAGTAGACAGTAGCTTGTTGTTAGCTTGACACAGCTAACAACAAGCTTAGCTCGGCTGCTCGATAGAAAAAGTGTCAAGAGATAAACCGAGGGCTTCGAAAATAGGGGCTCTATTGTATAGTAAGCGCTGGCTCGCGGCTCTGCAGCATAGCATATACACGGTGATGGCCAGTGGCTTTGATGGCTGGCTGTGAGGCGTTGGACGCTCACAGCTGATGCTAACACAGCTGATGCTAACGTTAGCATGTAAAACTTTTTTTTTTTAGTTAGCATGTAAAACGAGGATACAATACTACAAATAACAAAGGCGTCCTCTGGGGGGTCCCTTGAGGAAACTTAAAGCTCTCTCACAGTTGTAACATTGTTTTTTGTTTTGCTCTCGGAAATGAGACGAGGCTCGGCGAATGGCTTCTTAAAAGCCCTGAAAAAAGCAGGGCATCAAATTAAATCAAACTCTTGTTGCTCCTCTCCACGGAAATCCTTACTAAAATGTGAAAGCTTTGTAAGATCTGAAGATTGCTATTAGTACGGCTTATTTAAACCCCCTTTCCACGTTGGGTGACACTACCGTAACTCTTCAACGCTGTGCGCAATCTAAAAACGGTCCACTAAATCAGCGACTCCACACTCAGATATACAAGTGAACACCAACTGTCAGCAGTGAATGACAGGAAGTGCTTCTTGGAGCTCTACACGGGGCCAAAAAGCATGTGGAATTATTTAGAAAAAAGAGTTGCCCATAATAAAATGCAAAATGTGCTTTTTATTGTAAGGTAGACCTCATAATAATTCCGCGGTTGTCTGAGGAGGGTTACTTTTATTTCTTGTCCTTGATTGTTCTTATGCAGCACGATGTGGGTGACGTTAGTTCTTCATAACATTGTCATGGCGGTGTTTTGGACAACTTACGTTGACCTCCTTTAATATATATATCTATATATCTATATCTCATATGTTTCCTTTCCAAATCACTAGATCAAATCCCCACGCAGTTACATTATATGTAAAATAAACGGCATTAAACTGAGTCCAATCCCTCGGTGTATGCTTCTCGTCGTGTCGCACAACTCAGCACCACCTACACCATTTTTCCCCCACAAAGAAGCTCTCACACAAGCGAGAGAGCGACACCAACCAGCGCAGCAGCCATGTTTGCGAACTGTAACCAGACGTGGCCTCTTTATAACTCTGTCTGTGCTCCGTGTTTTACTTACCCCGACATGCAGAGACTTTAAACAGTAAAAGCAGCTCATTTGTGCCTGATCCCGCACGGTGTTAAACATTAAGCTGTTGAAAGCAGCTGACATACTCCGTTTTCTCGACGCTGAGTACTGAGTTTAAAAAATAGCTCCGATATCCACAGCCAGACCCACGTCGTCTTCGGGTACGGAACATCCTCGTTTAAAGCTTTTAAGAAAGCTGTTTTATCGTCCATTAACGATAACACAACCGAACTTCACCGACAGACGCCACGAAGCGATTTCAGAGACTGGAACGAAGGGCGGTTCCTGTCGATCCGATTACAGAACCGACAGTCTGTTGGAAGTACATACAGCCCTCCCCCTCCCATTTGAACGGAGTCGTGCACGCGGACGAACACATTTGCATAAACAAAACGAAAACGGCAGGACAAGCGCGCTCACGCTACCCACTAGAAGAAAACAAAACAACGCTAAGCCCCCTCCCCCAGCACCTGCAAGCAACGCTGGTTTCTGTCAAGTTTACCACACTTTAGGTGGTGCAAGTTTTTGTCCCTGTTCTGTTCTACTTAATAACCTCGCAAATATTACATATTTCTGAGGACAAGAACAAAGACAACAAATAAGCAGTTGTTCAAAGGTGTTTGCAAAAAATTATTTTCCACATTTGTGTGATTCAACCAGCATAAACCAGAGAGCAGTTGTGTCTGTTCCTAATTCGAATTCTTGGCTGATGTAGAAGTGACTGTTTCCTCTCTGCTCTGTTGTTTCATCTTTCAGACCAAGAAACTATCACGGCTCAGTCTGGACAGGATGTCACTCTGACATGTCGAGCTCCAAACAACAACCTCATAGTTGTAGAGTGGAGAAGACCTGACCTGGGAGAAGTCTTTGTGTATCGCAATAACCATTTTGATTCAGATGACCAGCATCCATCTTTTAAGAACCGGGTGGATTTGCAGGACAGACAGATGAAGGATGGAGACGTGTCCGTGATTTTGAAGGATGCGATGATTAATGACACTGGAACATACGAGTGTCGTGTCTTCATGGAAGGAACAAATCGCGGGAAGAGAGCTCATCAAACTATTGACCCCATCAGCATCATCTACCTGAGAGTTGTTGATCCTCCAGGTGAGTGAGGGAGAGTGAGTTCAGTGTGTGTGAGCAGTTTAAAATCATATTAATATTGGGTTGATCTGAGTCATTTAAATGTGACAAATATGGAGAAAGAACATTACAGATTTCAAACACATCTTTACAAAGAATCCATGTTTAAAAAAAAAAATGGACTTTTTTATTTAATCCATCAAAGGTTGGTATAAAGTGCCTGCAGTGAAGACCAAAGGAGACAGTGTCGTTTATACCTGCTGCTATTATTATAGTTAATAACACTAAATCATACGTGTTGTTGCCATGACTACTGCACCTTGTGCTTTGGTGATAAAGGAAATTTCCTTTAACCCCTCTGCTCTGTGTTGTTTCCTCTTTCAGTTCAGAAAAACATCACAGCTGAGTCTGGACAGAAGAACGCCACTCTGACATGTCGAGCACCAAACAACTTGTTGTTGTTGCTGCTGCTGTGTTTGTTTGTTTTTTGATCTACAGAAGAGTTCAGCAGGATTCATACCAGCTTCCACCTGAGCCTGTTTGAATAATCAGACCTTTTATTATTGGTTCTCTTCCAGCTTCTCAGAGGGGACTCTGAGCATTCTGGGTAAACACATTTGAGGATATCCTAAAATTAATTTCCACGACATCCAAAGTTTGATGTTAAGTGTCTGAAATTAGACTAAACATTTATTTATTCCAAACCAATTTTTTTTTTTTTTTTTTTTTGTGTTTCAGGAAATTTAAATTAGTTTATATGTAAGTGAAACAGGAGCAAACTGAAATGTCACATGTGCCTTCACGAGGTGCCAAAAGAACAGTTTTATGAAAATTTAAAATGTTCTTTTTCTTTGGTATAAAACCTCAACAAACAGACCAGCAGATATTTTCATATTTAAACGTCCATTATAGAGCTTTTAAGAAGTAGAAAACTGTCCCAAAGTGAAAGTTGTGCCTTTAGCTCCTTACTGTCCGCTCATCAACCTCCATGAACACCAGCTGAAGTCTTCATAAGAAGTTTAGTTTAGCAGACTAAAACTAAACTTGTCTTTATACTGTGAGCTGTAGCTGCTACTTCCTGCTCTCGACCTCCTGCTGAGCTAACGTCTCTTTAATTTTACTTTTAATATCAAACTACCTGCTGCTTCACTTTGAACTGATAAAACACTCATGTTTATATCACAGACGCTTCTAATGTTTATTTTATAAAGCTTTAAGCACTCCACGCACTTAACTTTGTTATTCAATATATTTATTTGTAGGGATGGGTACCGGTGTCCGGTGCCATGATGGCACCGGTTCTGACATAAATAGTAGTAACCAGACCGAAAAGCAGCGCACATTTCGGTGCTTTATTTCGGTGCTTTTTTTTTTTTCCTGAGCTGTGATACACTTTAGATTCTAGCCAATCATTTTACGTTTCCGAGGATAGTAGGCGGGTCCAGGTACGTATGTTCTTTTAGAGCAGAGCTACAGATTAAAATGCCCAAGGCGAAGCGGTCAAAAGTCTGGCTGTACTTCACAGCAAAAGATGCAAACTCAGCAGCCTGAAACAAGTGCTTTAAGCTGATACTGTCAAAGGAGGTAACACCTCAAATCCGATGAAACACCTGGCAACGCATGGCGTTTTGTTTTTGTTTTTTGGGGGGTTTTTTTAAGCCGAGAAATGCGCCGTATTTGATAGCTTGCTGCGAGACCTCACACCGAGCACATCTACTGTGTGTGGTGCCTGTTATCGGACCCGGAGTTAGCAACATCCCCCAAAAACCCGAAGAGGCGTCCTGGCCCCTAGCCCTGCCAGTGCAGCAGAAATGATGATGGCAGCAGCAGCCGTTCTTCTCTGTGTGAGTAGCTTAATGTTGTTCGTGTGTAATTTACGTTGAGTAGGCTAACCACGTTATTACATTAATGCATGTAAGGTGAACTAGCAAACACCATCATAGCTACATGCGGCTGTCTTCTTGTTTGATGGCAGATACTCCCTTCACCCTGGCCAAAAAGGCTAAAATGACCAAAGAAAAAGTGGAAAACAGCTAGTTTTTGTACAAAGTTTGTGTTCTCCATTCTTTGAGCACCGTTTAAGCACCGGTACCATTTCAAATGTACCGGTTTGGCACTGGTATCGGATAAAACCTAAACAATACCCATCCCTACTTATTTGTCTGAGCAAGAATCCTGTTTAGTTTTCATTCTGTTTTTATCAGAAACTTTCAGGCCTGTTGACTCAGTTCATGCAGTTTTCAGGACTTTCTGATTCTGTTTTTACTGTAAATGTGCCTTCCGATGGTGTCTATTATAACGATTTCTCTTTAAAGTATGAATTCATATTGTATTAATTCAAAGTCCATCAGTACGTATATTTACCTTATATAATTGTATCTGCTGCTGCTCCACATGAAAAATTTTAATATTAGGATATTAAATCATGTTCATTGTATCTCACAGTGACACAGACAGCTGTAAACATTCCATTCATAATCAATGATTCATTCTTCTCTGAACTTTAAATAAACACATTAAAATACATTTTTCTTCATGTGGTCGTCTGCTCTGAGTCACTTTATAAATCTGCATCATACTATAGTTTACTCTTACTGTATGAAAACGTGCTGTGAGCGCTTCAGATATGACTCTCAGCTCTACCAGCCGTAATTTTTTTCTTTACTTTACTGATGAGCTTTCTGAAAATGGTCGTCTGTGTGCAGATTCTCTCAGACTGGATGAAGACAGATGTCACAGATGTTCTCTTTATTGCTCCTGACAGATCATCAGACATCAAACTTCACAGTAACTAAGATTCATGTGTGAAAATGTTCCTGCTGCTTTTAAATCTGTGGCTCACATTAAGTTCGTTATCTGGGCCCTGTTTCAGGAAGCCGGTTTAGAAAACTCAGAATGAAAAACGATACTCAGGGTTGAGTAACCCCGAACTGTCCAACTCGGAATATTCGGTTTCAGAAAGGCTGATAACAAGTAGTTCAGTCAACGCGGAGTTGCTTTAACCCCAAGTTAAGCGCGCGCACGAGGATACATAAAGCCCTGATTAGTGGAGCACAGATTAAGCGAGTCACCATGGAGACGGAGGGAAAGAAGGCGCGGTCAATGTATCTTACAGCGCTTGAGGCCGAAATTCTGATGGCAGCATATGCCGATAACATGCAAATTTTGCAGAAAAAAAGTAACACAGCCTCAGCTGCAAAAGAAAGGGAGCATGCATGGCAAAACATAGCTGACAGAGTCAATGCGTGAGTGTTAATTTAAAGATTGATCTAGGGATTTCCACCCATTTAACACGTTATTTTATTATATTTTATTTTATTTTTTATTTCATACATTTTATTTTGTGATGTGATGTGAGCGCAGGTGCAACCCAACAGGCCCCAAACGTTCCTGGCAGCAAGTAAAAATGAAATATAAAAATATAGTCCAAACAGGTAAGGTGTAATTGTATTATGAGCCATAGTGCTTGGTCTGTTTGTCCCATGTAAATCAATTGCAGTTAGAGGCTACATTAATTTTCTTTCTGTAAGCACTTATTGAAATTATCTGAGCACATTACAAGTACATATTTGCTTACTCTGTATGCTCAAATGTGGCCCGTTATAGCCAACAGAAAAAAAGCGGAGGCCCGAAAAACAGGTGGGGGTCCTCCACCACCACCACTCACAGAGCCTGGCCACTTGGCTTCCACATTTGTGATAATGTTGGCAGCATCACATATGATCTTCACAGTGCAGAGAACACAAATTAGCATCCATTACTATAATGAAATAATTTGTTAGTTTGAAATGCTACAGGGAACTATGTACCTGTACATTAATGCTGTGGAAAGACTTCCTGTTCACATAGTCTCCTTCATTTACTGGAGGAGCAATGATTGGAATGTGAGTGCCATCTATACAGCCAATCACGCCTGGGAACCGTGAGAATAAATGTAAAATTTAAGTAGTAGTTCAAGTATCACCACATCATGAATTGAGTTTTGTTCATCCTGCTACCTGCAATTTTGTGGAATCCCTCTTTGATGAATCTTGTGGGTCTATGACCGGGGAACACCACAAACGAGTACAGGAGACGTTTCAGTGCAACTGTAACATTCCTGACTGCCCGACAGACGGTAGCCTTGGAAACATGCTCAGCGTAACCAATATTATACAGAAAGCTCCCGTTTGCAAAAAAACGAAGTGCAATACAAATAATATGTAATGAACTGAGAGGATGTCCGCGATGTGTCACATGCGTAATATATGGCCTGAGGATGTTATTCAAATAAATTAGTCAGGTTTCCGACACAGAGGCGGAGAAAGTCAGGGTTAGTTGAAGTAAACCTGCTAGGGAGCAGGTTAGCTTCACGGAGTGTGTCGTCATAGTAACTCACTCAGGATTAATCTAAACTCGCTTTGTGAAACTGAAAACCCAGAGTTTTCGTTAACTCAGGGTGTACTTACTCAGAGTTTGCACTAAACCGGCTTCCTGAAATAGGGCCCTGCTCTGAAGAGGACTGAAGTGTGTTTGGGTTCACCACAACAACTCAACGTTTCCATCGGACGTCTTTATGAAACCCACATAACCATACGAGAACCTGCAGAGAAACCAGACCACTGCTGTGGAGACGACAGCACACTTAGAAATAACAGGAAATTTACTGAAGACATGAAAACACGGATTACATCAACATTTTAGTTACATACCATTTGTTATTGTCTTAATTTGTCAGGTCTGAGCTGCTGTGTGGACCAGTTAGAGAGCAGCAGCTGGATCCCAGTGGTTGGACTGGTGGACGACTTCAGTGAGGAGTAGATGACATTTGGCTCTGGTAGAAACTCTGCACACACAAACACACAGGAGGAGAATATAAGCACAAAGCAGAGCCTCTCTGTTCTCTTTATAAACAGCAAAGCATCAGGACATGTCAGTGAACGCATCACAGTTACAATAATGTAACTTATTGAACTTTGACACATTTTGTGCTGGTGTGTCAGATCACAGCATCTGCAGACACACAATCTTGTTTTGATACATTTTAACTGCAGGATGAAAAATAAACTGATTAAATAACATCAAATTGCTCCATCTTAACAGGTTACTGGCACCAGAATATTTAGTGGAACTGGTGCTTGTGTCCCAGTCAGTGTGTACATCCTGAGATGCTGCAGCCACAAACCTGTTCACTGTTCCCAGCTCACACTTAAAGACGACTGAATGTTTGCTGTGAGGACTCCTCGATCCTGGGACGACCTGCCTGAAGAAATCTGGCTCGCCTCATCAGTGTCGTCTTTTAAATCCTTGTTAAAGACTAATATATAAACTTTAACTCATCTTATTCATCCAGCTGTTGGAAGTTATTCACCACATGACACTTTGAGTCTGTGTGGCCGTAGTTTGATTCATATTTTACTCTTTGCTCTTTCACTCATCGTCTCTGGGAAGCACTCGTAACGATGGTTTGAAAAGTGACACAAACTTAAACATACAATAAAGTTTGATTGTGAGCAACAGATTTATGGTGTTTGTACTAAAAGAAGAGCAGCTGTACCTCTCAGCTCTGACTGTTTTTCCTTCTCTTTGACTGACGTCTTCAGTTCTCACTGCTGAGCCGACTGCAGCTGCATCTGCACAATAAAACACACACACAGGACGTCAGTGCACGATTGACTTTACCCAGAATCCTCTGCAGGAGAAAATGGAAGGTACTCATGTTTAGCTGGATAAAGAAAAGTTACAGGAAGTCGTGATGTCGCTCTGATGTTGTTCAGTTTGTCTTGTACAACATTTTTCTGAAGTCTCATATAAAGACGTCATTTCTCTGTTTTCTTAACAAAGTGGATTTTCTACAACAGTTTCAATGATAAGAAACAAAATGAATGACATTAGTTATGGAGCCTTTGGTAACATATTCAGAGAACAAGATGGAAAAACAATCAGTTACAGGAGCAAACATCATGCTGGCTTGAACACATTTGTTGTTGAAGCTTCTCAGTATTTGAAACATGAAGTGGTCGCATCTCGCAAGCAGCTTCCTTTTATAAATATGAAAAGTAAAAACAAAAAAATGCCAAATTCAACAAAAATACAACTAAACGGATTCCTGAGTGATATTACAGCCAGTGTTCAAGAAGAATCTCTGCAAAAATGTCATTCTTTAATTATTTGTGAAAACAGGAAGCTGCTGAGTGCCGAAATGACAGTTTTTGTGCACCTTAGCATATGCTACTTCCGGTGGGGAAACTCCTGTAGAGTGCTTTGTTTATATTCGCTCCTTGTTTACGGTCGGGTTTTCCAAAACAAGTCAACCAAATGGATGAATCAAGCGGCGATTTACATTTCTCTAGATGTCTTGGGCATTTACTGAATATATCTGTAGATGATGTTCATCGTCTTGTCAATATTTTTTTTCCCCGCGCCTCAGAGCAAAAGAGAGAAAGCATTCAAATGTTATATTTCTCAGTATTTGTATAGTGGTCCCTCGTTTATCGCAGGTGTCCAACAAGAAGTCAAACTTTTTGTGCGATGATTAACATCTCCCTCTGCGTTTTGGGTGCTACCGCAGGTGCCTTTGACGGTGCAAAACATTTTGTCGACATTGATTTTGTTGGGGAGAAAACTTACTGCTAGTGATCGATGTAGCGATTCTGTCCTGTACAGGCGAGCTGGCACAGAGGAAGTCGACAATGATCTACAGCCGATCAGGACCCAGAACACAAGGCTCTGTAGAAGGACAAAAAAAACATGCAAATTTACACACAACAAAAAGAAAAATTCTGCAAAACAGCAAGGCCGCGAAAGGTTATAGCGAGGGACCACTGTAATTTTGAAGGCAAATGGTAAATGGCCTGTATTTATATAGCGCTTTACTAGTCCCTAAGGACCCCAAAGCGCTTTACATATCCACTCAAGCTACATTGTAGCCACAGCCACCCTGGGGCGCACTGACAGAGGCGAGGCTGCCGGACACTGGCGCCACCGGGCCCTCTGACCACCACCAGTAGGCAACGGGTGAAGTGTCTTGCCCAAGGACACAACGACCGAGACTGTCCAAGCCGGAGCTCGAACCGGCAACCTTCTGATTACAAGGCGAACTCCCAACTCTTGAGCCACGATCGCCCAAAATAGGTAAGTCACAAAATACCCTTGGTAAATACTAATATATAGAGACCCTTACCAGCATCATTTATTTACTTCTTTTTATATCCTGTGGCTTTTTTTTCACGGTTTGTTGATATGATGTGTAGGTGTGTACTTGACTAGCTGATATCAACATAACGGGGAGACATCTGGCTTTGACTATTCTTCACCTGTAGTTTGAATGCTGAACATTTGCCTGTTTAAATCATAAGAACTGTCACTATACAGAGATACTTCTGAATGTGGACGATGTGTCTTCTCATTTTGTAATGCAGTTCTGCTTGTGTTGAGTGATGTAAACAACCGATCAATCCACACTCTTCAAATGTTAAAATTGGGGTTTTTTTTAATGACACAGTAATGGTGAGTGTTCCCACCTTCTGCTCTTTGTAACTTAATGCAATCTTTCCGTTTTTGTATTTTGGACATGATTTTGTAGTCGATCTTCGCAGTAGCGACTGACCGCAAAGTAAAGCTACCGGAAATGTACAAACCCACATCCGGTCTCAAACCAGGAAGTTAGCATTTTCTCGTGCACAGGGTCATTTCACTTTTTCTACTTTCAACAGAGCATTTTATTTGCTGCACCATGGGACCTTTTCCTAGAGACAAAACACGTACAAACTCCAAAACCCATTTCTAGCATGAACTGAACTTCCAAAACAGAGCTACTAGATCACTTAAATTACACAATTGAAAGCATGAAATCATACACAAACAATATGTGTATTGTTTGTGTATTTATACACAAGCATTCATATATAGTCAAATAATTCAAAAAATAATAATGTTCATTTACCTGTTATTACCACACACCAAATCAGGTCGTTGGTACTTGCTGGCTTGTGTAGCCACTAGGTAACAAAAGCTCAACACTGCGCCCAGCATCCTGGAGCACTTCTGTTGTCTTTTGTACGTGTTTTGGAGTTTGTACGTGCTTCAGGGTTCGTACGTAATTTGAAGTTTATATGTGTATGTATGTATGTATGTATGTGCTTTGTCTGTAGGGGCCACCGTAAATAGACTTATATTTATTCACTCCACATAAAATGTAATAAATAAATCATATAATACAAAAATCAACTATTCACATTTCAACTTTTAACTATTTAAATTTTCAGCTTTTTCCTTTTACAAATTTAAAGTGAAACAACACAAAACACTGGAAAACCACAACACAATTAAATATAAATTATAATATGAAAACCAAAAGAACATATTCTCTGTCATATGGACCTGCATGAATAAGAGCCATTTCGTTCGCGACCGACCCATCACTGGTGCATGGGCGGGGATTTCAGGTTCGCCAGTCCTGCAGTCTAAATGTGACAAATGCAGTTTCCGTCACCCAAAATATTTAAGCATGTACTTATTTACATCATAAACATACCTTGTGCCTTTATCAAGGGGGCTGCTAATAAAAAAGTAAACTTCCATAAGCTCCATTACAGCAGCCGCACCAACCTCTCCCGATTGGCGCCAAAAAGCCGACAACAGTCATACAGGAAGTCCTTCAATAGCGTCAGGATTCAAAACGGAAGTGGGGTAACTCGGTTCAGTCCCATTCTGGGTCTCTTCCAATGTAAGCGAGACAGTGAATGATTGACAGCAGCCTTATCAAATCCAAGGCCAAGATAACAAAACGCAAACCGATGTGCTGTACTGTCAACACACCGGTGCACCGGCTCTTCCAACATAAACCCGTTCGTGTAGTCTGACTGTGCTTCATGAAACATGTTTGCTGTAACATCTCCGTGGCTCTGCTGGACTTTACTGTCTGTCTCCGTCGTGGGCTTTACCTGTGCGGGTGAGTTTGATTTTAAAATCCTAGCGATTTATTTCTTACACGCTGTGATGCGCTGTTAGAAGTTAGAGCTGCTTTAGTTTGGGCTGCTCACAGTGAGGACGCAGGTCTCCTGTCAACAAAAGTCTTCTGTCATGTGAGAAAGTGGATGTTAGTTTTTAGATGTACTCACACACGTTTACATAACAGTTTGTATAATGAAGCTGTGAAGAGTTTACTGTATAAGAAACAGTTTATAACCGCATTACTCATCCTCACCTGTAGAGGCAGCAGCTGGTGCTTTCATTCACGTTAAAGCGGTGTCAGACAAACATGGACAAACTGCTCTAAAGGTTTATTATTATTATTATTATTATTATTATTGATTCGTCCTTCCGACACTGCTGATAATACAAAATCTACATTTACTTCAGCCATCACTCCTTAAATCCCCTCAACTCTGTACTATTAACATGACTCACTGATGCCCCTCTGAGTGTAGATGGAGCACATGCATAAAAACAGTAGGAACCTGGGTGACACTGCAGTGTAATATTAATGCAGTACATGTTTCTGTTATGACTCCTGAGCACGATTGAGTCAAAATGTTGATAAAAAATGTTGAAGTCTTTGATAGCAAATTTCTTTCTGTAACAATGGAAAACACAATCTAATATAAACATGTACAAACTAAGGAGAAACATTTGTGTGGAGTCCAGCAACACATTATTTGCATTACAAATCACTGTGTGTACTTCACAGTTCATTTTATTGCCACATTTAGAGGACAGTGGTGACGCCTGAGGCAACAAATGTAAAAAATTTCGTCAACCTTTATGTGAACTTCAGAAAACAGCAATCGGGATCGTTAATTAAGATGGATGTAAAGAGCACACTTCTGTTTTTGTGGTCAAGTACCTTGAAGTCCATGGACATCATAAAATATAAAACTGCACACATCATGTATAAACACAGATATAACGTTACCAGAAGATCATTGTCATATAGAGATAAGCAGTGTAGCCACATTTACCCATAATGAAATACTTTGGCTCGTGCTCCTCAGCTTTACATGAGCTTATAGAGGTATGCACGGTCCGGACAGTTTATGTCTGACAATATTTTCACGGACCGGCCTTTAAAGTGTTGCAGATAAATACAACAAAATAAAACCAGTACCGCTACCAAAGAAGATTTATTCATAACACACGGCAAAAGACCCAGGAAAACCAAGTTAACAATAAAAAACAATTAAAAACCCTGAAAACCATCAATTTCCCACCCAAGCCTCAACTCTTGTGGACCGGTACTGGGACAGGGGGTTGGGGAGGGCTGTGCTAGTTTACTAATGTTCAGGCGACATTTGACACAGAAAACTCGTTGAAACCTGCTTTTGGAAGGATGTGAAACAGTGAATATAATCAGATAGTAGATCTAACTTACTCCCGAATTAGAGCTGTCATTATATTTATACATAGATGTTTTTATTTAGAGTGCATACAAGTGCTAATGATGGTGGTGAATGGAGTATGGATCGTAGTGTCGGGACCGATAAGCATGTGTATACTATATCATGTTAGTTTGCACATGTGTAAGTGTAGTATATGCAGGTGAGAAAATTCAGGGCAGAGTCTGTTTGCCCAGAAATGCAGATTTACAGAAGCTGGAGTTGAATATTTATTTACATTTATTTTGAATATTTTGTACTTTGAATGATACACTGGCACAAACATGTATGTGTGTATTTGTGTCTGTGGTGTGTCTGTTGACCATTTACCCTGATGTGCTGGACCCAGCGTGTATACTTCTCTGCCTGTAGCTGCTCACTCTGATTGGCTGCTGTAAAAGTGAACAGTTATACTCAGACTTCTGTATCCTCTCTGCTTTGTGTTGTTTCCTCTTTCAGACCATAAACCTATCACAGCTGAGTCTGGACAGAACGTCACTCTGACATGTCGAGCTCCAAACAAGAACATCACTGCCATAGAGTGGAAAAGAGCTGACCTGGGAGAGGAATACGTCCTTGTGTATCGGCAAAAGCACTTTGATACCACCAAGCAGCATCCATCTTTTAAGAACCGGGTGGATCTGCAGGACAGACAAATGAAGGATGGAGACGTGTCTCTGATTGTGAACAATGTGACGACTACTGATAATGGAACATACGAGTGTCGAGTCTACACAAGAGGAGAAAATCAAAATAATGCTCCAGAGACGCTCATATGCAGCATAAACCTGAGTGTTGATCCTCCAGGTGAGTGAGTAGAGTTGAGTGTGTGTGTGATCAGAGGTGAAGCTGCTTCCTGCTTGTTGATGTTTGTTTCTAAAGATGTTGTTGATGAGACTTTGTAGAAAGCAGCTGGTCTGAGTGATGTGATCAGAGTGCAGTAGATAATGTCTGACAGCAGTTTGAAGAGGAAATGGATTCTGTTCTGTTCTTCACTCATCACCTACCTGACAGCTGACACCTCACACCTGTTTCTCACCTGCAGGTCAGCCAGGAGGAGACACAGAGGATGGAGGGATGGAGGACAGAGGGAAGGAGGATGGAGGGAAGGAGGATGGAGGGAAGGAGGCTGGAGGGAAGGAGGCTGGAGGGAAGAAGGAAGAAGAAGGGAAGCAAGATGAAGGGAAGCAAGATGAAGTCAACAGACATTATGGGCTGGTAGCTTCTGGGTTGTTACTTGTCCTCCTTGTTGTTCTCGTGATCACTTCAAAATTGCCAAACAGAAATTCATCCAACCATCTTCCTTCTGATGAACCAGCTGACATCTGTTCTGAAATCAGAGTGTCAGCAGGATGAAAACAGCAGCCTGGTACAACATCAAGTCTTACATGGTACTTATGCAGCCTTTTTACTGTTTGGACCCTCAAAGCACTTTGTTGCTACACCACTCAAGATGGCGGCGCACACTGTTGCAGCAGCTTGCAGCTCTCCGTCTCAGTACTCTTTTCTTTTCTTTAGTTGCTTAGTTTGTACATCCTTCTCATTTCTTTTTGCACTATCGGTTTCTATCGGTAAACACGGAGCTCTCTATGCTACTGAACACCATCAACAGCAGCGGGACGGTGTTCACGTAACTGCAGGTGATTTTAATAAGGCCAGCATGAAGACTACTCCCAAAGATCCATCAGCATGTGAAATGTCCCACCAGGGGAGAGATCACTCTACATCATGTTTACTCCAACATGGAGCCATACCCCTCTCCCACTACGACCAGTCGGACCACCTCTCCCTCCTGCTCTCCCCAGCCTACTCCCCCCTCAGACGCAGTGCCAGGCCCACCACAAAGACTGTTACAGCCTGGCCTGAAAGCTACAGGACTGCTTCACACAGACAGACTGGGACATATTTGAACACCAGGAGCTAAAACCTTTCACAGCACTGGACTATATCAAGTTCTGTATTGCAAATGTGACTGTGGACAAAAGCATTCGGGTTTTCCCAACATGTTCAGCCTGCTTCCTCAGGGATGCTACAGGTGCATCAGTACAAAAACCCACAGACTCAAACAGTTTCTTCCCTAAAGCCAAAACCACCCTGAACTCACACATGCACCAATAACAGTTACACCACTGTGCAATCCCAAATTCTATTTATTTACTGTTGTTACACCAGATTGTATATTTGTACATTTTATATATTTGTTCCTGTTAATACTGTTTATATCTTAAAAGAACCCCCCACACACACACACGCGCACACACACACACACACACACACACACACACACACACACACACACACACACATGTTCGCACTGGGTCGGAGATGCTCTGTATCATTGTACAGCAACTGTATAGTGACAATGAATGAATCTATTCTCTTCTTATTCTCACATTTCTACTTGTTTCTTTTACCTGACATTCTCACACTCAGGGTTTGGTATCTTGTCCTTTAAAACTATAGAAGCCAGGAATCAAAGCACTGCTGCCTGCACCACCCGAGCAAAGCTGGCCACAGGACAAGTTTAAACAAAAAAAACAAACAAAAAAAACCCCACCCACAGATGAGGCAGCATGTGAAAGTCATGTCCTTAAGAAATGGGAAGAAATTCAGCAAACTCCTGAAACAGGACCTGGGAGATGTATCTGGACCTTCAGCTGATCTTTATCCTTCATCTTGGTTCTTGGTGCAGCACCTTAGTTCATCCTGAACATAAAACTAAAGCAAAGTGTTCTCGCCTCATTGTGAAACTCTACAGAGGCACTGTTAGATTTTCATGGTAGTCAAAGGAGCTTGCAAAGAAAAGCGTCTGGACTTCTTTAAGTTGCTTGAAGACGTTTCACCTCTCATCCGAGAAGCTTCTTCAGTTCTAAGGTCAAATGGTGGAGAGTCCCAGATCTTTCCAAGCTCCTTGACTACGATGACCTGGATGACTGAGAAGCTTCACAGACATTTTCATTGTAAGTCAACATGACCACAGCATTAGATCCAGATCAGGTCTTTGCTTCACAGACAGTCATCTGATCGTATCGAGGATATTTGGTTGTTTGGAGGTATTTCAGCTGAACGTCACTGACAACTTAGGACCACTGAGGTGTTTCAGAGTTCATCTACATTAGGACTCACTGTTCACCTGCACTCTCTGTTCCTCTACACTAGTATCAACACAAATCATCATGTTTTAGTTACTGAGACTTTTGGAAAGAGTGTGAACATTTCTACGATTGTAGCCTTTTTCAGGATATAGCTTTTTAATAACTGTTGTTAATAAAGGGTAAATATTTATTTTGCTGTTGGGATTAAAATGATTGTCTTCCAGATGTTTTGATGTAACATTTCAGATGTTTTGTGATTAAATTCTTTGGGAGCTGTAAAATTAAACATTTTCATGTGTGTTTGATGTTTATAGATGTGACTGCATGTTAACTGTAGTTTGATGCTTTTGCTGATTTGCTGACTTTGTTCTTTTAAATGTCAGGATAAATTTCTCCTCAGATCATCAAATATAGGAACTTTACATTTTTCACACTCCTGTGTTTGTTAAAGTGGAAACTGTAAGTGGTATATTTTTTTACCCTCTGTGTAAGACTGTTTACAAAGAAGAACATCAACTGTTAGTCAGCTTTAGAAAGTTCATATTTAGAAAGCATAACTGAAATCCTTTGGGTTTTGAAATCAGAGCTGAAAAGTTTTCACTTTATTACACAGCAGTCATAAAAATAAGTTTACACATTCAGTGTAAGGCAGCACGGTGGTTAGCACTGTAGCCGCACAGCAAGAAGGTCCTGAGTTCAATTCCACCATCAGGCCGGGGTCTTTCTGTGTGGAGTTTGCATGTTCTCCCCGTGTTTGCGTGGGTTCCCTCCGGGTACTCCGGCTTCCTCCCACCGTCCAAAGACATGCAGCTTGTGGGGATAGGTTAATTGGATAATCCAAATTGCCACTAGGTGTGAATGTGGGTGTGAATGGTTGTCTGTCCCTGTGTGTTGGCCCTGCGACAGACTGGCGACCTGTCCAGGGTGTACCCCGCCTCTCGCCCTATGACAGCTGGGATAGGCTCCAGCGCCCCCCGCGACCCTGAAAAGGAGAAGTGGAAGCGAATGGATGGATGGACATTCAGTGTATGACAACATGAAAATCTTATTTTTAGGCCTCACCCTGCCTGGTCCTGACTAATGTTCAAAGTAAAACAGGTTTGACCAGGTTGGAAGTTGAGTGGGAGACTGTGGGGAACACCAGGAGTGCACAACATGTGAAAAGTATTTACAGAAGATATTTTGTGAAGTTTATTTCTGTCCGTTTGACGTTTCCTCCATACTGGATACAAAACAGCTGCTGCATCGTCACCGAGTCAACTTTTTTGTCTGACTGCTTTGTTTGTGAGGTTGTTTTTTCAAGAGTGAACTGTGCAAGTGAAAGGAACTCTTAATGCTTCAGCATACTGAGACATTCTGGACATTTCATGCTCCCAACTTTGTGGGAATAGCTTGGTGGGACATCACGTGTTTCACAGGTTTGAGATTCACTCATACTAAATGTCCTGCTGTCACACGTGTGCTCGTTTAACCGGAACGTCACCTATACAAGCTTTGTTTGAGTCATAAAAAATATTCAAGCTGTTTGCACATGAGTTACCTTTCCCGGAAAGGTAACGCCTCGATACAGACGTTCTGTGTCAGATCACTACATCTTGTCTTGTTGTGATCGCTGACGTCTCGCTTGTGGTTTCAAATTCCTAACGTGGAATGGTGTCTTTGAGTCTGCAACCATAAAATCAGAAATCGATATTCTAAAAGATGCTTATGTTTATGTTATTTGACATGTCGCCAGGAACCTTTGAGATATTTTCATGTTTTATAAAACTAAAGTGATAAAACAACATGAGCATTGCCTCAAGAATATTTTTATGTATTTCCTATTATTACCAGGCCGTTACAGCACGAAACACCCTAAACCTAACCTAACTGTGGTTATGGGGAAAAAAGCAGAGACAGTGCTTGAACCACAATCTTATCCTGTAAAATCAGCCTATTAATATAGGCTGATTTACATTTTACTAAACATGTCGTGGGTTATTGTTTTAGGCGGAGGTGAATTTTCAAATTGCACTCAAAGGCAGCACGTCGTTAAAAATAACTCCGCTCAACACGGTTTAGACAGAAGCTCATGAAACATGTTTTCTGTAGCATCTCCGTGGCTCTGCTGGACTTTACTGTCTGTCTCCCTCGTTGGGTTTACCTGTGCAGGTGAGTTTGATTTTAAAATCTTACCGATTTATTTCTTACCCGCTGTTAGATGTTAGAGCGGCTTTAGTTTGGGCTGCTAACAGAGAGGACACTCTTTCCCTGGCAGCAAGTAATTCCAGAAAGTGAATGTTAGTTTTTGGATGTAGGGGAGACCAGTTGTAACATTTTTGACATTTCTGTCTGTAGCTTGGAGCTCTTTTAAGGTAGTGGATTCAAAATGTAATGCAAAGTATTTACATGTCTCTGCTATTAAATTGTTAAATTAAACAGCTATTTTCTTTGCAGCACAATTACTCATTGCATGGTAACACAAAGAGCGAAATGTTACTATTAACCCCATAGTCTGGGTTAGTTGTAACATATCCTGGGGTGAAATGTAACACAATGAAATAAGCTTACTGACAAAATCTTAACATGTAATCTTGGTTTACTCAACACATGAATGCACTTAGAGCCATTTATGTAGCTGTGTGTGTGTGTGTGTGTGTGTGTGTGTGTGTGTGTGTGTGTGTGTGTGTGTGTGAGACAGAATGCTGAAATCTAGCTTTTCTTCACCCCCCAAAATAGACAAATTATGGAATTTTCAACAACTGAATATTTCATTAATTTTGGTTAGTCCTCCTGGCTCAGTGGGCATTGTAAGCTACAACTCTTGCACCAACTTTTGAACATAAAAATGAAGCTGAATAAATGTAGTTGTGCACCAGCATCACAATTCCACTGCGATGTCCATGAGAAGAATTACTTCTTTTATGGCTTACCTTGGTGTGGTTTGCAAAGTGCTTCAGAAAGATGAGGAAATCTGTTTCTTGCACCCATCCTGATTTATTTCCACTACCAGTACTTCCTACTGGTCCATCTCTGACACAGTGGTCTGCATAAGGTATGTGTGGGAACACAAACAGTGGGGGAATTGTGTTGCCATTGGCATTAACCGCATATACAAAAGCGACCAGTGAACCTCTCTCTGCTGATGTCGTTGCCCCAACTCGTTTAATATAAGTTAAAGTAATAGTGTGGTAACATCTGCATTATTGTTACAACTAACCCAGACTGTTGCTGTTACAACTGACCCAGACTCCTATAGCCATGAACTAGCTAACATTACAGCCAACGGCTAAAACATTAGCACTAAAGACCTACACAGAATATATCCCCATAGACATACAAATAACACAATTTAAGTTTGATGAGTTTAACTGCAAAGCAGATAATTTTTCACATGTGATAGAAGAACTGAATTGGGCATTTACAGGATGAATCACATCATTTGACATTTACCCTGATTGGAGAAATTGGAAGTGTTACAACTGACCCAAGTTACAACTATCCCCAGTCTCCCCTACTCACACACATTTACAGTTTGTATGATTAAGTTGTGACAAGAAGAGTCTGCTGTAAACAAAAATGTTTATAACTGTATTACTCAAAGCTCATCATCACCATCAGTTCTGCCTTTCACAGCAGGCATCGCAGTGTCCTGTTGCTTCACTTTGAAGCGGCGTGACTTAAACATGTTTGCACTCCTGCATCAAAAACAGTTTTGTTGTATCGCGCAAGCTGTAAAGATGTATTATTCCTAATTCATCTTCTCCACAGTTCTGATAATGGGAAACCTACATTTACTTCATGTGCACCGTTCCTTAAACTGTGCACTGATATGCGCTCGGTTGTCTCTGAGTTAATGCACAAAGAGGAAGTATCTATTTAATATTATTTTTAACACCAAGTGATCAGATCTTTTATGTGTCAGTCCGGTAAAGCAACGTGTTCATATAATTTGGAAACGTTAATGTTAATACAGCTGTTCCCTGTGTTACTACAGGAATGCACACAAGTGCATTCAATTGAGCAAGATCGAATAGTAGCAGATGATACTGCACACATATCAGATACACAGGCAGGTATTTAGAGAAATATTTTATCGCCAAGGAAAAAATCAAAACAAAAAGTCACAAGTCTTAAATTAAAAACTACCAAATAAATGAAATGATTGACAAACAAGATTAAAGACAGAATAAATAAGATACCGTCCACGGGATGGAGGGTGGACAAAGGTCCTTCTCTTTATGTGTCTCCTTTATTTTCTTGTTATTGGATTTTTCCTCAGGTATGAAAGAGCTTGTTAGTTTTTCATTTTTTTATGTTTTGGGCTACTTTTAGGTAAATTCACTACATGGTGACAATCTCAAATCTTTCTTTAAATCACACATGTACACACGGCAGACAACATTTAACCAGACCTCCTCTCCAAGTTTCTATACTGCAGCTTGGCCTCTTATGATAAAGGAAAAAAAAACAGCAAATTATTGATTACAGGGTCGGAAATATGTTTTGCTACACAGATGCAGGCTAATAAAAACAAAATGACACAAATGAAATGCAGTTTTACAGCAACTGGAGATACTTTATACTCTGTGTGATACAGTGGTGTGTGTGTGGTGGCAAATGCAAAGGCCTGTTTAAAAAAATAAAAAAGACAGGTGTTACATTTGGTAAATGCAGTAAGTATACACATGTTTCATATAAATATAGTCTAACTTTATATCTTTAGTGCACATAATTAAACATAAATCATCAATTTTGATTGTATGTGCTGTATAGCTTATATAATAAAGATGTAGCCCAATAAGTACAAAACAGTATAAAACCTTTTTGAATTTTCCTTTTTTTTCTTTTTGCCTTGCTTGGTAACACTCTTTTCAGTATAACCGTATGTGTGTGAATTTACTTAGGTTTTTGTATTACCACAACAAAAAAACTTAAAATTCTAGTAGTTATAGTTTTTTTGTGTAAAAATCCCAGACATGTTTAGTAAATTATTTTCATAACTAGAAAGGCAAATAGAAATTGTAATAAATAAATATATATATATATATATATATATATATATATATATATATATATATATATATATATATATATATATATATATATATATATATATATATATATATATATATATATCATTAAGACTGACAAAGTGGAGTTGTGGTGTAATGTCGGTATTACACCACAACTCCACTTTGTCAGTCTTAATGACCTGTCAGCAAGCTACAGGCAGGAAGCATGACAGCTTGCCTACATTACTGTATACTGTATGACTGAATGTTGCAATCAGTGGGTGTGGCATAACTCTAACTACTGAACATGAATCTTTGTGAGTCAAAGAAAAGCTGAGGATGGAATTTTCCACTCTTTCCAAGCGCAGCACTGCTTCTGCATCAAGTATTTACTGCACACAGATAATCTCACAGGTGAAATCACAAAGTTTCTCTCTTCAAGAATGTTTGATCCTATTTGAAGTGCCAAGAAGCGACCAGTGCTGTAATTGACTAATGCATGGGTTTTATAAGCTGATGGAAGTGTTTTCTATTCACATTGAATTGAATTCTATGTGAATCTGAAGGTATCCTGTAACCTGACCTGTCAGATTAATGCAGGGCTGACAACTAAATGACTCTTGGGTCAGACTCTATGCAGATAATTTACTTTGTTTGTAAAATGATAAATTCTTTCTCTCAATCTTGTAATCAAACTAAATGCAGAAAGGTTTTGGTTTAAAGTTCAGCTTCACCTCTCCCACTGTTTATTTTTCTTTTTTTTTTTATTTATTCATTTTACAGTGTTCTTCTGTGACTCAAAAGAAGAAAACAACAGCTCCAGCTGTTTCCGTCTGTTGTGCTATGACTCAGTGCTTATGAGTCAAAGGCAGTGCAACTCTCTCTGACACTGTGGTGCACTCTGTTATTGCACATTTGTGTCTCTCCTACTTTTGAATTGTTTAACCTTGAATTTGACACCTAGTCCTGCTGTCATGAAACCTGGTCTGTTGGTTGGATGTCATGTGATGTCTGTAGGACTCATAGACATAGTTTGGCTCTGTAACTTGATCAAACTGAGCTGTGGATCAAAGTCAGTCACATTTAAATATTCTTCTGTGTTTCCTTGGTTCAAAGTCTCTGAGAGTCTCACAGTTTGCTCTTTCTTAGTTTGACCTACTGTTGAAATGTGTCCCACATCTGCCTTTGATGGACTCAGAAACAACCACTTTATTGCTCTGTTTATGAGCACGATGATTGTGTGTCAGAGGTGGGAATTCAGATATTTCTATGAGCCTTTTTGTGGGGATTCAAACTGATTCAGCATGCAGTGTACTGATAATAATCCAGATATTTACCTCCAAAAAAAAGCATGTCTACACATGTCTTATTGTTTGTGTTTTATAGATTTGAAGTGACTGCGCTTATGTTTAGAAAAGAGCTGAACTTTTGTAATTCACACACACTCACTATTCAGCTCCAACATTTTAAAACCACCGTAGGCTGAATTGTTCTTAAATAGTTTATATGTGATGTTAGTTTTTCAATAACTCATATCACATAAAAACAGGGTTAAAATAATACAAAGTTTTAATGTTTTACAGTTATGTAAAGTAAAAAATAAACATTTTTGAAACTACTTGTATCAAGTTATTTTAAGTGGTTCCACTAAACTGTGCAAAGTGACTCTAAAGAATCAAACTGGGTTTTACTCAGAAATGTTGAATCAGCTCAGCAAAGCCACTGAGTTAACCTGACCACTTTCTATTGCTCTGTGAGTGTTTTTAAATTTCAGATTCATAATGAATTAATATTAATTAATATAATAAACTATGAAATCCCATGAACTGCAAAAAGCTTCAGTAGAATTTACTTTTATTTATTTGCTCTGAGATTATCTTGGCACTGAAGCAACAGACAACACAAAGAAGAGACAGTAAATATGATATCAGCACAAACGTTGCATCAAATTTGAAATTTAAATCATTCAAGTTTTACTAAGATATGTGGAACTGATTTGCCTGACTTATCCTTCACCTCCTCTATTCTCCATTTTTCCTCTCAAAAAAGTCGTTGTCATAATATTTATTTCACTTAAGTACTTTTAACGGCAACAGCAGCTAAATTTGCCTCTTGTAACTGAAATGATTTACCTGTGGTTTCAAATTTCATGTGATCTTGTGATATGTGAAGCAACTAACCACTCTTATTGTATTGTATCACGTCACCTCAACAATAATAATTTTCACAACTGTTAAGTTGTTGAATTTCATCCAGATCATACACGATTTAACTACGTTCACCAGAGTTTTACAATTATTTTGTTCAAATTACACATTAGACTTCTGTAAATGTAACAATCAGTTTCACTTCCTGTTTAAAAATTTTCAGTATCTCTGACATCAAATGAGCAAAAAATAGTCTTAAATATAACAACATCCAACCTGACAGACTGTTACCAAACTACACCCTCCACTTTATTTAGTCCATTGTCAAAATTGCTTCTTCTTCTGCAACAAGTCAGACAGCTTCTTACTCAAATTGTGTACTTTACTAATTCATGGTGTCTCCTTACTGATTTCTTATCTTCAGAGATGATTAAAATAATGTTTAACAGGCAATAGTGTAGTTCTATATTCTGCTTATGTACACAAACACAGTTATACAACATCCAGACTTTTATCATGAGCTGTGCTCGGTTATAGGGGACGATGACACATAAAACAAGCACACACAGACAGTCATCATGGCTGTGTGTGCGTTCTCAGAGTGAGTTCCACCTACAGTGAAATGTGACACTGGAGTTTGCATGTGAGTCACATGACAGTGTTAAAGACATTCTTTGAGGCTTCTTTAGTTTGGTATGAGTGAAATAAATAGCATATTTTCTTCATGGAAGTCAAAGAGGGTGTTTGTCTTAAAATAAACCTTTGCTATTGATTTCAAGTCCCAGAACTGAGTTCAGCTGAGCCCCACAGGAAAGTACTTACACTCCACCCCCATAATTCAGTTTTTGTGCAACATGGAGCAGTTTTAGAGGGAAGCTGACAGCAAACGAATCAAATGCAAACATGCACTATGCTGCTGTTGTAGCTGTCATGTGTGACAATGTGGTTTTAGTACCACGTAGATGAATCATATAGATAGATTGAGTCTGCATATGTTGAGACTAAGACTAAATAATAGTAAAACTGTGTTACTTCAACTGTTTTATGTGTGAGTTAAAGAAAAATTACTCTTTGTTCAGCGTCCTGCTGTTTCTGTGGTGTGGGGGAGGTGTTGAAACCAGCCCTGAACACAAGTTTGAGTGAAACACAGTTTTAACTTTTAGTCACAAAGGGTTTTACTTCCATATTTAAGAAATATTTTCCGTTCTATATTTTCTGTTCAGATTGCATATCAAATTACTGATATGCAATCTAAAGTCATGTTGATGACTCTGTTATTTCTCTGTATTAACTACAGAAATTCCACAGCAAAATTTCAGTTTCACCTTTCTGAGTGTCCTATTGGGTATGTGAGACAGCAGAGGAGGGGGAGGTGAAGCTGAATGGCAAACCACAACCTCCAATTTCTTCTCTGCTTACAGTCACAGGCTCATTAGGAGCTGTGGAGGTTACATTTTAATTTAATTTAATTTATTATATATCAAAGAAGGCCAGTATTAAGGATTATTATCAGCCTTTACTTGAAGAAATAATCCTGTGCTGCAGGGCTCACTGTTGCCAGTGCTGCAAACCCTTGGCCTTCTCTCAGTCAGCTTCATGATGTAATCACCTGGAATGGTTTCCCCTCACAGCTGTGCCTTGTCGGGGTTCACTTGTGGAATTTCTTGCCTTCTTAATGGGACCATCAGTTGTGATGTGCAGAAGCCAGGTTAGTACACAGTCCTATTTGACAATTGTTAAATTCACATTATGGCAAGAACCAATCATCTAAGTTAAGAGAATCGACAGCAGATCATTACTTTAAGAAATACAGCAGAAACTAAAACATAAAACATCAAAGTAGCAGAAACAAAAACACAAACAACATATTTAATTGCTAAAAATAGGACAAAATAAATAATCACCCAATAAAATGATTAAAAAGGCAAGTTTTTCTTTATTTAAAGTGTTTTAATATTTTTTATTTACTTTTTCACAGAACTAAAAATGAAAAACTAAACTACTATACTACATTCTTAAAGATTTTGTTTAAAAATGTGCTAACCCCGGTGGCACAGTGGTTAGCACTGTTGCCGCACAGCAAGAAGGTCCTGAGTTCAATTCCACCATCAGGTCAGGGTCTTTCTGCGTTTGCATGTTCTCTCCCGTGTTTGTGTGGGTTCCCTCCGGGTACTCTGGCTTCTGGCGTGAATGGTTGTCTGTCCCTGTGTGTTGGCCCTGCGACCTGTCCAGGGTGTACCCTGCCTCTCGCCCTATGACAGCTGGGATAGACTCCAGCGCCCCCGCGACCCTGATAAGCGGAATTGAATGAATGGATATTTAGTTTTTCTTCATGCAAATCTTCAGATGTCCTTTTTAGAGGATAAATACACATATCAGTCTAAGATGTGACAGAAATGTCAATCAGGATTCGTATCAGTGAACACAGTCCTGACTAACCTGCTCACTGTGTATGTTAACAATGATCAGATGAATGTTTATTTTTTGATGTTAGTTTAAACCCGATTTGATTTTTATTTTATTCCGAATTCACAGAAGATGAAGCATCTGAACTGAAGTTAAAAAGATAATTCCTTAGAGAGACATAAGCTGCATGAAGGAGTGGAAGCTGAATGTGATATTTTGTGGCCTCTGTGTGATTCATTACCAGAGACTGTTTGACTGTTAAGCAGTGACTCAGTGAGTCTGTTTAAATTTGGTTCACAGTTTTTCAAAGACTTCCTGTGTGTAAGGAAGCAGAAAGTGGAGCTTTGCTGAAGGGTTTCTGGGATAAATACAATAAAAATGTGTTGATTTGAATCTGCTGACTCACAGATTAAAGAATCAAACCAAATGTATTTAACTGTGTGACTAAGAATTAGAAATCAAATATTCGGGCTGTCCTGTTTAAACAGCACAGAAAACAAAATGGAGAAATTCATGTAGAGTTCAACAGGAACTGTTGACTCTCTGTTGCTGACTCACTCAAGCAAATTCCTGAGTGTCACATTTACTCCTGTGGCATCAGAGTAGTAAAACACGTGACATTGGTGCTAATCTGAGCAGGGATCACATTTCTTGGCACCAAATGAACATTACGTCAACTCTGTATCCATGAATATTACAACATGCCTGCTGCTGGTTGTTCCTCTCTGTGTTGTGAATCTGTGTTTAGTCTTCAGTGACAGTTGTGCAAGTTTCAGCAGTTTGAGAGATGATGATTAAAGATAAAGTTTCATACAGGAGTATCTGTAATTTGAAGCTTGAAGTTCCTCTTTACCAAGAAACCCTGTTTATGAAGAGAAAACAAGGCAAACTTTTCACTTTGTCTAATGCAGCAGCTGCTGTGTGGAAACTTTACACAGTAACGTAGGAAGTAAGTAGGAAGTCCAGAGTCTGAGCTGTTTAGATTAGGGAGTCCCACACCACCTTGCTTCCTAGACAGTATTAATGTTGAATATTTTATTCTAGGCCTTTTACCGTTCCAAACAAATCTAGAGATGAGCCTGTCACAGTTGTTGAATTTTTCCACTGGGATCTTCACTGGCAGGGATTGGAAAAGGTACAATAGCTGTGGGAGGATACTCATTTTTATTGTTGTGATTCTTGCACTAAAAAAGTCTAGTGGAAGAGTTGACCATCGGTTTAGATCATGTTTAATATGAGTACTCAGTCCAGCTGTCGCAGATTAGTAAATAGATTTGATACACATCACAGCACCGTCATTAAAGCCGAACCTTTCAAGCATGGGGTACAGGAAGCTCCAATCTGCACTGTGGAAAACCTTCTCTGCATCCAGGCTTATTAGGGCTGCACTGTCCTTTTTTGTTTGTATCCAATTAATTAATCATTAATTAGATCTGTCACAATTGCCCCATATTGTTTAGCAATTATAGATGTGTATATTTAGTAATCCACAGTGAGTACCGATATGAGTCTGTAATTGATACAATATTCAGTGACTTTTCCCTCTTTAAGGATTACTGAGATAATCATGATCTCCACATGGCACAATGATCAGAAATATCTGCCCCTCCAATTGTGCATTCAGTTACTCTATATAGATCCCATCTGTTCATTAAGACATAGTCTATTCTTGAGTAAGTGTTGTGAGTCTTTGAGTAGTGTGCATCCTCCTTATCCAGCAGATGATGTTCCCTCCATACATCTACCATTCCCTGCTCTTTCATAAAGGTATTAACCATCCTCGCCAGGCTGTTTTTGCTTCTATTCATGCTTGTTGTATCAATCCTATGGTCGTATACTACAAAGTCTCCTGCACACAACACCGTCCCTTCAGATTCTGACATGACTGTTGTAAGTAGTCTTCACATTTTGTTGATTGCTCTCAGGGGGAATATAGAGATTGATTAGCGTCACCACCTCCCCTTCTAGTTTACCTCTTACAATAATGTCCTGAATTTCTTTAGAACATTCAAAATTAACTGAAGTTTTTTATAATTTTGCTACCCTTTGCTGCCTTTCTCATTTTAAGCATCACTTTACATCTCTTAATTGAGTTATTCATCCCATTGACATCAGAGACCACTGTCCTCTGGTTGATGATGGATGAACCTCAAACCTGAGCCACAGTTCCCTCACTGCTCTTTTCAAGCAGCAACCATCACAGTTCTGCCACAGTTTGACCAGTCTGTCTCCATAATGGTACACAGTTTGCATCACGACAGCAGAATCTGGCTCATCATTGTGTTCATACAATTTTAACACATTGCTAGTGTTATAGACTCACTCTGTGTTTACTAATTAGAGCCAAAAATAATAATTGGTGCTGATATTCTCCTCCTGTGTGTTTGTGTGTGCAGAGTTTCTACCAGAGCCAAATGTCATCGACTCCTCACTGAAGTCGTCCACCAGTCCAACCACTTTCGGTAGCTAGCTTTGTCTGCTAGCTGCACGGTGGTTTCTAGGATTAGCAGGTTTCTAATAAACCTCACACTGCAGCTGGATAAAGTTGTCAAATCAGCGATCAGCAGCTCCAGTCCTTTCAGTTTACTTGCGATCTAATGTTGGTCAGGAATATGGTGTGTGTGTGTGTGTGTGTGGAGTGGTTGTTTTCTTTAGCCTAGCCAACAACTCATCGGTTCCCCCCCCCCACTTCCGCTGTTTCCGCGCGTGCACTGCCGGTGTTTACCGATGCTTCTCGACGTCCAGCCGAAAATTACGTGAACTGAATTAAATCGCCTACAACCCAGGGTCATCAGACACAAACACACTACACCTCACGGACGGGTCTTAACCAATCAGATCAACATACGTCATCTGACGATCAGTTTTGTGTATGAACTTTAATAACACCAGAGCACAGAGTCGCTCTCTCACTCCTACCGCGTTGCATCAGCATTACAAAGACTCCTCGGGAGGATTTTAATCCCTTCACACAATGACTAAAACAGTGGTTCCAGTGTGGATCTTCCTGCTGTGCGCTTATCTCTTCTCACACGCAACCGCGGAAAACAAAGGTAATTGGTTGTTTTTCATATTTCTAAGACACACTTTCACGAAAGTCTTTACAGACAGGAAACTGTATAACACTTTCCTCTCTGTGTTGTTTTCAAACATTCTCATACCCAGAGTGCATACTAAAAAATACACACACACACACACACACACACACACACACACAAATACTTCTTTTGTCCTGAAATATGTATTTTTCACTTTAGTTTTACTGCAGAGTTTAGGGATCTATTTTGGAGCTCAGTGTCATTCATCTGTATTTTCTGCACTTAGTATAAGAGATTGTGCTCAGCAGCAGGTCTGATGGTCAGTTTTAAAGGATTTAACGACTATAAACCAGACACCAGTGGTCTCTCTCTGATACTCCGATTATCTGCTGTAAAAGTGAACACTTGAACTTTGACCCATTTAACCTCTCTGCTGTGTGGTGTTTCCTCTTTCAGACCAGAAAGTCATCTCAGCTGACTCGGGACACAATGTCACTCTGCCATGTCAAGCTCCAGACAAGGACATCCCCATCCTAGTTGTAGAGTGGAGCAGAGCTGACCTGGAAGATGAATATGTCCTTACTTACCGGGATGGGCAGTTTGATCCTGATGAGCAGCATCCATCTTTTAAGAACCGGGTGGATCTGCAGGACAGACAGATGAAGGATAGAGACGTGTCTTTGATTGTGACAAATGTCACAGCTGTAGACGCTGGAACATACGAGTGTCGTGTCGTCCAGAGAAGAACAAACCGCAGGAAGAGAGCTCATCTGAAGACTGACCCCATCAGCATCATCTACCTGAGTGTTGTTGATCCTCCAGGTGAGTGAGTAGAGTTGAGTGTGTGTGTGATCAGAGGTGAAGCTGCTTCCTGGTTGTTGTTGTTTGTTTCTAAAGATGTTGTTGATGAGACTTTGTAGAAAGCAGCTGGTCTGAGTGATGTGATCAGAGTGCAGTAGATAATGTCTGACAGCAGTTTGATTCTGTTCTGTTCTTCACTCATCACCTACCTGACAGCTGACACCTCACACCTGTTTCTCACCTGCAGGTCAGACAGGAGGACACACAGAGGATGGAGGGAAGGAGGATGGAGGGAAGGAGGCTGGAGGGAAGGAGGATGAAATTGGTAGAAGATATCATGCTGGACTGGTAGCTTTTGGTTTGTTACTTGCTGTGATCATTGTTGTGGTCGCTGTCGTGATCTCTAAAAAAAGGAAGAATGATCCTTCCTGATGAAGAAGCAATGAAGGAGATGATCTGAAAGAAAATAGGATGACAGGAGAGAGAGAGAGAATACATTAAACTAGTTAAAAACGTTTAACTATAAAAATGACATATTTATACGCATAGATAGATAGTTGTATGAGGGTAACATCACGAGGAGAACAAACAGAATATAAACCAGTGTGTTTCACACTGAATGTGTTCAGGTCGGAGCTGCTGTGTGGACCATTATAGCTTTATATCAGAACCTGTTTTGGTTGGAGATTTATGTAACGCAAACTGTCAGAGAAACTCTTGAATCTATGTTGGTTCCTCTTGATGTCAGTGCTGACTTTGATCCTGTGGATCACTGCAGACGTTTAGAGACATTGATAGAGACTCTGAGAGTTTCTAACTGGATTAAATTGCACAGATGGAGGATTCTTTGTACGTGTTGATGAATCTTCATCCAGGAGCTACAAACTGAACTGTGGCGTTCCACAGAGGTTAAATCTGGGACCAGTGCTTTTAACATTTACAGGCTGTAACTTTGTGATGTCATCAGGAGGCACAGAATCAGTACACATTAGTACACTGATGATACACAACTTTATGTTGTTGTGTCTCCTGATGACACAGAGCCAGTCAGATCTCTCGGCATCTTACATATTAATTCCTGGATGGCAGCAAACTTCCTCCAACTCACTCAGGACAAAACTGAGGTTTAATCAGCAGCTCTGAAGCTCAGAGAGAAACTTCATAACAAACTTCAGACTCTTCCACTAAACCTGTGTGAGCAGGTTAAAAGCCTTCAGGTCTTATTTGATCCAGAACTCACATTTGAAATTCACATTTAAAACTTTTGTCAAAAATATTCTAAAACTAAATTTTCACATTTAATTTGCAACATTTGCACATTTGCAACAGTGCAACAGTTTCTCTCTCAAGCCAATACAGAGACCTTGACTCCAGTTTTCATCTCCTGAAGGACTGATTACTGAAATGCTTGTTTTTCTAGTTTTTCAAAGAAATCTTTGTCACTGATGTCAGTGCAGTTTATGCTTCAGTGGGAAATCTCTGCTGATTACTGTGATTGAAATTTTCACCAGGTGTTGGTAACAACATCCAATCCACACATGCAAAGCAATCAAACCATAGATGTCCATAAATTATCTGTAATGATAAGAAATGTCAAAAGTATTGAGCATGTTTACTGAAAATGTTTTTAATCCTTTGAACATCCTTTGAGCCTTTGTTGGTGATGATTGTTTTAACGTTCCTCCTGCACGGAGAAACTTGTCTCAGGTGTGACTTTGGTCCATTCTTGGCTCTTTGACTGCATTTCTCGCTGTTTTCTTGGAAATAATTGTACCGGCTCCACGTCTTTCTGTATCTCTTTGCAAGTGCTCCAGATGTGGCCTCAGAATTTCATCTTCTTTTGTTTTTGTGGCCCACATTGGCTGTGATATAGACATCAGTGTGTACGATGATGCTATGACTGATGGATGAGAAACAGGACTTCTGTATTTAAAGTGTGTACTGTACATATTTGTAGGCTGAATGCTGACCTCATCCACAGAGCACTGAGGTGTGAGTCAGTAACTGAGAGTCACGGCTGTCTGCACTCTGAGAGGATGATGACTGTACAATTACTTTTTCTGTGGGTTCATTGGTGCTGAAGTTCAGTACAAACTAACCACCTTTGAGATGAAGTTGCATCATGGAGCTCACAAATCTGCAGCAGCTGTGTGATAATGTCACGTCAACATGAACCAAAACATCAGAGGAATGTTTGCAGCACTTTGTTGAATCTGCTGTGAAGAATTATAGCAACTCTGAAAGTTAAAAAAAAAAAGACCAAATTCAGTACTAGGAAGGTGTACCTAATAATGTGGCCAGTGAGTGTATATGATTGTAATGAAATAAAACTTGTGAACTTGTTTGTATATTTTTGTGGTGTTCAGTGTGTGACAGAGATTTTCTTGTAAAGAGCTGAGCACTCCTGATCCTGTGTGAAGTGGAAACATTAAACCTTGAGTGCTGCAGACTCAGAGATGGGCAGCCTGTTGTTGCACTTTAATGTCAGTAGATGGCAGCACAGACCACTTCATCTTGGTTGCATCAAATGACAAACTCACTTCCTCAGAGTAAAACCTGAAAAAAATAATGCCTTTAAAATGAATATCACCTAAACTATCATCTGCTTTGAGTTGACGTCACACCTGTTACCCATCACACCGTGATATTTCTGGTAGCAGTGGTCACTTCTGGTGAAAACAACCCACCTGCAGCCCTGACTGCTGACAGAGCTGCAACAAGCATCAGTAAATGTATTACAGTCTCATGAATTTGGTGGTTGGTAAAAGCTGCTCAGAGACACATGTTGTTTTATATGTGAGCGACATCCTGATTTCAAATCTGTGGGTCAGTGAAGAGAATCACTAATGGACATGCGCAGTGGAGGGTGCTCTAACATAAACGTGTGACTGTGTGTTGAAAACAATTTCACTCAGAAAGTAAAATCCGACACATTGCAGATGAAGGCTGTTTATTAATGGAGTAAAGGATCTCCATCATATTACAAAACACACTTGTACCTGTGAAAAATAGTGAAAAATATAAATTTATAAGATATTAATCTGTGTGACAAACCATCCATAAATGTGTGTTAATATTCAGATTTTAAATAATGTTTATTTTTATGTTCATTGTCTCTCACAGTGACACAGACAGCTGTGACATCAAACATCACATAAACAGTGATTCATTCCTCCGTGAACTTTAAATAAACACAATAAAGAGATTGTATTTGACTCCTTTCACTTTAGTCTGACTTTATGAAAACTTGCTGCTGAGCACTTTAGTTATAAAGCAGAGGTTAAAATGGTGATAAAAAGTCAGTAATAATGAAATAAGAGCCATCCTGTAGATGCAGACTGAGTTTAGTCCAAGGATATAAAATGTGTTACCATCAACCTTGTAACTGTCTGATAATCAGACGTCTCTGATTAGTTATTGACTTATTTGAGTGATTTCCTTTCTGACAACGATTGTCCGAGTCTCCAGGATGTCTCAGGGAGCTGCTGTATGGACCAGTTAGAGAGCAGCAGCTGGATCCCAGTGGTTGGACTGGTGGACGACTTCAGTGAGGAGTAGATGACATTTGGCTCTGGTAGAAACTCTGCACACACAAACACACAGGAGGAGAATATAAGCACAAAGCAGAGCCTCTCTGTTCTCTTTATATACAGCAAAGCATCAGGACATGTCAGTGAACGCATCACAGTTACAATAATGTAACTTATTGAACTTTGACACATTTTGTGCAGGTGTGTCAGATCACACAGCATCTGCAGACACACAATCTTGTTTTGATACATTTTAACTGCAGGATGAAAAATAAACTGATTAAATAACATCAAATTGCTCCATCTTAACAGGTTACTGGCACCAGAATATTTAGTGGAACTGGTGCTTGTGTCCCAGTCAGTGTGTACATCCTGAGATGCTGCAGCCACAACCCTGTTCACTGTTCCCAGCTCACACTTAAAGACGACTGAATGTTTGCTGTGAGGACTCCTCGATCCTGGGACGACCTGCCTGAAGAAATCTGGCTCGCCTCATCAGTGTCGTCTTTTAAATCCTTGTTAAAGACTAATATATAAACTTTAACTCATCTTATTCATCCAGCTGTTGGAAGTTATTCACCACATGACGCTTGAGTCTGTGTGGCTGTAGTTTGATTCATAATTTACTCTTTGCTCTTTCACTCATCGTCTCTGGGAAGCACTCGTAACGAGGGTTTGAAAAGTGACACAAACTTAAAAATAAAATAAAGTTTGATTGTGAGCAACAGATTTATGGTGTTTGTACTAAAAGAAGAGCAGCTGTACCTCTCAGCTCTGACTGTTTTTCCTTCTCTTTGACTGACGTCTTCAGTTCTCACTGCTGAGCCGACTGCAGCTGCATCTGCACAATAAAACACACACACAGGACGTCAGTGCACGATTGACTTTACCCAGAATCCTCTGCAGGAGAAAATGGAAGGTACTCGTGTTTAGCTGGACAGAGAAAAGTTACAGGAAGTCGTGATGTCGCTCTGATGTTGTTCAGTTTGTCTTGTACAACATTTTTCTGAAGTCTCATATAAAGACGTCGCTTCTCTGTTTTCTTAACAAAGTGGATTTTCTACAACAGTTTCAATGATAAGAAACAAAATGAATGACATTAGTTATGGAGCCTTTGGTAACATATTCAGAGAACAAGATGGAAAAACAATCAGTTACAGGAGCAAACATCATGCTGGCTTGAACACATATTTGTTATTGAAGCTTCTCAGTATTTGAATCATGAAGATTTGTTAGTGTTTTTTTAATGAGTTCATCTTTTAAACCATTTTAGCCTCGATTGTCCTGTTAAACACTATTTAAACTTCTGTCTCTATAATGCAACAAAGAGTCAAGTTTAGCCTCTCTGCTAACTTCAGGCTAAAAACACTGATGACCTCCAACGCTGCCCCTCAGCCTCCTGGTAGAGGCTCCTATGGACCCAGCAGGGTGACAACAACACCCCATCAAAGGGACAAAGACACTGAGCAGCCTGCAAAGAAGCCCACTCACTATAAACATCATGTAAGAAATAAGAACTACAATGGGATCATTGATGGAGCTGGACTGTTGTCAGAGTGCAGCTTAGAGGAGATTCTGAGTTTAGCAAAGCCTCCTCATGGCTTAAAAAGTCTAACAAGTGTTAAGATTTCCTGTGAATATTACTGTGAACACTGACACGCTCTCCTGTTTTCAGTGCAGCTCACTTTGTTATTGTTACTCATATAGAATTAAATAAAGTCTTCCAATAAAAAGTGTAAATATAGACTTTAATTAGCCAGTTTGTTATGCTGCAAGGAACAAACGCACTACTCTCACATCTGGTGTGAGTGACGGCTGTGACGGGACACGAGCTCCAGCTCAACCTCTGACTTTACTGATGAACGAGTGAAAGTGAATTCCTTTGTTTAGTTTATTATTAGAATATGTTTGTTTGTTAGAAAGTGTTATAGATGCTGTGTTATGTCCTACAGAGCAAATATTTCATATTCAGCCTTCATGAAGCAACCAGTTAAGTATTAAATCTTCTATAGCAATAATTCATCTTTGACGTTACATTATTTATATCATTTCAATGTATTCTTCATTTCACACATTTACATTGTTCTAAATATAATGTTTAAATAATTTTCATATTATTGAAGTCAGGATTATAACAGAAGGGTCACAATCATGGCTGCAGCAAATATGAAGACGAGGCTCAATCAATATCAAATACAAACAATATTTAAAGTGAGTTACTGACTCTTAAACTTGTAACTTTATTCAGTAAAAACTGTTTATTCTACCAGTGTTGTAATAAAATAAGTTGTACCATCAATAAATAAACAGCTGCTGAGGACTCGTTGGTGTAGCGAAGGACTAATGTCCTAAAGAGTAATATAGTACACACTCCTTCCTGAGACGACTGAAGGTCCTCTCATTTCCAACACTGTTGACTCTGTCTGTGTTGCACACTGCTCAAAGTAAAGGGAACACAAAGATAAGAATCCCAGATCTGAATGAATGAAATATTCTCATTAAATACTTTAGATAGTTGAATGTGGTGACAACAAAATCACACAAAATGATGAGTGGAAATCCAATGTAGCAACCCATGGAGGTCTGGATTTGGAGTCACACTCAACGAGGAAAAACACTCTACAGTAATGTCCTTACAACAAGTCAAAGTGAAGCTCGGCAGTGTGTGTGGCCTCCACGTGTCTGTATGACCTACAACACCTGGACATGCTCCTGATGAGGTGGTGGATGGTCTCCTGATGGACCTCCTCTCAGACGTGGACTGAAGCATCTGCCAACTCCTGGACAGTCTGTGGTGCAGATGGTGGACGGAGCGAGACATGACGTCCCAGATGTGCTGGGTTGAATCAGGTCTGGGGAACAGCTGGACCAGTCCACAGCATCAATGCCTTCGTCCTGCAGGAAATGCTGACACACTGCAGCCACATGAGGTTCAGCATTGTCTTGCATTAGGAGGAAACCAGAGCTGCCCGCACCAACATATGATCTCACAGGGGGGTCTGAGGATTTCATCTCAGTACCTAATGGCAGTCAGGCTACCTCTGATGAACACATGGAGGGCTGTGCAGGCTGTCCACCCCATACCATAACTGACCCACTGCCAAACCATCATGCTGGAGGATGTTGGAGGCAGCAGAAGGTTCTCCACGCTGTGTCCAGACTCTGTCACGTCTGTCACATGTGCTCAGTGTGATTCTGCTTTCATTGCCAGTGGCAAAGTTGCCATCTCGGTGTTCTCTGGCAAATGCCAAACGTCCTGCACGGTGCTGGGCTGTAAACACAACCTCCACCTGTGGACGTCGGGCCCTCATGCCACCCTCATGGAGTCTGTTTCTGACCATTTGAGCAGACATGTGTACATTTGTGGCCTGCTGGAGGTCATTTTGCTCTGGCAGTGCTCTTCCTGTTCCTCCTTCCACAAAGGTGGAGGTAGCGGTCCTGCTGCTGGGTTGTTGCCCTCCTACGGCCTTCTGATGTTCCGGCCTGTCTCCTGGTAGCGCCTCCATGCTCTGGACACTACACTGACACACAGCAAACCTTCCTGCCACAGCTCACATTGATGTGATCCTGGATGAGCTGCACTACCTGAGCCACTTGTGTGGATTGTAGACTTCGTCTCAATCTATCACTAGAGTGAAATCACAGCCAGCATTGAAAAGTGACCAAAACATGAGCCAGAAAGCATCAGCACAGAGAAGGTCTGTGGTCACCACCTGCAGAAACACTCCTTTATTGGGATGTCTTGCTAATAATTCCCACCTGTTGTCTAATCCAACAGTGTGTGGCATTGATTGTCAATCAGTGTTGCTTCCTAAGTGGACAGTTTGATTTCACAGAAGTGTGATTGGCTTGGAGTTACATTGTGTTGTGTAAGTTTTCCCTTTGTTTTTGGAGCAGTGCATTTATTCTGTGTACTATTGTATTTATGTATTATCATCCTTTTCTATCCTTACTAGGGCTGTGCGATATGACCAAAATCATATCCCGATATAAAACATCTATCGTCCGATAACGATATAAATCACAAAAATGTAACATTTTCTGTAAATTCTGTGAATCTCGGGCAGCTCGACTTGCTTGAAGTGTTTCCAGCTGCACGTCGTGTAGCTGGAGTCGAGTGTTTTAACCGATGAAACGATACATTTTTAGACATAAGTTGTAGCTGTTTTGCTTCTCATCCATAAACACTGCATACTCTTTCATATGATTCAGTTTATTTTGAGAAGTCTCAACAGGATCTTGAGCTTTATTGTGAAAGGTTTATGTGGAACATAAACAAGCGGACACACGATGGTTTTACCGTCGTTGTTGTTCATGACAACGCATAAAAACAGGCGCTTGTGCGTCCGTAGTGTGGTTATATTGAATATAAGAGAAAGAGAGAACTTTAAAAAATGAATATAGCCACTACAGCGACCGTCAAAACCATGAAAAAATATTGACGTAAACAGTTTATTTTACGACACCACGAAACAAACGATAGCGTAAACTGAAACGATATATCTGGTTATATCGAACAGCCCTCATCCTTACTCTCTCTATCCAAGCACAATACTGTTGAACTTATTCTCAGTTTATCTTCTGTATAGTTGTAAACATGTATATTTGAATTTGTTATATTTTCATGTCATTTTACAGTGTTTTTCACCTTTGAAGGACGATGTTTTGTCCCACTGTTACCCGAGTGTGTATTGTTTGGTTGACAATAAAACTCGACTAAAGCAACAGAGTACTGGTACAGTACTAGGCTTGCTAGTACTGCATTACTGTATATTGCTCACACAAACAGTCTCTTTGATGTTGATACATTTATCCATAACTGTGTGAAAACAGCACATGTGGAGGTGCAGGGAGGGAAACCCCGGGTTAACTGAGTGAGTTTTATCAACTCATATCAGCTTCATATGACAGAATATCCTGATTACCAATGTTAGCGTAAACTAATCTGAATAACAGAAATATACCCTGGGTATAATAAACTTTCTCTGTAGTGCAGGACCAGATCAGTCAAAGTACAAGAATTCAAACAAACACAGAGATTCTACTTACAGAGCAGACACAGCACAGATGTTTCCAACATCGTCCTTCTCACTCATTTCAGCTTTTTCTCATTTCTGTCTCTGACACCGAGTAAAGTCGCCCTCTTCCTCCTTCCTGTTGGTACAAAGAGAGTCGAGGTCAGATACATTAGAAATATATACAACTATTAACACACTGTAACGGTTACTCTCTTCTAACACGTGGTATGAACGCCCTGTTACTTAAAGTTGCTACAAAAACACACAGATAGTTTTTTTAAAGAATATTTCCAAGATGGACGTCTGATCGACATCACGGATGTTACACCAGTGTCCATTTGATGAACCTCTTCAGCATCACCTGCGTACTCCTGTCAGACTTTCTAACAAGAAAAACTTTGTGTTTATGAATCATTTTCTCAAAGAATAAAACATTGGAAATATTAAGAGTTGGAGAAAAAAGAAGAAAATGCAGCAGTCCTCCAACAATTTCTTATCCTACTAGTGAAAAAAGTTCCATCCCTGGATTTATAATGCTGATGTCAGGAACAGAGAAGTGATGTTTGTACAAAGCCAACATATACAGATGAACATATATATGAAAAGCTTAAACATGTTGTTTACTTCTTTAAATAACAGGCTGCGGTTTCTGCTTTGCATACATGAAGAAGACATGGTGCTGCTTTCTCTTCACATTCACATTAGATGTTTAAACTAAAATGAACCCATCCACTCTCATCCACTTCAGTCTGTCTCAGGGACACATGACGCTGTTACGACTCATCGAGCGATGCCACCGACCAGCCAATCGGTGACATCACAGTTTAGTACCTGCTCAGATCTCTTGGAAACCCGGCCGAGCAGGTACTAAAGAATTACCTGGTACCAGGTACTGATGACCATTCACACTCACATTCACACCTCTGGGCGATTCAGAATCACCAGTGAACTTAACCCCACTGACTGCATCTCTGTGGACTGTGGGAGGAACCTGAAGAGAACCCACACAAACACAAGGAGAACATGCAAACCCCCCACAGAGACTCCCCGACCAGGTGGTGGATGCAAACGCTCAGTGTCACCATGTGGCCCTCTTAAAAATAGATTTAGCTACTTTAAATATACACAACATGTAAACTATAAAAATAATAAATAAAAGTTATAATGCTACTTATGTCAGCTGTAACTCTCATCTGGACTCTAATTTTGCAGTTTTGTTTTTATTATTAAGTGTCAGTGCACTTATGTTAACGACAGTGAATCCTTAAGCTGTCATCATCGATTTTCACCTGTCAGCCTCATTCTGTCCTTTCTGAAAGTCTTCAACAACTCGATTATGATGTGACTGAAAACACAGTGAAGACAAAATATTAGGTATAAAAAAACTGACTGTGGAAAATTTATTCTGTTTTATCAACATATATAAACACATTTATGGATCTGACTGTTGACTAGCATGCAATGTAAAAAAAAAAACTTAAAAAACTAAAAAAAAACCCCAAATGAACAGTTATAAGTAATAATAATTATAATAATACCAAACATACATTTTTATACAAAGTAGAGCCGATCATTGCATTTATGAATTTATGAATGATCAGTTTTTTCTAAACTTCTAAAGAAGTAATTTCTAATGTTTCTATTTATTTCTATGTGTATTGTCTTTACTTATATTGGTAAGTAGAGTTTAATGAACGTGATTTATGACGAGTTATATATAAAATTTAGAAATGAGCTGTTTAGCAAAGTATCTTAAATACTACGTTATTTGACACATTTCACATATTATACACCAACAAGTCATTTACAGCAGTGTTGGCCAATCATTTTTATGCAAATACCGGAAACCAGTTCGGGGCACAACCGTATTTGGCGCCGTTCCGAGCGAACGTCGTCACAGCGGGGACACCGGACAAGATGGGTACCGGAGTTCTTACGTCGCTCTTGGGGATTCTTTTCCTCCGTTATAGCGCGTTTGCATCAACAGGTGAGTATGAAACTCTTAGATTGCTGCTGAATTAATTTGCCGTTAGAGCCACCGAGACTCGCCGGACATCGTTTTTCAGCTGAAACCTCACATAACAGAAAACATCCACTTCGCTCAAAGTACGGCTAGCGATAGCGAAGCGACACATAACGTTAACATGGCGGTGCAAACCAGAGTAGCCGGCAAAAGCGGACTGGTCCCGGATTACTTTCACATTTATAACAGGGGATTTTAGTCCGGGAAAACTGAAGTCGGTACTAATATAATTCTATTAACACGGGCAGTGCCCTACAACGGGAGAAATTTACGGATAAAAAATAACTCGAAAGATACTTTTCGACACCGTGTCGCGCTATGCTAGCCATCAGCAGCAAAGGAGGAGAAGCGCTACCGCCGCGAGGCTTAATGTTCGCGGCGGGTCGGCTGGCTTCACCCCTGGCTGCACAAATCACGGTTCACTTGACCGCGTTATGTCAGGAGAACAACAAAGCCACTAAAGAAGTACTAAAACTCGAGGAGACGCACAGCTGTAGCACTGTTTGCTTATATTGTGTGTGGTTGATTTAAACATCAGAGCCTGGTAAGGTAACAGCCATTTTTTTTTCTCTTGCATCAAGTACCTGCTGAGAACATCACTGTAGTGAAGTTTATCTGAGTCGTCCCCATCCAGAATCCCTGGCAAGGTCGGGGCAGATCTAGAAGGGTGGCATGTGCCACCCCGAGTGCCACCATAGTTTTGCACATGACAATGTTGTTTACTAAAGTAAGATAGCACTTTGAGCCTAGCTACAGTTATCAGTGAATATAAGTTCTAAAGCTGAATCTATAGCTTAGTGTTACCCAATGTTCCCTCTAATGTTTCATGTGTCTGAGCGAACACACAAACTCCCTGAGCGATCCCTTGGACCACTGTGAGCAACAGCAGACGTGTGCACTGTGGTCACGCCAGCATCAAATCCGTCCAAGTTACTTGGTTTATTAAAATAATCAAATTACAACATTTACATTTATGTTAGACTACTTTTAATTAACTGCTTTAGAATTAATTTAAAAAAAAAATCTCGTTCATGAGCTGTGTAGTATGTTAACACTATTGAAAGTAAAAATAACTTGAACTCCAATTTTGAAAACACAACTTTATTTATTTATTTTTTTTATAAAGCTCTGACTTGTAGTATGAGTCTGTGGTCTGGGGGAGAGTCCTGTAACTCTGTCTGCAAAATACAGTAAATAATGACCGATGTTGGGCAATTAATAATATAGTTACTTCTTCAAAAAAGTTACTGAGTTTTGCAAGCAACGAAGTTTTTTGCAGCTGTTTACCTAAAAATGCAGCCAAGGCGTTTTTAAATAAACACTTCAAACTATTTACAGAACAATCAGCTGTTCTACATCAAATTTGATGCCACACAAATTATTTGTGCCACTCCAAAAAATTATTTCTGTCCACTAGGAAATAAAGGAGAACATCACAAACCTGATACCTGCAGGCCTGACAACAGGGGATGTATCACTCCTGTAACACCTGTAACACTCAGCAGTCGCCTCATTGTTCTGACACACACAACAAAACTATTGACTACACTAGGGCTGTACGATATGATCACAATTTCATATCCTGATATAAGACATTTATCGTTATTAACCCTCTGGGGTCCACGGACACGCTGCACCTCCAAATCACATGACTGATTTAAGCTGACATAACAACAAGCTGCAGCCACGCTCAGTCTCTATTTCAGACAGTGTTAAAACTTATTGCAACACCTGATTGTTCTCTCATTTTAGTTATAGTAGTATTTTTAAATGGTTGTAGAAAATAAAAAAATAAAAAACAGCAGGTGTATTGGCTGCATTTTTAGATAAATATTTGAAAATGTTTACAAAATGTACAATATATATTTGCATTTAAAAAGATAGTACTCGAATTTTATGTTTTTTGCGTGATTTCAGATGAGTTGTGTTAATACAGTATGCCAATTTAAAAAAAAAAAAAAAAAGCTAAATTCAGACACATGAGGTTGAGCTGAGAAGAATGACACCAAGCAAGACACGGGGAAAAAGAAACAATTTAAAGGTGAAATACACATGTTAAATCAAAAGCAGTTAAAATGGCCAGTTATATGTTGGACCTCAGAGGGTGAACACAAGAAATCATGAAAAATTAGGTTTAAATCTTTGTTCATGACAATGCAGATTTCTGACATTTTGTGTAAATTCAAGGTTCTTCATTCGTCAGATGCATATACAAGTATAACACAGTGAAATGTAAACCTGACACGCTCCTTGACTTGTGCAAAAGGGGGGAGAGGGGGAGAGAGGAAGAACATTATAAATAAATATATATATACACATTTGGTGAATGTGCAGTAGCATGTATGCAGCAAGCTTCTCGCAGTGGGGATGATCTCCTCCGCTAGCATATTGACAAAACATACTGCTTCTTCCGTAAACTCGTTGATGTCGACTGCGCATGCTCAGTCTACATCGTTGAGTGCGTCCTGTAGCGTAGCTTCTGATTGGGCAGACCAACGTTTCACCTCCCTCGTGGTTACTTCTTCCCTCCATATGTTTTGTTTATACTGGGGAATGAGGAAGATGGCGTTGTGGTCAGTCTTCCCGAAAGCCGAGTGTGAGACAGCTTTGTAGCCCTGCTTGTACTGCGTGTAGCAGTGATCCAAAATCCGATCCCCCCTCGTCGGACACCAGACATGCTGGTAGAAATTCAGCATGACTTGTCCAAGGTTCTCTTTATTAAAGTCTCCTGCTACAATGAGGGCTGCGCCCGGGTCCTTGTTTTGAAGCGAACTCAGCACATCATGTAGTTCGGACAAAGCGATACCTGTGTCCGCTTGGGGTGGGATGTAGACCACCGTGGCGATGACCGAGGTGAACTCACGGGGCAGATAGAAAGGGCGGCACTTAATGCTCAGGAATCCCAGATGTGGCGAGCAGCCGCTGCAAAGAGTAGAAATGCACCTGGCATCACACCACTTTCTGTTTACCACACTCCTCCACCTTTGGTTTTGTTTGACTCTGCCGTTCTGTCCGCGCGGAGCACAAAGAATGAATCCGACGGAGTTACGGCCTGGTCCGGCACGATGGGGTCAGTCATGTCTCCGTGAAGCGCACAATGTCGCTGTCCCTCATGTCACGTTGGAAGGTGACTCTTGCTCTTAGGTCATCGAGCTTGTTCTCCAAAGCAGTCAGGAAGGAAAAATCGCCCCATGTTGTTAAGCTTTCTGGATTTTATATTTATTGGGCTACAGATTTATTCATTATACGGACTACACGGTACATAAACTCAAAATTTCACGTGTTTATCTAAACTGTATAGTTACGTGGACTGCAGAAAATAATTAAGTTGTAGACTATATTTATATGAATAGCATGTATATTGAATCATTTTAACCATATGTAACCCACCCCTTTGTGTTCGAAAAAAAAGGCTTTGATTTTGCCGCACATTTGATTTCTTTGCCACCCTAAGAAAATTTCTCTAGATCCGCCCCTGGTCAGGGATAAAAGAAAATAGGTCCTGTTGATATTTGGGCTTCGTTCCTCCTGTTCCAATAAGAAGTAATCCCTCACTTGAGAATGCACTCAAACTTTAACATTTCCGCAGCAATTTGCTGAAACAACCTCTGAACCAACAACAAGGATGTAAGACTTCCTAAAACTATAACTTCTTTTTCTAGGAGGTTCCACTTTATGGTAATGTAACGACATCCAACTGTAACTTTGTCACCAAATTAAAACATCACTACTTGACTAGCTGGTTGTAAAGAAAGCGGAGTAACCTGGAGCCTGACCAGTGCGCGCTCCCGACGCTGGGGAACGCTCCGTCGGTGATAAATGGCACAACGCTCAACCAGAGCAGCAGCCATGTTTCAGCGCTACAACCAGACGTGAAACACGACCTTCTTGTGACTCTGCGTGTCTGTGTTCTACTTACCCCGACATGCAGAGGCTCTAAAAACATACTAGCAGCTCCTTTGTGCCTGATCCCACACGTCAGCAAACATGAAGACGGTGAAAGCTGCTGATAAGCTTCGTTTTTGTCGACGTCACGATTAAAAACAGGCTCCAATATCCAAAGTTAAGCCCACGTCGTTTTCGAGTAAAGGGCATCCTTGTTTAAAGCTCCTAGCAAAGCTGTTTTCCACCGTCCACGAACGATAACACAAACGTTAATAACACAAACAGCTTCTCTTCTCACGGAGAGCAACCGTGTAGCGAGGTCACAAAGATTGCAGCGGAAGCGCGTTCCCTGTGTGCCTGCAGAGCGAGCCGACGATCGATAGGGAGCAGTGTACAGTATGGTACGTACTACAGCGCTCCCCCGGTTGGCACGACCGCGGTAAAGTGAGCCGTCATTTGTGAGCCGCGGTCAAGCCAGCCACTTCTTATCCGCCGCATAAATTTCCTTGCGCTTTTACACCAGGCTGCACGGTAGCGCCTTTTCGCTTTATATGCCGATTGAAAGCCTAGACGCACGCGGGCGAATAGTCACACGCGCGCGCACACAAATTACAGCCCAATACAGTCAATACAATTATGGAAATTTCAAAAATTCATTAAAAATCATCCTGAGTAGTTGAGGTCCAACTTTCAACACATTCCTTCTCTGGGACACCTACTGTACCTGTGTGTCAAGTTTCATCCAGATTTACTGCAATATTACTCAGAAATTACAAGAAACTTATATTCAACGCAATACAGCCAATACACTACAATTATGGAAATTTCAAAAATTCATTAAAAATCATCCGGAGTAGTTGAGGTCCAACTTTCAACACATCCCTCCTCTGGGACACCTACTGTACCTGTGTGCCAAGTTTCAGCCAGATTTACTGTAGAATTCCTCAGAAATTAAAGGACATTTATATGCAATTCAATACAGCCAATACACTACAATTATGTCAATTTTCAAAAATTCATTAAAAGTCATCCTGAGTAGTTGAGGTCCAACTTTCAACACATCCCTCCTCTGGGACACCTACTGTACCTGTGTGCCAAGTTTCAGCCAGATTTACTGTAGAATTCCTCAGAAATTAAAGGACATTTATATGCAATTCAATACAGCCAATACACTACAATTATGTCAATTTTCAAAAATTCATTAAAAGTCATCCTGAGTAGTTGAGGCCCAACTTTCAACACATTCCGAAAAGGCGCTACCGTAAAGACTGGTGTAAAAGCGCAAGGAAATTTATGCGGCGGATAAGAGGCGGCTGGCTTGACCGCGGCTCACAAATGACGGCTCACTTTACCGCGGTGTTGGCACGGGGTCGTGGGCCTGATGTATGAACTGGGATCATTGCATCATTTAGTCAGCCCCGTCACCTGCATCTATCTGACTCTTGATTTCTCAGAGGGAGCAGTGTAGTAGATGAAGAGCTGATGGTGAAATCAGGAGCAAAAACTAACGAATGTTGGCCTGGTCAACACATTTTCAATTCAATTCAGTTTTATTTATATAGCGCCAAATCACAACAACAGTCGCCACGAGGCGCTTTATATTCTAAGGTAGGATGTCTGAAAACCTACACAGACATAAACGTATTATCATTATTTAATCATGTGGTCACAACTTAATAACCTGACAAACATCACATGTTTCTGAGCATAAGAACCAAAACAACAAATAAGCAGCTGTTCAAAGCCGTTTGCAAAAAATTATTTTCCCTTTTTTAATAAATCTTTTCAGATTGTGTTTTTGTTCTATTTCTGACACTGGGAGCTAAACACAAGTTGTTTTGTTTTGTTGCTTTATTGCTTTGTTGTTCGTCTGAATTCTGTGGTTCCTTAGCAGATTTTAACAGGTCTATGGTCACGTTTATGTGATTCAACCAGCATAAACGAGAGAGCAGTTGTCTCTGTTCCTCACCCTGATTGGCTGCTGTAGAAGTGACCGCTTCCTCTCTTCTCTGTTGTTTCATCTTTTAGACCAGGAAACCATCACGGCTCAGTCAGGACAGAAGAACGTCACCCAGCCATTTCGAGCTCCAAACAACAACATCATAATAATTGAAGAGTGGCCCAGAGCTGACCTACATAAATGTGCCCCTAAGTACTGGAATGGACACTTTTTTCCACAAGAGCAGCATCCATCTTTTGAGAACCAGGTGGATCTGGAGTTGTTGTGGCAGTTTTTGGCGATGGCGTTTGTCCCGTGCGTGTTGGTGAAGTTGGTGATGATGCCGTTGGAGGATTTTTTCGATTTGGTGGTGTTGATGGTGTCAGCAGTGGTGTTGAAGGAGGTATTGTTGTTGTTTGTGGAGATGGTGTTTGAATCTACAGAAACATAAACAACAGAAGCAGGGTTCATACCAGCCTCCAGCACCTCAACTGATCCTTTTTCTTTCAACGACTCTACTGCCTCCTCCCCCTGTGCCATTCATCAGGAGACACCTACCCACAGCCTACACTGCAGCCTCTCCATCACAACTTACCAGGGGCGAAGTCAGCTGATGAAGATGAAAACCAGGAAAGCCATGGGCCCGGGTGGAGTAGCTTCCACTGAAGTCCATCAAGCAGGTTGGGGAGGAGAGGATGTTGTCAAAGCTAACATCCATCATGGACAACACCTTCTTGGCCTCCAAACCTTCTATGACCCTCTGGTTTTCCTTCCCACTGTTGCCAAAGTGCTGCTCATAGGGGGTCATATGATTGTTGGGTTTTTCTCTGTATCTATGAAGCGCCTTGAGGCGACTTATGTTGTGATTTGGCGCTATATAAATAAAATTGAATTGAATTGAATGGTGGAATTGAACTCAGGAGCTTCTTACATACAATTCATGCAGTTTTTAGGAGATTGTGGTTCTAATGTTTTTACTGTAAATAAAGTGTCTGTTGATATGACTGTTGTTGTTTCCTGGTGCTTCCTTAATAAAGCTCGGGATCAAAATAATCCATGTCTTGTTTTTTTGTTGCAGTTTTTCACAATGTTACTACGAATATTTTTTTTTTACCAATAAATATTAAGAATACATAATGAATCCCATAAATTGTGACAGAGTTTATAAACACAACAGCTTTTATAAATGCTGTAAAACACATTTATGTTTTAATTTGTTACTGGTCCTTTATGACTACAGAGAGAAAGAACAAAGGATTTACCAAGTGCACTGATGTGCAGACACGTAAACACTGAAACCTCATCCAGATGTTTCACACATCACATAAAACTGATTTGGATGTTTTCTTTTCGACTAATGTGACAAAAACATACTTTAATGCATGTTTTGCTCTAAACGGCTCCCAGATCTACAGGATGTTAATTCTCCTGAGTTAACATCCTGTAGATTTGGGACCAGTTCCCTTTTTCCATGGATGCAGTGCTGGTGACCAAACTAGAACTGGTTCTGTGTTCCCATCAGGACAAGTCTGGTTCTGCTGAGAACAGGAAACTGAGGCTGTGATTCACACAGGCTCACCAAAGTCTGACAACAGCAGACTGGAGAAACATTTCCAGGTCTGATGAGTTCAGATTTGTGCTGTAACGGTCACATGGATCCATCCTGCCTCGTATCAGAGCATCGATTAAACACCACAGCGTGTTGCTGCTGACTGCGTTCATCTGTAACCATCCTCTGATTGCACTCCATGTCACAAAGCTCAAATCATCTCCAGCTGGTTTCTTGACCATGACGATGAGTTCACTGTACTCAGGTCGCCTCCAGTCTCCACATCTCAAACAAATGTGTTGGAACGAGAGATTCACATCATGTCTGTGCAGCTGATAAATCTGCAGCAGCTGTGTGATGCTCTCACATCTACATGAACCAAAGTCTCAGAGGAATGTTTGCAGCACCTTGTTGAATCTCTGCTGTGAAGCATTAAAACAGTTCTGGAGGCCGAAAATCAGTACTAGGAAGGTGTACTTAATAAACTGGCCAGTCAGTGTATATTATTATAATTACATTTTAAAAACTGTAAACACAAATCTGTGGTCATATATTTTGTTGTATTCAGTGTCAGTGAAAACATGGTGCTCCAACTCAGACTCAGTTTCTCTGTTTAATCAGCTTCTCATTAAAATTCAGACTTTATTCAAATGACCACAACCAGGGGGCACTTTAATGTAAACAGATGCCTCTGTGATGCATTTACTGTCAGTTTTGTAATGTTCACAGTCTGTTTAGGAGATCTGAAACACATTTTACATAAAGACAGTTGTGAAAGTGAAATTGTTCCTCCTGCTTTTAGTTTGTGGCTGAAGTTAACCTGTGTGATGTCTTTACTGTGGATGAAGTAACTGAAACTTTCTGCTGACGCATTTGTAGTAAATGACAAAGTTTCAGATCACAACATCCACAGAGACGTGAAGCTTTGTGTTTGACACGTTTTAGCCACAAGATTAAACTCATGAAATCATGAATCTGACTGTCTGCTGACACTTCCTGGAGAGTGAGGATGAGGAAAATCCCTCCATCCTCACACAGTTTATATAAAAAGAGAAATGTTAATGTTTTTCTTCCTTATACTTTTACTTCAGTCTCAGTATTCCACGATTATCATGGGGCAGTGGCAGATCCAGACCAAACTAACCGCAGGCTAAAATTTAAATGTTTAATATATTAAGTGAATTTATTTTCACTCATTTATTAAAGATCCAAATGAATTTCAAAGTAAAGGTTTCACATACTGTGCATGTGCACAATGTTTAAAATCCACGTCTGACATATTTGGTGGCCTGAAACAGGCAGAGTCCATAATTACAGAGAATCCAACGATGACTTTCATACCAGCTTTGATGGAAGCTGCGTCTCCTGTCCCCCATTAATGTGACTGGAAATGTCCTCAAACTGGGCAGCACTGGTGGATCATCTTTGTACGTCTGATAAGAGATGAATGCAGAGCAAACATGAGGCTGTAACTGAGGACAATAACTGATCAGTGTTAACTTATTACTTTATTCTGTCATTATTGTTCATTACTGACAGTTACATTGACTGTATGAATTGTAATGACACGACACTCGCAGACACACAAGTCTGTTCAACACAGCTGGTTGTCCCTCTTCCTCTCCCTCACAGCTCGTCTTCCTCCTCACTCTCAGGACTGTCCCTCTCTGCATCCTCTCCAACTAACTCCTCTGTCTCGCTGTCATCCTGCTCCTCAGCTCCTCCTCATCTCCATCCTCTCTCTCTACATCGTTCTCCACTGGCCCCTGTCTAAACCCACCTATGCACAGGGGGGGTTATGTTCAGGGATTTATGATGTTTGTAGTAAAAGAAGAGCAGCTGAACCTAGTGTACAAATAGTGTAGTTTGTAGATGTATGAAAACATCCAAATCAGTTTCATGTGATGTGTGAAACATCTGGATGAGGTTTCAGTGTTTACGTGTCTGCACATCAGTGCACTTGGTAAATCCTTTGTTCTTTCTCTCTGTTTAATTGTACTACATTGTAATTAATTGAGTCCTTTATGGTGACTTAAATACCCTTATACAACTGTGATGTTATATTTCTTACAACTTCTGCCACCAGGTCTGTTTTTAAAAGGACATTTTAAATATCAATGATACTTTTAGCTAGATAAATAAAAGAAATAGAATTTAAAGGAATTTAAAAACTGTGTATGTATCGTTGTATTTTCGTTACCTGATTGGCTGAAAAGCAGAAAACCAAACCCGGCATTTCGCGTGAAACGCGTCAGCTCTTTCATTCACACCAGGACCTCAGTCCCACAGAAATTTTGGACAGCACGTTGCTGACGAATGGGACAAGCTACAAAGCATACAAAGCATAAAACATGTTGAAAACACAACAGCCTTGATAAACACAAAGTAATTTGTACCTGGAAGCAGAGTTCATAACGTCATTACTTAAGTATTACGTATGTCACACAGTGGAAATTTGTGTTGTTATGTTTTATCAATCTGTGTATTGGTACATAGTGTTGATTATATTGTGATATTTATATTGCATGTCTGTCTGCTGTAGCTCAGGTGGCAGAGCAGGTCAGCCACTAATCAGAAGGTCGGTGGTTCGATCCCAGGCTGCCTCCTGGCTGCATGTCAAATATCCTTGGGCAAGATACTAACCCCATGTTTGCCTACTGGTGGTGGTCAGAGGGCCCGGTGGCGCCAGTGTCCGGCAGCCTCGCCTCTGTCAGTGCGCCCCAGGGTGGCTGTGGCTACAATGTAGCTGCCATCGCCAGTGTGTGAATGTGTGTGTGAATGGGTGGATGACTGGTTGTGTAAAGCGCTTTGGGGTCCTTAGGGACTAGTAAAGCGCTATACAAATGCAGGCCATTTATTGATATTTATACTGCATGTTTGTTTATTTGTATTTATACGGCATGGTTTTATCCTTATATTTATATTGTGTGTGTTAATGTTGTACCATGTTCCTTTAACCCACTGTGGACTAAACAGACAATTGTAGGCCCCTGTGAGGTGGGGGCGTTCCCCAAGGTGGCCTATCAGCCGTCAGGTTGACCTGATAAAGGGGATAGTGAGCGCAGAGACAAGAGAGCGACGCACGAAAGGTGAGGAGAAAAAGAAACGCGTGTAAGCCCGCACATGTGTTGGAGGACCTGCTGCCTGACTGTGGGGGGCCACGAGTCGTTCGGCGATCCAGTCCCAACAGCAGGAACAGCAACAGTGGGTGGCGATGGCCGCATTTCACATGCAGGGCAGGGGTGTCCCTCTGCCTGCATCTGACGGTGAGACAAGGGAGGCCGTGATCAGGTGTGGAGTGGGGCGGGACTGTGCGGCGACGCGCTGTCAGGAGGAGACAGGTCTGCGACAGGAGCCCCCTCCCTGGTCTGTTGCTGGGCTTTACCATACCGGAAGAGAAGTATATGTATATTTAGTATTATAAGTATATAATATATAAGTAATATATTTAGTATATGGAAAACATGTTTTAGCCTTGTTTTAATAGTGAATAGTTATTTCTGCCGGCAGGGTTTTTAGCGGGTTGCAAACACTATTTTTATTGTATAGCGGGGATTTTAGTTTGTATTTGTGATTCTGGCCGTGTGGTGTGTTGTTGTTGTTGTGTTGTTTTTTTTTGTTGTTGTTTTTTTCTTAAATATGGAAATAAATGGTGTTTGAAGCCAGCTAAGTTTCTATGCTCTGAGCGCTGACCCACTCACTCCCCCTTTCGCTTATATGTATACAGACGTGGTGGTGAAGATTTAGGTCCACCAGTCTTAGCGGCTACACGTACATGAAATTTAAATCAAGTTGCTTTGTCTAAAACTGATTGCAACTTCTACCTTGTGACAGAAATGTTCTTTATGGCTCAAAATGACTTTATCATTCATGAAAGATATATTAGACCTCTTTTGACACATTATAGACAACAAGTCCCTTTTAAACTTCCGCAACAATTTCTGAGAATCAGGTGCCAAGTATCTAATTTCTGATAGGCTGCAAAGCACAACATTGGACACCTGATAGGCTGAACTTCAACTTTCCGGTCCGGGTAACGCCTCAAGACGCGAGACGCAGCTTTTCTCCTCCTTCGTCTCCACCAGGACCACACACTCTCACCGACAGTTTTGACAGTAGGTGTCTGACAGATCTTTAAACCATTTCGGGCTTCGGCAACAATTTTCCAGTCAAATATTCACAACCGGTCGGGAACTTTTCACGCGAACTTTAAAAACACCGGCAGGAGCCACAGAACTAAAAGTAATGGATCTGACATCAGTCTACTGCTCTGTGATTGTTATCTGCCTTCTTTCGCCTGTCTCTTCAGGTGAGTTAAAGCATGAACCTGAATTTTTTTTTTTTACACTATAACTACACACTCTCAACACCACTGTAACAGCGTGATTACCATATCAACAGTAACTTCGTTTATGTGAATTAATTCCCATCGATACCAAGTGAGAACAATAAATGTAGCATTTTCTGTTGTAACCCACAAACTGATAATATAACTGGCAATGTACCGACATATCTTTAGCTTCGTCACCTAATTAAAAAATCATTATTTGATTAGCTGGTTGTAAAGAAGGAAGAGTAACCCTAGATTCCTGCCCTGCGCAGCAGATCCTTCAAATTAAAAGTTTTGCTTCACCATTGCAATCAGCGTGTTGCACAAGACGAAACTTTACTTTGAAAGCTCTGCCAAGCTTCCGACATTCCGACGCCAGTGTTGCCAACTTAGCGACTTTGTCGCTATATTTAGCGTGTTTTCAGACCCCCTTAGCGACTTTTTTTTCTAAAAAGCGACAAATCTGGCGGGTTTTTTTTTTGTTTGTTTTTTTTTGCTGGTGTAATTGGAGACTTATTTATGACGACTTTTTGACGTGAAAGCGCGTATCGCTTTTACTCTCAACAAGCAGCGTTGCTGCTGTGGGCACCTCGCCCGTGCAGCTGGGTGTATCCTCCGCCTATGAGCGGAGCTGCTATCAGGGTTCACACCTATGCGTCCAAACTGCAAATGTATCGCGCATGAGCGAAGCCGCTGCTCCGCACTGACTGTAACGCAATCAGTTCTTCTTTTACTGTTATGCTGCTTTGTGGACCACAAGGTTTAAAACTACTTATGAACACACACACAGTAACTCCACCAGAGTGCCTATTTCGGGTCACTTTTGCACTTTTTCTAGATAAATTCTAAATGCAATTTACTTACGTTTTTTACTCACTTTATGTCTCTTCCACGATGTTATTTTTCTCTCCTACACCGTAGGTTACAATTACATTAGCATGACCCAATAAGCTAATTAGGCGATGACGTCATTTAGTGACTTCTAGCGACGTGTGTGTGTAGTCGAGTCCTGATCGGGAGCTAACATCCGATTCCGATCAGTCTGAAACCACGTGATCGTATCGTATCGGGACATCCCTAATACTAGGTGAAAGCATTATTTTCTTATAACACTAAAATCTGTTGTAAATTGCTTGACTTAGATGTTTAAACTATTTTATGTACTGCAGTCACATGAAACACTTTTATTGTGAAAGAATGAAAAGGGAAAACGCTCTCTACACGCAAGCGAGACTAATCAGACAGCCGGTATAGATAAGTTTTCCAAATCTTGGTACATACATTTTTTTTCCAACTTCACTTACCAAGGCTGACCGAGGAATTGAAGTGATTTATTGTAGGATGTTTAATTATTTCTTGTGTAGTAACTTATTTGTATGTAAATCCTAATGAGTTAGCACAGGTGGGCTTGGTGTGGGAGTAGCATAGCAGTAACACGGTGAAGAAAATTAGTGATGAGCAAAGCGAGGCTTCGTGAAACACTGAAACATTTGAAGTATTTGTGCCGGAATTTTTGGACGCTTCAAAAAACCCTGAAACCTTCTCCACACTGACAGCTGCTGGACAATTTGATTATTACCGCATCTTGATGACGCTGTTCTGTGAAACAGTGATCAGCAGTCTGTGACTGTAATGATCCTCTGTAATGACCACACAGGTATACACCTGTGTTTTGTTTTGTTTTTTTGTTTTTTTTTTGGCTCCGTCGGCTTTGGGTTGTTTAGTTCTGTTGTTGTTGTTTTTTTGGTTGTTTTTTTTTTTTTGCTCACAGCCCTCCAAAGTTTGGATTGTTTGGTTGACTGTAAGTTTTCTAGGAATTCATGTTTGATCTACATGCTGTCAAGAAACTCTAGAAGCTGACATAGTGTTAGCTTTTAGTTTAATTAAGCTAAAAAGATATATTTAAATGGAAAAAAATGACTAAAATTCTTCTCCTTCTTTATAAAAAGGTAACATTTATTATATTTTTATGGGGTAATTCTAACCCAGGGGTAGGGAATGTTAGTCCTCGAGAGCTGGTGTAGGAGAAGGTAATTTAGCCATTTAAATCAGCTGTTTGGATCAAGGACACATCTAAAACCTGTAGGACACCGGCCCTTGAGTTCCCTACCCCTGTTCTAACCAATGGTAACGGTCCATGAGTGACCTCTGCTTCATGAAGACGCTGAACTTTCCACTGCTGTGGGTTTTGAACCTTATAACAGTGGCGTGATGTTTTACTGTGAGTCTGGAGTTTTACAAGTGAACTGTTTACATTTTGACCTTTAACCTCTCTGCTCTGTTGTTTCCTATTTCAGACCAGAAAAACATCACAGCTCAATTTGAACAGAACGTCACTCTGACATGTCGAGCTCCAAACAACAACATCATAGTTGTTGTAGAGTGGAGCAGAGCTGACCTGGAACCAGAACATGTTCTTGTGTGTCGGGATGGATACTTTGTTCCAGACGACCAGCATCCATCTTTTAAGAACCGGGTGGATCTGCAGGACAGACAGATGAAGGATGGAGACGTGTCTCTCATTCTCAAGAATGTGACGATTAATGATGCTGGAACATACGAGTGTCGTGTCTTCATGCAGGAAACTAAATCATGGAAATCCATCAGCATCATCAGCCTGAGTGTTGTTGATCCTCCAGGTGAGTGAGTAGAGTTGAGTGTGTGTGTGATCAGAGGTGAAGCTGCTTCCTGGTTGTTGATGTTTGTTTCTAAAGATGTTGTTGATGAGACTTTGTAGAAAGCAGCTGGTCTGAGTGATGTGATCAGAGTGCAGTAGATAATGTCTGACAGCAGTTTGAAGAGGAAATGGATTCTGTTCTGTTCTTCACTCATCACCTACCTGACAGCTGACACCTCACACCTGTTTCTCACCTGCAGGTCAGACAGGAGGACACACAGAGGATGGAGGGAAGGAGGATGGAGGGAAGGAGGATGGAGGGAAGGAGGATGGAGGGAAGGAGGATGGATCTGTTGGACTGAAAGTTGGTCTGTCTGTTTGTGCTGTGCTTCTTGTTGCTGTTGCTAGTTGTGTGATCTACAGGAAACAAACAACAAAAGAGTCAGGATTCATATTTGCCTGCTTGTTGAAATGCTTCAGACGTCTTCAGTGTCTTAAAAGCTGAACTGAGTCTCATCCTGCTGTTGTAGTTTTAGTTCAAGTGTTGTCATTGAACATGTGGACAGATGAGAGACAGCAGTTTAAGCCCTGAATTTGAGGACAAATTCATCCACTCTCCTACCTTGGGGGAAGAAAAACCCACTAATAAGCATTTGGATTATTTCCAGAGAGAGAGAGAAATAATCCACCGGGCATTAAAACAGAGGGTGGAGAAGAAATTTTTTTTAAAAGATGTTTTAAAATCCAATATTACTGTTAGCTGGAGCGAAAGGAAGACACGAACAAAAATGTGCCTTAAAGACCATCTACTCTAAGACAGGAACATCTTAGAACCTATGTTTCTTCAGCCACTCCTTTCTTCCCCTCCATGAATGTTCCAGCTTTCATCCCACTTTAGTTACTGTCCTTTCTTGAGAAGATCTGCATAAAGCAAACATGAGATGTACTAGATTCAAGTACCAGCTACTGTTGGAAGGTAGTTATATTAAGGGAGCGAGCACCTGGAGGGTGTCCATACTGTTGCTGTTTATGAGGCAAGTTTGAAATCTGTACTCCTCAAATTCCACCAGCATGTTAAGTTTCCTACTAGGGGGACCCTGGACCGTGTGCACAGTAACATCAATTGTTTATATTTGTCCTGTTTGCTCTTTATTCCTGCTACATTTATTTATACAATGCCAAATTACAACAAGAAATAAGAGGCTTCATTTTGCGGGTAAAGCTCACAGCAGCGTGGAAATCAAACATGTCTGGTAACAACTGTAGAGTTCGGACGAGTCTTCTCGCAAAGACTGTTGCCATGCAGAAGGACCACAAGGAAAACAAATCTGGAAGTACCAAGTGGAGTTTGTATGTTCTCCCCGTGTTTGCGTATGTTCTCCCCGGGTACTCCTGCTTCCTCGCACAGTCCAAAGTCATGCAGTTAGTGGGGATAGGTTAATTGATTAATCTAAATTGCCCATAGGCGTGAATCTGTGAGTGAATGTGAATGCAAATGGTTGTCTTTCCCTGTGTGTTAGCCCTGTGACAGACTGACGACCTGTCCAGGGTGTACCCTGCCTTTTGCCCTATGACAGCTGGGATAGGCACCAACACTTAAAAAACTAGATATAGACTATGAACATAAATCGCATCTGAAATCCAAAAGAGTAAATAATGAATCCACAAAAATGATAATAAAATTATAATAATCGTAGTGTATGCGTGTTTGCATGGATGTACCCTGTCTCATGCGAGTAGCAATGGGCTTTGTTAGTATAAATAAAAACAATTTACCATGATGTCCATGATCTCAAACCTTGCGTCTGAAAATGGTACAATCAGCTGCCTTATTCCATGAGTAAGAAAGTTTATGACATTATGATGTCACACGTAGTTCACCATCTGATGGAAACAGGAGCTTTGAAGCTGTGCAGTTTAGAAATGGTGCTCAGTGGTTATCTCCACAATGTCATCACAGTCAGTCTCTGCTCAGCCTGGGTGGGTGGTTCTGTTGTCACAGAGATGAGGTCATTTCCTGTCAGATGAGGTAATTGGAGATTTCTAAATCAAAAAGAACCCATTTTGATAAATTACTGAAGAGCTTCAGAAAGTTACCTTTCGCTCTGCTTCTATACAAAGACACCATGAGGAGAGTGGAGATGAAGTACGGACAGAACACCACCAGGTGGAAGACTGGTCTGAACACAAGGTGGGGGGAGGAGGGGTCAGGGGGTGGTGCTGAGGTAGGGGGAAGGATTGTGGTTGTAGGTCTACCTGTGGAGAGAGAATCCCACCTAAATATATAAATTGAACAAATGATTAAACAAGAGTGAAGCTGCTCACCTGTGACAGTGATGATCGCCCCATGATCTGAAGGTTGGGGGTTCGAATCCACTGAAAGGCTACCCTGAGGTACCCCTCAGCAAGATACTGTCCCACACTGCTCCCCGGGCACCTGCTTAGTGGCTGCCCACTGCTTCACTGAGTGAGTGGGTCAAATGCAGAGAAAAACAAATAATTTCCCCACAGGGATCAATAAAGTATACATTATTATTATCACTATGGGGCACAGAGCTTTCAGTCACGCTGCTCCTCGGCTCTGAAACTCACTTCGTTCAGTCCTAAGAAATATAGATTCCCTTCCCGTATTTAAGTCACAACTCAAAACCTACTTGTTTATACTCGCTTTAATACAGATTTTACTTGCTGTCAAATTGTTGTGTGTGTGTGTGTGTTTTTATTTTATTTTATTTTTTAAATTTTGTTGTCTGTGGTGGCATTTTGCTGGTTTCTGTTGAATCTAGAATTAGAATCTATTTAATCTACTGTTTCATTGATGTCTTTTTCTCTCTGTAAGGTGACCTTGGGTTTTAGAAAGGAGCCCTCATAATGTATTATTACTTATTATTATTAACATGAAATTTTTGCATGACTTTAACAGAGAAAAGAAGAAACTGTGACAGTGTTAGGCATGTAAAAAATGTTGATGGAACTCTTGCAGCTCTGTCAGACTGAGAGAAATGATTCAAAATCAGACTTTTTGGAACAGGTTCTGTGCAGAAGACGTCCTGAGACAGGATGTGGCGAGAACAGCTTCATGCCATTTTGTTTAGGCCCTGAGTCATTTCAAACATAACTGATGTAATGTTGCAAGTTTAGTCATACAGTTAAAAGGAGCTTTCATTTTTTTCATGAGTATCTCCTTTGCTGTTACAGAAGTCTGAGCTCATTTATTTACAGTAAACTTCTGATTAAAAGGGAATTAGACCATCTTTGCTGTAAACCATGCCATGTGTTTATGTGCTTAATGTACGCAAATCTGCAACTCGTTACACAGCCTTAGAAAACTGTTAAAACGCAGTAGATCAGAGCTGCGCTGTGCCATTAATGTGCTCCAGTAAAGACCGAAGGCCCTGCTAGGTTTGAGTTTTTTAGTTCAAGCTCAGAGAAACACAGCAGTAACCTCTAGTTATGTCAAGGTCCCACATTGGAAAACTACATAATGGAAAATTACCAGGATCTGCAAGAAACTATATCAGTATTGTTAGCTGGATGAGTCATAGCCTGTAAGTAGTGAAGAGTCAGAGGGAGATGCTGCAGACAGACACATGTATTTCATCTGTTTCAGCTCTACTTTGGTTACAAAGAATCATTTGAATGTTTGAGCGACTCTGTATAAAACATGTTAGCACATTGTTTTATATGCTGGTATCTCTCTGTACATCAGTATGTTTCATTAGTGTGCTCTTAGTGAGGTTTTAAGGGTTGAGTACAAATTAAAGTCAGATTCATCTGTTAGTCACAGATTTTATTAATTAGTTTTCCCCACAAATTTATGATCTGGATTACTTTGAGTGAAATACAGTGGAAACACATGAACAGTGGCTTGCAGAGCTCATGAGGTTTTTACATTTAGAAAAGATGAGATATACACTGGCAGGTTCAACCACCAAATTTCTTAAGGCATGGCAGCCATTCCTGATGTACATGGAAACATTTAAAATGACCACCTTATCATGACCGGATGCCATATCTCTATATCACTATCATAGTTAACTGTACACTGAATGTCCCTTATACATTTTATTTTACATTTTATTGACTTTTTATATTTGTTTGTTGTTGTTTGTTTTTTGTTGTTTTGTAGGGGTTTCTTTGGTTTGTTTGTTTGTTTTCCTTCTCTGTTTCTGTTATCTATTGGGGTATTATAAATACTGAACAGCAAACTACTGTATGTTCAATGTTTTGTTATTAACATGCTGCTGTGACTGAAAATAAAATGTATAAAAAAAAATACAGTGGAAAAAGTTTAACTTTAGGAGAGTCACTATATGCATAACATGTTCTTTTAAAAAGGTACAACGTTGCATTTTTCTGTTTTTAATGTTCTTTGTAACTTTGAATCAATCATCCTCATATTATAATGTCTCTGATCAGAGCAGACGGCTGCAGCCTGCCTAGTGGGAAAATTTGTAGTAATAAAAAGTTGAAGTGGTGCTCCTCACTGAAGCCACTACTCCATAGCTTCCCAGTCACAGGCCCCATTTAAATTGCTAACATGTATCTCAGCTTGAGCTTCTAGAAAGCATTTACAGTCAAAATAAAGAGAAAACTACTGAAACCAGTTTTGTTTTCATTTTATTGAAATTAAGGAAACATGTCACAGTCAAAAGGACATTAGATGAGCAGTAGTGCTTATTGTGACCCTCCAAGACGCACTAACAAAAATGCTGCATGTTAAAATACCAATACAATGAAAGGTTATTGCTTAAAGGACAAAAAAACAAGTTAAGTGGAGCAGGCTTATTGGCTGAAGTTAGTGCAAAGACAAAAAGAACAAAAGACAAAGAAAATGAATTAAGGTGCTTAACAAATATACATTTATCTGCTTTGATTTGTCTCCTGAGCTTTCGAGTTCATCAGCTGCTCTCAGGGAAAAGTCATGCTTTTCCCTAGCAACGTGAGGACAGAAAAGATTAGGAGATCACTCTGATGTAGGTCTTTATGGCCACACTGTAAACTTGAGACAAGCCAGTAGACTGACTGTGGATGACAACCCTTGTTGCAGCTTCACTGTTATTTTCTGCAAGCTAACAGGAAATTAAGCTTTATCTGAGCGAGGCTAAAGAGTCAGAAAAGAGCCACGAACAGCAGAACCTACAACAAGAGCTAAAGCATTCGCTATCAGGGTTAGCTAACATAAATCAGGAGGACGAAATCCAGCATGACTTGTGTCTCCTGTAGTTAATTAAAGCAACAATAGCTATAACAATAATAATACTAATAAGCAGCCCAGCAGAAACAGACACAGCAGCTCTAACTTCAACCTTGCCTCCTCCTTCCTCAGCCTCATCCCCTCCATCGCTAAAACCTGTAAAGTAGAAACAGGTGTGAGGACAAAGTTGAGTCGATGTGTTTTGTAGTTTTCCTGAACATCAAAATGACTTCTGTGCTTCAACTGTTCTGTCAGCACTCGTTTTAACTCAGAACATGTAGTGAAGCTGCGTGATGCTTATGATCAACTCAAATTCAATCCATGCGTCCCGTGTTTGTCCCGAGTCACATGCATGGTAACTGTTGGATAAACAGGAAACTGACCACAACAAAATGTAATGCCAGAAACACAAACACATGTAAGTGACACCAACTCCATGGACAACTTGGCTGCAGAGTTAGTGTGAGTGAGAACAAACCCCAACATATTACAAACCCAGTAGTTTTCCAGACTGGGATTTTTTTTACTTGCTTATTGGAAACAGCAAGCATTCATACAATCCAGGGTCTCTTACTGTTATGGCACAGTAGACAAAATGGAGGACCTCAGAGTGACATGTTACGTGTTCATGGTTTGCAGCCGTGTGCTCTTCACTGTGCCACATACCTCATACTAAATCAGTGAGCTGCTTTCTATACAGATCAAGGAGATAAATGTACTTTTAAAATGGTAAATGTTTCTTCCCTAACTTGTAAAAGTCTCAACCACAACAACACTGTGAGTGTACGAGTACCAAAGTGTACATGCTTGACCTACTTCCTGCTTCCTCTGTCTCCCTCACCATAATCGGTTAAAAACTGTAGAAGAAAAACGTGTCTCTGGGCAGCTTAACTAACAACATGCCATCACACGTGAACTGAATAGCATGCTGTGCTTTTCAGAGCAGAGTGTAAAACATCAAATCACAAACACTGCACGTGATGCATAAAGGTTTTATTTTCTCTGCTGTCCGACACGCCCCGAACTGACATTTATGGGCAAATGATTTAAACTTTCAGCGGTTTGTTCTTTTCAAAGATAAACTCCAAACAAAAAACAAGTCATAAATAACCTGCACAACACACTGTAGAAAACATGATACAAATTAAAACTTCCAAATACATATGAATACAAATGAAAGCTCAATAAGCACTCGGTTTTCCAGAGAAACACGGCAGTAACTATCACCTCGGATCTGTATGTAGTTCCTGCATTGTTAAACTACCTAATGGAAAATTACCAGGATCTGCAATAAACAGAAAGTATATCAGTCCTGTCAGATGAGTCATTTTGTTATACTGAGTGAGTCCCTGCAGTCAGTCTATTTCAGCTTTATTCAAAAACAGATCAGGTTCTCTAATCCACCATAAAATACCAGCATTTTACTGTCGGGCTGTAATGAACACAGCAAAATGATACAAGTATAACAGAGCTGTAATGAGGAGCTGGACACTAGAGCCACATCTATCTAATGAAACATTATGGTTGAGAGCATCAGCAGGATCAGGCTCAGAAAGTACTTTAAGTATTTGAATGTAGCACAATTTTAATGTATTTTCTTGTACTTTTTAAAAGTATTTCTAAACTATTCTGCTTTCTGTTTCTACTCCACTGTATTTTGGATGAAACATTGTACTTTGTGCTCCATAGTTTATTTGTATCGCTTTATTTCAAAGCAATAAAATCATTAATGAAGCCAAATGTGATCGAATATAATCATGGATAGAATTCCAGTAAACCAATTGTCTCCACTGTATTCATTTTTAATCACGTGGTTTGTTGTTTGTTTGCCCTTGTTCTTCTTACTCCTAAAAAACAAAACAAACCTGCTGAGTGTACAACAAACTGGATGTTTGTGACGGAGCAACCACAGAGAGAGGGTCTTTAAGCATCTTCATAGATAATCATTGCTGTAACTCACAGAGGAGACACAGTAGAGGTGTTTGCTCCATCCTTCTTCTTGGTTGAATCAGGGCAACATTAGGACCAGTTCATGGTCCTATCAAGTGGTCCCTCCTAATCTCTTCTGTGACAGTTAAGTTTTTGTGGTGTTTCTGTGTTGGTTAAACCAGGTGGTAGCAGAAGCACAGATACACGGTAAAAGATTAGATTCAACTTTGTGTCTTTTACTTTGTGGATTTAAGAGTTTGTGGCTTGATAATAATTCAGTTATAACGTATTATAAGTCTTATAAGGTGAAGAAAGGACAGTAGGAAAGACGATGCTCTTCTCACACAATCATTACACTGCATAACCACAAAGTTGTCAATCCCTGGCTTCATAATTCTAGTGACAGAATCTTCTTCTACTTTAAAATTAATTCATGGTTCAAATGTAAAGAACATCTAACAGCCTGTATAGCAGCATGTAAGTTAACAGTGTGATCAGTTCAAAGTTTTTCTAAGTGTGGCCTTTCCAGAGTTTGGCTTTGTGTAAAAGCAGCCTGAGAGACATAAAGAAAGTTTCTTATCATGTTTTTTTCCCCTGTGGCTGCACTGCACAAGCTCATGTGGTTTTACTCTGATCACAGCTGAGGTTGCTCAGATAGTAACAACATGTATAACTGAGGGTGGTTGAGTAAAAATAGCACAATCTAGACTCGAAATGGGCGGTGACTTAACTGTCACTTGTGCCTAACTTGAGTTCGCATAATGGAAAAATACACTGAAGTCACATGTCATCGATCAGAAAGTTTACAGCAGCAGTCTAACCAAAAGGAGCAGAAACTGAAGCGTCATAGTTAATGTTTATGACGTTAAGCTGTTGTTCACTGTGCTGCACGCTGTACTTGGCACTGAAACATTTGAAGTGAACAAAGACTTCCAGATGTTGGTCTGCTCCCTCTCTGCAGACAGCTTTCCTGATCATGAGACAGTTCAAATCACACCTGTCTCATGATCCTGGATCAGGCTACTTTGCTTTTTTTTTTTTTAAATTACTGTTCTTTCATTTTATTTATTCTGACTCATATGTACATGTGTGATACAGCAATGCCAGAGCTGACACTGATATATTACTATGCAAGCAGGAAATTGAGTCCTTATGACCTGAGGTCACACATTTTGATGACAACTGTGAGGAGGAGGAGGCCCCAGGTGGAGCCCTCTTGCTCAAACGGCAAGAGCCCCAGTTAAACCAGAGGCAATGGGCAGCCCACCCCACCAGAGGTCGGTGACTCCGGTACACGAACAGTGCCCCAGGAGCCTGAGAACAACCCACCAGAGACCACAGATTTCTCTCTCTGATCAGTGCTGTAGACTCATACAGTTGAACTTTGACCTCTTTAACACCTCTGCTATGTGTCATTTCCTCTTTTAGATGAGAAAATTATATGTATAGTTCAATGAATTTACTGCCAATTTTCTTCTGAATACACCGCTTTGAAAAAGATCCAACATATTGTACAAAAATGGAGTTTATTTGTGCTTTAAAGAATTTCCTTCACATAAACTTTTTCCTATTAAAATAAGACTTTGACTTGAACTAAAGTTCAATTTTGAGGAAACAGATTTATTGTCTTTGCACTAAAAGAAGAGCAGCTGTACATAGAAACATAGTTGTGGTAAGATAAACTATATATAAAATAATATACAACTAATAATATACAACTATGAACACACACTACAGTACCTCGCCCCCCTAAAACACTTTAAAATCAAACCCTATCACCTGTCAAGACAGAAAAAGTTCATTTTTTTCTATCAGAAATTTCTTGGTTTTGAGAACAGTAGTTCTGGATTATTTTATTGGTACTCCGACACTTCTACTAAACTTACTGGATTTCAACATATCTTCCTATCCCCCCAAAACACTGACATTAAATAATTATCAGGTGATATTTTTTTGTTATTCGTGGTTGAAAAATATTTCTAAAATAGAAAGAATTAGTTTCACAGATTGTACAACAGCATCAGTTTGAGGTACATCTTAAACGTTGCCTTCATGAAACTTCAGAACAGGAAAAAGTTTGTAACAGTTTTTTGCTGTCACTTAATCCATTATAATAAAACCAAATATTCTCATCAGTAAGAATTAAGGAGGTCAAAAAGAAAACTACACCTCGATGGTAAGTCAACCTTTTCAGACCAAAGTATTACACAATTTTTTTATCCTGCTGAACTCACCAAAGGTTTTTGATGCTGACATCAGTAATGGAGAAGTATATTTGTACGAGGCAGTTATTCACTAAGTTCACAGTGCACTGAGACAGAATTTAGATATTCATAAACATAACGCTTAAAATATTTAGTTACGCTCTTTGAGAAGAACCTCTGGTAGTCTATCAAGAAAACATTGTGAGGTTCTCAGTTAACAACCGTGTGTTAACCAGATTAGGTGTCATTCATTTTAAGTATATATATGTATGTATATATATATATATATATGTATGTATATATATATATCTATATATATATATCTATATATATCTATATATATCTATATATATATATATATATATATATATATATATATATATAGAGGGAGAGAGATGCAAAAATATGATCCAGTAATATCATATATAGGATTCTGGAGATGTACACTTTAAGTACACTGTATATATATATTATGTATTTTCAATTTTCAGATATATTGAGAAAATAATTATTATTTTCTTAATATAATAATTATTTCTGATTGGCTGTGTAGATTAATACAGGAAAACTGCAGCACCTGGATTCTGACTTTAGAAAGGCCACAGTAATTTGGGCTCGATCTTATAATTACAGAACTTAATGTTTCAATATGATCAATTCTGTTTATTACAAGCAGGTGCATGCAGGTACAAGACCTATCATCTATCACTGCTATGTTTCCTCTGGCTTATCAACACCACTGTAGGCTATACTTTGATTTAAATACCAGTATCCAAAATGTAATTAAATATATAATATATATCTTATATAAATCTCATTCTTAGTGTCATATAGGCTAAATGAGACAGAAAGAGACTGTTAGACTCATATCTTTTCTTTTGTCATATCAGATTTCTGGAGTAAACATGTCTTAAATAAAAGTTGTGCACGTATTGAAGGCCGTACCCCCCAAAATGTGCAGAAACTGACGTGTTTCCCATTTATTTAAATTCCACTATCGGCCCTGCCCACTTGAGGCAGGCTGGCATTAGTGATGGGATTTCCGGCTCTTTTTAGAGAACCGGCTCTTTCAGTTCGGCTCACTAAAAAGAGCCGGCTCTTTCGGCTCGAACTGGCTCTTCAGGTTGTTTTGTTGCTTTAATTAATTTATTATTAACAACAATATAAAATTATGCACAAAAGGAATTACTAATGTAAAAAAAAAGTGGTTTTATTTATATATGTTTATATATAAATTAGAGCTGGGCGATAGAACGATAACGATATGTATTGCGAAATAACTTTTTCTCGATAGAAAAGTTAAACTATTGCGATAGGCCTCATCTCTCTTGTCCTCTTAAAAAAAAGAAGAACAGCCAATCCAAATTAAGTAGCGCAGAGCCAAACCAATCACAGCCGCAGCTTCACGTCACGTGACTTGTTACGTACAGCACAAGTGCCAAGCCGCACGTGTGTATTTGTTTGGCAAGCAGCCAGCCGCCGTGCCGCCCGGGTAATGGAGGAAATGAGTGCGCCGACTAGAGAAAAATCAACCGAGAGGAAATGAGTGCGCCGAGAGCGTGACCGAAGGTGACCGAAGAGAAAACCAATGATGGTTCCAATGCCGGAGAGATTGTCGAACGGAAGAGCCATAGAAGTTCTGTAGTGTGAAGGTATTTCAGCTATTTCAAGTCTGACAAAAAACAGAGTAGCGTGCACTGTAAATTGTGCCGAAAGCAAGTCTGGAAATACAATAAAGCGGTGCATGCTCAATCTCTCACTGGAAGCGCTGATTCGTCATTCGGCTTTTGTCAGACTAAAGTAACTGTTAAAACTGTTTGAAAAGCTCAGCTATACAACAAGGAGAGATTGAGAATTTCCTTTTAGTTCTCAGTTTATTTGATATTGACAAAAGTTAGTCAGTTTTGTCTGTTCTTCTGTAAAACAAACTAAGATTTATTTTTAGAATTAATATTTTGTTTCTAAGTGGAATTGACAATTTAGTCTGTTTCGTTTGTTCTATTTTGAAACTTAAACGCTTTAGCGGCTGCCTTTTGTGTAGTTTGCAATATTTGCCTTTATTTAACTGAAAAAGTCTGATGTTCCTTAAGTACATCTACCCTGTTGAACTTATTAAGGGAAATAAATATTTAAAAACAAGCTGCTGATTATTTCACATTTTACTTGTGAGCAACGGCACATTTAAATCTTACAAATATAGTTATTTGGCTTATATCGTGATAGATATCGTTATCGCCTGAAATGAAAAAAACATATCGTGATATGAAAAAATCTTATATCGCCCAGCTCTAATATAAATATATGTGGTGGCCCCTAAAGACAAAACACGTACAAACTCCAAAAAGCATTTCTAGCATGAACTGAACTTCCAAAACAGAGTTACCTAGATCACTTAAATCAGCGGTCCCCAACCTTTTTTTGCGCCATGGACCGGTTTATGCCCGACAATATTTTCATGGACCGGCCTTTAAGGTGTCGCGAATAAATACAACAAAATAAAACTAGTACCAGTACCGAAAAAAATAAAATTTATTCATAACACACGTGAAAAGACCAAGGAAAACAGAGTAAACGATAAAAACGATAACAAAATAATGCTGAAAACTGATAAAAACCCTGAAAACTATACATTTCACACCTGAGCCTCAACTCTTGCGGCCCGGTACCAAACGACTCACGGACCGGTACCGGTCCGAGGCCCAGGGGTTGGGGACCGCTGACTTGACGCAGCACATACAAACTCCAAAACCCATTTCTAGCATGAACTGAACTTCCAACACAGAGCTACCTAGATCACTTAAATTACACAATTGAAAGCATGTGTGTATTGTTTGTGTATTTATACACAAGCATTCATATATAGTCAAATAATAAAAAAATATATATGTTCATTTACCTGTTATTACCACACACCAAATCCGGTCGTTGGTACTTGCTGGCTTGTGTAGCCACTAGGTAACAAAAGCGCAACACTGCCCCTAGCATCCTGGAGCACTTCTGTTGTCTTTTGTACGTGTTTTGAGTTTTTATGTGCTTCTGAGGTTTTACATGTTTTGGAGTTTGTACGTGTTTTTATGTGTTTGAGTTTTTACGTGTTTTTGAGTTTGTACGTGCTTTGTCTGTAGGGGCCACCGTAAATATACTTTTATTTATTCACTCCACATAAAATGTAATAAATAAATCATCTAATACAAAAATCAACTATTCACATGTCAACTTTTAACTATTTAAATTTTCAGCTTTTTCCTTTTACAAATTTAAAGTGAAACAACACAAAACACTGCAAACCACAACACAGTTAAATATAAATTATAATATGAAAACAAAAAGAGCATGCATATTCTCTGTCATATGGGCCTGCATGAATAAACTGTCTGAATCCTTTGTCATCTGCAACTGAAAATAGTTGTGGGTGATTACTATACCTTTCTAATGTGACGTTGTTGTCTCTGGCTCTTTCTCTCTCTCTCTCACTCCTGCTCTGTTCCTGTGTTACGGAGTGTAACTACCGCCCCCCCGCCCCCCTTCCCAGTGTAAAGCACAAGGCTCGCATGCAGAGTGAAGCGAAAAAAAGTGCGAGAGAGAGAGAGAGAGAGGGGGAGAGGGTGAGAGAAAGAAAAAAAACCTACGGCTCCCGACGTTCACGTCATAGACCCGGCTCTAGAGCCATTTCGTTAGCGACCGACCCATAAAACATGGACGACGCGACAGCTCCCCAAAAGTGAAGCCAAAACGTCTCTATCGCCCCCTGGTGTCTGGCTGCAGTATAGGTCATAAACCCCGCCTCCTCCATGTTAGCGGATGGGACTGGGGTCAGAATAAAATAAATTTATTCTCCTCAGATAATTTTTTTCCAAAGATTCTTTCTTTTGTTATCAATAGTTCTCATCACGCTGATTTATGTCCAAGGGGTCTCCTCTCCCATAAGTTTGATTCTAATTCCTACCGCGGTGATGTTAAATTGGGGTGAAACGTCATCATAATAGCTTTGACTGACAGCTGCAGTCACGGAGAAACTGGCGTATCTCTGTTCGGGAATAGCAGATAGAGCGAAGGCTCTGAGAGGACGCCCAGCGTTTACGTTACGAAAACACGACCGAGTGTTTTAACCTGACAGCCTGAGGTGTTCTTCAGTAAACTGGACTACCCGACAGAAGGACCCGAGGCCCCGCTGCACTTTTTCGGTAAGTGAAACGTGTTTGTAAGCTAATCCGTAACTACCGTCCTTAGCTCGGTCCTGAGACCTAGCTAGCTAAGATGAGCACTCGGCTGTCAGGGTTCGTTTAGCTAATCTGTGCAGGTGAATGAATTTACTAAAGAAATCAAGAGAAACGCTCCGGGCTACTCACTAATTACCGTTACTGTACTTTTATTACAAGTATTATACTGTAAAAGCAACAGGCTGCACTCTGCTTCAGCTCTTGTGCAGAGCTGATTATTAAATATGTGCAAACAACAGCATGTTTTCAGTCTCTTGCCACATCTGTAAAGACAGTAACTTTTTTAAAAAAAGCTTGTACCTTGTAGCTCCTCATTAATCAGGAAGTATGGATTAAACTACTGTAGTGGACTGTAATACTGAAAAAAATGTAGATCCTGAGTGTGTGAGGACAGAAGAATCAGCTTTATTTCAATTTTGAGGGATAAAATTTATATCTGAGTTTGATGGTTCTGTTCTCTTTGTGATTACAGGAGCTGCCCTCAGATTCAGACCTCAGCACCACCCAGTGACAGCAGACAGATCATCCAACATGTTCACATGTTAACTGCAAAATGAACTGATGAAAACAGTACAAAGGTTAAAGTACCACATGTGCTGCAGTGAAAGCTGCAGCTGTTTTATTGATAAAGTTAAAGACAAAAAAACAAAAGGATTAATCACTCATGTAACTGTGTCACTATATATCAGCATTAACAGGACCTCAGTTTGTATCTCAGACCTGCACAGCTTCCGTTTTAAACACTTGATGTACTCAGCTGCATGAAGAGCATATGAGATTTTCTCTAACACAATTAAATAAAACCTGATGGAGGTCAAAGGTCGTCACTTGTATGTTGAACTACAAACTTGTCATCTGGAATTCTTTCACAGTTTTTTGCACATAGTGGGTTATTTACCATAAAGTGATGCAGAGTTATTCATACCAGAGTAACCAGAGAGGATCACATATTTTTTAAATATATAACTTTCTACAGGACTGAATATAATATCTTTATGTAAAAGTCCGGAGCCTCTGGGGAGTATCCGAGTATTTATAACATTACACAAACCAGAGGTCTCATCACAGTGTTCATGAAATGCTGGGTTTATCCATCTCCTGGGGCGGGCCTACAGAGGAGTGCTGAAGATTTCCCTGTGAGGGAGCTGCTGGTGAAGATCATGAGTCCTGCTTGATCAATGCGATGAGCTTCAGTGTTCCTGGTGTTTCTTAAATGAAGCCTCTTTCAGTGGGTCAACAGAACTTCTGGCACAGGACAGCTGTGATGAAAGAAAGGGAAGAAGTTTCTCCAAACCTCTGGACGCAGAAACCCAGCTTGGTCCTGATGGTCTCCCTCACTAGTTTCTCTCCAGGTTGAATGTAGCTGTTGATATAATATGGACTCTATTATTAAATGAAAAGAACACAGACTACACTACTGAAACGTTCTGCTGCTGTTTTTAAAGTTTCCATGTTACCAGGCTGTAGACTAGAGATTTAAACAGTTTTAGATCCATTACACTCAGTCTTATGTTAAAATCTCAAAGGACAGCATTATATTTTTGATATTAACAGTAACTCTGGGCCTCTGTAGAGTGTGCAGCTGATGTCATCGCTGTCTAAAAATGGATTAAAAAAAACATAAGTGTTGAAGACTATTAAGAGTAGCAGGTGTGTAGCATCGCTAACTAGCTAGCAACAAGCCTCCAACACAGTGCGTATGTTAGCGACTAATATAGCAAACGAATTAACAACAGAGCGATTTTAGAACTATAAGATGATAAGCTGTGTGTCTTTTTTTTTTTTTTTTTTTTTTGCCTGTCCCGTTTGGCTCTTTTGCCATCAGAATTGTTGTCTAAAGGCAAAGAAAGATGCCCAACGGATTTACTTTACCAAACTGACCATCCCAGCCTTGCCGTAATGGTCCATTTGATTCACCTTTTATTGTTTATTTTATTTTCACTTACTGAATACGGGACAGACTTGACTGGGGGAAAGAAGGGGAGAAAGAAAGAGGGAAAGAAACAGCTGAGAAGAGGGACGGGGGAGAAGGGCAAAAGACAAAAACCAACAGAATGAGCAGAAAAAAAAATGCATATATCAATCACCTGGATCACCTGCTGAGAAAGAAAAAAGAAAGCAAGCAGAAGAGAACAAGAGTAATAGAATAAACAACATCACAATGATATATGGGAATATGACAGTAAATACTAAATGTTAAACATTATTGTGCAGCACATAAGATCAACAGAACACAGTGTGCTTTGAGGTAGGAGCCAAAAAGGGTGTAGTTTGTGGGTGTGATCACCCGTGTGTACACCTGTGAGCATGGACGCGCTTGTTTTTTGTTTTTTTAAAAGGTTCCTTCATGTAATAATCTGCTAGAGGGTGTGGGGGGGCCACAGCCCCGTCCTCCAGGGCGTGAAGCAGGTGTGGAGGAGATCAAAACTCCAGACATCCAGAGGCCCCCAGAACACAAGAGACCAAGGAAGACCAACAGAGGGGCAGCTGCGCCACTGTCCCAGAAAGAGCTGAGGAGAGTCCCAGATGAGGGCTCACTCAGCAGCCGCGGAGCAGAAGCCAGGGGGAGTTGCAGTGACGCGCCCGTGAGCTCCGCCGGCAGCCAGCTGCGCCTGAGTGACCGAGCCCCAGGCCGAGAGGCCGGGGGCACCCCACCTCCGGCTGTGTGTCTTTTCTTATAACAGTGACATGGTTGTATTTACCTTAATTAAACGAGTCGTCAGTCGCGGTAAACCAGCAAAAAAACTCGAGCAGCCGGGCTACGTAAAAAGTGTAGGGGGCGTGTTTGCGGTCACGTCCAGCGGGTGTGTGGGCGGGAGTGTTACACAGTCGCTCTTCTACTTTAAATAACACTTTCAAAATTAATTGGGCTAAACATTTTCTTAAAAACTACCTCTATCTGGAACTTTATACCATATCATATTTTCTCTCGTTTTGGTGGCTTTAATTTTGTTTTAAATTGTAATTACAATGTTGAGAAACTCCCTGTAAAGCTTTCATCCTTCCATAAGCAGGTCCTCTTAGCGTGGACCCTCATTTATAAACACAACTTCTCACCTCACAAATACCTCATCTGGAACAACAGAGATATTTTATATAAAAATAAATCTCTCTTCCTGGAAACTTGGCTCCAAAATGGGATCCTATTGGTGGCTCAGCTGGTTAATAAAGAGGGACAACTACTTACTTACAACGACTTTATTGCACTATATAATTTTCCAATCAGTGTTCAGGAATTCTCAATGGTGCTTGGTGCCATACCCTGAGGGACTTTAATATTATATAAAAACACTGACAGCTCAATATCTACCTCAGTCACTCTCCCTGATCCAGCTGAGTCACCAATAGGAAAAATCTGCTTTTCACAGGAACTTGGTAACAGCAATAAGAGAATACGTAGTTTATTCCAAGAAGATATCGTCTCTCTCCCATATATAACATCTTATTGGAACCGATATGTTCCAGATATCAAGTGGAAGACAGTCTGGATGGTCCCCCATAAATATTTGATTGTAAATAAGGTGAAAGAAGTCTCATTTAAAATTCTACATATATGTTATCCAGCCAGTCACTACATGGTAAAATGTAAAAGGGACATTGATACTAATTGTACTTTCTGTGGGGATCATCCAGAAACTGTGACACATCTTTTTTGGTACTGTTCTTTTACACAGAGATTCTGAAAGAAATTTAGCAGGTTTGTTATTGTCCATATTTTAAGGGAGTTTTCTTTATGATCGGAAAATGTTTTATTCTGTTTCTTTAAGTTCCCCAAGAAGTATGATAAATGTTTTTTATGATAAATTTGTTGATACTTTTAGCTAAATTTTTGATCCATAAATGTAAGTTTACTAACAAAACACCATATTTCTGTCATTATTTTAAGGATGTGGAAATGTACATACAATCAATATCAGACTCCACCAACAAAAAGGCTCTCAAAACAATATATATATGTGAATTTTTGCGTGTATTCTTATAATTGTTACCTTTTTCTTTTACCCCTGGCTTTGTGTGTTCATGTTCTGTTGTTTTGTATACTTCATCTGTTCGTATGTTGTATACTCATTGTTTGTTAAATAAAGTAAAAAAAAAAATACACAGTCGCTCTACCTCAAGTCACTACTGCGCAGACTCTGGCTCCAAATTTGCAAGATGGCAGCCTCCACAAGCGGGATATTTTGGCACAAAATTTGGCTTCATTTTTGCACAATGGTAGGAGGCGGTGTCGCGTCGTCCATCTTTTATACAGTCATTGGACCGACCCATCATTAGCTGGCTTACAGGCTCAGCTAACGGAGTAGTGGCGATAAGACGATAAGCGTCGCTGTGGTCTTTACAAATAGCGTCACCTGGAATATTTATGGGATTATTCTATTTTATTAACATCGATCTTGGAGATCCACAAACCTGATGTGGGATTCGATAAAATGTCTCTTACTAGTCTGGAGTTTCTCTTACTACCGACCCTCGTTTGCAGGTGAGATTTAACCCTTGCACCAAGTATATTTTGGAAAGTAAAACTAAGCACACATTATTATAGTGTTTTCTGACTGAGCCGAACCTCCTTTATTGTAACCCATCTATGGTGGACAATAAGTGTACTCCTACAACACGATGGAGTTGCTCGTTTATAATCGCTAGCAGGCGATACTAGTCTCGCTTTAAATGTATACGGTACATTTTTAGACAGCGGCTAGCCCCAGCTATGGCTAACTAGCAATTAAATATGCGGAGAAAGGCCTCACTGCATTTACCTACTGCTATATTAGCCGGACACCGAGTATTAACGGCAAGCAATGATGGCCAAGAATGTAGCCGGCTCTAGGCTCCTCTCCTTTGGCATCCGGAGCAGCGTTGCTTGAAGGTCACCGCGTCTTCTTCCGAGTTTTATTGGCGGTTGCCAAACAACAGAATGGTGGATTAGCGCCACCAACTGGTATGTCTGTGAAGGTTCTCAGTCATCATACCAACTGGTATGGAATGGAACGACGCTTGCGCATTAGTGTGTTTTGAGAAAAACAAATGGCGCTCAGTCCAATGATAAAGGAATGAACTTTATGAAGTAAGTACTGGGTCTTATTGGTAATGGGCATTTGAAGCATTTGTGCCGGAATTGTATCGAGGTTTCGAAACAATCTGAAACTCATCTCCACTTATGCATCGGAACCTCGACAGTGTAGGAACGTCTGTTCCGAGCTTCAATTCCTAGGTTTAATATCGCTCTGATATCTAGCGGAACAAATGTTAGCACGACGAGAATCTCAAAACGTTAAATCCAGCTAAATTAACGAACATTGGCGATGTCTCCACATAACGGGGCTCCGGTATTGCAGGCTTTGGTTAGTTCCGTTTTTTTGTTTTGTTTTTTCTCTTTTGGCGGTGTGAAGCTAAACGAGTAGACGGTTCACTTTTTAAGCTAAAAATCTTTTAACCAATTGTTTGGCCAGTGTATGCTAAGTAAAGAAACGCACCTACTTAATCATTTTGTTCCTCCTTAACCCAAATCCTTTAATTCCAAGCCGAAGTTGAAAACGTTTTGGTTTTGTTTTCTTAATCCGGACGCGTACATAAGCGTACGTTGTAGTTGGGAGTAGTAGTTGGGCTGTTACTAATGACGTATCACAACTGCCCGCAGGGATAAACGGTTGGAGACTTAACTGTTGAAAAATATATAAAGTCCTTAAATAAATTGTGACCTTGAATTGTCGCTCATGTTACTCTCTCATACACACACACACACATACATATATATATATATATATATATATATATATATATATATATATATATGTATAGAGAGAGAGAGAGAGAGAGAGATAGATAGATATGTAGTTACATACAGTTGTATATTTTTTGCAGTGAGAAATTATCTATACAGACAAGATTAAATATCAGTCTGTCATCAGCCTTATTTTTCATGTTTCAGAATGGTTCACTGATCTGTTGAAGCTTATTTAACGTACAAACTGATTATTTTAAAAACATTTTTGATTGATAAACAGGTTAAAATAATTTATGCAGTCTTCCTGTGAAAACAATCTGAAGGCTGGATGAATTGTCTGTGTCTTCAATGCTTTGAGCAAAATTTCTTCTCATTGATGTCTCAGCAGCTTAAACATTAGTTACAAATCTGATTACACACACACACACACGGTTGTAGCAGTAACACCCTCACAGTTATTGTGGTCAGTGTGAGCTCAGTGTGTGAACTTGTGTTTACAGGCAGTCTGTGCAGACTCACAGGCTGTGCATTTATCTGACACTTGAACTGGTTTCATTGTGCTTGGCTTTGTTTTTGCTAAAGATCTGATGGTGAAACTGTGTTTTGTTTTTACTGAACTGTGTTTCACACTCTGTTCTTACTCCAGACTTTCAGGAGCAGGGTTAGAGCTCACTTTTATTCCTCTGTGTGGTGTTCTTGTTCTGACTCTCATGGTTAGATTTGCCTCAACCACCATAAACCAGAGAACAGTAGTTTCACTCTGATCTTCACTCTGATTGCGTGCTGTAGCAGTGAACACTTGAACTTTGAACCCTTTAACCTCTCTGCTCTGTGTTGTTTCCCCTTTAGACTCGAGAAACATACTCGCCGAGTCTGGACAGAACATCACTCTGACATGTCGAGCTGCAAACAACAAAACCATACAAGTTGTGGAGTGGAGCAGAGCTGACCTGGGAGATGAATATGTTCTTTGTTACCGGGATGAGCAGTTTGATCCACATGACCAGCATCCATCTTTTAAGAACCGGGTGGATCTGCAGGACAGACAGATGAAGGATGGAGACGTGTCTCTGATTCTGAAGGATGTGACGATTAATGACACTGGAACATACGAGTGTCGTGTCGTCCAGAGTAAAACAAACCACAGGAAGAGATCCATTTCAAATATTGACCCCATCAGCATCATCACACTGAGAGTTGTTGTTCCTCCAGGTGAGTGAGTAGAGTTGAGTGTGTGTGTGATCAGAGGTGAAGCTGCTTCCTGGTTGTTGATGTTTGTTTCTAAAGATGTTGTTGATGAGACTTTGTAGAAAGCAGCTGGTCTGAGTGATGTGATCAGAGTGCAGTAGATAATGGGGTGTCCAAATTCATGGGCTGCATCCTCCTGAGGCTGCATATGTAGACAGATTACGTCACAGCAACACGCCGAAGGCTGTCCAAATTCGTAGACTCCTCCAAATGCAGCCGACAAATGTGTCCTCCTTTTCCCCGAATTTGAAGGATAGGTCGGGTTATAATTTAGGTAATTCAGGTTAAAATTATTTGAATGTATGTAGTTCTTTGTATTACACCCCTGGCATATGTTAATTTTGTTCTGGTTGTATACATGTTCTGTATACTGTTTCTAAATAAAGTTTATTTTTAAAAAAATCATAAGACCAGTCACTATAATTAAAAAAAAAAAAAAAAAAAAAAAGGGTCGGGTGTGTCCTTCGTGGCCCCCCATATCCCAGAATTCATAGCGGGGCCCAGACAAACTCCAGTTTCTGGCAATGGCGGTTTTAAAATTACTCTTATTAATCTTTCTGGGTCACAAAGTCAAATTTTAACATATTTTCATGCGAAAATGTGTAAACTTCAAATATCTGCTGGGTTTATAAAGACATCACATATTTGCAAAAGTGCTTCGATGTTTTCGGAGACGTTTGTTACTCAACAGCTCGATAGCTAGCCGGGAGCTCGAGGGTCACTGAAGCCGCCGAGAATGGCACAACTCCCGGCACATCATTTTCAGATCACTGCGGACTTTCGCTACTCAGGTTAAACGTAATGTATAAAACACTTAGACAACCTAAAAATGTTATTGTTGGGCTTTTTTCAGTGTTTTATTTGTTTGTGAGTAAATCAGTTTGGCTGAGTGTTGGGTCTAGAGACTTATTCATCATGAAAAAAACAAGACAGTCAGCGATTGATCGATTTACTTGCAAGGGAGGCCTCGTTGGTATCTGCCACGAAATGACCCCAACGACGGCCACATCACAGCAAAGCAACGCCCACATGGTTCTAAGACAAGGCATGTATCTCCAATCAGTTCAGCCTTATATATTATGTTTAATCGAGTGACCACCCAGTCAGCTGGTGGGTAACAGGCTTCTCCGAAAACATTAGAGCACTTATGCAAATATGTGATGTCTCAGCACCATTTTCGCATGAAAATATCTAAAAGTTTATTTTGTGACCCAGAAAGAGTAATATTTCAAACTCCGCCACTCTGCGTTCCTCCGCCACTGCCTCGTTTGAGTTTTAGACGAAATGGATTCTGGGATATTGCATTTCATCATTTCGAGCTGATTGGAGATCAAAACAGCTTTTTCTTGCATTCAAGTCTGTGATTGGCTGGTTTTGTGGCATAAATATAACGGTGTAGAGAAAGAGTTGAATGCGCACGGGCAGAAATGTTGAGAGCGCGAGCAACACGTTGCGAGCAAGTGCAAGTGCAAAAACTGAGCGAGAGGGTCTGCTATTGTGTGTGTGTGTGTGTGTGTGAGGATAATAGCAAACACTGAAATACATTTTTTGCACGCAGCAATAAATTTTGTTCACTCAAATTCAGCTTTTCTTCGCTCAAAATAAATTTCTCCACATAAATGCAACACTTGAACCTGCAAATTTTTTTTACATGCGCTCAGAATAGTGGCACAAAAATAACGCCATAGATAGGATGTATCTGCGATAAAACACTACATGCCCCCAGAACCTTGAGAGGCTGGGGAGAGGGACAAAGGAATGCTTTCATCAGAGTTAAAACAATGTAAAGATGGTAAGCATAAAAATGACAACATTTAACAATTCACTTTAACACTTTAACAGATTAAAGTTATTAGATTAGATAAAATAAAACTTAATTAATCCCCCGGGTGGGTTCATCCTTGATTTTCAAACAGCTGAATAAACGTCAAACAGAAAACTGATCAAACAGAAGTGTGAGATGGTCGAGAATTTACACCAGTGTCCTGTTATATTTTAGATAGCAAGAAGCAGACGGCCGAGTTTATTAAACTCCACCGAGACAGCGGTGATGCAAATCAGAGGGCTAGACCGTCCAATTTCACAGCCGTTTACTTCCGGCCTACCCGACCTTCTGAGGACCCGGCCCACGTAGACCGCGAAGGCCGGGTCCTCAGGAGGATGCAGCCCATGAATTTGGACACGACTAATGTCTGACAGCAGTTTGATTCTGTTCTGTTCTTCACTCATCACCTACCTGACAGCTGACACCTCACACCCGTTTCTCACCTGCAGGTCAGACACACACAGAGGATGGAGGGAAGAAGGATGGAGGGAAGGAGAATGGATCTGCTGGACTGATCGTCGGTCTGTCTATTTGCGCTGTGCTTCTTGTTGCTGCTGTTGTTGGTTTTTTGATCTACAGAAAACATAAACAACAACAGAATAAGGATTCCTACCAGCCTCCTCCTGAACAGCAGCCTGTTTGAAATGTGTCAGAGCTTCTTTTTTTCCTCATCTGAGTCTCTTTCTTCTCTTCCAGCTTCTCCAAGGTGACACTGAGCATTCAGGGTAAAGACATTTGAAAATGTCCTGAAATTAATTTCCACGACATCCAAGGTTTGATGTTAAGTATCTGAAATTAGACTAAACATTTATTTATTCCAAACAGATTTTTTTGTGCTTCAGGAAATTTAAATTATTTATTATAAGTGAAACAGGAGCAGACAGACAGACCACTGTGCCTTCAAGAAGTGCCAAAATAAGATTTTCATGAATTTTTGTATTTTCTTTTTCTTTGGTGTAAAACATCAAACATTTTCATATTTCATCTTTAAATGTCCAGAATAATTTTTAAGAAGTAGAAAACTGTCCCAAAGTGAAAGTTGTGCCTTTACCTCCTCCCTGTCTGCTCATCGACCTCCATGAACACCAGCTGAAGTCTTCATAAGTAGTTTAGTTTATCAGACTAAACTTGTCTTTATACTGTGAGCTGTGGCTGCTACTTCCTGCTCTCGATCTCCTGCAAACGTCAAACTACCTGCTGCTTCATTTTAAACAGATAAAACACTAATGTTTATATCACAGAAGCTTCTAATGTTTATTATATACAGCTTTAAGCACTGCACACTTTTTTACTTTATTATTGAACACTGTATTTAATGTTTATTTCTATGAGGAGGAATCTTGTTTACTTTTCTTTCTGTAACAATAAATCTGTTTTTATCAGAAACTTTCAGGCCTGTTGACTCATTTCATGCAGTTTTCAGGACTTTCTGATTCTAATGTTTTTACTGTAAATGTGCCTTCAGATGGTTGGCATAGCAAGTGCATACCTCTATAAGCTCATGTAAAGCTGAGGAGCACGAGCCAAAGTATTTCATTATGGGTAAATGTGGCTACACTGCTTATCTGTATATGACAATGATCTTCTGGTAACGTTATATCTGTGTTTATACATGATGTGTGCAGTTTTATATTTTATGATGTCCATGGACTTCAAGGTACTTGACCACAAAAACAGAAGTGTGCTCTTTACATCCGTCTTAATTAACGATCCCGATTGCTGTTTTCTGAAGTTTACATAAAGGTTGACGAAATGTTTTACATTTGTTGCCTCAGGCGTCATCACTGCCCTCTAAATGTGGCAACAAGAAATTAATTAATCAATTAATCAAGCAGAAATTAAAGCAAAGGGTAGCACGGTGGGAGAGTGAATATTTCTTCAAAGAATTCAAGACAAAACGTGTCTGTTTGATCTGCAACTGTGGCAGTTATGAAAGAATATAATGTACGACGTCATTATGAAACCAAACATCAGGCCTATGTATCCTACACTGGTGCTGAGCGAGAGCAGAAATTAAAGCAAATGGTAGCTATCCTGCGGGGTCAGCAGCAGTATTTTCTTCGTGCTCAAAAGGTCCAGGAAAAGGCTCCAATAGCCAGCTATGAGGTCACCCAACTCATCGCAAGACATGGCAAGCCTTTTTCAGATGGAGACCTCATAAAACACGGCCTCGTTAAAGTCACCAAAATAATATGCCCAGAAAAAGAACCTCAACAACGTCAGCATGTCCAGAAATACAGTTGTGCAACGCATTGAAGACTCGTCAACCAACAAATAACTGCAACTGTCTGATAAAGCTGTGCTTTAGATTTTTACTCCGTCGTGATGAGAGCACCGATGCCACAGACACCGTACAGCTGCTAATTGTTTTGCGGGGAGTGGAACTTTGGAGTCAGAGGAGCTGCTGGATCTTAAGAGTCTAAAAGGCACAACTACGGGTATGGATATTTTTGAAGCTGTGTCAGACTCAATTGACAAAACGGGACTTCAATGGGACAAGCTGGAGTTACAACAGACTCCGAGTATTTCAGGCAGAATGACAACCAAAATGACCAACAGCCATCTCCATGATGTCCTTCGCATCTCAACCACTAAGTTTAGTCTAGATCAGCCATTCTTCGGTCCAGAGCGCAGCATCACAGCTCCCACTGAGTGCAATGCCGTTCCCATTTTAGGTGAGTAAAAATCTATTCCACAGTACCCGTGTGTTAATAAGCATGCATGTGCAGGTACACATGCTTCAAATATCAATAATGCGCATCAATTCTGACTACCCTGCTTTTGTGCACCACTTTCTTATATGCGTTTTTCTTGTTAACACACAGAGTACACACCACTGTGCACAGCGCACGCACACGCAAAGTCAGCTGATCTCATCTGGTGCAGATCTGCTCCTTGATCAAGTGACATTTGTCCGGATTTTTGCCACGAGTGGCGTATGATCAGCACCGCAGCTGGATGGCCCGATTTACATACCCAGCACAGCTGATACGCACCAGAATAATTTACTAAAATTATATGCACTCCTGTTATTAAGTCCAGTTCAGTCTGTTGATGTTTATAACCGTTTCAAACGAACGTTAATATGTCATGGTTCTGGGTCGGTGACCCAGTGTTTTTGATTTTTGCACTCTTATTTTTGATATCATGAATTATGACAGTTTGTGTTTTGGTTTCCCAGTGTTTATTCTGTGCTCCCTGTTTTCCGTTGTCCCTGCCTGTGTATCCCCTGTAGTGTAGTCAGGTCTTTGTGTTTGTGTTTCCTGTTTTATTTTGAAAGTTCGCGTCTGATCTCAGTGTGTTCGTCGTCCCTCTTGCTGTGTGGATCTCCCTGTGTCTCCCTGTGAGTTTTAGTTTGTTTCCCAGTTTTGTTTAGTTGCGTTTGTATGCTTTTTCCCTGCCAGCAAATAAAGCTGTGATTTTGAGTTAATCCCTTGAGTCTGAGTGCCTGCATTTTGGGTCCTACTCCTGCCTGCCACACAGCACTTCATGACATAATAGGTGTGTTGCTAAGCATAATAACTTAAATAACAAACTTGAAATGTACCCGTCCCATGTTCCCCTTTATTGTTTTTTCTCCGTGCTGTAAATCTTCTGTCTAAGAAGAAATCTGAGGCTGCTGTTCTGAGATTGAGCTACCAAAGCTTTGTCTGAATAAATCAATAAAGATCCATTTATGGAAAGCTGTGATGAAGGCAGTTTTCTCTTTAATTATATTCAACAATATAACATATTCGACCACTTTTAAGTGATTTTTCTAACTTTAATACACTAAAGTTAAGGTTATATTCCTAATTTCTAGTTAGTGGCCCAGCCTCAGTGGAAAAAAAGTTTGGACACCCCTGCCATAACTAAATCAATAATATGACCACAAATTGTGGTGGTTGAGCAGGTGACCCACAGTTTACATCTGCTAGTATGACGTTTGCTCCACATCAGACACAAAGCAGCTGCTGCTCATTCACAAAGTGGAGATTTTAAACTTTCAGAGGTGGAGAGCCTGTTGTTGCACTTTAATGTCAGCAGATGGCAGCATCAGAGCATGATTTAATTTCTAACGAGCATTTATGGACCAGCTCCAGTGTCTCATAGCACCAGAGGGCGCTTTAACACAATCAGATTTGAAGAGTTTCATCAGTTCATCAGCTTAGAAGAAACTCCAACACGTTGTACACGAAGGCAGATTATAAATGGAGTTTCCTTCATATCACCAAATGTTGATATGTGTCTATTAAAATAAGAGTTTGACTTTGGTATGATCTATTATGAGTCTCCTTATAGAGTTGCCCCATGTTTTTTCTTCCTTCATCTAAACTTGATGTTGAACATTTTATAACTTATAACAGAGTTAAAAAGTCATATTTTATCATGAACGATGATCCATCATGTCAGACATCAAACTTCACAGTAACTAAGACTCATGTGTGAAAGTGTTCCTGCTGCTTTAAGTCTGTGGCTCACATGAACTTTGTTATCTGCTCTGAAGAGGACTGAAGTGTGTTTGGGTTCATCACAACTCATCAGACATCTTTGTGAAACCCACAGAAGCACACGAGAAGATCAAGTGAGACCAAAGTTTATTGAACCTGCAGAGAAACCAGGTCACTGCTGTGGAGACGACAGCACACTTAGAAATAACATAAATAACAGCAAAGCTACTGAAGACATGAAAACATGGATTACATCTACATTTTAGTTACATACCATTTATTATTGTTTATGTGTAAATGATGTCTTGGTCATGCTTTTATTCTGAAAGGCCTGGTGAATACTTGTTCTCTCAAGTATGAAAAATAAATAAAATCTTTATGGTAACATTCTGCTTCTGCTTCTTTATAAAATAAATAAAGCCTCTCCATTTGAACTTTCTGCCCTCAGAGATAGTGTGAGGTTTCCTTCATGAGGAGAACAAACAGAATATAAACCAGTGTGTTTACAGTGAATGTGTCAGGTCTGAGCTGCTGTGGGGACCAGTTAGAGAGCAGCAGCTGGATCCCAGTGGTTGGACTGGTGGACGACTTCAGTGAGGAGTCGATGACATTTGGCTCTGGTAGAAACTCTGCACACACAAACACACAGGAGGAGAATATAAGCACAAAGCAGAGCCTCTCTGTTCTCTTTGTATACAGCAAAGCATCAGGACATGTCAGTGAACGCATCACAGTTACAATAATGTAACTTATTGAACTTTGACACATTTTGTGCAGGTGTGTCAGATCACACAGCAACCTTATATTTAAAATGATGCAAACCTTAAATTGAAAACTTTATATGTAAAATAAGTTAAACAGGGGGGAATGTTACAGGAAAAATGATTCTATGTTTCTTTACCTTCTTTTAAATGTACAAAGATGCCTTTTGTCTATTGGTTGACTGGTAATAGGCAGTGGAAACGGCCTGCCATGAATGATTTCAAATGGAGTTAGTTTATGGGAGCCTTGTGTTAAGCGCATCCACATTTTCACTAAACCCAAACATTCAGGCCATGGCCTTCCTGTTTCTGCCATGCATTTCCTGAGCCTTATATTTTTGACACGTCATGCACGTTCTGACAAATTGTTTTGCTGAGGTTTCAAAATTTACAGTGTAGAATTTACAGTGTAGAAATGAGAGTTGACAATACTGGTCAGTCCCCCCGTTGACAAATGCGTACAGCCATGAGTCACTAATGCCGCCATTTTGTGGAGGAAATTTGGCAACACTGGCTTGCCATAACACATCATTAAGTCGTTTGTCAGAACTGCACCGTGTTTTAGCCATTTTGCCTGCTCTGCTGTGCTTGCTGCTTTTTGTTCATTTTTCAACACATCCAGTGGAATCTGATGTGTGTTTACTGCCATCAATGTCATGTTTGCCTGTTGTGCCGCCTATTTTGCTGCTCTGTCAGCAAAATTGTTGCCTGTAGTAATGAAAGAGTCAGTAGGCGTTGTAAGAGGTTGGCATGCTGGTTTGCCAATTGGTGTAATCATTCCTCTGGTTTTCCAGATTTTTTGCAAAATGATGCACAGCAGAGAAAACATACTGGCTGTCTATATAAATGGTTATTTGTTTATCTTTGTGTATTTCACATGCGCAACAATCTCGTGTGAAGTGACCTTCCTCTCCACGGTTCTAGCAGGCGTTGTCTCTATGTTATCTGCTGTTTCTGCGTGGCTGTCTGCGGCCTTGGTGTTTGTGACTTTGCTCGCCTCTCTGTTCCTGATAGCCACCTGCGAATTAGTGTTTTAGTCTGTTGTCAACAGTCAGCCTTATTTTTAAGTTACAGAATGCTTCTCCCTTTTTTTGTTTGGGAGAATAGATGCAACTCTACATTTTCACTTAAGGCATTTTTAGATAATTTCTAGTTCTTCAAACAATTCATGGATCTCACACATTTCAAACTTTCAAGTTAGGGTTGTTTCCCATTTATACAAATATATATATTTAACTTTGCATTGCTCACAGCTCATAGCTCACAGCTCTAAACCTAGGCATTTTTCAATCATATGCCTAATCACTATGTGTCACTGTGATTCTCAAGTATGGTCACAAGTTCGTTTAAATTCGTTTCCAAAACCAACAAAATAATCAAACAAAAACAAAAAACATAAACGTGTCAGGACACAAAAGAAAAAGAAAAAAAAAAAATGCTGCCACCCGAACAAGGCAGAAGTCTGCATATGTTGGCTTGTAATAGCATGCAGCTTGTAACATGGTAGACTAATGTGCCTGTGTTAATTCAGCTCCATATTATTGTGTGAAGTTGCACTGGGATGGGAGTGGTTTCGTGTGTGTCACATTTTTGGTGAGCCAATGGCTGGAATGAGGTTGGACTAATTAGAGGCAGGTGTACTTGATTGCACTGATACACTGGTCTACTTATAGCCCACACTACAACCACTGCTGTGTTGTTTTGTCTCTCTGTGCAGGTATGTAATGTGATGAAATCAGATATGATTGGGATGGATTGGTTTTGCGCTATGAATTTTATATTAAGTGTGTCGTTTTGTCTCTCTGTGCAGTCCAGGGCCTATTATATGCCACAGCCTAAAGGCAGCAGGGTTGCAGAGGCAGGAGTGACCACTGACTATATGCTTGCAGGGTGGTGGGTCTCCAAGGACAACTTCTAACCCTGTTAAAGGCAACATGTGGAGTGCAACTTGGCCGTGTGGCATAGCTGGCTCTGGCCTTGGGACTGTGTGTTTTTATACAATTCATAAGTGGGACACTGGACTGTTTTATCTTTTATCTCTTGATATATTTTTTGTCAGTAAATTATCTTTTAGAATTTTATTGACTGACATCTTTTTGCCCATGACTGAGACGGTTGGTCAGACCTAGAGTCTTTCTTCTGCTCTAAAAGAAACAAATAAATAAAAAGAAAAGAAAATGTGGAACATGCTCATCAGCTTAGCAGTGTCTACATATTTAATTCAGCTTCTCAATCCTGTAGTTTTAGCTGTTGTCTACAGGGTTTTGCTTATTGGTTGTTATTATAGGTGTGCTCTATCTCAGCAATGTGTCATTCTAGAATGATAAGTTTCAAGCTGGTCAAGTGCCTCTATGCACTTCATTAGTTTAGTTATTCTCCGTATTGTCTTCATCTCACATGTCATTACACTGAGTTTCAGCAAACCTTAAGCTTGATGCAGACTACTGCTTAACAATTATCCACCTCACATCATAACCGATTAAGGTGCCTCTTCATATTAATATTATGTCATTGTTAATATTATCCTTTGTCTTATATAACAGCAATAGCATATTATAATATTTTATCAGTGTGTACCACTATACTACTACTGAGCCAATTTGATAGTTAGATCATCTTATTCAGCAAACAGATAATTTAGAATTCATCCAATCTGCGGTCACATTTGTTCCCTCTGTTGCATGGCGGACCAGGCAGTTCTATTATAATATATTATTTATATTTTATTTTGTATCCATCAAGGGCTTCAGATGACCTGCAGAATCATCCTTTTCCCAAGGTGGAGACAGTTACCTTTTCACACACTGTCCTTGGCTGAACAGTGACACAGCCTTAATATACCTTATGTATTTTAGTAAAATATTTTCGTGTGAATTATTTGCTTTATATTCATTTTATACATGCTGGGCATGGTCATCATGCCAACTGTGTTTCATTGTTAATATCACTTTACAGGTTGTTATCCTTGCTATTATTAATTTCAAATACTCTAAAGATAATTTCTACTGTAATTTTCCCTTTGTTTATCTTTATTTCGTACTTTTTATATTTATATCTACTCAGTGGGGTCTGTTTTCAACCCTTTTAAACTACTTCAGACTACCTTGATCTCTAGTTTTCACTTAATAAGGGATTATTAAGTTCTTCCTGATATGGGTGGTGCTGCAGATGCGGCTGCAGGAATGAGTGATGGCTTTCTAAAAGGGTTGTGGGAACTGCACAGTGTCTCGTCTTCTGGTTTTACTAAACTGGTAGTTGAGTTCTATTCTTCTGACTGTTTATATTTTGTTTTCTTAAATCTCTCAGTTTACAGACACTGTTTTTGTCCGGCGTCTGGACTTTTCTTTTCTCACCACTGCTCGTCAGCAGGAGTGAGTTTTAATTTCACTTGCTTGATTACCCATCTTATTTATGTATTTACTTATTTTTGTTTAAGTAATATATACACAATACAGCTGCTATCACCTTCGCTGGTATTAGAGACGAGAGTGGTTGCTCACACGCCCTTCTACTTTCGGACTATTTCCAAAAGCGGTGTGAACTTTACGAGACGGAACTCGACCGTTCTCTCAACTCACCAGCACGTCAGTGAATAGCAGTAAAAGAAAAACACAGTAGGAGCAGCTCAGTCTCTTATTGGACCGTGAAAATTCAGCTTGCTCCGTTAATTAAAACAATACACACACATACATTCACATTCACACTTATTCGCGCAATCGGAACCCTTATCATAAGGGGAGCTGCCAGTCTTTCTGTAGACGAGCTACTTATTCCCTTGACCCAGCTGGGGGAGCTACCCAGAGCTCCAAACCTAACCCACAAGAGTGGGGAGCTTCCAGTCGACGAGCTCCAAGCTACCAGCCGACGAGCTACTTTAAACCCACAGAAGTGGGGAGCTTCCAGTCTCGACGAGCTACTTTCGCTATTTTAAATTCCCTGAATTTAAAATACGATTTTACGCAAGATTGTGTCAGTGTGTCTGTATCTACCTGGTCAGTGTCGCCGGGTCTGGTCCACCTCGATCGGGCCCCACCACCGTGGGTCGCTTTCTAAGAACGTTGGCCAAGACTCGAATTTAATGCCCTTGGTCTTTGACCACACACCTAGTGTGTGGGCTGTCGACAGACGAGCAACGTGGACTGGTCACGGAGATGGGACACGATGGAGGCGCTCCGGCTCCGAAGGACCAAGAAATGTTGGGGGAAAACTCTGTAAAAGACCCAGGAGAAATAAAGACACAATGAGACAAAGTTACTTTCTTTATCAAACGTGTACACGGGTGAGCTGCTAAGAACAACTCACACCATGCACAGTGGCTTGGTAATTTTTATAGGAAAGACAGTGAGAACAGGATAAGAAAATACAAAACAAATAAAATAAACAACTCCATATGTGGCGCTAGTCTCGTCAGCAGGGAGCTGGGAGAAGGCTGTGAGAGATAAAACAATCTAAAACAATATGTCCCAAAACAGTATGTCTTTGCTGAGAAAGTCTAAAAAGATAATTCTAAACTAATCTAACCATAGACAAAAGGGCATGCTTGCACATTTAAAAGAAGGTAAAGAAACATAGAAACATTTTTCCTGTAACAGACACACAATCTTGTTTTGATACATTTTAACTGCAGGATGAAAATAAACTGATTAAATAACATCAAATTGCTCCATCTTAACAGGTTACTGGCACCAGAATATTTAGTGGAACTGGTGCTTGTGTCCCAGTCAGTGTGTACATCCTGAGATGCTGCAGCCACAAACCTGTTCACTGTTCCCAGCTCACACTTAAAGACGACTGAATGTTTGCTGTGAGGACTCCTCGATCCTGGGACGACCTGCCTGAAGAAATCTGGCTCGCCTCATCAGTGTCGTCTTTTAAATCCTTGTTAAAGACTAATATATAAACTTTAACTCATCTTATTCATCCAGCTGTTGGAAGTTATTCACCACATGACGCTTTGAGTCTGTGTGGCTGTAGTTTGATTCAGAATTTACTCTTTGCTCTTTCACTCATCGTCTCTGGGAAGCACTCGTAACGATGGTTTGAAAAGTGACACAAACTTAAACATACAATAAAGTTTGATTGTGAGCAACAGATTTATGGTGTTTGTACTAAAAGAAGAGCAGCTGTACCTCTCAGCTCTGACTGTTTTTCCTTCTCTTTGACTGACGTCTTCAGTTCTCACTGCTGAGCCGACTGCAGCTGCATCTGCACAATAAAACACACACACAGGACGTCAGTGCACGATTGATTTTACCCAGAATCCTCTGCAGGAGAAAATGGAAGGTACTCATGTTTAGCTGGACAGAGAAAAGTTACAGGAAGTCGTGATGTCGCTCTGATGTTGTTCAGTTTGTCTTGTACAACATTTTTCTGAAGTCTCATATAAAGACGTCGCTTCTCTGTTTTCTTAACAAAGTGGATTTTCTACAACAGTTTCAATGATAAGAAACAAAATGAATGACATTAGTTATGGAGCCTTTGGTAACATATTCAGAGAACAAGATGGAAAAACAATCAGTTACAGGAGCAAACATCATGCTGGCTTGAACACATATTTGTTGTTGAAGCTTCTCAGTATTTGAATCATGAAGATTTGTTAGTGTTTTTTTAATGAGTTCATCTTTTAAACCATTTTAGCCTCGATTGTCCTGTTAAACACTATTTAAACTTCTGTCTCTATAATGCAACAAAGAGTCAAGTTTAGCCTCTCTGCTAACTTCAGGCTAAAAACACTGATGACCTCCAACGCTGCCCCTCAGCCTCCTGGTAGAGGCTCCTATGGACCCAGCAGGGTGACAACAACAGAAAGTGTGATAGATGCTATGTTGTGTCCTGCAGAGCAAATATTTCAGCCTTCATGAAGCAACCAGTTAAGTATTAAATCTTCTATATCAATAATTCATCTTTGACGTTACATTATTTATATCATTTCAATTATTCTTCATTTCACACATTTACATTGTTCTAAATATAATGTTTAAATAATTTTCATATTATTGAAATCAGGACTGTTCTGGTAAATTTACCTTGTAGATTTTCCTATATTAAAGTATTAAACCGTGTTCTTAATATAGTGTCATATTAATATATTTGGTACCATGTATTTACAGCATTTTAATATGTATGTTACATGAATCTATTTGCCATGTTTAACAGGATTAGGTGAGGACGGTTCAGGTAAGAATGCTGTGCTGACATTATAACAGAAGGGTCACAATCAGGGCAATATTTCTTCATCGTCTTGATGTCACTGTAGTGGCTACATTAATTTGTTACAGTTCTCTCTTTCTCTTATATTTCATATAACCACACTACAGATGGTCAAGCAACTGTTTTTATGCGTTGTCATTAGCAACAGCGATGGTAAAACCATGGCGTGGCTCAGCCGTCCACTTGTTTGTTTTCCACGTAAACCTTTCACAATAAAGCTCAAGATCCTGTTGAGACTTTCCAAAAAAAGAGCCGTCAGGTGTTAAAAAATAAACCTTAGACTCAAACGTTAGAACAGGCTTTTCCCCGCAGCACGCCGTGAAATAAATACTCAAAGAAAACGGCGGCTGTTACAAGTTATATCTAATAATGTATAGCTTCATGCATCAGTTAAAACTCACAACTCCAGGTACACGACGCCCAGCTGGAAAGACCTCACACACGTCGAGCTGCCCAAGATTCACAGAATTTACAGAAAATGTTACATTTTTGTGATTTATATCGTTGTCGGGACGATAGATGTCTTATATCGGGATATGAGATTTTGGTCATGTCGCACAGCCCTACCACACGCTGCATTCAGAAAGCCACTAGCATCATGGCTGACCCACATCACCCTCCCACCAACTGTTTACTCCATCAAGAAGACAACTCTGCAGCATCAGAGTACTAGCATAGTACTGGGTTTGCTGGTACTAGTTTACTGTATAGTGGTCACACAAACAAACACACCTGCTTCATCAGCAGCAGACAGTCTCTTTACTGTTGATACATTTATCCACAACTGTGTGAAAACAGCACATGTGGAGGTGCAGGGAGGGAAACCCCGGGTTAACTGAGTGAGTTGATAACGAGCTTCATATGACAGAATATCCTGATTACCAATGTTAGCATAAACCAATCTGAATAACAGAGATACACTCTGGGTATAATAAACCTGCTCTGTAGTGCAGGACCCAGGAGATCAGATTCTACTTACAGAGCAGACACAGCACAGATGTTTCCTTCATCGTCCTTCTCACTCATTTCAGCTTTTTCTCATTTCTGTCTCTGACACCAAGTAAAGTCGCCCTCTTCCTCTGAGTCTGTGGTTTTCTGTTGGTATAAAGAGAGTAGTGGTAAGAGAAACTATATTAAAAAACATAGAACTTAACACACTGCAGTGTGTTAAACAGTTTGAATTAAAACCAAGACCCTTAAAGACAGAAAAGGTTCATATTTTCATACATGCAAATAATGCATCTTGCAAAAAACAGCATTGCAATATGTATGAGCCGGTTTCTGATGAGGAGGACGATAGAGAGCATCAACCAGAGGACACAGACACATCTGATGAGTCTGATGAGGAGGTCACAAGTGCTAAAGCTGCTCCTGCTGAAATATACAAATGGCTCACATGGCACGGCATCAAACTGCACACTGGGCTCACCGGGTTTGCTGTGACAAGTATAAGTGTCTGTTTATGCCACTGACAAGAACGACATCATTGCTGTGACAAATCATGAAAGAAAAAAAGCCGATGGCAACATTTGGAATGAGACTGATGAGGAATAAGTGGATTCCCATGTTTTTGTCTCTGTAGTTTACAGATTCAGCTATTATAGCAGTGATACCTTGATTGGATCAAACCAGTCTGCAGGTTACACTCAGGACCAAACAAAATACTACATAACAAATACCTATAAAATACTTCCACCATTTTCAAACATTTCCAACGTCCCCACATTAAAAATAATAACCAATAATAATCCTATAAAAATAAATAAAATTCCCACATATTCTAATCGTACCTTACAATCCACTAGGAACCAATAAACTGTTTGTGGGCAGCAGGTGAGTAACAGTATCATTTGTCCTTGCTAACATGAATATTATACAACTTAACAGAGTTTGTGGTATTTTAAAATAGATCATTGTGTGCTTGTACATTGCAGAGGAACACTGTAGTGAAAAGGCGCAGGCAGACAACAAGCAAAACAAGCGCACCCACCGCTCGTGTAACTCAGCTGAAAACCTGACAATAAATAAAGGTTTTAACAGTCCTCCAATTACTGTTGCTTACTTCACTGCACAATAAGCCTGCACAATACAGTGAAGCTATAACATGAGAAAAATGTCCGTTAAAATATTTATTCCGTGGAGGTAGCTCGCCGTTATAAGGTCCTTGTCTGATCTTCAGAGGTGACAGCGTGGTCCCTTACCATGGAAAATGCTCCTTCTGGTTACACAAGCACAGCAATCCAGGCAAATATGAGACAGAAATCAGGGCAGCTTGTGATGCAAAAACCAGCTATTCATCGACTCTGCAGATTTACACAGGCGAGCCTGTGATTGGCACCCTATGGGAAATTTAGTGTTTCCAATGAACCTGTCCCCACTAAGTGCATGTCTTCAGTGCTAGGATTCTGACTTTGGAAAGGCCAGAGTAATACAGAAGTTTGTTTTTAACGCTATCATTTCTTTTTATTAAAAGCAGACATATGCACATGTATGAATGAGGAACACAGCACCCAATCTATCATTGTGAACTCTCCTACTAAACAGCAAAACCCAAAGTGACATTAAGCACATTCTATCTTTATTTTGCTTTATTTGTTGTTGTTGTTTTCCATTATCATTTATTTTAATAATTACCGTCATATGGGCCAGCAGTCTCTCATTTGAGTGAGAGAAAAACACTGCTAGGTGAACTACAATCACATCAGCAGGGAGAGAGTGACACTGCCAGCAGAAATCCATCTCATGTCTTGTCTTATGACTCTGACTGCAGTACACAATGAATTAAAAAATAAATACATAAATAATACTGCTACTGTAAGGCATAGACTCGGCCTCTATGTTAGCTTTACAAAATCACAGCATCGTGGGACATTTGCTGGGCAAAGCCAGGCTTCATGAAACACTAAAACATTTGAAGCATTTGTGTTGGAATTGCATCGAGGCTTCACAACAATGTGAAACCCTCTCAACAGTGACACCTGCTGGCCAACTTGACTATGACAGACCTAGATGAGGCTGTTCTGTGAAACTGTAATGCAGACCAGCCGTGCAAATTCCAAACAAAGTCAATTATTATACCAGACTGTCAGTAGGTTTTGCTAGGTTTATGGCCAACTGTTGAAATTAGTGATAAGAACAAGATTAATAGAACGAATCCAGTGGGGCTGTTTGTTGTTGCTGTTGGTCCAGCTCCTGACTAGGGGGCGGTAATGATGGCTGGTTTGCCAACCGAAGAAGAAGGAGGAGGCGGAAGAGGGAAGTACCTGTAAACATCGAGCACCCTTTTCTCTAGACTCTAGGAACTCTTATCGTCAGCTTCACAAATCACCAACACGACATGGGGGGTTCGGAATGGTTGTACTTTCTCCTCGGTATCCTCCGTGTCTGCTGTGCCTGGTCTGCAGGTGAGATTTCAGGCTTGTAGCAAACTATTGCTAATGTGTTTGTTAACGCGTGTATTACAGTTTTCTTCGACTGATTTGCATTGTCCGGGCCACGGTGGGAGCACAAGCCAGAGTACGGCACACTGCTGTTGTTTGTTTATAATCGCTAGCAGCCGATACTGGCTAACACCTGGTTAGCTACCAGCTAATCTGGTTAGCCGTGTGAAAAGAAGCGTGATTATTCATTCACAAGTTTCTACATTAAACGTAGCCCAACAATACGCCACACGGTCCCGCTAACCCGGAGTTAGCCGTGCGCAAACCGGTACCAATACATCAGCTAACAGAAACAGCTAACCTAGTCGTAGCCGAGCTACATTAAACAATGAATCAGAAATTCAAGTCGCTCTTGATGTTGGTTCTTTATTTTATAAAGCAGGGGTCACTAACAGGCGGACTGCGATCCGGGTCCGGAAACATAAGGACCCGAACCTACAGCCGTAACAGCGGCTCAGTTTTTCTGTTTTTGCGGTAGTAGCAGTGGCTTGAGAAACGCACAGACCAATTGGATGCGAGTTAAGCCATCCCACGTGATACCGGTAAGCGAATCAACCGTGCATTACAGGCGGTAAATACTGGGAAGCAAGTGACACATGAAAAATCAGAAAGAAAACAGATCGTGCCACATGTAGAAAGAAAGAGGGATAGACGAGTGCACCAGAGAAAGCTGAGAAAAACAGAACTGTTAACTGGAGAAAGAGAGAGAAAAATAAGGAGCAAATTGTGCTGTGCAAAAAAGAAAACCGGAGAGTGATAATAGAGCACTTAAGGTTCAGTAAATCCTGGGCTCCTTCAGATTTAATTGGTTGATCACACACCAAATGTGGTCCTGAAAGAGCAGTTTGACCTGGAGTACTCAAAGCACTCTTTACAACATGCCTCTTCACCCATTCACACCCACTCATACAAGCACTTGTAAACACAAGTGCAAACTAATCTACTAATCCACACACATTCACACTCCGATGAACGCATCGGAGGGCAATTTGGGGTTAGTATCTTGCCCAAGGATACTTGACATGCAGAGTGGGGAAGCCAAGGATCGAACCACCAACCTTCCGATCAGTAGCTGCTCTACCACCTGAGCCACAGCCACCCCAAATTTAGTATAATATAAAATTATAATTTAGTATAATATTATTATTTTGTGTCACTGTTTCACTAAAGTGTCACTACACAAAATGTTGCGATTCGGTTGTTACATTAATTTACTTTCCCCCCTCACTAATAGTCTTTACATAAGGTGAAATGAAATTTTGTCATCGGGTCCCAACAAGAATAACACCATTATAACATGACATGAAATATTTAGTTAATATTTAGTGCATTTAACAGTAGTGAGTGAGTGTAACAAATATGAGTGAGGAGTGCTTTTACCCAGATACTAACATGTTTAGTGAAGCTGCGGACAATGAAACTTTTGGAAATTTTAGGGTTTATGATTCTTTTGTAGATTTTTTTTCTAATACTCTTCAAAGTCCATCCATATTAAGGATTACTTGCATTGAAAAGTAAAAATTGTAACCTTGATTGAGCATTTCAGTCTGTGAACCACAAAACCTTACTTTCAAAATAGTGGTGATTTTAATTGTAGTACAGTGGTCCCTCGTTTATCGCAGGGGTTACGTTCCAAAAATAACCTGCAATAGGTGAAATCCGCAAAGTAGCAAACTTTAGATTTTACAGTTAGAATAGATGTTTTAAGGCTATAAAACCCCTCACTACACGCTTTACACACTTTTCTCAGACAGGCATGAACATTTTAACACTTTTCTTTTTCTTGTTTAAACACTCAAAGTTCAAACCTTCTTAGAAAAATAAGTCCAGTATTTTAGAATGAAACCAAAGACACCCGCGGTTGCCTTTGACGGCGCAAAACGTTTTGTCGACATTGTTGTATTTGTTGTGGAGAAAAACAAACATACATGTGGCACGGCTGCAGTAGAAGCCGACGCACTGGAGCTGCATCGGCTCATCACGTCGCTCTGCAAAAGTTGTACTGGGTCCTGAGCGGGAGTGTGGTTGTTGTCAGTGATGTGTGTGGCTGGAGTGCTGCAGCCGAGTGTGTACAGCACGCGTGGTGAAGTAAAGTATACTGAAAAGATTAAAATATCGTCGGGTCTGCCATGGATGTTACAATACAGTACAGCAGTTCAGAGTCACACTGCTAGCGATCAAGATTTAATTCAATTTTGACAAGATGAACACATTCTGTACTGTACAGGAGATACGGCACAAACAGCATGAAAATTTGCACCCCCAAAAAATCTGCAAAACAGCGAAGCTGCAAAAAGTGAACCGCGATATAGTGAGGGACCACTGTATAGTCTACAACTTGTTACAAAGTTATTTAAATATCAGGAAGCAACACATAAAGCTCCTCAATTGCAAATCTAATACCACAGCGATCAGCACTATGACTGTACTGATATATATTTGTAATTCAGACCATTTGAAATATGCACTTTGTGCTGATGTTACAAATCATGTCCTCAAATTAAAAAAATGCTGGCAGCTGCTAGTGCTGCCCTCTCAGCCTACTAGTATATGCACACATTGTATTAATGTGAAAGTCTCAGATTATTTCTTGAGCTTTCACATTAACAAGATTTTCTGAAAACTTGACCTCTGACCTTGAGGTGGAAGTCGCTGAAATTCAAACTCGTCTGATAAATTTATTAGACGCACCTATTGTATGAATTTCAAAATCCTAAATCTTCTTCGAATTATCAAATTCGCACTGGGTGTTCACAACCAAGTGATCAGTTGGTGATGAGAACACCTGCTGACCCATAATTCATTGCAACGGGCTGTCCAACCAACAGGCTGTCATGAAAACGATCAACATAATAAACAGAGTGGTAGAGATGATATAAATGCTATTTATAACTGCATTTTTATAACTGCCCTAACCACCTCATATTTATAGTTTTTAACAATAGTTTGTTAAATTGTTAAATTCACAGCTGAACATCACACTGCTGGTATAAAAAAAAATCTTTTTTTTTTTTGGTATTTAGATTTATATAAGCTCTTTATATAAGATTAGGGCTGCAGCTATAGATTATTTTAGTAATGAGTAATCAACTCTTCTATCAATTAATCAAGTAAACAGATAAGAGAAAAAACACAAGTCTTTGAGTGTTAAAGCTCCTAAATATATTTTTATTGCAGGACTGCTTTTAGGCACAAATGTGGGTGAAAGGCTTGCAATAGCATCATTTAACACAACAGCATGCGACAGAGCTGTGTGAAGTATCGACACAAAGAACTTGTGTCGAGGACTTTTTTTTAATAATCCAATTACTCAATGAATCACATGACTCTAACACAGATTCATTAAAAGCTGATTTTTCACAGACATTTATTTAGATTTGTTACAGATTCAGCAGAGAGAAGTTCATGTTTGCACACCGCTGATATAAAGACAACTCAGTTTCAGTAAAATCAGTATTACCAGAATTACTGAGGAGCAATAAGAGGGCCCTGCCTCTAAATACTCAGTGTGAGAACTGAGTTGAGCCAAAACTTGCACCAATAGCAGCTTTCAGACAGTTATTTAGGTACTTTTCAGACAAAGTACTTATTACTTGATCCAATAACATCCCTTTAGGGATAAGGAGACAGGTCGATGTCAGCAACTAACACAACAAGCATAAGACAATTTCTTTTGAAGGCGGGATAAATATTTATGTAATTTGCAGTAAATTGTGTGCCACAGGTTTTCAAATTCATATTCACTTGACGAGCTGACTAGTTTAAATATTCTCCTCCTGAAAGTGAAACTCTTACAAAAGCCAGAAAACCAGCTGCCACGATACAACAGTAGTCAAACTGACGCTGAGTACATCCAACAGCTTTTAAATGTCAAACAGGGCTGTGTGCTGCTGTTGATGTTAGTGAATCTGGCCCTAAATCTTCCCTTTAAGAATCCAAGCTAGAATCAAACGCCTCACGTCACACTACAATCTGACACCACAACATTTGCCATCACAGAAAAAGGAAACATGAGGTTTGTCTGTCGTCTGTAACTCTGAAATCTGAGTAGCTGCTGTTCTCACTCTGAACCATGAGACAAACAAGAGCATCTGCACCTCTTACCTTTGACTGTTTCTCTTCTCTCTCTTGATGATTTGTTGATGATTCGTCCATAATTGACATCCTCAGTTCCCCCTGCAGATCCACCAAGGTCTACACGATAAAGCACATACAGAGGATGTCAGTGCAGGTGACTCAGTCCTAATGACATCACTGCTGTTGTTTTAAATACAACACAAACTCAGTCACATTATTCAGTTGGGCTTCATCGGAGCTTATAAGCAGGACTCTGTTCAGGTGTGAGCCGTCTTGTTGCAGCACACCTGTGGTTCTGGCTGATGGTTGAGTGAAAGTGAATTTTCCTTTCTTTGGTTTAATATTAGAAAATGTTTGTTACCTCAGTAGTAGCATCGCACACATGTAATAATTACTGGTTATCTATTAGTCAGTAAAAATGTTTGTATGTTAAGATTAAGACTAGGATTATTACGTTTTCTTTTTTAGACATTTAAAAAAAAACAAATTTAAATGTCAGTCGTCCTTCATCCTGTCAAACTGACAAATAACCCAGAGTTGAGATGAAATTTTCATCTCAACTCTGTTTGCCGACAGTAGGAGGGTCTAAATTTTCCCCCTAGCATCTAACGTCTTTGCGTTTTCCTCCTTCTATTGTTGGGCCGTAACATAAACTGCCTTGAGGCAACTGCTGTTGTGATTTGGTGCTATATAAATAAAACTGAAATGAAATGAATCTAATCGTCATGTGCAATTGCTGTCTCATATTCTCCATAGAGAGATGAATGGTAAATCAGTAATGCCCAACTTTAGAAATCAATAAAAATAGGAGTTTAAACAACTTCAACGAATTACAAATATTTACTACAACTTTGTTAATGGTTCACTTGTTGTGAATTTGAAGACAATTCACAGACACACAGGAACGTACACGTAATGTTACAGTTTGTTTTTATATCAGATACTACAAATGATAAAGATCATTTGAAAGGATCTGAGTGTTAAAATAATAACTCTAGGTAGTTTATTTCACAATTTTATTTCAGGTTGATTAACACATCTAGGAGGAGTTAGGAACAGATACACATGCGTTACAATCGTTACAGTTTATTTTTCCTTTGTAAATCTGCCCCTCAGCTGCTTGGTCACACTGATTGGTGTACTGAAAATGTTTCACTGTTGTGTGAAACTGTGATGCAGACCAGTCCTGCACAATTCCAAACAAATACAATTATTATACCGGACTCTCAGTAATTTTTGCCAAATTTATGGGCAACTGTTGAAATTTGTGATAAGAACAAGATTAATAGACAGAGGGGCTTTTTTCTTTGTTTTGTGGTCCAGCTCCTCACTAGGGGGCAGTATTGATGCACCTCTAAGCTGGTTTGCCAACCGAAGAAGGAGGCGGCAAAACAAGGAAGTGCCTGTGCTTCAGAAGTGCCGGTCAACCGCGGTATCGAGCCTGCTTTCTCTACACCAGGCCTGCCCAATCCCAGTCCTCGAGAGCTACTATCCTGCAGCTTTTAGATGCATCCCTACTCCAACACAGCTGAATCAAATGGTTTGATCTCTTCAGCATGCCATCATGTTTGGCAAAGGCCTGATAACAAGCCATTCATTTGATTCAGGTGTGTGGGAACAAGGATGCATCTAAAAGCTGCAGGACGGTAGCTCTCAAGGACCGGGATTGGGCACCCCTGCTCTACACATTTATAACACTTATCTTCAGCTTCACAGAAGATACCAGTATGAGATGGGGGGTTCCGGAAAGCTGTACTTTTTCCTCGGTGTTCTCCATGTCTGCTATGCCTCGTCTGCAGGTGAGATTTCAGCCTTGAAGGCTAGCCTAGCCTAGCTTAGCCTAGCCGACACTACACTCTTGAATCTATGAATCAGAAATCAATTGGCTCTTGACGTTGGTTCTGTATTTTATAAAGCGGGCGTCTGCGATCCGGGTCCGGAACCACCAGATGTCCCATAAGGACCCGGACCTACAGCCGTAACAAGAAACCAGAGTGTGGCAGCTTTTCTTGTTTTACAGTATTAGCAGTGGCTTGACAAACGCAAAGCAAATTATTCTGTGCAAAAAGGAAAACGGACAATAATAATAGAGCACTTATGGTCTGAAATCCTGGGCCCCTCCCGAGAGTGACTGCAGTTAGTTCAAATCCAGTCTGACTGTTTGCAGATTGTTGCCTCCTTTCAGGCGAGATGAGCCCTCTTGATCAATTTATTTAGTATCATTTTAGTATTTGGTGTCACTGTATCACTTTTACCCAGATACTAACATGTTTAGTAAAGCTGAGGACAACGAAACGTGTTACAGCAGTGAAAAATGTTTTGGAAATTTGAGGGTTTATGTTTCTTTTGTAGATTTCATTTGTAAGAGTCTTCACAGTCCATCCAATATTAAGGATTACTTGTGTTGTAAAATACAAATTGTAACCGCAGTTGAGCATTTGAGTCTGTGAACCACAAAGTTACAGATTCATCAGAGAGAAGTCGCTCGCTCTTTGCACACCGCTGATATAAAGACAACTCGGCTCATTTCTGCTCCGTTTCAGTAAAATCCGTATTACTGACGAGCAATAAGAGGCCCTGCCTCTAAACACTCAGTGTGAGGACTGAGTTGAGCCAAAGCAGCTTTAAAATGCTTGTGCAAAGAACCATTACTCTATCTGGTAATGTTCCTCCCTCCTTTTAGGGATAAGGAGCAAGACAATTTTTTGTGGGGGGGCTAAGTTTATACAATTTGCAATGAGTTGTGTGCCACAGGCTTTCAAATTCATATTTATGTGACTAGTTTAAATATTCTCCTTCTGAAACTCTTACAAACACCATAAAACCAGCTGAAACAATACAACAGTCAAACTGACGCTGAGTACATCCAGCAGCTTTTTAATCTCAGACAAGGCTTTGTGCTGCTGTAGATGTTAGTGAATCTGGCCCCAAATCTTCCTTTAAGAATTCAAGTTAGAATCAAAGGCCTGACATCACACTACAATCTGACACCACAGCTTTTGGCCATCACAGAAAAAGGAAACACGAGTTCTGTCCATCGTCTGTAACTCTGAAATCTGAACCATGAGACAAACAAGAGCATCTCTACCTCTCAGCTCGGACTCTCTTTCTTCTCTCTGATGATGATGATTCGTCCATGACGGACGTCCTCAGTTCTTCCTGCAGATCCACCACCGTCTACACAACAAAGCACATACAGATGACGTCAGTGCAGCAGGCACAGTCCTACTGATACTGCTGCTGCTGTTTTAATTATAACACAAAAATCAGTCACATTATTCAATCTGGCCTAATCAAAGTTCAGCACGCTGTTCAGGTGTGAGTCCTCTTATTGGAGCACACCGGCTGATGTTTGAGTGAAAGGGAATTTTCCTTTCTTTAGTTTAATATTAGAAAATGTTTGTTACCTCAATAGTAGCATCACACACCATCTTATACTTTCTGGTTATCTATTAGTCAGTAAAAATGTTTGCTGTATGTTAAGATTAAGACTAGGATTATTATATTTTCTTTTTTATACATTAAAAAAACTTCAATGTCAGTCGGCCTTCATCCTGTCAAGCTGACAAATAACCCAGAGTTGAGTCGATTTTTTCCTCTGAACTCAGTAGTCCTGCAGGCCTGAAGCAGGATTTGCTCTAACCTCAGAGTTAACTACAAAAGGTCATTCACTGCTTACCAGCATATATTCAAATCATTTGTCGTTTGATAACTTCAAACAGCTACAACAGCAGTTTCCTAAAGGCATTCTTGAAGGCTTTGTAAAGTAAGACCCTAAAATAGTATCATCAACACGGTAACTTGTGCTGTGAACTGTTCTAGAATCAGTTACGTTCTAGATTATAGATCAACAGGGATTGAAATCATCGCCTCCTGACCAATCAGTTCTCCAAAAGTTAGCGCCACTATTCCTGGAAGATCCCTTGGACCACTTTGTAGACCACTGGGTATGAACCTCTGACATCTCCGCGTTTTCTTCATAGTTTTTATTTTTATTTTTTTTAATTCTCTTTCTGATGGCTGCAAACAAACGTCCTCCTGCCCCGAAACAATCTACCTTACAAAACTCATATACTCATATTTTTCAGACTTTAAGGTGCATTTGAAAACCTTTCATTTTCTCAAAAATCGACAGTGCACCTTATAATCCAGTGCGTCTTATGTTCTCGTTGTGCTTACTGATGTCGAATCAATTTTATGGTAAGCTAAGAAGCCGCACTGCTTGATGTATTGTCGGTACAGTACGGTTACTGTAGTCAGAAGTGTCGTAGAGTAATACGTACTGCGCGTCAACATAATATTACCGTATTGTGTGTGCATAATGGACCCTAAACTGGGGCTTGTTGAGAGAAATGTGTACGAAGTAGATTTCAAACTGAAGACACTGATTGGTGTACTGGCAGCTAAATGTTTAACCACTTGGTGCGCTCTCAGTGCTGGTGTTTAGTTCTAAGTTGATGGCTGATTGTTGAAGCTTACTATCCTGAGGAAGGAGACGTGGAAATCATTGTTGTTTGCTCCAGATCAAAGTGATTAATGTGACTGATTGAACAGACATTCTTGGTGTGTGTTCAATGTTTCCAGCAGTGGGAAAGAGACTTAACAGCAGATTAGAATCAAGGAGAACAACATTTGTACATTTTCTAAATCACCAAATTAGGGTTTGGGAATGGATGTAAAGTTTAAAAATAAAAACATAATCCACGTATAAGTTTGATACGAGGTCAGCAAGTACAGTGTAGGTGTCCTGTTTTGGGATCATCATACGTTAATGCATTTAGAATAACAAGACTATGCAAATTGTTGTTAAAAGCTACGGATCACAGAAACACAAAGACTTTAGAGCCTATTAAAAACACACTCCTACTCTCTGTGCAGAGGTCCAAGGGATCTTCTGGGAATGGTGACACTATTTTCTGGAGAACTGATTGTTCAGTAGGTAGTGATCTCATACCCGTTCATCTCTAATCTGGATCTGAACCTGCCAAGTTAAGAAGATTTAAGGAGCGAACCATTTACATTGTAAAGATGGGTGACCAACATGTACACCCTCAGTCCTACAGAGCAAATCATTTCTATTCAGCCTGATTTGTTTTTCGTTTCTTCTCCTCCATCTTCAGTTATCAGGAGAGCAGACAGTCAAAGTACAAGAATTCAAACAAACACAGAGATTCTACTTACAGAGCAGACACAGCACAGATGTTTCCTTCATTGTCCTTCTCACTCATTTCAGCTTTTTGTCATTTCTGTCACTGACGCCAAGTAAAGCCGCCCTCTTCCTCAGAGCATGAGCCGTTCTGTTGGTACAAAAACAGTGTTGGTGAGATAAACTATATAAAAGATTTAAAAAAAACTCGCTCTTGTCTTTTGTCCGCCAACCCCATGTCAGACTTCTGGAGTAAACGCCCACTTCACAAAGTGAACAGACCGGCTAATGCTCATCGAGTTGTTGCACTCTCAGTTTCTTTGTTCTTCTAATCGCACCATCCTTGGACATTTATTACACTGATCGTTGGATCCTCTGAATCCCACCACAAGATGGGGAATAACTCTCTCTTATTCGGCCTGATTCTCTGTGTCTTACTTCCCTTGTTTAGAGTTGAGATCCCTTGAAGCAACTACACTCAACAAAAATATAAACGCAAAACCTTTGTTACTGCTCCCATTCCCCATGGGATGGACGTAGAGACCTAAAATTCATTCCAGATACACAATATAACCATCCTTCCCAAACAGTGGTCACAAATCAGTCCAAATGTGTGGTAGTGGGCACATCTGCCATATTGAGATAATCCATCCCACCTCACAGGTGTGCCACATCAGGATGCTGATCTGACATCATGAGTAGTGCACAGGTGTACCTCAGACTGCCCACAACAAAAGGCCACCCTGGAATGTGCAGTTTTGTCTCACAGCAAAATGCCACAGATGCCACAAGCAATGAGGGAGCGTGCAATTGGCATGCTGACAGCAGGAATGTCAACCAGATCTGTCGCCCGTGCATTGAATGTTCACTTCTCAACCATAAGCCGTCTCCACAGGCGTTTCAGAGAATATGGCAGCACATCCAACCGGCCTCACAACCGCAGACCTCGTGTAACCACACCAGCCCAGGACCTCCACATCCAGCAGGTTCACCTCCAAGATCGTCTGAGACCAGCCACCCAGACAGCTGCTGGAACAATTGGTTTGCACAACCAAACAATTTCTGCAACAACTGTCAGAAACCGTCTCAGGGACGCTCAACTGCATGCCCGTCGTCCTCATCGGGGTCTTGACCTGACTCCAGCTCGTCGCCGTAACAGACTTGTGTGGGCAAATGCTCACATTCGATGGCGTCTGGCACGTTGGAGAGGTGTGCGCTTCACGGATGAATCATGGTTCACATTGTTCAGGGCAGATGGCAGCTGAGAATGTCCCAGTTCTTGCATGGCCAGCATACTCACCGGACATGTCACCCATTGAGCATGTTCGGGATGTGCTTGACCGGCGTATACGTGTACCAGTTCCCACAAATATCCAACAACCTCGCACAGCCATTGAAGTGGAGTGGACCAACATTCCACAGGCCACAATTGACAATCTGATAGACTCCATGCGACGATGTGTTGCACTGCATGAGGCAAATGGTGGTCACACCAGATACTGACCGGTTCTGGGTCCCCAGACCCCCAATAGCGCAAAAAACTGCACATTCCAGGGTGGCCTTTTGTTGTGGGCAGTCTGTGGTACACCTGTGCACTACTCATGATGTCAGATCAGCATCCTGATGTGGCACACCTGTGAGGTGGGATGGATTATCTCAATATGGCAGCGAGGGAAGAGACGGGGGTGATGTCTCCCGAGAAGGACACCTTACACACCATCTCTCCTTCCTGTAATCACTGTAAATGTGAGATTTGACATGATTGAGGAGCTAATGACGCTAACCCGGTCACAGTGGCAGTACCCCGACACTGCCCGGTACTACCTCTGTGAGTAGGCTGCCCGGCTTCCAGCTGGGGGGTCACATACTAGGTGAAGGTCACATACTAGGTGAAGGTGGACCGTGTCGAGTCCACTGATGTGTGATTAAAGCATTCCTGATATTAAAAAAGGGCTCTCGGAGATTGCGTTTGCAGTCTGCTGACCAGAGTGGAGAAAGTCACAGGATGCCTCGACACACGCTAACAGCCAGCCGCCCAATGTATCTGCTGCAGAGTAATTCTTTCACAGCGGTGTGCCCAGGGTTACACTATCTGTCGTTCACAAACACTGCGAGTCCCCCTCCTTTCCTCTCACTGCTGGCTCTCGTCCTGTCCGCCCGCAGCATCTGAAAACCGGGCAGCTCCCCACTCATGTCCGGAGTTTGCGGTGTTAGCCAGGACTCCGTTAGCATCATAATGCTACACTGCGGTAGCGCAGCGCTAATAGCTGATCCCTCAAGTAAACAAGCGACCCATGCGCCACACAGTTAAGGTCTTGTTTTAGAAAAAGCATTTCGTCGTTTGCTTGTTTGATCATGCTTTAAACATATCAAAATGCATAGTGGGTAACAAGCACTGGTACCGAATAGGCAATCACTTAGCAGCAAGGTGCATCGGTGATGCATTAGTGTGGTCTGCACTTCCTCTTCTTTGATTGGGTGAAATGAGTTGAAAGTAATTGGATGAGGGAACCATGGGGAGTGCCCTGCATAATTTCAATAAAACGCCATTTTAAACGCCGTTACAGCTGGCACAGAATGCCGTAAAAAACGCAGTTTTTTTTCATCTTTGAACGGCGTTTTCTTCCAAGTGGCGGAAAAAAATGGCGTTTCCGTCTGTCTTTGAACGTCACTCGGATGGTGCGTCCAGGGTGCCATGTGAGAGTCGGAAAAAACGGCGTTTGTCGGAACAGAACGCCGTTTTTTCCGGCGTTTTAAATAATTAAACTGCGTTTTTTAAGCCATTTGTTAACCAAACAGGTTAGAAATGTGGCGATTTTTGGCACTAATGGCTTGCCATAGAGGCGGTGCTGCCGTGGGCACCTCACCCGTGCTAAAGCTCAGCCATCCCAACAACAGACTGTTCTCTCTGTTGAGGTCAGGAAAGCGATTCCGCTCCCTGAAGACCAACACAGAGAGACTTGGCAACACTGCTGCACTGTGGGGGAGGATTAGCATGTGTAACTCAGTAACATGAGGAGGTTTTATGCTTAAAACAGCCATTATAACTAAAGTGATACACAACAGGCTAGCAGAGGAAGACTAAAAAAGAGTTTTAACATGTTTGTCAGCCACGTGATCAAAATTACAACTATAAAAAAAACTGTTTGTGTAGTAAATAAGCTTTAACACGTCAGTGGCCTGTTCAGAAACACGGAAAATACGGTCAGTAAAAGACTGATATATGCTAATAGATGACTTTCATCCAAACAGATTACCTCTGTGTAGCTACAGCACTAAAGAGGGGACACTTACTCTTAGCGCTAGGTCACAACTTATTTCAAATACTTTAAGGATTATAATGTACAAATCCTTCAAATGTTACTCAGGATCAGGACAAAGGTTGTAGATTGTAAACGAGCACCAACGGCCGAGTAACAGCAGAGCCGCCGCCATCTTAGTTCCCTCAGCGCATTTTCAAATTCAAAACCAGGCCTTAAACACAGGCTGCTTTTACTGTGTGCATGTATGTGTATATGTAATAAATATATAATCTGTTAGATATATAGTTATAGAAAGGGGTATTATCTTTTAATAGTACAGCACCTCCTCTGTGACTCATCGGGGGTCAGTAAATATTTTTAAGCTGCGTAAGCACAGACGGGTTTTTCCGCCTCCGCCTTACTGAAAGATATTTCTAATGAAGAGAGAAGATGATGAATCTCCAGATACTGTTTCACCATCTCCCGGACCTGGTTAAGATCCTGTTAAAAGCTTTAGTTTGGGTCGACCGTTTTGACCATAATAATAATAACTTTATTTATAAAGCGCTTTCAAACAAAGTGCTGTACAACTGTTTAAAACTAAAGAGATAAAAAATAATAATAATAATAATAAACCATGAAGGTAAACGGACTAAATAATATATGAATCCAGTGAACAGGGTGTCTGTCTCGGGTTCAGCTGCTCGGCGCTTTATTTATTTATTCTTTAAATCGTGTTTTCAGCACAGACCGCTCCGTGATCGCCACTGCGACAAACGATCTAATGCTAACGCCGAGCTTCTAATAACTTTGCAATACATGTATTTCATATGTGTGTATAAAAAAGAATAAATGTGACACTTACAGCAAATACACAGTAAATCCACCGTAGTCTGTCTGTTTGAGCCTGCATTGTATCGGCGGAACCGCCACACAGTCTGTCCGCAGGCGCCTGCGAGGGTAAGTACAGACTATGTGGGTGGAGAAACAGTGACGTGTACAGAGGGGGAAAAAAAACAAAAAACAACCTCTGCCTGACTTGTACCTGATGACTCTTCTATGTTTTCAGTGCTTTGAGCAACACTTGACTTTTGATATGTGTGCACCTTACACTTTATTTACACATTTACAAACACGCGAATGTCCCCGCTACAGTACTGTCACTGTGGTTTGCAGAGACGGTCCTAGGCTATTGGGTGCCCTGGGCGAACTTCAGCCCAGCAGCTGGAGAAATAGGTGCACCAAGGGACCTCATACTCACTTTTTCATATATGTGTGTGTTAGAGTTTAGAAAACACATGGGCACAAATTGCTAGTCTGGCGTTTTTATGTTTCTTGGTTTGTTTTTATTTTGCTTTATTTTGCAAGCTGGTCATTAGATGCTAAGGAGCTTGGAAAGAAAAGCGTCTGGACGCTTTTCTTTCCAAGCTCCTTAGTCTACGATGACCTGGATAACTGTGAACCTTCAGACTTATCCGGTTGTTCAGTCTGACGTCACTAGCCGTGTCTGGGTCTAAACTCCGCTGCAGGTCCATATATCAAACGATCACTATGGCATTACTGAGAGTTGAAAAACTGTCTAAAGTCTTTCATCTTTAATAAAATGATCAGCGTTCTGCTCTACCAGGTGTAACAATTGAGTTTAACATCCAGGCATCTATGAAAACGGAATTTATGACATTTAACGGAGTTAGAAGTTAGCAGGGAGTTAGCTCGCTAGCTTCTATCTAAATACAATATAGCATGTCCTGACTGCGGGGTTTTGGAAACAAATTAAAACGTACAGCTCTGCTATCACTTCCAGCATAAATGAAGACAGAAAACTAAACAGCAGTGACGTTTGTAGGGTTACTGAAGTTTGGCTAGCTGGTATATAATGATGTGCTACGTGACCGCTAGCGACACAGCTATGTTAGCATAATATAAACAAGCTAACTTTTTTTTCCACTCGATAAAAGTTAACGTGAGTGTTCTCGGTGGTCAGGAACAAATGTAATCGCATGGCAGGATGCTGTAAAAGGACCAAACTTCAGCCAGGAGAACAACTGAGATAATCCATCCACAATACGAGGTTAGTCATTCATATACTGCTGCATGGGCTGGGCTGTAGTTACATCCTAAGGTTTTAAAAACTGAGCTTAAATAAATGATTAGCGGTAATAAAAGCCGAGGGAGGTCAACAGTGATCACTGACTGTTTTAGGAGCTTTTTCGAGATTAAGTAGAAGAAAATACATAACATTAAACATGTTAACAACACAAAAGCCATATTAAACGCAGACTACTTTAGGCCCGGAAGTAGGATTCGTCGCGTCATCACTGAACAACCGGATTAGATGCTGCTCCAGCCAGTCAGAGAATACACCGCTGCTCCGCCCCTCTCCTCCCTATGCAGCAAGCAGCAGGTGCACCTCGCAAATAGGCAATAGAAAACTGAACAGTTGTACTTTGAACTTAAACCTCTCTGCTCTGTGTTGTTTCCTCTTCAGACCAGGAAACCATCACAGCTGAGTCTGGACAGAACGTCACTCTGACATGTGGAGCTCCAAACAACAACGGTGACATTGTAGAGTGGAGCAGAACAGACCTGAGAGATACATTTGTCTTTGTCTTTGTGTTGAAAAACAAGAAGCCCAAAGAAGATGTTCAGGACCCATCCTTTAAGAACCGTGTGGCACTGCAGGACAAAGATATGAAGGATGGAAATGTGTCTGTGATTCTGTACAATGTGACGGCTGCTGATAATGGAACATATGAGTGTCGCATCATTGAGGCAGGAACAGCCTCATATGCCCTCATCAGCAGCATCACACTGAGTGTTGTTGATCCTCCAGGTGAGTGAGTAGAGTTGAGTGTGTGTGTGATCAGAGGTGAAGCTGCTTCCTGGTTGTTGATGTTTGTTTCTAAAGATGTTGTTGATGAGACTTTGTAGAAAGCAGCTGGTCTGAGTGATGTGATCAGAGTGCAGTAGATAATGTCTGACAGCAGTTTGAAGAGGAAATGGATTCTGTTCTGTTCTTCACTCATCACCTACCTGACAGCTGACACCTCACACCTGTTTCTCACCTGCAGGTCAACAAGGAGGACACACAGAGGATGGAGGGAAGGAGGATGGAGGGAAGGAGGATGGAGGGAAGGAGGATGGATCTGTTGGACTGAACGTTGGTCTTCCAGTTGGGGTTATTGTTGTTGCTGCTGTTGTTGGTTTGATCTACAGAAAACTTAAACAACGTAACCAGGGTACATACGAGCCTCCAGTTGAATTTCAGCCTGTTGGAAATGTCTCAGTGTTTTCCAGCTGATCTGAGACTCCTGCTGTTACAGAGGTGACACTGAGCATTCAGGGTAAAGCCATTTGTGGTTTTTCAATCATGTAAGTGAAACAGGAGCAAACTGAAATGTCACACATGCCATCAAGAAGTGGCAAAAAAGAGTTTTATGGATTTTAAATGTTCTTTTAATTTTAATCCAGGAAACCTTTTCAGGTTTTATGTTTAAACGTCCATTATAGAGTTGGTTTTTATGGGTAATAGAAAAATAGTTCATGTGAGGGAAGCAGACTCAAGTGTCACACTTATCATCAAAAAGTGCCAAAAAAGATTTTTATGAATTTTTTTCATTTACTTTTTCTTTAGTGCAAAACTTCAACAAAAAAATCGAGTGTTTCATGTTTAGACATCCATTACAGAGTTGTTGTTCTTTAAGTAGTAGAAAAAAGGTTCAGTAAGTTTAGTATTATAAAAGTCTGAACTTATTATAAAACAAATGTAAATCAGGTTACTAATACCAACCAAGTTCTGTTTGTATGTATATATACGATATTTAGTTGTATGTTAGACTAAACGTCTCTTTATCCTGTGAGCTGTAGCTGCCACTTCCTGTTCTCGACCTCCTGCTGAGCTAACATCTCTTGTGATTAGGTAGAGGATTATTAGGGGGTCCATGTCCCTCTTGAGGGGACACTCCCACAGGGCTTAAATCTGGGACTCTGAAACCTCTTCAAGCAACTTAAAGAGGTCCAGACACATTTTTCTTTCCAAGCTCCTTAGACTACGATGGCCTAGATGACTGAGAGCCTTCACAGACAATGTCTGTTTAACTTTACTTTTAATATCACACCACCTGCTGCTTCACTTTAAACAGATAAAACACTCATCTTTACATCACAGAAGCTTCTGTTTATTAAATACACTTTTAAGCACTGCCCACACTTCTTAACTCTGTTATTGCACACTGTATTCAATGTATTTATTCCTATGAATAGGAATCTTTTTTAGTTTTGTTTCTGTTTTTATCAAAAGGGTTCTGATCTATTTGCTCAGTCCATGCAGTTTTCAGGGACTTGATTCATTTTTTTTTTACTGTAAAAGTGCCTTCAGGTGGTGGTTGTTGTTTCCTGGTACTTCATGAATAGAGTCCCAAAAGTTGATTCTGTTCATCTGGACGTAGTTTTCAGTGGGAGAAACGTTTCGTCACTCATCCAAGTGACTTCTTCAGTCTCAGCTGACTGCAGGTTTCCCCAATCTTATAAACAGTACCTTGACACATTTGCATAATGACTGAAACTAGCACCACTGGTGGATGATTGAGGATGCATCAAGATGTTTGTGGATTTTTTCTGTTAAATCAGCTTTTTATTCTTCTTATTAAGAATCAAACTTCAGTCAAATGACCACAACCTTCCACCAGGGGGAACTTTAACATAAACAGATATTTCGTCTGTATGATTGCAAGACAAGCCAACACATTGTACACTAAGACAGTTTATTGGTGCTGTTATCTTCTTTTACATGGAAAAATGTTTGTATTAAAATAAAAATTTCTATTCAAAATATGAATTTGTATTGTATTAATTCATCTCTCAAATCCATCTGTTGATATAATTACTTTATTGCATCTGCACCTTAAAATTAAATGTTCATATCCAGATATTAAATCATGTTCATCTCCCAGTGACACATACAGCTGTGAACACTTACAGGCAACATCACATTCATAATTCATTCATTCTCCTCTAAACTTTAAATTAAATACATTTTTCTTCATGTGGTTCTTTGTTCTGAGTCACTTTATAAATCTGCATCATGCTTTCATTTTACTCTTACTGTATGAAAACATGCTGTGAGCACTTTAGTTATGACTCTCCGCTCTACCAGTATGAAGTTATTTGCTTATTTTACTGATGAACTTTCTGAAAACAGTTGTCTGCTTTAAGTCTGTGACTCACATGAACTTTGTTATCTGCTCTGAAGAGGACTGAAGTGTGTTTGTGTTCACCACAAGTCAATGCTTCCATCATCCATTGTCGTGTTTGTACTAAAAGAAGAGCAGCTGTACCTCTCAGCTCTGACTGTTTTTCCTTCTCTTTGACTGACGTCTTCAGTTCTCACTGCTGAGCCGACTGCAGCTGCATCTGCACAATAAAACACACATACAGGACGTCAGTGCACGATTGACTTTACCCAGAATCCTCTGCAGGAGAAAATGGAAGGTACTCGTGTTTAGCTGGACAGAGAAAAGTTACAGGAAGTCGTGATGTCGCTCTGATGTTGTTCAGTTTGTCCTGTACAACATTTTTCTGAAGTCTCATATAAAGACGTCGCTTCTCTGTTTTCTTAACAAAGTGGATTTTCTACAACAGTTTCAATGATAAGAAACAAAATGAATGACATTAGTTATGGAGCCTTTGGTAAATATTCAGAGAACAAGATGGAAAAACAATCAGTTACAGGAGCAAACATCATGCTGGCTTGAACACATATTTGTTGTTGAAGCTTCTCAGTATTTGAAACATGAAGATTTGTTAGTGTTTTTTAATGAGTTCATCTTTTAAACCATTTTAGCCTCGATTGTCCTGTTAAACACTATTTAAACTTCTGTCTCTATAATGCAACAAAGAGTCAAGTTTAGCCTCTCTGCTAACTTCAGGCTAAAAACACTGATGACCTCCAACGCTGCCCCTCAGCCTCCTGGTAGAGGCTCCTATGGACCCAGCAGGGTGACAACAACACCCCATCAAAGGGACAAAGACACTGAGCAGCATGCAAAGAAGCCCACTCACTATAAACATCATGTAAGAAATAAGAACTACAATGGGATCATTGATGGAGCTGGACTGTTGTCAGAGTGCAGCTTAGAGGAGATTCTGAGTTTAGCAAATCCTCCTCATGGCTTAAAAAGTCTAACAAGTGTTAAGATTTCCTGTGAATATTACTGTGAACACTGACACGCTCACCTGTTTTCAGTGCAGCTCACTTTGTTATTGTTACTCATATAGAATTAAATAAAGTCTTCCAATAAAAAGTGTAAATATAGACTTTAATTAGCCAGTTTGTTATGCTGCACCGAACAAACACACTACTCTCACATCTGGTGTGACGGGACACGAGCTCCAGCTCAACCTCTGACTTTACTGATGAACGAGTGAAAGTGAATTCCTTTGTTTAGTTTATTATTAGAATATGTTTGTTTGTTAGAATGTTTTAACGTTGTTGTTGTAGCAGTGCCGTCTGCTTCTTTGTTTTACATATGAACCTTTCACAATAAAGCTCAAGATCCTATTGAGACTTTTCAAAAAAAGTTACATTTCTTTATTGCAGGGAGGGAAACTCCGGGTTAACTGAGTGAGTTGATAACGAGCTTCATATGACAGAATATCCTGATTACCAATGTTAGTGTAAACTAATCTGAATAACAGAAATATACACTGGGTATAATAAACCTGCTCTGTAGTGCAGGAGATTCTACTTACAGAGCAGACACAGCACAGATGTTTCCTTCATCGTCCTTCTCACTCATTTCAGCTTTTTCTCATTTCTGTCTCTGACACCAAGTAAATCCTCCGTCGTCAGAGTGCATGGTTTACTATGGGTAAAAAATAGGGTTGGTAAAAAAATTATTTTAAACATATATCACACTGTAGTGCCATTTTATATTCTTAAAAAGACTTTTGAATTAAACGCTGTTGCTTAAAAGATGCTACAGAAAAAACAGAAGACCAGAAAACATGAGTAGTGTATAAAACATCCACTGTGACCAATAACCTAAAATAGATTTAAATAAAAATTGCTTAAAGATAATCTGATTTTATTCTCCGTATGAGATTATCTACTGTTAGTAAAGATTTCAACACTGAATAATTGTCAGATATGGGGGGGTTTTGGTCAAGTTACAGCTGAAAAATATTTCAAAACGGAGGAACAACCAAGTCAGGCGGGTGTAAAATGTAGGCAGCAGCAGCAGGTGGGAGGGTCAAAGGAGCGGAAAAACCACACCTTCAAGTAAAAGTAGCAAAATCTTTGACAGACTCAATAATCTGGTGTCACAGAGCAGCACTATGGATGCAGGACAATCTGTCTTGATCTGCGGGATCATCTTTGCCTTTCTTCGCTCATTTATGTCCGCAGGTAAGATTGAACTGTTAGAATAAGTTTTTATAAAGTCAGCAGCCGTGTGTATTCATCAGTAATCGTGTCACTGTATTACCCTGCTTAATTAAACTGTGTTTACTGTTAGTGTAAATACGTAAAACAAAACGTTTAAAAATCTGACAGGATGAGACAGTGATGATGGTTAGTTAGTTACTTAGTTCGCGGGGTAGATAGAAAGTCCTGCTTCAGACTGTGGTGCCTTTAAAGGCGGCCAACTGTTACGCACAAACCAGACGCCTGACTGTGCGGTAGACACAGGACTGGAGTCCTCTTCCACGATTACTCCACATATCCTCCGAAGCAGCTCCCTGTTCGCCACTAGTGGGCCGCACTGTTTAGTGAGGTATGCCTGACGTCAGCTGAGGAAAGTCTTTCCTTTGGCTGCTCCAAGTGCACACCAAGAACTGCGCTCAAACCATTTATAGGCCATATTATTACTACTGCATACTGTGTCCTCGTTTTAAGGCAGACCACGTTACCCAGAAAATTAAATAAAGAATAATATTTTTAAGATTTAGATATTTTTATGATATAAGACAGAAATCTTAAAAGATCACAGGGTTAGGGGGAGAGGACAACCCCAGCGAGGGATTGCTTTGATGTAGTCCAGCCACCCCCTTGTGGACACAGATTTAACCTTATAAGTGCAAAACTGATGCACCAGTCTACATTTCCCCTGTCTTCTTTAAACTTTTTTTCTTTAAATCTTTTTTAAAGCATCTCCCTAGTTTGTCATGTACTTCTTCTCCAACAGGTCTAACGAAGCATCTAAAGTCCTGCACTCTGCAAACCTGAGAGTTGCTGCTGCTTTGGGAAGTTCCCTATGTCATCCCAAACAAAATACTTAACGTCCTCAGTCCTCCACAAGCCCTGGACTGTCAAAATGTCTGAACCTCGATCATGCTGAGATTCGTACTCCTGGTGTCTGCTGTAATCACACACACCCCTCCGTGTCGTCTTACCAGAGTCACTGTGTTTTGCGTCCTAACCAGTTTTCTCTTTAAATGTTCACACTGCATTTCATGAATTGTCCGATCAGCGATCCCATCCTATGATGTCATCGTGATGGATGTGGTGTTTGTCAGGAAAACACCGGGAGCTGGAGGTTTCGCCTGGCCGCACAGAAGATCGGCATGTCCGCTTCTGCCTCAGCCGTTTAAGAAGCTGCTGGTCCGGCTGACGATCCACGGCGAGCTCGGAGGCTTAAAGACTTCATCCAAAGTGTTGTAGACTCTCTAAAAGAAATCGTGATGGATTTAACACCGTAAATATGATGACTCCAACCTCTTACCTGTTCTCTGTAAAAGAAACTCTACCTCCTCCCCCTTCCAATCTCCTACATAAACTCGTCTGCTTCATGAAACATGTTTGCTGTAACATTTCAGTCGCTCTGCTGGACGTTACTGTCTGTCTCCCTCGTAGGGTTTACCTGTGCAGGTGAGTTTTATTTTAAAATCCTATCGATTCATTTCTTCCTCTCAGTGATGCTGTTAAATGTTAGAGCTGCTTTAGTTTGGGCTGCTCACAGAGAGGACGCAGGTCTCCTGTCAGCTAACCTCTTCTGTCATGTGAGAAAGTGGATGTTAGTTTTTAGATGTACTCACACACGTTTACAGTTTGTATAATTAAGTTGGGAAGAGAAGAGTCTGCAGTTAAAAAAAAAAACCCAAACTGTTTATAGCTGCATTACTCATCCTCACCTGCAGAGGGAGCAGTTGGTGCTGTCATTCACTTTAAAGCGGTGTCAGATAAACACTCATCAGTTCTGCTGCTTCCAGCAGGCATCGCAGTGTCCTGTTGCTTCACTTTGAAGCGGTGTGAGTTCAACATGTTTGACACACCTGCATCAAAAATAGTGTTGTTGTAGCGCACAAGCTGTAAAGATTTATTATTCCTAATTCAACCTTACCACAGTTCTGATAATGGGAAACCTACATTTACTCTAGCTGCCGGTGTTGCGCCTGTTCTCTTCTCCAGGTGTCTTATCTTCTGATAAAAACCCTCAAAGTTATTGATTACAGGGTCTGAAATATGTTTATTAACCTGCATCTGTGTAGCTGAAAACAAAATTTCACAAATGACACAAACTAAAATGAAATGCAGTTTTACAGAAAGTGGAGATACATTACTTTGAGTGATACACTGGTGTGTGTGTCTGTGTGTGTGCGTGTCTTAAGAAATTTTCTTAGGGTGATATGGAAATCAAATGGGGCGGCAAAATCAATGCTTTTTTTTAATATATTCATATAAATATAGTCTAACTTTATATCTTCAGCCCACATCATCTATATATTATATTTTTTTAAGCATAAAATCCAGAAAGCTACACACGATAAGGTGGTTCATTAACAAACACAAGTCTAACTTAAGTTTCATTTACACAAAATTTAAAAAAATCTGTGCTGTCATGGACAAACTTGTCACCAAAATTTTAAACCTAATTTTTCATGATTTGTTGGGTTTAACCCTCTGGGCTCCAAAATATAATTGATTACTTTAGATTTCACCTTTAATTTTTAAAACCTTTTTCGATATCCTCTTCAGCTCAAACTCAGGTGTCTGAATTTACAGTTATTTTTTCACTGACATTCTGTATTAACACAACTGATCTCAAATCAGACATAAAATCTTAGTAGTATATTTTTTTTTACTGTAAAAAAAACCCACAGACATGTTTAGTGAACTATATTCATAACTTGAAAAGCAAATATAAATGGTAAATTTATATTAAACTTGTGCAGTGTTTAAATTGCAATCTTTGGTGGCTTTTAACAGCGACTTTTACATTCACTGACACACAAAACAAAAGACTATACTACATACCAGCTACACACTAACACTCCAAACATGCTAAACTTCACAAATCTGTCACATCTCAAAACTCGCTATCAATTTCTCTTTTGCTGCCATCACTCCCAAAACAATCCCGTCTATTCAGTTTTACAATGTTTAAGCAATTTTTGTTGTAGCTGGTCTCAAAGTGTTATCGATGGATTATTTTAATACACAGCACTGTCATATGCAAAACTGGGGTGGCAAGAGATTATTTTTAGCGTGGCACAAGGCTACCCCTGTAGAGACGCCCCTGGTGTGTGTCAGCAAACTGTCTGGTGACCATTGAGCTTGAAGTGCTGGACCCCTTTCAACTCTATGCTATGTGTTGTTTCCCCTTTTTGACTTCTAGCAGTCAGTCAGGTTTGAGGTCCACCCACCATCATCAGAGGACAGTGGTCTCTGCTCTTCACTGATTGGCTGCTATACAAGTGAACGGTTTAAACTTTACTCTCTCTGTTGTTTCCTCTTTCAGCCCAGAAAAACATCACAGCTGAGTCTGGACAGGATGTCACTCTGACATGTCGAGCTCTAAACATCAATATATGTGTAAAATGGAGCCGAGCTGATCTGTATGGTGAATATGTCCTTTTGTACCGAGATGAAGTCTTTGTGCCAGATGATCAGCATCCATCTTTTAAGAACCGGGTGGATCTGCAGGACAGACAGATGAAGGATGGAGACGTGTCTCTGATTCTGAAGAATGTGACAACTAATGACAATGGAACATACGAGTGTCGTGTCTTCATGGGAGAAACACGCTCTTGGAAATCCATCAGCATCATCACCCTGAGTGTTGATCCTCCAGGTGAGTGAGTAGAGTTGAGTGTGTGTGTGTGATCAGAGGTGAAGCTGCTTCCTGGTTGTTGATGTTTGTTTCTAAAGATGTTGTTGATGAGACTTTGTAGAAAGCAGCTGGTCTGAGTGATGTGATCAGAGTGCAGTAGATAATGTCTGACAGCAGTTTGAAGAGGAAATGGATTCTGTTCTGTTCTTCACTCATCACCTACCTGACAGCTGACACCTCACACCTGTTTCTCTCCTGCAGCTCCATCACAAGGAGCCAGAGATGATGGAGATGGAGTCAGAAGATATGATGGACTGGTGGCTTCTGTTTTGTTACTCATGTTTGCTGTTGCAGCTGCTGTTGTGATCTCTAAAAAACAGAAGACTGATCCTCCCTCTGAAGAAAAAGCAAAGAAAGAGATGGTCTGAAACAAAGCACCACGACATTGTCAACATATATCACAGTTACAGTAATATACAGGTATTTGTGTTTAAGGACAGTCTCATCTCAAAGTAAAGTTCTCTAAAATCTTTCAGGTGCATAAAATCTCAGGAATTCCTGATTTCCTGAAGCTTTTCTCCAACTTAAATTCATCACAGAAAAGATCCAAATGTGCTGCTCACACATGTGCAGCAAACTCCAGTTAAATCTTCATTTAGTGTTCACATCAGTTTAAACGTTTCATTACTCACTTTAACAGACTGTTTGGATCATGAACATCTGGAACTTTGGACACATTTTCTGCTTGTGCTTTACATGATACACAGCATCTGCAGTTTGATACATTTTAACCACAGCATGAAAAATAAAATCATTCAACAAATTGCAAAATAAAAAGAAAGCCCTCCATCTTCAGTTTACAGGACAAAAGAGGAGGAGGCAGCTGCTGGGAGTTTTCCTTCATTTCACTCTTAGTATGAGTGTGCTTTTTCCACAACTGCTGTAATGCTTTGAACTTTGTTTGTGCATAATAAATAACAAATTCTAACTTTCAGAGATTGATTTACTGTATTTATTGTCAGATTTTATTTATTCAATATGGACCCAGTTATTGTGTGAAACTGAGCTTAACCTTCCAAGACCTGGAATGGAGGGTCCCTCAGACCTCAGCCCAGCATTGGGATACTGTGGACGTTTATACAAATGTTGTGGGAGTGGCACATGCTAAGAGTGCAGTGAGGAGCAGGGGCTAAAAATAGTAGGTTCCAAGAGCCATTGTGTTACACTGTGATGTTGAGTAAGTGACATGGTTATAGGGTTTTCTTCTGTTTTTAAGCTGTGCTTGTTCAAATAACACATCTGATTTGTTTTGGGTTTTAGTTTAGAAGTGTTTTTGATTCAAAGATGAGAGATTTTCTTTGATGAAAGTGGGTTTTTATTTTTCACCCCCGTCTTGAGCCAAGACTTCTCAGATCATCTATCCATGGAGGAACAATTAAGATATGAAGAGAAAATTTGAATTTTGGGAACTTCTCTACATTCTTCCCTGGCAGAATCCCAGAGCTGCAGTTTGGTGACATCAACATGTTTCTTGTAGAGAATCGCTCAGTTTACACTGCTGCCAGGAGGAAAGCTTCAAAGTGCAGACATGTATCCTCCATATGGATGGGTAAATAATTTGAAAGTGTGGGAGGGGGAAACAAATTGTTGATCATTAAAGAAAAGCTTAAACTAAACCTTATGCTTTGCTGACTTGGACATTTACAGTACAGTCCATTTGTCAAATGAATGTTGTGCCATAACAGTAAAGTTATTCCAGTGTCAGTAAATCAGCGTAAATGGTTTACATGATTTGCCACTGACAGTCTGGGTTGCCTGGAAAAGCAGAGACTGGTTTTGGCCTGTAAAGCAGGATCAGGAGAGGTGCGTTCATGTTGGTGCCACGCCCTACACTCCTCTGGCAGCTGTAATTAAACACTGATCAATGCATCTGATATCAGAGAAAGCATCTGTGACCCACTCCTGCTTTTTCCACTTAAGAAATATTGCCAAACTCAGGACTATTGTCGCCAACGGTGAACTGGAGATGCTTTTTCATCACTTCATCTTCTCCCAATTTGATTATTATAAGCGCTCCAAAATGTTGCAGCACAGCTGTTAAACCACAGTCATAACGTCACTGACATCACTTCCATGTTAGTTCTTGTTGGCTTCCAGTTGGGTACAGATATCAGTTTAAGATCCTGACTCTTACTTCTATGTCCTTATGAGGAGAGGCCCCCACACTCATTGAGCTTCTTCCTTAGATCCACTGATAGTGGTCTCCTGACTATTCCACGGGTCGTTTGAAAACAAAGAGGGATCTTTCCAAACCCCAGCACCAACACTGTGGAACAGTTTACTTCCCCCTGAAATGCAACTTTATTCCTTGATTTGGTTTTTTCCTGTTGGCACCAAACAATTTTACTGACCAAAGTGCTTAAAGCTCATATTTTTACACTACATTAAAGTGTGTCTCCACCAACACAGTACTGGGTCGATTGGTTAGATGCTGCCAACATGCCATCTGCTATGTGAACATGCTTGGAAATCCTGGGCTGACTTAGCGAGTTCCTATCCAGCGTCGCGCTCCTGCTTATTCTGAATACAAGTGTTAAGGCAAAGGTAAATACCCTGAGGCCTGCACTGTGAAGCAGGATTTAAAAATAAAACAGAGATTCTACTTACAGAGCAGACACAGATGTTTCCTTCATCGTCATCCTCACTCATTTAAGCTATTTTACATTTCTGTCACTGACACTAAGTAAATGCTCTGTCCTTGGAGTGTGTGGTTTTCTATGGGTACAAAAAAATAGAGGTGGTAAGGAATTATTTTAAAGCTATATCACACTGTAGTGCCATTTTATTTTCTTAAAACACTTGAATTAAACCCTGTTACTTAAAAGATGCTACACAAACACAGAGGACCAGAAAACATGAGTGTAGTGTATAAAAGCTCCACAGTGACCAATAACCGAAAATACATATAAGTAAAAACTTCTTAAAGATGAGCTGATTTTATTTTTCATCTGAGATGGTCTACTTTTAGAAAACATTTCCGGACTGAATAGTTGTCGGATATGTTTGAAGTCAGGAATGTGACTCCGGACTCTACTGACTTGTCATTGGTGTAGAGAGCAGCAGGTGGGCGGGTCAAGAAAGGACACATTTAAGAAAAAAAACTAACACAGCAGCGACTGTGGACAGACTCTAATCTGGTGTCACAGAGCAGCGCTATGGATGCAGGACAATTTGTCTTGATCTGCGGGATCATCTTTGCCTTTCTTCGCTCATTTATGTCCGCAGGTAAGATTGAACTGTTACAATAACTTTTTATAAAGTCAGCAGCCGTGTGTATTTATCATCGTGTCACCTTGCTCAAATAAACTGTCTTTACTGTTAGTGTAAATACGTAAAACAAATCTAAGAGATTAAAAACCTGACAGGATGGAGCAGTGATGATTAGCACACTTAGTTTGCGGGGTAGATGGAAACTCCTGCTTCGGTCTGTGGGGCTTTAACATCATTACGACCGGTGTTCTGACAAACCATCCTCCGTTGCCAAAACGTCCTACCTTAAGTATTTTATGCACATTTCTGCTGTCACAGAGTAATTCCACCACAAATTTAACTAGGTATGACGGTTTGCCACTTATGTTTGCCCATCACAGTATGCTTGTAGCTCATATTCATAAAGCCAGGACGGTTTGGCACTTCATTTTACCCGTCAAAGTATGTTTCTAGATCTTATTAACAAAGGTAGGATGATCTGCCACTTAATTTTAGCTGTTAAAGTATGCTTGTAGGTCACATTCACAAAGTTAGGATTGTTTGGCACTTAATGTTACGCGTCAGAGTATTTTTCTAGCTAATATTCACAAAGGTAGGACGGTTCGCCACTTAAATGCGTGTTGTGCGCATACGCAGAAACAACGGGTAGGATGGTTTGTCAGGTAGGGTGGAGTCCCAGAACACCGGGCTCATGGTGTCCGTGGTAGATCTACACACACAGAAACAACCTTACCAGAGTCATGTTTCCCGTCTTCACCACTTTTCTCTTTCAATGTTCACGCTGCATGTCTTGATGGAATTGTCCGATCAGGAGATCCAATCCTTTCACGTTATTGTGATGGATGTGGTGTTTGTGGAGAAAACACCGGGAGCTGGAGGTTTAGCCTGGCCGCGCAGCAGATCGACATGTCCGCTTCTGCCTCAGCTCTCTTCGCCGTGTAAGTTGCTGCTGGTCCGGCTGACGATCCACGGAGAGCTCGGTGGTTTAAAGATTTCCTCCAGAGTGTTGTAGACCCTCTAAAAGAAATCGTTGTGATGGATTTAACACCGTTAATATGATGTCGGTTAGGTCTGATCAGCTACCCGCAGTGCAGACAGCACGTCCACCCGCAGAGACTCGCTGGCTACACTCCACTGTACAGTCGCCATGTTTGCAGATTTCCTGTAGTCGTATCCAGGCCTCAAACACAAGCTCCTTATTCGTCTCTGTCTCCGCTCCATGTTCACTCCAAACAGCTTGTAGCTGCTTTGACAAACACACACAGCTGCTTTGTGACAGATTAAACACGAAAACAAACATTTTATCGTCGAATAATCCGGAGACGGAGGAAACTTCCCACCGCGCTGATCGACGTCCAGAAACAACCGCGACGAAACAAAAAGGTCCAAATCCAAAGTTAAACCTAGTTTATCTCCAGGTACTCCTTCAACGTCGTCCGGCCACCACAGATGGACTTTCTGAGTTATATTACCGTCTTTATACCGATAATGTGCTGAAGATCGCGTCAAACGACCACGGCGGAGGAGAACTTGTCGTCAGAGGGTTCCGGATGCGCGTTGTCACGTCACGTGATTCGTAAATTTAAGTTAAGACACAAACTGTCATTATTGTGGGGTAGTTATTCATGTGTAAATGTATTTATTTATAAAATTTCAAACCATATCCAGTTGTGCATGCGATATCAGAGCTGTTGAATTATATGCATTTATCTAATTTTAACTTCAGCTCCTCTGCAGAATCACAGATAAAACTTTAATTCTCCAATTCTGTAATATCGTGTCGAACGACATTGAAATAACAGAATATACAAATAGACTATGTAAAGATGTGTCCCACTAACAGGAGGACTCTGCACTAACTGTAAACAAATGATTAATAAGACTGACGAATAGAGAACAGCTGAGTGGGATGGATGGAAGCAAAATTTCAGCTGACATCAATTCCTTGACACATTATTGGACATAAGAACATATTTATTGCAGAGGATCTATTTGAATTTCAAGCAGAAAAAAACTGTAAATAAATCTAACATGAAGCTGTATTGTTTGCACTCTGTCTTTCACACTGTGATGTGAAGGCAGACTTTTAGTAGTTTTAACGTCTCTCATTTGTTTTGTTTCCTCTTTCAGACCAGAATAACATCACAGCTCAGTGTGGACAAAACGTCACTCTGACGTGTCGAGCTCCAAACACCAACAATGATCTTGCAGAGTGGAGCCGAGCTGACCTCGGAGATGAATATGTCTTTTTGTACCGGGATGGGCACATTATTCCAGATCACCAGCATCACTCGTTTAAGAACCGTGTGGACCTGCAGGAGACACTGATGAAGGATGGAAACGTGTCTGTGATTCTGAAGGATGTGACGACTGCTGATAGTGGAACATACATGTGTTGCATCATTGTGGCAGGAGAAACCTCATGTGAACCCATCTGCAACATAACACTGAGTGTTGTTGTTCCTCCAGGTGAGTGAGTAGAGTTGAGTGTGTGTGTGATCAGAGGTGAAGCTGCTTCCTGGTTGTTGATGTTTGTTTCTAAAGATGTTGTTGATGAGACTTTGTAGAAAGCAGCTGGTCTGAGTGATGTGATCAGAGTGCAGTAGATAATGTCTGACAGCAGTTTGAAGAGCAAATGGATTCTGTTCTGTTCTTCACTCATCACCTACCTGACAGCTGACACCTCACACCTGTTTCTCACCTGCAGGTCAGCCAGGAGGACACACAGAGGATGGAGGGAAGGAGGCAGGGAAGGAGGATGGAGGGAAGGAGGATGGAGAGAAGGAGGCTGGATCTGTTGGACTGAAAGTTGGTCTTCCAGTTGCTGCTGTTGTTGTTGTTGTTGCTTTTGTTGGTGTCGTGATCTACAGAAAATGTAAACAACAGAAGCAGGGTTCTTTCCAGCCTCCAGCTGAACAGCAGCATGTTTGTAATGTTTCTGTTTTTTTCCGGATGATCTGAGTCTACGTCCACACGTACACGGGTATTTTTGAAAACTCAAATTTTTCTTTTTTTCTTTTTTCTTTTTTTAAATCCCGTCCACACATGCGTTTTTAAAAAATGTCTCCGTTCACATGCGAACGCCAAAAACAAAGTCAAACGCTGTCAAGAACATGCCACATCCTAGCCATGTAGAAATGTTGGCCAATCAGAAGTCTAGAAGCCTGGGAGCGAAAGAGTAAGGTTTTATGCAAACTTTAAGAATTTTAAGTTTTTGTGTTTTTCTGGTAATTTTGATACATATATTTATATTACAAAAGCGTCTGACATTTATTATATATAGCTTTAAGAACTGCATGCATTTAACTGTATTGGAGCACACTGTATTGAATATATTTATTTTGACTGCAGACTTCATTGGTGATGATGAGTAGGATTTTTTATTATATTGTAAAAATGAAATGTAATTGACTTCGATTCATACAGTTGTTATGCTCCTGTTTCAGGGGGTTTGTGGTTCTAATGTTTCTACTGTAAAGATAAAGTGCCTTTTGATATGACTGTTGTTGTTTCCTGAATAAAACTGAAGCTGGAATCAAAGTGATCCATGTTTTGCTTGTTTGTTTTTTGTTCTTTTTGCAGTTTTCAGACAATTTTACTACAAATATTATTTTACCAATAAATATTAAGAATACATAATGAATCCCATAAACTGTGACAGAGTTCATAAACACAACAGCTGCTATAAATGTTGTAAAACATGTTTATGTTTTAATTTGTTAACCTGGTTGTTTATGACTGAAAAAACAAAGGATTTAACTGATTTTTGTATTTGTGAAATGTCAGAAAAAGAGAGAGAGAATTGTTTTGTACTTTTTATTACTTTCATCAAAGTCAGAAGTATGCATACATTTCCTTAGTATTTGGTGGATTTGCCCTGAAATTGTTTCACTTGGGCCAGACATTTATGGTATCCTTCCACAAGCTTCCATCTATAATAGTTTGCTAGAGTCTTGACTCACTTGACAGAACTGGTGTATAAATAGATAAATAAAAGCTTTGGGGTCATTAAGACTGACAAAGTGGAGTTGTGGTGTAATGTTGGCATTACACCACAAGAGATGTTTAAAGGGGTGGGTGCTCAAAGTTAAAAAGGGGCGCATTGAACCAGGCTGAATAACAGCAACACACATTCATCAAGAATCTAATATGGGATCACATCATACTATATTGCTGTTGTGAGGTGGCGACAAGGCAAAGCAAACGTAGCCTATGTTTTACCTGATGGGTACAATGTTGCTGTTGAGGGGTTTCTGCTGCTCCTGCTGCTGATAGTGCTGGAGAGCAGGGCTGTGCTGATCTGAGACTGTAGACATTAAACAGTCCATAGGAGAGATGGTAGCTGATTAAACAAGTGTCATGAGATAATAACACAATGCAAAGATTGGTGAAAGCGCTTGGAACAAGGGCTGGGCGATATATCAAGTTTTTTAAAAATATCGATATATTTTCATACGAGATATAAGATGTGACAATATCGTTTATAACAATATAGTATATGTTACATTATAAAATCCTTTCATTTTCTCAAAAATCAACAGTGCACCTTTTGTATGAATTCTGGTTGTGCTTACTGACCGCAAACCGATTTTATGTGGTACACGGCGCTCAGCAATCTCTCAAAAAATGTTTTAGTACGACTTTGTTAAGCTACGGGGCTGCACCGCTTGATGGATTGTCGGAGCATTACAGCTACTGTAGTCTGGTGCCTCGCGGAGTGATACGTACTGTACTTCAACGTAATATTACCGTATTGTGTGTGTAAGGGCCATAAATGGCACCTGTTAAGAGACATGGTTACAAAGAGGATTTCAAACTCAAGGCTGTTAGTCAAGCAGTAGAACTCGGAAATAGAGCAGCTGTGAAATCTGTCTCTTTGTTATTATGCTCATTGTCTTTTAATTTACATTTTGACTGCACAATTGTGAGCTTTTTGTTATGCACAAAAACGTTTTTATGGAGCATTATTATTTAATAAATGCTGTTAATTTATTTTTGAGTAAATTCTTCATGTACATCTATGCTGTATGTAAATAAAAGTGCCTGTGTGACTAAGAACTCTCTTTTTGTTCTTAACTTATGGCTTTAAAAAAAATATCGAGATATATATCGTATATCGCCATCCAGCTAAAAAATATCGAGATATGAATTTTGGGTCATATCGCCCAGCCCTACTTGGAACCATAACGCAACAAAAAACTGTGAGAAATAAACTAGGCCCTGCCTGTGAATCAATCTTTGCCTCTTTTCCTCCTTCCATCTCCTCATCTCATATATCACTCTCAACTTGCTGTCCATCTGAGAACAAGACACAAACTGCTACACACTACAGTGCACGCTGTACACCTACTTACTGGTTTTGTTGCATTAGTCTGTTTCTCTGAGGTAATTTGTGTTTCTGCTACAGCTCCAGACCACCCAGGCAGAAAAAAATGTGCGTGCTCTTTGCGAGCTCATTCCACTCACAACGAGTGCGTTCTGCCGTCAAGGGCGGTCATTGGTTAATGACGATCATGTGACTGATGCAAGCCAGATCGTTGTATTTAGCAAAAACTATGATTAATTGATAATATAATTTTTGAGAGGCACAGACAGGACTCCACAAGCACAAACACATAAAAAAAACAAAAAAGTTGCCTCAACAAAAGGGCACTTTGGGCTCCTATCAGGAAAAGGGGGTGGGCCCATCCCCCCTTTCTCTCTCTCCCTCCTGCTCTGTTCCTGCGCTACTGTGAGTGTGACTACCGCCCCTCCCCCTCCCCCTTTCTCTCTCTGACTCCTGCTGTAACTACCACCCCTCCCCCCTTTCTCTCTCTCCTTCCTGCTCTGTTCCTGCCCTACTGCAAGTGTAACTACCGCCCCTCCCCCCTTTCTCTCTCTCCCTCCTGCTCTGTTCCCGCGCTACTGCAAGTGTAACTACCGCCCCTCCCCCTTTCTCTCTCTCACTCCGGCTCTGTTCCCGCGCTACTGCAAGTGTAACTACCGCCCCTCCCCCCTTTCTCTCTCTCCCTCCTGCTCTGTTCCCGAGCTACTGCGAGTGTAACTACCGCCCCTCCCCCTTTCTCTCTCTCCCTCCTGCTCTGTTCCTGCGCTACTGTGAGTGTGACTACCGCCCCTCCCCCTCCCCCTTTCTCTCTCTGACTCCTGCTGTAACTACCGCCCCTCCCCCCTTTCTCTCTCTCCCTCCTGCTGTAACTACCACCCCTCCCCCCTTTCTCTCTCTCCTTCCTGCTCTGTTCCTGCCCTACTGCAAGTGTAACTACCGCCCCTCCCCCTTTCTCTCTCTCCCTCCTGCTCTGTTCCTGCCCTACTGCAAGTGTAACTACCGCCCCTCCCCCCCTTTCTCTCTCTCCCTCCTGCTCTGTTCCCGCGCTACTGCGAGTGTAAGTACCGCCCCTCCCCCTTTCTCTCTCTCCCTCCTGCTCTGTTCCTGCCCTACTGCAAGTGTAACTACCGCCCCTCCCCCCTTTCTCTCTCTCCCTCCTGCTCTGCTCCTGCCCTACTGCAAGTGTAACTACTGCCCCTCCCCCCTTTCTCTGTCTCCCTCCTGCTCTGTTCCCGCGCTACTGCGAGTGTGACTACCGCCCCTCCCCCTCCCCCTTTCTCTCTCTGACTCCTGCTGTAACTACCACCCCTTCCCCCTTTCTCTCTCTCCTTCCTGCTCTGTTCCCGCGCTACTGCGAGTGTAACTACCGCCCCTCCCCCCTTTCTCTCTCTCCCTCCTGCTGTAACTACCACCCCTCCCCCCTTTCTCTCTCTCCTTCCTGCTCTGTTCCTGCCCTACTCCAAGTGTAACTACCGCCCCTCCCCCTTTCTCTCTCTCCCTCCTGCTCTATTCCCGCGCTACTGCGAGTGTAACTACCGCCCCTCCCCTTTTCTCTCTCTCCCTCCTGCTCTGTTCCTGCCCTACTGCAAGTGTAACTACCGCCCCTCCCCCCCTTTCTCTCTCCCCCTCCTGCTCTGTTCCTGCCCTACTGCAAGTGTAACTACCGCCCCTCCCCCCCTTTCTCTCTCTCCCTCCTGCTCTGTTCCCGCGCTACTGCGAGTGTAAGTACCGCCCCTCCCCCTTTCTCTCTCTCCCTCCTGCTCTGTTCCTGCCCTACTGCAAGTGTAACTACCGCCCGTCCCCCCTTTCTCTCTCTCCCTCCTGCTCTGTTCCTGCCCTACTGCAAGTGTAACTACTGCCCCTCCCCCCTTTCTCTGTCTCCCTCCTGCTCTGTTCCCGCGCTACTGCGAGTGTGACTACCGCCCCTCCCCCTCCCCCTTTCTCTCTCTGACTCCTGCTGTAACTACCACCCCTCCCCCCTTTCTCTCTCTCCTTCCTGCTCTGTTCCCGCGCTACTGCAAGTGTAACTACCGCCCCTCCCCCTTTCTCTCTCTCCCTCCTGCTGTAACTACCGCCCCTCCCCCCTTTTTCTCTCTCACTCCTGCTCTGTTCTCACGCTACTGCGAGTGTAACTACCGCCCCTCCCCCTCCCTCTTTCTCTCTCTCACTCCTGCTGTAACTACCGCCCCTCCCCCCTTTTTCTCTCTCACTCCTGCTCTGTTCTCACGCTACTGCGAGTGTAACTACCGCCCCTCCCCCTCCCCCCTTTCTCTCTCTCACTCCTGCTCTGTTCCCGCGCTACTGCGAGTGTAACTACCACCCCTCCCCCTTTCTCTCTCTCCCTCAAACTGTAACTACCGCCCCTCCCCCCTTTCTCTCTCTCCCTCCTGCTGTAACTACCACACCTCCCCCTTTCTCTCTCTAACTCCTGCTCTGTTCCTGTTCCTGCCCTACTGCAAGTGTAACTACCGCCCCTCCCCCCTTTCTCTCTTTCCCTCCTGCTGTAACTACTACCCCTCCCCCTTTCTCTCTCTGACTCCTGCTCTGTTCCTGTTCCTGCCCTACTGCAAGTGTCACTACCCGATCCGTACCGGAAACCCGATCGGTACCCCGCATGCGCAAATCTTACGTCACTTCCTCTCTGTGCCAACATTGCGACATTCAATATATTTGAATGACACGGTTAGCGCCCAGTTAGCTCCTAGCATTTCTCAACAGCTCTGCCTCCTTTTCGACTGCCCGGGACATTTAAACAATGGATAATCCGTATACAAAGAAATTCATGCTTTTCTCCTCAACAGAGAGAGTGTCCCCCGATTGAGCAACAGCGCCGTAAAATAAGAAGAATGGCGCCTAATTACAGAGTTAATAATGCAGACTTTGTAATATCTCACGTGTAGATTCATCAGCCAGATGAAGTGTTTACTGACAACTGACAGTGATAGCGGACATCATCATCACTATTCCAACAATCCTCTCCTCACAGACAAGCATAAACACACTCGACTATTGCTAAATCAAATTTAACACACGTTTGTAATGACGCTAATTCAGTTTATAATAGGGTACCGATCGGGTTTCCGGTACGGATCGGGTAGTGACAGCAAGTGTAACTACCGCCCCTCCCCCCTTTCGCTCTCTCCTTCCTGCTATAACTACTGCCCCTCCCCCTTTCTCTCTCTCACTCCTGCTCTGTTCCCTTTGCTAAATGATTTAATGAAATTTGTTTTCATTACATGTGTGCACACATTCATTCTGAATGTAAAGTAGTGTGTAGTGTAGTTTTAGAAAATGTAACAGACCAGCACACAACAAATGAGAAGGATTTAGAAGCTCACAAGTGTTTCTTTCTTAAAGAACAGGCTCTGGTAATACGTACAGCAATGGCAATGGCACGGTTTATCTAGGTACAAACCTATTGCTGGAACAGCCGAAACAATTCTACTGCAACTAGCAAAGCACTGGACACAGGCAGAACCCTTGTGTGATCTCGTGCACGAGGGAGGTGACCGAGATGGTGACATGTGACATCTTAAACAGGCATATATGTGAACAAAGAGTACCAGTCTGTGTGTACATGTAGGTATGTGTTTGTGTGTGTGTGTATGTGTGTGTGTGTGTGTGTGTGTGTGTGTGTGTGTGTGTGTGTGTGTGTGTGTGTGTGTGTGAACAACTACTAAGGATGAGACATTCTATGCATCCATCCATTCACTTCCGCTTATCCTTTCCAGGGTCGAGGGGGCAATGGAGCCTATCCCAGCTGTTATAGGGCGAGATGCACAGAGACACAGACAACCATTTGCACTCACAGATTCACATCTATGGGCAATTTAGATTAATCAATTAACCTATCCCCCACTGTATGTCAATGTACTGTGGGAGGAAGCTGGGAAGAACCCACGCAGGCTCTTCTTGCTGTGCGGCAACAGTAACGACCGTGCTGCCCTGAGACATTCTATCAATATGCAACTGATTATATACCTATAATAATAATAATACTAATAACGAATTGCATTTACATAGCGCTTTTTGAGACCCTTAAAGCGCTTTACAATTCCACTATTCATTCACTCTCACATTCACACACTGGTGGAGGCAGCTACATTTGTAGCCACAGCTGCCCTGGGGCAGACTGACAGAAGCCAGGCTACCATATCGTGCTATCGGCCCCTCTGGCCACCACCAGTGGGTGGTAGGTGAAATGTCTTGCCCAAGGACACAACAACCAAGACAGACAGAGCAGGGCATCGAACCGGCAACCTTCCGATTACAAGATGAGCTTCCCAACCCCCGAACCATGATATTATGTATTTCTAAGTATAAATGACAACCCAAAAATATAACCCTGACAACGATCACCTCTGGGTTTCAGCCAGGACCTAGGTTGCAGCAAGAGCATTTGACTTGATTATCAAAGTGCTCTCCTAGGAGCAGACATGCTGAGAAGTTCAGTTAAATAGCAATATTATTTACGAATTTTGAATGTAAGTGTGACCAAGTGGTCGGCGGGGTTATGAACAAAATAAATTGACAACGCCACCCAGGGGAATTGCACCCCGAGGAAATATATTTAAGAAAAATAGATAAAAGGAATAAAAGAAGACCGCACAGATTCAAGGATGCACACTGAGGCAGGTTGGTTTCCAATATTAAAACAGTTTTATTTATAGAAATGAATAAAATATTATAAATAATATTTTATAAATAAAATATTAAAGGTCAAGATGTAGCATCATTATTGACAGTGTCCTACAGTAAAAATAAAACCATCGTGGAACTTGGACTTACCAGCAGCCGTGGAACCAAAAGGAAATCACACAAAAAGAATCACTGCAGACCATCCAGTGCTGTACAAAAGAAAGTGTGAAAACGACCCACCACCTGAGGTCCCAGGGCCACTGGCTCGTCCTCCTTCACTGAAATAAAACACAGAAAAATATGTTAAAAGAATAAGAGGACACTGAGCGTCAGGCTCGCTACAAATCATAAAAAGACTAAAACACACTCTAATAAAAGAAATCACACACACACACACAAACACAGGAAAGGCTTATTCCCCACGGGTCAAACTACCACTCGTGCTGGTAATAATTATTCTCAGGCGTAGGCCGGTCTGGCTCCCCACCGGCTGAGACCGGCCACCCAGGCGATTTAGAGTCCCAGCACGACACTCGGGCAGAGAGTCACTTCAGCCCGATCACAGAAGCGTGGGTACGAGCAACAGTCCAGGGTAAAATAGAACACCAGGCGAACCCAAAACAAGGTAAGCCTACTTAACAAAAACAAGATAAGACAAGACAAGACAGCAGACTCCACCAAGGAGGAGTTCACAACAGCGGCTGAGAAGGCAGTTCACTCTTCCAATTTAGGTTGGGCGATTTGCCATGGAGAGGTGAGTACAGCAGTGAAACCCCCAGGACCGGAGGCACTATATTCTCATTGGTGGGGATAACACGAACACCTCTCTCCGCAATGGCAGAATAAAACAGACTGCTGTAGCTGTCATGTAATCGGCTCTTGCTGATCAGTCCGTCGCAGTACGTCAGCATTTACTGCTGTATCGCACCTGAAGCTCGGGAGGAATTAATCCAACAAAACATCGGCTTAGCTTTATACGGGCTAGCGCCACCCTGCAATCAATGTGCAGGTGGGTTCCCAATTAACCCAATCACATGATACAAGGAGCGAGTGCAGCGGAAAGAGAGCGAGGGTGGTAGAGCGAGCGAGAGAGAGAGAGAATGAGAGAAGAAAAAAAAACGGAAGGCGAGTAGCCCATCTGGCTACATAAGCAATAAAATCTTAAAATCAATCCAATATTTGATGGGCAGCAAGGATCGGGGTAATAGAATCAAACCTTCTAGTACCAGCTAAAAGGCGCGATTGGAGGCCCAGGTAAAGGGACTTGCAGTAGTCTAATTTTGAAGTAACAAATGCATGTATAAGTATATCAAGATCCATTTGCAGTATGTAATGCTTAGCCTTAGAGATTTGTCGTAGTTGGTAAAAGCTAGACTGTACTACAGAGGATACTTGTTAATGAAGTTTAAAGGAGCTCTCCAAAAGAACACCTAAGTTACGTACTGTATCAGAGAGGGAGGTAGCAAGGGGCCCAAATATATCGGCTAGTTGTCCTCGAGGGACGTGGCTATCAAAGACAATAATTTCCACTTTCTTTTCATTCAGAAAAATGGAGTTACTCGATAAACAGCCTTTGACCTCCCTCATACAAACAAGAAAGCAGTGTAGTGTAATCAATGAACGTTTTGAGCTGTTACTTGGTTTGTTACTTCTTGGGCTCGTTGTTGTTGCTCTCGTGATCACTTCAAAACTGCCAAAGAAGAATTTATCCAATAATCCTCCTTCTGATGAACCAGATGACAGCTGCTCTGAAATCAGAGTGTCAGGATGATGACAACAGCAGCCTCGTACAACATCAAGTCTTACATGGACCGGCAGCCATTTTTTTTTACTCTGTAAGCACTTTCTTACTACAAGCCTGACTCTCATGTGCCTTTATCTAAGTGTGTATAATCTGAGAGTCACACCCTCACACTATGATGGATCCATCAGGTCCAACTCAGGGTTCAGTATCTTGTCCTTGCAGATTAAGGTGTCAGGATTCAAACTGCTGTCCTGACCTAATCAGTAGACGACCCTCCTGAGCCACAGCTGCTCACAGGACAATCATCAGGCCTAAAAGGAAAAACTATCAGCAGCAGATGAACAGCATGTGAAAGTGACTCAGGACCTGAGAGATCCATGTGGACCTTCAGCTGATCATCTGCTGTTCATGAAGCCTCAGAAATGGTCTCAGTGGAAGGACGACTGTCAAGAAGCCAAAGAGGAGAAAAGGCCGAGGTTTGCCACATAACACAATAACTGCACTCAAAGCCAGTGAAGCACACTCAGGGAGTCTTTCTGTAACCTGGATTCACTTATGCTCACATCATGAATCATGATAAGAACACAGGAACAATAATTCACTCTTTGTCCACATCACATAAAGACAGACGAGCCTCTAACAGCTCTCTAGATGAGGAACTGCACTGAGCTCTGTGGACTCTTTACTTCAATCATCTTAAACTGTGATTATTGAATAATTCACAGTTTAACATCTTTATCTTTGATCCTGGATCCTGGTGCAGCTCCTCAGTTCATCTACATTAGGACTCACTGTTCTCCTGCACACTTTGTTCCTCTACAACAACAACAACACAAATCATTGAGTTTTATTTATGGAGACTTTTGGAAATTGTGTGAATATTTTTATTATCTTCATGAGCCTCCTTGTTTCGTCTGTGGTTGAATGTGAATCCAGCATGTAGCTTTACAATAACTGTTGTTAATAAAGGGTAAAATGATGGTTAATTAAACTGTAATAAACATCTATTTTACTGCTGGGAGTGAAGTTTATATACTTAAGATGTTTGATCATTAAAATCTTTGAAAACTGAAAAAACATGATTTGTTTTGTCTGTTCAAAATTTCCATCTGTAAAATTGTAAAAATGAGGTCCTTCATATTCAGTAAAATTAAGATGTGAAATTAAAAGCAAAGGTGAATTTTACCTCTGTGTTGCAGGCAGAGGCAGAGCCAGACATTTTATACACCCGGGGCTTAGCCCTAAAGGGTAGTATGCATGTGGGATTGGGGGGGAGGGGTGAATGAGATATTTATAAGGCTGTGCTTTCATTAAAAAAAAAAAAAAGAATAGCTTCATATAGGAAAAAATATATATCACATATGCAGGACATCTTAAACTCCTTTTTTTAGTTAAGCAGCAAGGCAGAACAAAATCAGGGCTGTATCAAGACACAGGGACTAAACCCCAATTCAACCAGACCCAGAACTGATTGGGAATTAAAACAGGACTACTTAGGACTTAATCAAGACAGAACCAGAATCAAAACACTCAAAATCATCATAGACCTGCACTACACTTATTTTTTAATTCTACCAAAGTCCACTATTTAGATTCAGAAAGGTTTATATAATTATTTAGCCTTGTTGTGCAAACAAGACACATTAACTTAATAAATATAGAATTTGAAAAATAGCAAACCTAAAAAGATACACTAGGTACTGGATACATGTTCTGATGAGTTTTGGCAAACAACCATTTGACTAACGTGTGTCTCACCTGCTCTTGTTCCCTCTCTATTCTGTCCTTATTCTCCATCTCCATCTCTGTTCCTCTCTCTCCCTCTTTGTGCTGACAATCAAGCCAAACACCAACATCATCAACTATACAGTTGAAACCAGATATTTACAAACTCTTCAGATAAAAACACAAACACTTTTTTAATTGCAATATCAAATCAGACTAAATGTTATTTTTTTAGATTGATAAATATAAAAAACACATTTGTTAAATTTAAGAGTAAAGAGAGAAACTATCTGTATTTCTTAATTGCAAATGGCACCAAATTGTATTCAAAATTGAGCCACACTTATGGAGCTCCACAGTTCTGTTCCTGGTGTTTTGGTTGACATCTCTTGATTTTCCCATGTCACAGAAACAGGCTCTGTGTTTTGCCTTATATGCATCCACAGCTGTGCCACCAATTTACTCACATGGACTCTACTAACCTATCGGAAGCTTCTTCAACTCAGAATGGAATCGTCTGGAGTTTTCTTATTAATTAACAATAAACTTAGTGTACATGTGCTCCTAAATTTGATGAAAGTGATAAAAAATAGAAGCTCTGTCTCTCTTTATTCTGACATTTAACTAATTCAAAAGATATTTCAATATTTATCCAAAACAAAACAAGTTTACTCTAAATTGATGTTGTACAGTAAAAAAATGGTCTTGTGTTTTCCATAAAGTGTATGTAAATATCTGGTTTAAACTGTGGATATCCTGCTGTGTATTGAAATTCCTCTTGTTTCGCATAGAAATATACTGAACAACAAAGCATAATATATAAAATACTACCAGAGTTTTTTCTTTGAAAGAAGCTCCTTATGTCACAACGGGACTGAACGGACTCACGCGCAGGCTCTAGGTCTTGAAAGCACAAGAGTCTTTATTATGATACACCAGGTGATTATTTACAAAAGTGAGGGGAAAGCCGGGCTCCGGGGGTCCACACACGAATGGGAAAGACGCTGATAGTCACGCACACACACACTCCATCCACTCCTCACGCTCCTCTTCACACTCCAATCACTCGGGTAACACAGGGGTTGGTCCAGGGAATCTGTACACAGAGACACGAAGGGATTGTAAGGTAAATCGCTGTGAAAACACCCTAGAAGTAATTGAGCTGGGGTTACTTCTGACAAAACAACCCGGGCTTAAGCCCAGTAAGCCACCCCCTCCCCCGCTCCGCCACTGGTTGCAGGCATCGATTTCTAAATGTGTTTGTCAAATAGAAATGAGTTTGTTATTGAAAACACTGAAAATCTTTTCTCTGTTAATTTGCCAGTTAAATCAAAGTTAAAGTGAATTACAAAATTACAAATTTTAGTTTTTATTGCAGTTTTAGAAAGTTTTCCAATGTTTTTGGAAATGGGGTTTGTAAAATATAGACTATTATTAATGTCTACATATATTTCCATGTACTCATGTTAGATAGACAGAAGTTCCATAGAAAAAAGCGCTTGTATAAATGTGTATAAAGTGCTTTAAATGCTCAGGTAAAGTAAAAAAGCAATAAGAACCAGTTCATTTACCTTTTAACAATCTTATCATTGTTACATCAGAAAAATGAAACAGAAAAAAATGTACATTTTCAGTGTGGCTCTAAATGCAGTTTTACAGCTGACCAAAAAAACTGTCTATAAAGAAGAGTGGAGGGTTGATAGAAGGTTGAATCAGACCAAACACACAAAATTAAAGCTTAATTTGCAGCCGGTCAGAAGTTTGCTGTTCACTGCTCTTTTTTGTTTTCTGATCTTTTATAAATTAATATTTTTAAGATGGAAAATAAAAAAAAATGTCAGGTTGCCAAAGAGCTGTGGAAAAAGAAGCACTTCCTGTTTCATGCTGCAGGAGAGATTTCTCCAAACTAACACTTCTCCATTTTGTCTTCACTTCTATTTTGTGTTGACTCTACACTTCAATGCAGTAAATTTATTTTATATTAAATCTTTATTCATGTGTGTCTTTTGTTTTCTGTCAGTAGCACAAGGTGACCACAGTTATACAAACTCATTATAAAGTGATCATTAGAATTTATCCTAAAATTGAACCAAACTTTGAAGCTCGGCTGATTTTCTTTGCTGGAAAAAAGTCGACAAAGAAGAAAACGTGAAAATTCATTAAGTCTTGTTTCAGGGTGAATTCAACTTTAATTAGGATTTTTCAGCACGTCTTAAGAACAAAGACTGAGCTAACAAATTTTATTTTTAACTCATAAAACAAACTAACATGAATCAGAAGTAAAATCAGTAACGTGACAAACAAACTACATTAAACTCTGCAGATTGTAAATGTCAAATATTATATTCTGACCCCACTGTGGACCAGATTAAACCACTTCCTGTTTGAAAGGGACGTAGTATTTACTCCTCTTTAACTCAATATATTATTCAGACATCTATAAATAAATGAACCTAAAGCACGGTCACCAATGTATGTCTGTATTAATATGTTCATTTAGCTTTGGTCACTTAACTACACCCATCTAAAAATACTGCTTTAAAAGCATCATTTAATGTACAGTACACGATTATCTGATCCTACAGTTTGCAACCTGAACATCCACTCACTGTGAAACTATGCTGCTACTTCAGTGGTTTTTTAACTGACATTAGAAACGACTGTGATTATTTTCCTGTGCTGAGAACTTTTAAGTCTCCCCACCTGCTGAATCCACTTTAACCTGACTGTACACATTTTACTGTTTACAGGCAAAGTCACCCTCTACAATGTGGACAACAGATAACATATATATTAAAAAAAACATCATGTTCTACTTCACTGATTCAAACTAAGGATTTAACATTTAGACTGAAAGGGTTTGTTAGAAATCCAGAAATTTATGTGTTGGACTAAAAAGTCATTTCTGATGTTTCTGAGTGTTTTTCTCTAATATTCTTATATTTTTAAACAGACTGTAGTGAAGATGATTTCTGAATGAGCTATAAATACAATGAAGAAATGAGCTGTTGTTGAAGTATCTTTATGACACTGTAATTGTTCCACATTGCAATCAAATCAGTCCTTTATGGTGACTTAAATATCCTCATACGACTGCAATGTTATATTTCTTACAACTTCTCCCGCCATCTTGGCCACATCTCTTTTTAAAAGGACGTTTTTAATATAAATGACACTTTTACCCAGATAAATAAAGGAAATACATCAGTTGCTATCATTCATGAGAGAGATATATTAGAGCAATTTTTGACACATTATAGACAACAAGACCCTTTTAACCCTCATAATGTCCTCCCGATTGCCATACTCTTGTCCTCTGGATCAAAAACGACCCACCTCTTTTCTTTTCTTTTTTTAAGTACATACACCTTTAGTTTTACTTAAAACCATCACATTACCACAAAATCCCCCCTTCATTTTGCGATTAAGGACCACCAGACCTTGTTTACATAAAAATATACCCTGGTTTGTTTGTGTTGTTTTGTTTTCGAGTGAAAATAAAATGTGGGGTCATTTTTGATCCCACAACACGAGGAAGTTGGGCGGAAAATATTTTGACTGAAAGCTAAAACCTGCACTTGCAGTTTCCGTATTGATGACGCAAGTTCCTTCAAAATAAAGTTTTGCCTCGTCAGTCAGCAGGAAGTTATCCAAGGCTTTATTTTACTTAACTTTACTCTGAAAGCAGACATCGGTATTATTTCCGGTTAGTCCGGGAATCTTGATTTTCTCGCTTTTCTCCGCCTTCGTCCACTCAGGGACCTCACAGTTCCACCGACGGTTTTGGCAGCAGGTCGCTGACACATCTGCCAACCAGTTCGGGCTTTGGCAACAATTTTAGGGTAAAATCAATTTTTCAGGAACTTTTTTTCTGCGAACTTTAGAAACACTCTGATCTGCGCACCCACAGAAGTACAAGTAATGGACCTGACATCAGCCTGCTGCTCGGTGATTTTCACCTGCCTTCTCTCGGCTGTCTGTTCAAGTGAGTTAAACTGATTTTTTGTTTTTTACACTGTAACTACACACTCATAACACACTGCGATCCACTGTAACTACACACTGACAACACACTGAGGTGGCAGAGATGGATCAGGGTGCTTGTGCCATGATCGGAAGGTCGGGGCTTCACCGCCCCTGAGGTATCCCCGAGTAAGGTACCGTCTGTACACACTGCTCCCGGGGCGCTCGCTGCTTCACTGACTGAATGTGTTAAATGCAGCGGACTCATTTCCTACTGGATTAATAAAGTACACATTACATTACACTGACAACACACAGTTATACTTGATTACGGTATCACCGCGACTCTTCCACTGCTCTTCTCTCTGTGTAAACTACGTGAGCAGTCTGCTGTCACTGTGAGCAGGACACAAATGTGTGAAACAAACTCCACATCTGTGCTGATGTTCGCTCAGTGTTGTACTTACTCTGAAGAGATTTAAAAGTGCCGCACCGGGGACGGGAAAATGTGACGTCAGAGAAGGGGGCGGGGCTTTCCGGAACCTTCTAAAGCAGAGCAGAGGCCTGGTCCTCTCCCGGTCCTACTTCTTCTAAGTCGTCTGGATATCCTCGTTAAACCTTCTAACAATGCAGAGTTTTCGCTCGGAAGTTGTTTCTACCATCTCTTTAAGGGCTGAGGTAAAACGAAACTTTATAAACTAGAAAATCCGTCAGAAGAAGGAGCGAGTAAACGCAACACTGTCACAAACGAGCCCGAGGTTTTCCTGCTAGTCTTAAAAAGGGTTGTACTTCCTGTCCCAGTGAGCAGGAGGAAACTGTCTGAATCGCTTCACATTTACATGGAAATGATCATTAATGCTGAAGCCGTGTGGGTATCAGTCACGGACCGGCCTCCCCTCGTGTGTTTTTCTATTAAGATCAGGATCATTGCCTGAAAAATGATGATGTTACCGATCAGATTCTTTCATGGTGGATCAAAATCTGATCTTCTCTGTGTTCAGAATTTCATCCATTCAGACAAGATCAACAACACTGACTGACACGCAACTGGCTGAGCAGCAATGCTTTTATTCCTTGTCCTGGATCGCCATCTTGTGGCAGATTTGGGAATTGTTTAGGAAGTATTTTCCTATTTTTGTACATTGAGGTGTCGCAGCTTCTTAGTATGTTTTTCCTGTCGATGTTTGTTATTAGTTTTTTTTAAACACGTACTATCACGTTGAACATAAAGTAAAGTTAACCTCTTGCAGCCTCTTCTGCAGCACAATCCAGCGTTACACAAACGTGCAGCACTGTGTACAGTCCGCCCTACAGGGCCGACTCCACAGCACACAAACCAGGCTGTGGCCCCGCCGTCTTTACTCTCTTCACCAGCTCTATAACCAGGGCTGAAACACGACCTCCCCACGCTGTGTGTCCGTGTTTACCACAACACGCAGAGACTCTAACATGTACCGAACGTGCTGCTTTGCTTTGTATTATCCATTAACAAGTTTGAGGAAAAAACATCAGCGTGGAGTCATGGATAGCCTTGGACCTTGAAATATAATTTGGACTTTAATGTGGAAATTTCGATGTTGTTCTCAAAAAAAGTCTTTCTTGTATTAATGTTGCCCTGAGACTCTTTGATAGGAGTGACAGAGAGAGTCACTGATCTTCACTCTGCTTGGCTGCTGTACAAGAGACTAGTTGCATTTTAACCTTTAACCTCTCTGATCTGTGCTGTTTCCAGCTGTGTCTGGACAGAACATCACTGTGACGTGTCAAGCTCCAAACAACAACACAATCACAACTGTAAAGTGTAAAAGACCTGACCTGGGAAATAAATATGTGTTTTTGTATCGGCAAAAGCGCATTGATACCAATAACCAGCAAAATAACCATTATTTTAATGACATTTAAATCATGACTGAAAACGAGTATGAAAATTGTTAACGTGTGTTATCCATTTGAAAGCAAATTAAAATGAAAACCAGCGCAAAACATCGAACTAAAATAATAACGCTGTGAAAACAACAACAATTGTTTAAGGTTACGCTGACACGGTCCTGAAATTCTGCTGGACTCATATGTTTCATGCTTCTCTTTGAGTGTTTTTGGATGGAGCCCATCACAATAATCACTGTTCTAGAAATGAAAAGTTGCATTTTAACCTTCGTGACCTCTCTGCTCTGTGTTGTTTCCTCTTTCAGCCCAGAAAAACATCACAGCTGAGTCTGGACAGGACATCACTCTGACATGTCGAGCTCCAAACAACAACATCACAGTTTTAGAATGGAGCAGACCAGACTTGAAAGATAGCTGTGTCCTTTTTTATGACAAAAAATTTAATACCACCAAGCAGCATCCGTCTTTTAAGAACCGGGTGGATCTGCAGGACAGACAGATGAAGGATGGAGACGTGTCTTTGATTCTGAAGAACGTGACGATTAATGACGCTGGAACATACGAGTGTGGTGTCATCCAGAAACGTACAGATGGTTTGAAGATCCTCTGCAGCATCACCCTGAGTGTTGTTGATCCTCCAGGTGAGTGAGTAGAGTTGAGTGTGTGTGTGATCAGAGGTGAAGCTGCTTCCTGGTTGTTGATGTTTGTTTCTAAAGATGTTGTTGATGAGACTTTGTAGAAAGCAGCTGGTCTGAGTGATGTGATCAGAGTGCAGTAGATAATGTCTGACAGCAGTTTGAAGAGGAAATGGATTCTGTTCTGTTCTTCACTCATCACCTACCTGACAGCTGACACCTCACACCTGTTTCTCACCTGCAGGTCAGACAGGAGGAGACACAGAGGATGGAGGGAAGGAGGATGGAGGGAAGCAGGATAAAGTCAACAGACATTATGGGCTGGTAGCTTCTGGGTTGTTACTTCTTGTCCTCCTTGTTGTTCTCGTGATCGCTTCAAAATTGCCAAACAGAAATTCATCCAATCATCTTCCTTCTGATGAACCAGCTCACATCTGTTCTGAAATCAGAGTGTCAGCAGGATGAAAACAGCAGCCTGGTACAACATCAAGTCTTACATGGTACTTATGCAGCCTTTTTACTGTTTGGACCCTCAAAGCACTTTGTTGCTACACCACTCAAGATGGCGGCGCACACTGTTGCAGCAGCTTGCAGCTCTCCGTCTCAGTACTTTTTTCTTTTCTTTAGTTGCTTAGTTTGTACATCCTTCTCATTTCTTTTTGCACTATCGGTTTCTATCGGTAAACACGGAGCTCTCTATGCTACTGAACACCATCAACAGCAGCGGGACGGTGTTCACGTAACTGCAGGTGATTTTAATAAGGTCAGCATGAAGACTACTCCCAAAGATCCATCAGCATGTGAAATGTCCCACCAGGGGAGAGATCACTCTACATCATGTTTACTCCAACATGGAGCCATACCCCTCTCCCACTACGACCAGTCGGACCACCTCTCCCTCCTGCTCTCCCCAGCCTACTCCCCCCTCAGACGCAGTGCCAGGCCCACCACAAAGACTGTTACAGCCTGGCCTGAAAGCTACAGGACTGCTTCACACAGACAGACTGGGACATATTTGAACACCAGGAGCTAAAACCTTTCACAGGATCAGTACTGGACTATATCAAGTTCTGTATTGCAAATGTGACTGTGGACAAAAGCATTCGGGTTTTCCCAACATGTTCAGCCTGCTTCCTCAGGGATGCTACAGGTGCATCAGTACAAAAACCCACAGACTCAAACAGTTTCTTCCCTAAAGCCATAACCACCCTGAACTCACACATGCACCAGTAACAGTTACACCACTGTGCAATCCCAAATTCTATTTATTTACTGTTGTTACACCAGATTGTATATTTGTACATTTTATATATTTGTTCCTGTTAATACTGTTTATATCTTAAAAGAACCCCCCCCCCCCCCCCCCCCACACACACACACACACACACACACACACACACACATGTTCGCACTGGGTCGGAGATGCTCTGTATCATTGTACAGCAACTGTATAGTGACAATGAATGAATCTATTCTCTTCTTATTCTCACATTTCTACTTGTTTTTTTTACCTGACATTCTCACACTCAGGGTTTGGTATGTTGTCCTTTAAAACTATAGAAGCCAGGAATCAAAGCACTGCTGCCTGCACCACCCGAGCAAAGCTGGCCACAGGACAAGTTTAAACAAAAAAAACAAACAAAAAAAACCCACCCACAGATGAGGCAGCATGTGAAAGTCATGTCCTTAAGAAATGGGAAGAAATTCAGCAAACTCCTGAAACAGGACCTGGGAGATGTATCTGGACCTTCAGCTGATCTTTATCCTTCATCTTGGTTCTTGGTGCAGCACCTTAGTTCATCCTGAACATAAAACTAAAGCAAAGTGTTCTCGCCTCATTGTGAAACTCTACAGAGGCACTGTTAGATTTTCATGGTAGTCAAAGGAGCTTGCAAAGAAAAGCGTCTGGACTTCTTTAAGTTACTTGAAGACGTTTCACCTCTCATCCGAGAAGCTTCTTCAGTTCTAAGGTCAAATGGTGGAGAGTCCCAGATCTTTCCAAGCTCCTTGACTACGATGACCTGGATGACTGAGAAGCTTCACAGACATTTTCATTGTAAGTCAACATGACCACAGCATTAGATCCAGATCAGGTCTTTGCTTCACAGACAGTCATCTGATCGTATCGAGGATATTTGGTTGTTTGGAGGTATTTCAGCTGAACGTCACTGACAACTTAGGACCACTGAGGTGTTTCAGAGTTCATCTACATTAGGACTCACTGTTCACCTGCACTCTCTGTTCCTCTACACTAGTATCAACACAAATCATCATGTTTTAGTTACTGAGACTTTTGGAAAGAGTGTGAACATTTCTACGATTGTAGCCTTTTTCAGGATATAGCTTTTTAATAACTGTTGTTAATAAAGGGTAAATATTTATTTTGCTGTTGGGATTAAAATGATTGTCTTCCAGATGTTTTGATGTAACATTTCAGATGTTTTGTGATTAAATTCTTTGGGAGCTGTAAAATTAAACATTTTCATGTGTGTTTGATGTTTACAGATGTGACTGCATGTTAACTGTAGTTTGATGCTTTTGCTGATTTGCTGACTTTGTTCGTTTAAATGTCAGGATAAATGTCTCCTCAGATCATCAAATATTTACACTGAAGGAGGAACTTTACATTTTTCACACTCCTGTGTTTGTTAAAGTGGAAACTGTAAGTGGTATATTTTTTTACCCTCTGTGTAAGACTGTTTACAAAGAAGAACATCAACTGTTAGTCAGCTTTAGAAAGTTCATATCTAGAAAGCATAATTGAAATCCTTTGGGTTTTGAAATCAGAGCTGAAAAGTTTTCACTTTATTACACAGCAGTCATAAAAATAAGTTTACACATTCAGTGTAAGGCAGCACGGTGGTTAGCACTGTAGCCGCACAGCAAGAAGGTCCTGAGTTCAATTCCACCATCAGGCCGGGGTCTTTCTGTGTGGAGTTTGCATGTTCTCCCCGTGTTTGCGTGGGTTCCCTCCGGGTACTCCGGCTTCCTCCCACCGTCCAAAGACATGCAGCTTGTGGGGATAGGTTAATTGGATAATCCAAATTGCCACTAGGTGTGAATGTGCGAATGAGTGTGAATGGTTGTCTGTCCCTGTGTGTTGGCCCTGCGACAGACTGGCGACCTGTCCAGGGTGTACCCCGCCTCTCGCCCTATGACGGCTGGGATAGGCTCCAGTGCCCCCCGCGACCCTGAGAAGTGGAAGCGAATGGATGGATGGACATTCAGTGTATGTCAACATGAAAATCTTATTTTTAGGCCTCACCCTGCCTGGTCCTGACTAATGTTCAAAGTAAAACAGGTTTGACCAGGTTGGAAGTTGAGTGGGAGACTGTGGGGAACACCAGGAGTGCACAACATGTGAAAAGTATTTACAGAAGATATTTTGTGAAGTTTATTTCTGTCCGTTTGACGTTTCCTCCATACTGGATACAAAACAGCTGCTGCATCGTCACAGAGTCAACTTTTTTGTCTGACTGCTTTGTGTGTGAGGTTGTTTTTTCAAGAGTGAACTGTGCAAGTGAAAGGAACTCTTAATGCTTCAGCATACTGAGACATTCTGGACATTTCATGCTCCCAACTTTGTGGGAATAGCTTGGTGGGACATCACGTGTTTCACAGGTTTGAGATTCACTCATACTAAATGTCTTTATTGATTCGAGCCACTCTACACCTGTAAAACCATCTAAAAATATTAAGTTATTTAATATTTTCTATATCTTTGGTTACTTTAGAAATGTCACAGCATGTCAGACCAAAATACTGGAATCTGAGGCGATATTCCCTGCTGTCACGCGTGTGCTCGTTTAACCGGAACGTCACCTATACAAGCTTTGTTTGAGTCATAAAAAATATTCAAGCTGTTTGCACATGAGTTACCTTTCCCGGAAAGGTAACGCCTCGATACAGACGTTCTGTGTCAGATCACTACATCTTGTCTTGTTGTGATCGCTGACGTCTCGCTTGTGGTTTCAAATTCCTAAATGGAATAGAATAGAATAGAATAGAATAGAATAGAATAGAATAGAATAGAATAAACAGGACATTCCTAAGTGGAATGGTGTCTTTGAGTCTGCAACCATAAAATCAGAAATCGATATTCTAAAAGATGCTTATGTTTATGTTATTTGACATGTCGCCAGGAACCTTTGAGATATTTTCATGTTTTATAAAACTAAAGTGATAAAACAACATGAGCATTGCCTCAAGAATATTTTTATGTATTTCCTATTATTACCAGGCCGTTACAGCACGAAACACCCTAAACCTAACCTAACTGTGGTTATGGGGAAAAAAGCAGAGACAGTGCTTGAACCACAATCTTATCCTGTAAAATCAGCCTATTAATATAGGCTGATTTACATTTTACTAAACATGTCGTGGGTTATAGTTTTAGGCGGAGGTGAATTTTCAAATCGCACTCAAAGGCAGCACGTCGTTAAAAATAACTCCGCTCAACACGGTTTAGACAGAAGCTCATGAAACATGTTTTCTGTAGCATCTCCGTGGCTCCGCTGGACTTTACTGTCTGTGTCCCTCGTTGGGTTTACCTGTGCAGGTGAGTTTGATTTTAAAATCTTACCGATTTATTTCTTACCCGCTGTTAGATGTTAGAGCGGCTTTAGTTTGGGCTGCTAACAGAGAGGACACTCTTTCCCTGGCAGCAAGTAATTCCAGAAAGTGAATGTTAGTTTTTGGATGTGGGGGAGACCAGTTGTAACATTTTTGACATTTCTGTCTGTAGCTTGGAGCTCTTTTAAGGTAGTGGATTCAAAGTGTAATGCAAAGTATTTACATGTCTCTGCTATTAAATTGTTAAATTAAACAGCTATTTTCTTTGCAGCACAATTACTCATTGCATGGTAACACAAAGAGCGAAATGTTACAATTAACCCCATAGTCTGGGTTAGTTGTAACATATCCTGGGGTGAAATGTAACACAATGAAATAAGCTTACTGACAAAATCTTAACATGTAATCTTGGTTTACTCAACACATGAATGCACTTAGAGCCATTTATGTAGCTCTGTGTGTGTGTGTGTGTGTGTGTGTGTGTGTGTGTGTGTGTGAGACAGAATGCTGAAATCTAGCTTTTCTTCACCCCCCAAAATAGACAAATTATGGAATTTTCAACAACTGAATATTTCATTAATTTTGGTTAGTCCTCCTGGCTCAGTGGGCATTGTAAGCTACAACTCTTGCACCAACTTTTGAACATAAAAATGAAGCTGAATAAATGTAGTTGTGCACCAGCATCACAATTCCACTGCGATGTCCATGAGAAGAATTACTTCTTTTATGGCTTACCTTGGTGTGGTTTGCAAAGTGCTTCAGAAAGATGAGGAAATCTGTTTCTTGCACCCATCCTGATTTATTTCCACTACCAGTACTTCCTACTGGTCCATCTCTGACACAGTGGTCTGCATAAGGTATGTGTGGGAACACAAACAGTGGAGGAATTGTGTTGCCAATGGCATTAACCACATATACAAATGTGACCAGTGAACCTCTCTCTGCTGGTGTCGTTGCCCCAACTCGTTTAATATAAGTTAAAGTAATAGTGTGGTAACATCTGCATTATTGTTACAACTGACCCAGACTCCTATAGCCATGAACTAGCTAACATTACAGCCAACGGCTAAAACACTAGCACTAAACACAATTTAAGTTTGATGAGTTTAACTGCAAAGCAGATAATTTTTCACATGTGATAGAAGAACTGAATTGGGCATTTACAGGATGAATCACATCATTTGACATTTACCCTGATTGGAGAAATTGGAAGTGTTACAACTGACCCAAGTTACAACTATCCCCAGTCTCCCCTACTCACACACATTTACAGTTTGTATGATTAAGTTGTGACAAGAAGAGTCTGCTGTAAACAAAAATGTTTATAACTGTATTACTCAAAGCTCATCATCACCATCAGTTCTGCCTTTCACAGCAGGCATCGCAGTGTCCTGTTGCTTCACTTTGAAGCGGCGTGACTTAAACATGTTTGCACTCCTGCATCAAAAACAGTTTTGTTGTATCGCGCAAGCTGTAAAGATGTATTATTCCTAATTCATCTTCTCCACAGTTCTGATAATGGGAAACCTACATTTACTTCATGTGCACCGTTCCTTAAACTGTGCACTGATATGCGCTCGGTTGTCTCTGAGTTAATGTGCGCTGAGCACAAAGAGGAAGTATCTATTTAATATTATTTTTAACACCAAGTGATCAGATCTTTTATGTGTCAGTCCGGTAAAGCAACGTGTTCATATAATTTGGAAACGTTAATGTTAATACAGCTGTTCCCTGTGTTACTACAGGAATGCAGTTTACGTGCACACAAGTGCATTCAATTGAGCAAGATCGAATAGTAGCAGATGATACTGCACACATATCAGATACACAGGCAGGTATTTAGAGAAATATTTTATCGCCAAGGAAAAAATCAAAACAAAAAGTCACAAGTCTTAAATTAAAAACTACCAAATAAATGAAATGATTGACAAACAAGATTAAAGACAGAATAAATAAGATACCGTCCACGGGATGGAGGGTGGACAAAGGTCCTTCTCTTTATGTGTCTCCTTTATTTTCTTGTTATTGGATTTTTCCTCAGGTATGAAAGAGCTTGTTAGTTTTTCATTTTTTTATGTTTTGGGCTACTTTTAGGTAAATTCACTACATGGTGACAATCTCAAATCTTTCTTTAAATCACACATGTACACATGGCAGACAACATTTAACCAGACCTCCTCTCCAAGTTTCTATACTGCAGCTTGGCCTCTTATGATAAAGGAAAAAAAAACAGCAAATTATTGATTACAGGGTCGGAAATATGTTTTGCTACACAGATGCAGGCTAATAAAAACAAAATGACACAAATGAAATGCAGTTTTACAGCAACTGGAGATACTTTATACTCTGTGTGATACAGTGGTGTGTGTGTGGTGGCAAATGCAAAGGCCTGTTTAAAAAAATAAAAAAGACAGGTGTTACATTTGGTAAATGCAGTAAGTATACACATGTTTCATATAAATATAGTCTAACTTTATATCTTTAGTGCACATAATTAAACATAAATCATCAATTTTGATTGTATGTGCTGTATAGCTTATATAATAAAGATGTAGCCCAATAAGTACAAAACAGTATAAAACCTTTTTGAATTTTCCTTTTTTTTCTTTTTGCCTTGCTTGGTAACACTCTTTTCAGTATAACCGTATGTGTGTGAATTTACTTAGGTTTTTGTATTACCACAACAAAAAAACTTAAAATTCTAGTAGTTATAGTTTTTTTGTGTAAAAATCCCAGACATGTTTAGTAAATTATTTTCATAACTAGAAAGGCAAATAGAAATTGTAATAAATAAATATATATATATATATATATATATATATATATATATATATATATATATATATATATATATATATATATATATATATATATATATATATATATATATCATTAAGACTGACAAAGTGGAGTTGTGGTGTAATGTCGGTATTACACCACAACTCCACTTTGTCAGTCTTAATGACCTGTCAGCAAGCTACAGGCAGGAAGCATGACAGTAGCTTGCCCACATTACTGTATACTGTATGACTGAATGTTGCAATCAGTGGGTGTGGCATAACTCTAACTACTGAACATGAATCTTTGTGAGTCAATGAAAAGCTGAGGATGGAATTTTCCACTCTTTCCAAGCGCAGCACTGCTTCTGCATCAAGTATTTACTGCACACAGATAATCTCACAGGTGAAATCACAAAGTTTCTCTCTTCAAGAATGTTTGATCCTATTTGAAGTGCCAAGAAGCGACCAGTGCTGTAATTGACTAATGCATGGGTTTTATAAGCTGATGGAAGTGTTTTCTATTCACATTGAATTGAATTCTATGTGAATCTGAAGGTATCCTGTAACCTGACCTGTCAGATTAATGCAGGGCTGACAACTAAATGACTCTTGGGTCAGACTCTATGCAGATAATTTACTTTGTTTGTAAAATGATAAATTCTTTCTCTCAATCTTGTAATCAAACTAAATGCAGAAAGGTTTTGGTTTAAAGTTCAGCTTCACCTCTCCCACTGTTTATTTTTCTTTTTATTTATTTATTCATTTTACAGCGTTCTTCTGTGACTCAAAGAAAAAAACAACAGCTCCAGCTGTTTCAGTCTGTTGTGCTATGACTCAGTGCTTATGAGTCAAAGGCAGTGCAACTCTCTCTGACACTGTGGTGCACTCTGTTATTGCACATTTGTGTCTCTCCTACTTTTGAATTGTTTAACCTTGAATTTGACACCTAGTCCTGCTGTCATGAAACCTGGTCTGTTGGTTGGATGTCATGTGATGTCTGTTGGACTCATAGACATAGTTTGGCTCTGTAACTTGATCAAACTGAGCTGTGGATCAAAGTCAGTCACATTTAAATATTCTTCTGTGTTTCCTTGGTTCAAAGTCTCTGAGAGTCTCACAGTTTGCTCTTTCTTAGTTTGACCTACTGTTGAAATATGTCCCACATCTGCCTTTGATGGACTCAGAAACAACCACTTTATTGCTCTGTTTATGAATAGAGCACGATGATAGGATTGTGTGTCAGAGGTGGGAATTCAGATATTTCTATGAGCCTTTTTGTGGGGATTCAAACTGATTCAGCATGCAGTGTACTGATAATAATCCAGATATTTACCTCCAAAAAAAAGCATGTCTACACATGTCTTATTGTTTGTGTTTTATAGATTTGAAGTGACTGCGCTTATGTTTAGAAAAGAGCTGAACTTTTGTAATTCACACACACTCACTATTCAGCTCCAACATTTTAAAACCACCGTAGGCTGAATTGTTCTTAAATAGTTTATATGTGATGTTAGTTTTTCTTTAACTCATATCACATAAAAACAGGGTTAAAATAATACAAAGTTTTAATGTTTTACAGTTATGTAAAGTAAAAAATAAACATTTTTGAAACTACTTGTATCAAGTTATTTTAAGTGGTTCCACTAAACTGTGCAAAGTGACTCTAAAGAATCAAACTGGGTTTTACTCAGAAATGTTGAATCAGCTCAGCAAAGCCTGAGTTAACCTGACCACTTTCTTTTGCTCTGTGAGTGTTTTTAAATTTCAGATTCATAATGAATTAATATTAATTAATATAATAAACTATGAAATCCCATGAACTGCAAAAAGCTTCAGTAGAATTTACTTTTATTTATTTGCTCTGAGATTATCTTGGCACTGAAGCAACAGACAACACAAAGAAGAGACAGTAAATATGATATCAGCACAAACGTTGCATCAAATTTGAAATTTAAATCATTCAAGTTTTACTAAGATATGTGGAACTGATTTGCCTGACTTATCCTTCACCTCCTCTATTCTCCATTTTTCCTCTCAAAAAAGTCGTTGTCATAATATTTATTTCACTTAAGTACTTTTAACGGCAACAGCAGCTAAATTTGCCTCTTGTAACTGAAATGATTTACCTGTGGTTTCAAATTTCATGTGATCTTGTGATATGTGAAGCAACTAACCACTCTTACTATATTGTATCACGTCACCTCAACAATAATAATTTTCACAACTGTTAAGTTGTTGAATTTCATCCAGATCATACACGATTTAACTACGTTCACCAGAGTTTTACAATTATTTTGTTCAAATTACACATTAGACTTCTGTAAATGTAACAATCAGTTTCACTTCCTGTTTAAAAATTTTCAGTATCTCTGACATCAAATGAGCAAAAAACATCCAACCTGACAGACTGTTACCAAACTACACCCTCCACTTTATTTAGTTCATTGTCAAAATTGCTTCTTCTTCTGCAACAAGTCAGACAGCTTCTTACTCAAATTGTGTACTTTACTAATTCATGGTGTCTCCTTACTGATTTCTCATCTTCAGAGATGATTAAAATAATGTTTAACAGGCAATAGTGTAGTTCTATATTCTGCTTATGTATACAAACACAGTTATACAACATCCAGACTTTTATCATGAGCTGTGCTCGGTTATAGGGGACGATGACACATAAAACAAGCACACACAGACAGTCATCATGGCTGTGTGTGCTTTCTCAGAGCGAGTTCCACCTACAGTGAAATGTGACACTGGAGTTTGCATGTGAGTCACATGACAGTGTTAAAGACATTCTTTGAGGCTTCTTTAGTTTGGTATGAGTGAAATAAATAGCATATTTTCTTCATGGAAGTGAAAGGGGGTGTTTGTCTTAAAATAAACCTTTGCTATTGATTTCAAGTCCCAGAACTGAGTTCAGCTGAGCCCCACAGGAAAGTACTTACACTCCACCCCCATAATTCAGTTTTTGTGCAACATGGAGCAGTTTTAGAGGGAAGCTGACAGCAAACGAATCAAATGCAAACATGCACTATGTTGCTGTTGTAGCTGTCATGTGTGACAATGTGGTTTTAGTACCACGTAGATGAATCATATAGATAGATTGAGTCTGCATATGTTGAGACTAACACTAAATAATAGTAAAACTGTGTTACTTCAACTGTTTTATGTGTGAGCTAAAGAAAAATTACTCTTTGTTCTGTGTACAAGGCAGCGTCCTGCTGTTTCTGTGGTGTGGGGGAGGTGTTGAAACCAGCGCTGAACACAAGTTTGAGTGAAACACAGTTTTAACTTTTAGTCACAAAGGGTTTTACTTCCATATTTAAGAAATATTTTCCGTTCTATATTTTCTGTTCAGATTGCATATCAAATTACTGATATGCAATCTAAAGTCATGTTGATGACTCTTTTTTTTCTCTGTATTAACTACAGAAATTCCACAGCAAAATTTCAGTTTCATCTTTCTGAGTGTCCTATTGGGTATGTGAGACAGCAGAGGAGGGGGAGGTGAAGCTGAATGGCAAACCACAACCTCCAATTTCTTCTCTGCTTACAGTCACAGGCTCATTAGGAGCTGTGGAGGTTACATTTTAATTTAATTTAATTTATTATATATCAAAGAAGGCCAGTATTAAGGATTATTATCAGCCTTTACTTGAAGAAATAATCCTGTGCTGCAGGGCTCGCTGTTGCCAGTGCTGCAAACCCTTGGCCTTCTCTCAGTAAGCTTCATGATGTAATCACCTGAAATGGTTTCCCAAACCTTTGACTGTAGTGTAAATCTACTTGTCTGTATCTGGAATGCAGTTCTGCAGCTTTTGAGCCGTCAGTATCAACTGTTTGTAAAAGGGTCTCTTTGATTTTCTTTAGCTTGTAAAAATACAGCAGAAACTAAAACATAAAACATCAAAGTAGCAGAAACAAAAACACAAACAACATATTTAATTGGTAAAAATAGGACAAAATAAATAATCACCCAATAAAATGATTAAAAAGGCAAGTTTTTCTTTATTTAAAGTGTTTTAATATTTTTTATTTACTTTTTCACAGAACTAAAAATGAAAAACTAAACTACTATACTACATTCTTAAAGATTTTGTTTAAAAATGTGCTAACCCCGGTGGCACAGTGGTTAGCACTGTTGCTGCACAGTACTAACCACTGTGCCACCAGGTGATCGATATATGCATTTTTTTTTTCTGCCCATTCTGTTGGTTTTTGTTTTTTTGCCCTTTTCCCCCGTCCCTCTTCTCAGCTCTTTCTCTTTCTTTCCCCCAGTCAAGTCTGTCCCGTATTCAGCAAGTGAAAATAAAATAAACAATAAAAGGTGAATCAAATGGACCATTACGGCAAGGCTGGGATGGTCAATTTGGTAAAGTAAATCCGTTGGGCATCTTTCTTTGCCTTTAGACAATCATTCTGATGGCAAAAGAGCCAAACAGGACAGGCAAAAAAAGACGTTTTGTGTCATGCTGCTTGCCACCATGTTGGTTTAAAGACCTCCTACCGTACAAAATAGTGACACAGTATTCACAGAGGCTGCAAATTTGTGGACATTAAATCAACTTTTAAAATTTAGCCTCTGCACACTAGAACAGTAGATTTGAAATAAAACAATAAAGGTACAATTTAATTGCAGACTCAGCTGCAACTGAAGGATTTGAACAAAACTTCTGTATTACCTTCAATCATAAATAAAGTCTGAATACTTTGCCGAATACTTTGCAGGCAGTGAGTCTTTTTACTGCATCTGTCTTCAGTTACAATATATTTGTCCAGGGATTCACTTTTATAAAGCCAGGAAACGCCATGTAGGATGTGGTTCAATTGGGGTAGACTAACACAATTGGATTCTTGTTGGACCAAAGACTGCTTCTTCAAGACCACTGAGGGTACCACACATGACAGTTTCCCTACTAAGAATAGCAACTACAGCCTCTGAGCTACCTACAGTCTGGTAACCTAGACAATGAGGAGAATGTGCTGGACAGGTGGAGAGAACGTTTTGTATTTCTATTGCACCAAAGTAACTAGTGCACTTTCCTTTTTACAGAATGTAACAAAAATGTGACTTGGCCCCTTATAATACTGGAAAAAAAATCATCTGCATATCTATACTGATATGGACTGGGTAATGTGTAAGGAACAAATGGATGCCACATTGTTTAATAGAAATGAAAATGATCTACCTACAGAGGGCTGAATTCAACGCTACCCTGAAAATCAAAGGGGTTTGGGTGATTAGTACCAATTCTTTCATCTGCCTGCATATTCTCGCCTACTAAGGTCAGGCATTATTGTACAAGAGGAGGAAACCAGGATCAACGGAACCAGCGTAGGGCCTGACAATGTGTTCAAGGATTTCATCCTGATTCCTAATGGCAGCCTGTAGAGGTCTCTAGAGGTACATAAGCTTTAAAATGAGAAGTACTACATATTATTCTAGATATTAGATACATGCAAGTTAATATATGAAATACCTTTGAAAACATCCATGTTTATAAAAGTACCATGCTGCAGCACCAACAACATTCAGGGAAAGCAAAACACCAAATAAGACCCAAGCAGCAGAGCATGCTCCTACAGGGACACAGTAATGAAGAACATGAGAATGAGATGATTGTTCTTTCCCACTTTTATGACATTTAATTTTTTATTACAAACTTAATTCATAAGACTCAGACAATAAGGAAACATAATCCACCCAACATAAGTCAAGCATGTGGCTCACAAAGAATGAGATTTCCACACTGGATCAGTGGGTGGCTGTGTTCATAATGAGGGTTTACAATGACTTTTGGCTTTTTTTAAAAAAAAAGAGAAAAAAAAAAAAAAGCACTGTTGCCGCACAGCAAGAAGGTCCTGAGTTCAATTCCACCATCAGGTCAGGGTCTTTCTGCGTTTGCATGTTCTCTCCCGTGTTTGTGTGGGTTCCCTCCGGGTACTCTGGCTTCTGGCGTGAATGGTTGTCTGTCCCTGTGTGTTGGCCCTGCGACCTGTCCAGGGTGTACCCTGCCTCTCGCCCTATGACAGCTGGGATAGACTCCAGCGCCCCCGCGACCCTGATAAGCGGAATTGAATGGATGGATATTTAGTTTTTCTTCATGCAAATCTTCAGATGTCCTTTTTAGAGGATAAACACACATATCAGTCTAAGATGTGACAGAAATGTCAATCAGGAGTCGTATCAGTGAACACAGTCCTGACTAACCTGCTCACTGTGTATGTTAACAATGATCAGATGAATGTTTATTTTTTGATGTTAGTTTAAACCCGATTTGTTTTTTATTTTATTCCGAATTCACAGAAGATGAAGCATCTGAACTGAAGTTAAAAAGATAATTCCTTAGAGAGACATAAGACATGAAGGAGTGGAAGCTGAATGTGATATTTTGTGGCCTCTGTGTGATTCATTACCAGAGACTGTTTGACTGTTAAGCAGTGACTCAGTGAGTCTGTTTAAATTTGGTTCACAGTTTTTCAAAGACTTCCTGTGTGTAAGGAAGCAGAAAGTGGAGCTTTGCTGAAGGGTTTCTGGGATAAATACAATAAAAATGTGTTGATTTGAATCTGCTGACTCACAGATTAAAGAATAAAACCAAATGTATTTAACTGTGTGACTAAGAATTAGAAATCAAATATCCGGGCTGTCCTGTTTAAACAGCACAGAAAACAAAATGGAGAAATTCATGTAGAGTTCAACAGGAACTGTTGACTCTCTGTTGCCGACTCACTCAAGCAAATTCCTGAGTGTCACATTTACTCCTGTGGCATCAGAGTAGTAAAACACCACGTGACATTGGTGCTAATCTGAGCAGGGATCACATTTCTTGGCACCAAATGAACATTACGTCAACTCTGTATCCATGAATATTACAACATGCCTGCTGCTGGTTGTTCCTCTCTGTGTTGTGAATCTGTGTTTAGTCTTCAGTGACAGTTGTGCAAGTTTCAGCAGTTTGAGAGATGATGATTAAAGATAAAGTTTCATACAGGAGTATCTGTAATTTGAAGCTTGAAGTTCCTCTTTACCAAGAAACCCTGTTTATGAAGAGAAAACAAGGCAAACTTTTCACTTTGTCTAATGCAGCAGCTGCTGTGTGGAAACTTTACACAGTAACGTAGGAAGTAAGTAGGAAGTCCAGAGTCTGAGCTGTTTAGATTAGGGAGTCCCACACCACCTTGCTTCCTAGACAGTATTAATGTTGAATATTTTATTCTAGGCCTTTTACCGTTCCAAACAAATCTAGAGATGAGCATCACAGTTGTTGAATTTTTCCACTGGGATCTTCACTGGCAGGGATTGGAAAAGGTACAATAGCTGTGGGAGGATACTCATTTTTATTGTTGTGATTCTTGCACTAAAAAAGTCTAGTGGAAGAGTTGACCATCGGTTTAGATCATGTTTAATATGAGTACTCAGTCCAGCTGTCGCAGATTAGTAAATAGATTTGATACACATCACAGCACCGTCATTAAAGCCGAACCTTTCAAGCATGGGGTACAGGAAGCTCCAATCTGCACTGTGGAAAACCTTCTCTGCATCCAGGCTTATTAGGGCTGCACTGTCCTTTTTTGTTTGTATCCAATTAATTAATCATTAATTAGATCTGTCACAATTGCCCCATATTGTTTAGCAATTATAGATGTGTATATTTAGTAATCCACAGTGAGTACCGATATGAGTCTGTAATTGATACAATATTCAGTGACTTTTCCCTCTTTAAGGATTACTGAGATAATCATGATCTCCACATGGCACAATGATCAGAAATATCTGCCCCTCCAATTGTGCATTCAGTTACTCTATATAGATCCCATCTGTTCATTAAGACATAGTCTATTCTTGAGTAAGTGTTGTGAGTCTTTGAGTAGTGTGCATCCTCCTTATCCAGCAGATGATGTTCCCTCCATACATCTACCATTCCCTGCTCTTTCATAAAGGTATTAACCATCCTCGCCAGGCTGTTTTTGCTTCTATTCATGCTTGTTGTATCAATCCTATGGTCAAATACTACAAAGTCTCCTGCACACAACACCGTCCCTTCAGATTCTGACATGACTGTTGTAAGTAGTCTTCACATTTTGTTGATTGCTCTCAGGGGGAATATAGAGATTGATTAGCGTCACCACCTCCCCTTCTAGTTTACCTCTTACAATAATGTCCTGAATTTCTTTAGAACATTCAAAATTAACTGAGTTTTTTATAATTTTGCTACCCTTTGCTACCTTTCTCATTTTAAGTACACTTTACATCTCTTAATTGAGTTATTCATCCCATTGACATCAGAGAGCACTGTCCTCTGGTTGATGATGGATGAACCTCAAACCTGAGCCACAGTTCCCTCACTGCTCTTTTCAAGCAGCAACCATCACAGTTCTGCCAGTTTGACCAGTCTGTCTCCATAATGGTACACAGTTTGCATCACGCCAGCAGAATCTGGCTCATCATTGTGTTCATACAATTTTAACACATTGCTAGTGTTATAGACTCACTCTGTGTTTACTAATTAGAGCCAAAAATAATAATTTGTGCTGATATTCTCCTCCTGTGTGTTTGTGTGTGCAGAGTTTCTACCAGAGCCAAATGTCATCGACTCCTCACTGAAGTCGTCCACCAGTCCAACCACTTTCGGTAGCTAGCTTTGTCTGCTAGCTGCACGGTGGTTTCTAGGATTAGCAGGTTTCTAATAAACCTCACACTGCAGCTGGATAAAGTTGTCAAATCAGCGATCAGCAGCTCCAGTCCTTTCAGTTTACTTGCGATCTAATGTTGGTCAGGAATATGGTGTGTGGGGAGTGGTTGTTTTCTTTAGCCTAGCCAACAACTCATCGGTTCCCCCCCTCTCCCACTTCCGCTGTTTCCGCGCGTGCACTGCCGGTGTTTACCGATGCTTCTCGACGTCCAGCCGAAAATTACGTGAACTGAATTAAATCGCCTACAACCCAGGGTCATCAGACACAAACACACTACACCTCACGGACGGGTCTTAACCAATCAGATCAACATACGTCATCTGACGATCAGTTTTGTGTATGAACTTTAATAACACCAGAGCACAGAGTCGCTCTCACTCCTACCGCGTTGCATCAGCATTACAAAGACTCCTCGGGAGGATTTTAATCCCTTCACACAATGACTAAAACAGTGGTTCCAGTGTGGATTTTACTGCTGTGCGCTTATCTCTTCTCACACGCAACCGCGGAAAACAAAGGTAATTGGTTGTTTTTCATATTTCTAAGACACACTTTCACGAAAGTCTTTACAGACAGGAAACTGTATAACACTTTCCTCTCTGTGTTGTTTTCAAACATTCTCATACCCAGAGTGCATACTAAACACACACACACACACACACACACACACACACACACACACACACACACACACACACACACACACACACACACACACACACACAAATACTTCTTTTGTCCTGAAATATGTATTTTTCACTTTAGTGTTACTGCAGAGTTTAGGGATCTATTTTGGAGCTCAGTGTCATTCATCTGTATTTTCTGCACTTAGTATAAGAGATTGTGCTCAGCAGCAGGTCTGATGGTCAGTTTTAAAGGATTTAACGACTATAAACCAGACACCAGTGGTCTCTCTCTGATACTCTGATTATCTGCTGTAAAAGTGAACACTTGAACTTTGACCCATTTAACCTCTCTGCTGTGTGGTGTTTCCTCTTTCAGACCAGAAAGTCATCTCAGCTGACTCGGGACACAATGTCACTCTGCCATGTCAAGCTCCAGACAAGGACATCCCCATCCTAGTTGTAGAGTGGAGCAGAGCTGACCTGGAAGATGAATATGTCCTTACTTACCGGGATGGGCAGTTTGATCCTGATGAGCAGCATCCATCTTTTAAGAACCGGGTGGATCTGCAGGACAGATGGATGAAGGATAGAGACGTGTCTTTGATTGTGACAAATGTCACAGCTGTAGACGCTTGAACATACGAGTGTCGTGTCGTCCAGAGAAGAACAAACCGCAGGAAGAGAGCTCATCTGAAGACTGACCCCATCAGCATCATCACACTGAGAGTTGTTGATCCTCCAGGTGAGTGAGTAGAGTTGAGTGTGTGTGTGATCAGAGGTGAAGCTGCTTCCTGGTTGTTGTTGTTTGTTTCTAAAGATGTTGTTGATGAGACTTTGTAGAAAGCAGCTGGTCTGAGTGATGTGATCGGAGTGCAGTAGATAATGTCTGACAGCAGTTTGATTCTGTTCTGTTCTTCACTCATCACCTACCTGACAGCTGACACCTCACACCTGTTTCTCACCTGCAGGTCAGACAGGAGGAGACACAGAGGATGGAGGGAAGGAGGATGAAATTGGTAGAAGATATCATGCTGGACTGGTAGCTTTTGGTTTGTTACTTGCTGTGATCATTGTTGTGGTCGCTGTCGTGATCTCTAAAAAAAGGAAGAATGATCCTTCCTGATGAAGAAGCAATGAAGGAGATGATCTGAAAGAAAATAGGATGACAGGAGAGAGAGAGATAATACATTAAACTAGTTAAAAACGTTTAACTATAAAAATGACATATTTAGATAGATAGTTGTATGAGGGTAACATCACGAGGAGAACAAACAGAATATAAACCAGTGTGTTTCACACTGAATGTGTTCAGGTCGGAGCTGCTGTGTGGACCATTATAGCTTTATATCAGAACCTGTTTTGGTTGGAGATTTATGTAACGCAAACTGTCAGAGAAACTCTTGAATCTATGTTGGTTCCTCTTGATGTCAGTGCTGACTTTGATCCTGTGGATCACTGCAGACGCTTAGAGACATTGATAGAGACTCTGAGAGTTTCTAACTGGATTAAATTGCACAGATGGAGGATTCTTTGTACGTGTTGATGAATCTTCATCCAGGAGCTACAAACTGAACTGTGGTGTTCCACAGAGGTTAAATCTGGGACCAGTGCTTTTAACATTTACAGGCTGTAACTTTGTGATGTCATCAGGAGGCACATAATCAGTACACATTAGTACACTGATGATACACAACTTTATGTTGTTGTGTCTCCTGATGACACAGAGCCAGTCAGATCTCTCGGCATCTTACATATTAATTCCTGGATGGCAGCAAACTTCCTCCAACTCACTCAGGACAAAACTGAGGTTTAATCAGCAGCTCTGAAGCTCAGAGAGAAACTTCATAACAAACTTCAGACTCTTCCACTAAACCTGTGTGAGCAGGTTAAAAGCCTTCAGGTCTTATTTGATCCAGAACTCACATTTGAAATTCACATTTAAAACTTTTGTCAAAAATATTCTAAAACTAAATTTTCACATTTAATTTGCAACATTTGCACATTTGCAACAGTGCAACAGTTTCTCTCTCAAGCCAATACAGAGACCTTGACTCCAGTTTTCATCTCCTGAAGGACTGATTACTGAAATGCTTGTTTTTCTAGTTTTTCAAAGAAATCTTTGTCACTGATGTCAGTGCAGTTTATGCTTCAGTGGGAAATCTCTGCTGATTACTGTGATTGAAATTTTCACCAGGTGTTGGTAACAATATCCAATCCACACATGCAAAGCAATCAAACCATAGATGTCCATAAATTATCTGTAATGATAAGAAATGTCAAAAGTATTGAGCATGTTTACTGAAAATGTTTTTAATCCTTTGAACATCCTTTGAGCCTTTGTTGGTGATGATTGTTTTAACGTTCCTCCTGCACGGAGAAACTTGTCTCAGGTGTGACTTTGGTCCATTCTTGGCTCTTTGACTGCATTTCTCGCTGTTTTCTTGGAAATAATTGTACCGGCTCCACGTCTTTCTGTATCTCTTTGCAAGTGCTCCAGATGTGGCCTCAGAATTTCATCTTCTTTTGTTTTTGTGGCCCACATTGGCTGTGATATAGACATCAGTGTGTACGATGATGTTATGACTGATGGATGAGAAACAGGACTTCTGTATTTAAAGTGTGTACTGTACATATTTGTAGGCTGAATGCTGACCTCATCCACAGAGCACTGAGGTGTGAGTCAGTAACTGAGAGTCACGGCTGTCTGCACTCTGAGAGGATGATGACTGTACAATTACTTTTTCTGTGGGTTCATTGGTGCTGAAGTTCAGTACAAACTAACCACCTTTGAGATGAAGTTGCATCATGGAGCTCACAAATCTGCAGCAGCTGTGTGATAATGTCACGTCAACATGAACCAAAACATCAGAGGAATGTTTGCAGCACTTTGTTGAATCTGCTGTGAAGAATTAAAGCAACTCTGAAAGTAAAAAGAAAAAAAAAGACCAAATTCAGTACTAGGAAGGTGTACCTAATAATGTGGCCAGTGAGTGTATATGATTGTAATGAAATAAAACTTGTGAACTTGTTTGTATATTTTTGTGGTGTTCAGTGTGTGACAGAGATTTTCTTGTAAAGAGCTGAGCACTCCTGATCCCGTGTGAAGTGGAAACATTAAACCTTGAGTGCTGCAGACTCAGAGGTGGGCAGCCTGTTGTTGCACTTTAATGTCAGTAGATGGCAGCACAGACCACTTCATCTTGGTTGCATCAAATGACAAACTCACTTCCTCAGAGTAAAACCTGAAAAAAATAATGCCTTTAAAATGAATATCACCTAAACTATCATCTGCTTTGAGTTGACGTCACACCTGTTACCCATCACACCGTGATATTTCTGGTAGCAGTGGTCACTTCTGGTGAAAACAACCCACCTGCAGCCCTGACTGCTGACAGAGCTGCAACAAGCATCAGTAAATGTATTACAGTCTCATGAATTTGGTGGTTGGTAAAAGCTGCTCAGAGACACATGTTGTTTTATATGTGAGCGACATCCTGATTTCAAATCTGTGGGTCAGTGAAGAGAATCACTAATGGACATGCGCAGTGGAGGGTGCTCTAACATAAACGTGTGACTGTGTGTTGAAAACAATTTCACTCAGAAAGTAAAATCCGACACATTGCAGATGAAGGCTGTTTATTAATGGAGTAAAGGATCTCCATCATATTACAAAACACACTTGTACCTGTGAAAAATAGTGAAAAATATAAATTTATAAGATATTAATCTGTGTGACAAACCATCCATAAATGTGTGTTAATATTCAGATTTTAAATAATGTTTATTTTTATGTTCATTGTCTCTCACAGTGACACAGACAGCTGTGACATCAAACATCACATAAACAGTGATTCATTCCTCTGTGAACTTTAAATAAACACAATAAAGAGATTGTATTTGACTCCTTTCACTTTAGTCTGACTTTATGAAAACTTGCTGCTGAGCACTTTAGTTATAAAGCAGAGGTTAAAATGGTGATAAAAAGTCAGTAATAATGAAATAAGAGCCATCCTGTAGATGCAGACTGAGTTTAGTCCAAGGATATAAAATGTGTTACCATCAACCTTGTAACTGTCTGATAATCAGACGTCTCTGATTAGTTTTTGACTTATTTGAGTGATTTCCTTTCTGACAACGATTGTCCGAGTCTCCAGGATGTCTCAGGGAGCTGCTGTGTGGACCAGTTAGAGAGCAGCAGCTGGATCCCAGTGGTTGGACTGGTGGACGACTTCAGTGAGGAGTAGATGACATTTGGCTCTGGTAGAAACTCTGCACACACAAACACACAGGAGGAGAATATAAGCACAAAGCAGAGCCTCTCTGTTCTCTTTATAAACAGCAAAGCATCAGGACACGTCAGTGAACGCATCACAGTTACAATAATGTAACTTATTGAACTTTGACACATTCTGTGCTGGTGTGTCAGATCACAGCATCTGCAGACACACAATCTTGTTTTGATACATTTTAACTGCAGGATGAAAATAAACTGATTAAATAACATCAAATTGCTCCATCTTAACAGGTTACTGGCACCAGAATATTTAGTGGAACTGGTGCTTGTGTCCCAGTCAGTGTGTACATCCTGAGATGCTGCAGCCACAAACCTGTTCACTGTTCCCAGCTCACACTTAAAGACGACTGAATGTTTGCTGTGAGGACTCCTCGATCCTGGGACGACCTGCCTGAAGAAATCTGGCTCGCCTCATCAGTGTCGTCTTTTAAATCCTTGTTAAAGACTAATATATAAACTTTAACTCATCTTATTCATCCAGCTGTTGGAAGTTATTCACCACATGACGCTTGAGTCTGTGTGGCCGTAGTTTGATTCATATTTTACTCTTTGCTCTTTCACTCATCGTCTCTGGGAAGCACTCGTAACGATGGTTTGAAAAGTGACACAAACTTAAAAATACAATAAAGTTTGATTGTGAGCAACAGATTTATGGTGTTTGTACTAAAAGAAGAGCAGCTGTACCTCTCAGCTCTGACTGTTTTTCCTTCTCTTTGACTGACGTCTTCAGTTCTCACTGCTGAGCCGACTGCAGCTGCATCTGCACAATAAAACACACACACAGGACGTCAGTGCACGATTGACTTTACCCAGAATCCTCTGCAGGAGAAAATGGAAGGTACTCATGTTTAGCTGGACAGAGAAAAGTTACAGGAAGTCGTGATGTCGCTCTGATGTTGTTCAGTTTGTCTTGTACAACATTTTTCTGAAGTCTCATATAAAGACGTCGCTTCTCTGTTTTCTTAACAAAGTGGATTTTCTACAACAGTTTCAATGATAAGAAACAAAATGAATGACATTAGTTATGGAGCCTTTGGTAACATATTCAGAGAACAAGATGGAAAAACAATCAGTTACAGGAGCAAACATCATGCTGGCTTGAACACATATTTGTTATTGAAGCTTCTCAGTATTTGAATCATGAAGATTTGTTAGTGTTTTTTTAATGAGTTCATCTTTTAAACCATTTTAGCCTCGATTGTCCTGTTAAACACTATTTAAACTTCTGTCTCTATAATGCAACAGAGTCAAGTTTAGCCTTTCTGCTAACTTCAGGCTAAAAACACTGATGACCTCCAACGCTGCCCCTCAGCCTCCTGGTAGAGGCTCCTATGGACCCAGCAGGGTGACAACAACACCCCATCAAAGGGACAAAGACACTGAGCAGCCTGCAAAGAAGCCCACTCACTATAAACATCATGTAAGAAATAAGAACTACAATGGGATCATTGATGGAGCTGGACTGTTGTCAGAGTGCAGCTTAGAGGAGATTCTGAGTTTAGCAAAACCTCCTCATGGCTTAAAAAGTCTAACAAGTGTTAAGATTTCCTGTGAATATTACTGTGAACACTGACACGCTCACCTGTTTTCAGTGCAGCTCACTTTGTTATTGTTACTCATATAGAATTAAATAAAGTCTTCCAATAAAAAGTGTAAATATAGACTTTAATTAGCCAGTTTGTTATGCTGCACCGAACAAACGCACTACTCTCACATCTGGTGTGACGGGACACGAGCTCCAGCTCAACCTCTGACTTTACTGATGAACGAGTGAAAGTGAATTCCTTTGTTTAGTTTATTATTAGAATATGTTTGTTTGTTAGAATGTGTTATAGATGCTATGTTATGTCCTACAGAGCAAATATTTCATATTCAGCCTTCATGAAGCAACCAGTTAAGTATTAAATCTTCTATAGCAATAATTCATCTTTGACGTTACATTATTTATATCATTTCAATGTATTCTTCATTTCACACATTTACATTGTTCTAAATATAATGTTTAAATAATTTTCATATTATTGAAGTCAGGATTATAACAGAAGGGTCACAATCATGGCTGCAGCAAATATGAAGACGAGGCTCCATCAATATCAAATACAAACAATATTTAAAGTGAGTTACTGACTCTTAAACTTGTAACTTTATTCAGTAAAAACTGTTTATTCTACCAGTGTTGTAATAAAATAAGTCGTACCATCAATAAATAAACAGCTGCTGAGGACTCGTTGGTGTAGCGAAGGACTAATGTCCTAAAGAGTAATATAGTACACACTCCTTCCTGAGACGACTGAAGGTCCTCTCATTTCCAACACTGTTGACTCTGTCTGTGTTGCACACTGCTCAAAGTAAAGGGAACACAAAGATAAGAATCCCAGATCTGAATGAATGAAATATTCTCATTAAATACTTTAAATAGTTGAATGTGGTGACAACAAAATCACACAAAATGATGAGTGGAAATCCAATGTAGCAACCCATGGAGGTCTGGATTTGGAGTCACACTCAACGAGGAAAAACACTCTACAGTAATGTCCTTACAACAAGTCAAAGTGAAGCTCGGCAGTGTGTGTGGCCTCCACGTGTCTGTATGACCTACAACACCTGGACATGCTCCTGATGAGGTGGTGGATGGTCTCCTGATGGATCTCCTCTCAGACCTGGACTGAAGCATCTGCCAACTCCTGGACAGTCTGTGGTGCAGTTGGTGGACGGAGCGAGACATGACGTCCCAGATGTGCTGGGTTGATTCAGGTCTGGGGAACAGCTGGACCAGTCCACAGCATCAATGCCTTCGTCCTGCAGGAAATGCTGACACACTGCAGCCACATGAGGTTCAGCATTGTCTTGCATTAGGAGGAAACCAGAGCTGCCCGCACCAACATATGATCTCACAGGGGGGGTCTGAGGATTTCATCTTAGTACCTAATGGCAGTCAGGCTACCTCTGATGAACACATGGAGGGCTGTGCAGCCCCCCCAAAGAAATGCCACCCCATACCATAACTGACCAACTGCCAAACCATCATGCTGGAGGATGTTGGAGGCAGCAGAAGGTTCTCCACACTGTGTCCAGACTCTGTCACGTCTGTCACATGTGCTCAGTGTGATTCTGCTTTCATTGCCAGTGGCAAACTTGCCATCTCGGTGTTCTCTGGCAAATGCCAAACGTCCTGCACGGTGCTGGGCTGTAAACACAACCTCCACCTGTGGACGTCGGGCCCTCATGCCACCCTCTTGGAGTCTGTTTCTGACCATTTGAGCAGACATGTGTACATTTGTGGCCTGCTGGAGGTCATTTTGCTCTAGCAGTGCTCTTCCTGTTCCTCCTTCCACAAAGGTGGAGGTAGCAGTCCTGCTGCTGGGTTGTTGCCCTCCTACGGCCTTCTGATGTTCAGGCCTGTCTCCTGGTAGCGCCTCCATGCTCTGGACACTACACTGACACACAGCAAACCTTCCTGCCACAGCTCACATTGATGTGATCCTGGATGAGCTGCACTACCTGAGCCACTTGTGTGGATTGTAGACTTTGTCTCAATCTATCACTAGAGTGAAATCACAGCCAGCATTGAAAAGTGACCAAAACATGAGCCAGAAAGCATCAGCACAGAGAAGGTCTGTGGTCACCACCTGCAGAAACACTCCTTTATTGGGATGTCTTGCTAATAATTCCCACCTGTTGTCTAATCCAACAGTGTGTGGCATTGATTGTCAATCAGTGTTGCTTCCTAAGTGGACAGTTTGATTTCACAGAAGTGTGATTGGCTTGGAGTTACATTGTGTTGTGTAAGTTTTCCCTTTGTTTTTGGAGCAGTGCATTTATTCTGTGTACTATTGTATTTATGTATTATCATCCTTTTCTATCCTTACTAGGGCTGTGCGATATGACCAAAATCTCATATCCCGATATAAAACATCTATCGTCCGATAACGATATAAATCACAAAAATGTAACATTTTCTGTAAATTCTGTGAATCTCGGGCAGCTTGACTTGCGTGAAGTGTTTCCAGCTGCACGTCATGTAGCTGGAGTCGAGTGTTTTAACCGATGAAACGATACATTTTTAGACATAAGTTGTAGCTGTTTTGCTTCTCATCCATAAACACTGCATACTCTTTCATATGATTCAGTTTATTTTGAGAAGTCTCAACAGGATCTTGAGCTTTATTGTGAAAAGTTTATGTGGAACATAAACAAGCGGACACACGATGGTTTTACCGTCGTTGTTGTTCATGACAACGCATAAAAACAGGCGCTTGTGCGTCCGTAGTGTGGTTATATTAAATATAAGAGAAAGAGAGAACTTTAATTAACATAGCCACTACAGCGACCGTCAAAACCATGAAAAAATATTGACGTAAACAGTTTATTTTACGACACCACGAAACAAACGATAGCGTAAACTGAAACGATATATCTGGTTATATCGAACAGCCCTCATCCTTACTCTCTCTATCCAAGCACAATACTGTTGAACTTATTCTCAGTTTATCTTCTGTATAGTTGTAAACATGTATATTTGAATTTGTTATATTTTCATGTCATTTTACAGTGTTTTTCACCTTTGAAGGAGGATGTTTTGTCCCACTGTTACCTGAGTGTGTATTGTTTGGTTGACAATAAAACTCGACTAAAGCAACAGAGTACTGGTACAGTACTAGGTTTGCTAGTACTGCATTACTGTATATTGCTCACACAAACAGTCTCTTTGATGTTGATACATTTATCCATAACTGTGTGAAAACAGCACATGTGGAAGTGCAGGGAGGGAAACCCCGGGTTAACTGAGTGAGTTTTATCAACTCATATCAGCTTCATATGACAGAATATCCTGATTACCAATGTTAGCGTCAACTAATCTGAATAACAGAAATATACCCTGGGTATAATAAACTTTCTCTGTAGTGCAGGACCAGATCAGTCAAAGTACAAGAATTCAAACAAACACAGAGATTCTACTTACAGAGCAGACACAGCACAGATGTTTCCAACATCGTCCTTCTCACTCATTTCAGCTTTTTCTCATTTCTGTCTCTGACACCAAGTAAAGTCGCCCTCTTCCTCCTTCCTGTTGGTACAAAGAGAGTCGAGGTCAGATACATTAGAAATATATACAACTATTAACACACTGTAACGGTTACTCTCTTCTAACACGTGGTATGAACGCCCTGTTACTTAAAGTTGCTACAAAAACACACAGATAGTTTTTTAAAGAATATTTCCAAGATGGACGTCTGATCGACATCACGGATGTTACACCAGTGTCCATTTGATGAACCTCTTCAGCATCACCTGCGTACCCCTGTCAGACTTTCTAACAAGAAAAACTTTGTGTTTATGAATCATTTTCTCAAAGAATAAAACATTGGAAATATTAAGAGTTGGAGAAAAAAGAAGAAAATGCAGCAGTCCTCCAACAATTTCTTATCCTACTAGTGAAAAAAGTTCCATCCCTGGATTTATAATGCTGATGTCAGGAACAGAGAAGTGATGTTTGTACAAAGCCAACATATACAGATGAACATATATATGAAAAGCTTAAACATGTTGTTTACTTCTTTAAATAACAGGATGCGGTTTCTGCTTTGCATACATGAAGAAAACATGGTGCTGCTTTCTCTTCACATTCACATTAGATGTTTAAACTAAAATGAACCCATCCACTCTCATCCACTTCAGTCTGTCTCAGGGACACATGACGCTGTTACGACTCATCGAGCGATGTCACCGACCAGCCAATCGGTGACATCACAGTTTAGTACCTGCTCAGATCGCTTGGAAACCCGGCCGAGCAGGTACTAAAGAAATACCTGGTACCAGGTACTGATGACCATTCACACTCACATTCACACCTCTGGGCGATTCAGAATCACCAGTGAACTTAACCCCACTGACTGCATGTCTGTGGACTGTGGGAGGAAGCTGGAGTACGTGAAGAGAACCCACACAAACACAAGGAGAACATGCAAACCCCCCACAGAGACCAGGTGGTGGATGCAAACGCTCAGTGTCACCATGTGGCCCTCTTAAAAATGTATTTAGGTACTTTAAATATACACAACATGTAAACTATAAAAATAATAAATAAAAGTTATAATGCTACTTATGTCAGCTGTAACTCTCATCTGGACTCTAATTTTGCAGTTTTGTTTTTATTATTAAGTGTCAGTGCACTTATGTTAACGACAGTGAATCCTTAAGCTGTCATCATCGATTTTCACCTGTCAGCCTCATTCTGTCCTTTCTGAAAGTCTTCAACAACTCAATTATGATGTGACTGGAAACACAATGAAGACAAAATATTAGGTATAAAAAAACTGACTGTGGAAAATTTATTCTGTTTTATCAACATATATAAACACATTTAAGGATCTGACTGCAATGTTTAAAAAAACAAACAAACAAATGAACAGTTATTAATAAATATAACAAACATACAGTCTTTTAGAAAGTAGAGCCGATCAATGTATTTACGGATTATTGGAGTTTTTACAAAACTGATCATTTAAACAGAAGTCATTTCCAATGTTTCTATTTATTTTTATGTGTATTGTCTTTACTTATATTGGTAAGTAGAGTTCAGTGAACATGATTTATTACGATTTATATATAAAATTTAGAAATTAACTGTTTTGCAAAGTATCTTAAATCCTGCGTTATTTGACACGTTTCACATATACACCAACAAGTCATTTACAACAATGTAAATACGGCCAATCATTTTAATGCGGAAACCAGGAAACCAGTTCGGGGCACAACCGTATTTGGCACCGTTACCGTCCCGAGCGAACGTCTTCACGGCGACAAGATGGGTAGCGGTGTTCTTACGTCGCTCTTCGGGATTCTTCTCGTCTGTTATTTCGCGTTTGCATCAACAGGTGAGTATGTAACTCTTAGATTGCTGATGAATTGATTTGCCGTTATTGGCATATTAAACACACGCAACCGGGACGTAAACGTGATTAGCGAAGCTCGCCGGTTACCGGGCTTCGAGCGCAAGTTAGCTCGCTAGTTGCGAAGTAGAAGCGGCTCTGTGTGGTGTGAAGTTTCTGTGTGTTTTGCTTAGTGTTGGCATTTGTGTGTAGTTTAAGTGATCACTGTTAGAGCCACCGAGACATGATGGACATCGTTTTTCGGCTGAAACCTCAGAAAACAGAAAACGTTCACTTCAATCAAAACACAGCTACCCACCGAGCTAGCGACAGCAAGGCGACACGTCACGCTAAAGTTAGCCTGTCGGTGCAAACAAGAGTGGCGGAGAAAAAGCGGACTGTCCCAGATTACTTTCACATGACAGGGGATTTTAATCAGGCAAACCCGAAGTTGGGATTAATATAATGCTATTAGCATGTGCAGTGCTCTGCTACGGGAGAAAATTAAGAATAAAAAGCTCGAAACTGACTTTTCGACACGATGTCGTGCTTCCGTAGCGATCAGCGAAGGAGGAGAAGCGCTACCGCGAGGCTTAATGGTCGCGGCGAGTAACAGGTCGGCTGGCTTCACCCCGGCGCACAAATCACAGCGTTATGTCAGGAGAACAACCAAGCCACTAAAGAAGTACTAAAACTCGAGGAGACGCACAACTGCAGCACTGTTTGCGCGCATTGTGTGTGGATTATTTAACCATCAGAGCCTGGTTAAGGAACAGTCATTTTTTGTCTCGCATCAAGTACCTGCTGAGAACATCACTGTAGTGAAGTTTATCTGAGTTTTCCCCATCCAGAAACTGGATGACAGCGAAGGTCAGGGATAAAAGAAAATAGGTCCTGTTGATATTTGGGCTTCGTTCCTCCTGTTCCAATAAGAAATAATCCCTCACTTGAGAATGCACTCAAACTTTAACATTTCCGCAGCAATTTGCTGAAACCTCTGAACCAACAACAAGGATGTAAGACTTCCTAAAACTATAACTTCTTTTTCTAGGAGGTTCCACTTTATGGTAATGTAACGACATCCAACTGTAACTTTGTCACCAAATTAAAACATCACTACTTGACTAGCTGGTTGTAAAGAAAGCGGAGTAACCTGGATCCTGACCAGTGCGCGCTCCCGACGCTGGGGAACGCTCCGTCGGTGATAAATGGCACAACGCTCAACCAGAGCAGCAGCCATGTTTCAGCGCTACAACCAGACGTGAAACACGACCTTCTTGTGACTCTGCGTGTCTGTGTTTTACTTACCCCGACATGCAGAGGCTCTAAAAACATACTAGCAGCTCCTTTGTGCCTGATCCCACACGTCAGCAAACATGAAGACGGTGAAAGCTGCTGATAAGCTTCGTTTTTGTCGACGTCACGATTAAAAACAGGCTCCAATATCCAAAGTTAAGCCCACGTCGTTTTCGAGTAAAGGGCATCCTTGTTCAAAGCTTCTAGCAAAGCTGTTTTCCACCGTCCACGAACGATAACACAAACGTTAATAACACAAACAGCTTCTCTTCTCACGGAGAGAAACCGTGTAGCGAGCTCACAAAGACTGCTGCGGAAGCGCGTTCCCTGTGTGCCTGCAGAGCGAGCCGATGACCGATAGGGGCAGTGTACAGTATGGTACGTACTACAGCGCTCCCCGGTTGGCACGGAGTCGTGGGCCTGATGTATGGAGCTCATTGCATCATTTAGTCAGCCCGTCACCTGCATCTATCTGACTCTTGATTTCTCAGAGGGAGCAGTGTAGTAGATGAAGAGCTGATGGTGAAATCAGGAGCAAAAACTAACGAATGTTGGCCTGGTCAACACATTTTCAATTCAATTCAGTTTTATTTATATAGCGCCAAATCACAACAACAGTCGCCACGAGGCGCTTTATATTCTAAGGTAGGATGTCTGAAAACCTACACAGACATAAACGTATTATCATTATTTAATCATGTGGTCACAACTTAATAACCTGACAAACATCACATGTTTCTGAGCATAAGAACCAAAACAACAAATAAGCAGCTGTTCAAAGCCGTTTGCAAAAAATTATTTTCCCTTTTTTAATAAATCTTTTCAGATTGTGTTTTTGTTCTATTTCTGACACTGGGAGCTAAACACAAGTTGTTTTGTTTTGTTGCTTTATTGCTTTGTTGTTCGTCTGAATTCTGTGGTTCCTTAGCAGATTTTAACAGGTCTATGGTCACGTTTATGTGATTCAACCAGCATAAAGGAGAGAGCAGTTGTCTCTGTTCCTCACCCTGATTGGCTGCTGTAGAAGTGACCGCTTCCTCTCTTCTCTGTTGTTTCATCTTTTAGACCAGGAAACCATCACGGCTCAGTCAGGACAGAAGAACGTCACCCAGCCATTTCGAGCTCCAAACAACAACATCATAATAATTGAAGAGTGGCCCAGAGCTGACCTACATAAATGTGCCCCTAAGTACTGGAATGGACACTTTTTTCCACAAGAGCAGCATCCATCTTTTGAGAACCAGGTGGATCTGGAGTTGTTGTGGCAGTTTTTGGCGATGGCGTTTGTCCCGTACGTGTTGGTGAAGTTGGTGATGATGCCGTTGGAGGATTTTTTCGATTTGGTGGTGTTGATGGTGTCAGCAGTGGTGTTGAAGGAGGTATTGTTGTTGTTTGTGGAGATGGTGTTTGAATCTACAGAAACATAAACAACAGAAGCAGGGTTCATACCAGCCTCCAGCACCTCAACTGATCCTTTTTCTTTCAACGACTCTACTGCCTCCTCCCCCTGTGCCATTCATCAGGAGACACCTACCCACAGCCTACACTGCAGCCTCTCCATCACAACTTACCAGGGGCGAAGTCAGCTGATGAAGATGAAAACCAGGAAAGCCATGGGCCCGGGTGGAGTAGCTTCCACTGAAGTCCATCAAGCAGGTTGGGGAGGAGAGGATGTTGTCTAAGCTAACATCCATCATGGACAACACCTTCTTGGCCTCTAAACCCTCTATGACCCTCTGGTATTACTTCCCACTGTTGCCAAAGTGCTTGCTCATAAGGGGTCATATGATTGTTGGGTTTTTCTCTGTATCTATGAAGCGCCTTGAGGCGACTTTATGTTGTGATTTGGCGCTATATAAATAAAATTGAATTGAATTGAATGGTGGAATTGAACTCAGGAGCTTCTTACATACAGTTCATGCAGTTTTTAGGAGATTGTGGTTCTAATGTTTTTACTGTAAATAAAGTGTCTGTTGATATGATTGTTGTTGTTTCCTGGTGCTTCCTTGATAAATCTGAGCTCGGGATCAAAATAATCCATGTCTTGTTTTTTTGTTGCAGTTTTTCACAATGTTACTACGAATATTTTTTTTTTACCAATAAATATTAAGAATACATAATGAATCCCATAAATTGTGACAGAGTTTATAAACACAACAGCTTTTATAAATGCTGTAAAACACGTTTATGTTTTAATTTGTTAACCTGGTCCTTTATGACTACAGAGAGAAAGAACAAAGGATTTACCAAGTGCACTGATGTGCAGACACGTAAACACTGAAACCTCATCCAGATGTTTCACACATCACATAAAACTGATTTGGATGTTTTCTTTCAACTAATGTGACAAAAACATACTTTAATGCATGTTTTGCTCTAAACGGCTCCCAGATCTACAGGATGTTAATTCTCCTGAGTTAACATCCTGTAGATTTGGGACCAGTTCCCTTTTTCCATGGATGCAGTGCTGGTGACCAAACTAGAACTGGTTCTGTGTTCCCATCAGGACAAGTCTGGTTCTGCTGAGAACAGGAAACTGAGGCTGTGATTCACACAGGCTCACCAAAGTCTGACAACAGCAGACTGGAGAAACATTTCCAGGTCTGATGAGTTCTGATTTGTGCTGTGACGGTCACATGGATCCATCCTGCCTCGTATCAGAGCATCGATTAAACACCACAGCGTGTTGCTGCTGACTGCGTTCATCTGTAACCATCCTCTGATTGCACTCCATGTCACAAAACTCAAATCATCTCCAGCTGGTTTCTTGACCATGACGATGAGTTCACTGTACTCAGGTCGCCTCCAGTCTCCACATCTCAAACAAATGTGTTGGAACGAGAGATTCACATCATGTCTGTGCAGCTGATAAATCTGCAGCAGCTGTGTGATGCTCTCACATCTACATGAACCAAAGTCTCAGAGGAATGTTTGCAGCACCTTGTTGAATCTCTGCTGTGAAGCATTAAAACAGTTCTGGAGGCCGAAAATCAGTACTAGGAAGGTGTACTTAATAAACTGGCCAGTCAGTGTATATTACTATAATTACATTTTAAAAACTGTAAACACAAATCTGTGGTCATATATTTTGTTGTATTCAGTGTCAGTGAAAACATGGTGCTCCGACTCAGACTCAGTTTCTCTGTCTTTTAATCAGCTTCTCATTAAAATTCAGACTTTATTCAAATGACCACAACCAGGGGGCACTTTAATGTAAACAGATGCCTCTGTGATGCATTTACTGTCAGTTTTGTAATGTTCACAGTCTGTTTAGGAGATCTGAAACACATTTTACATAAAGACAGTTGTGAAAGTGAAATTGTTCCTCCTGCTTTTAGTTTGTGGCTGAAGTTAACCTGTGTGATGTCTTTATTGTGGATGAAGTAACTGCAATTTTCTGCTGATGCATTTGTAGTAAATGACAAAGTTTCAGATCACAACATCCACAGAGACGTGAAGCTTTGTGTTTGACACGTTTTAACCACCAGATTAAACACATGAAATCATGAATCTGACTGTCTGCTGACACTTCCTGGAGAGTGAGGATGAGGAAAATCCCTCCATCCTCACACAGTTTATATAAAAAGAGAAATGTTAATGTTTTTCCCCTCTTCCTTATACTTTTACTTCAGTCTCAGTATTCCACGATTATCACGGGGCAGTGGCAGATCCAGACCAAACTAACCGCAGGCTAATGTTTAAATGTTTAATATATTAAGTGAATTTATTTTCACTCATTTATATAAAGATCCAAAAGAATTTCAAAGTAAAGGTTTCACATACTGCTCTTCCTCATACCTTTACTTCAGTCTCAGTATTGCTGTATAGTATTCCACCTCCCACACCCAGGGTTACCGAACAAAACAAGGAGAGCAATATTTCATTGTTTTATATATTAATTGAAAATATTTTAGGCACTAACATAAAATCAAAAATAAATATCCAAATGAATTTCAAAGTAAAGGTTTCACATACTGTGCATGTGCACAATGTTTAAAATCCACGTCTGACATATTTGGTGGCCTGAAACAGGCAGAGTCCATAATTACAGAGAATCCAACGATGACTTTCATACCAGCTTTGATGGAAGCTGCGTCTCCTGTCCCCCATTAATGTGACTGGAAATGTCCTCAAACTGGGCAGCACTGGTGGATCATCTTTGTACGTCTGATAAGAGATGAATGCAGAGCAAACATGAGGCTGTAACTGAGGACAATAACTGATCAGTGTTAACTTATTACTTTATTCTGTCATTATTGTTCATTACTGTCAGTTACAATGACTGTATGAATTGTAATGACACGACACTCGCAGTCACACAGGTCTGTTCAACATCACAAACCGCTGGTTGTCCCTCTTCCTCTCCCTCACAGCTCGTCTTCCTCCTCACTCTCAGGACTGTCCCTCTCTGCATCCTCTCCAACTAACTCCTCTGTCTCTCTGTCATCCTGCTCCTCAGCTCCTCATCATCTCCATCCTCTCTCTCTACATCGTTCTCTACTGGCCCCTGTCTAAAGCCACCTATGCACAGGGGGGGTTATGTTCAGGGATTTATGATGTTTGTAGTAAAAGAAGAGCAGCTGAACCTCTCGTCTTTGTTTTTCTTCTCTTTGATGATGATTCGTCCATCACTGACGTCTTCTTTTCTCACTGCTGAGCAGACTGCAGCTGATCGCTCTCTGCACATGAGACACACAAAGATAAATAAACCAGTGCAGGTTTTTGCAGGTAGAACAGCTGTTAGCAGTGCTGCCACACATGTGATATAAAGAAGAGTCGTAGCATCACAAACATCTTTCTTAGAAACTGGCAGCAGTTTTCAGCAGCTCACATTTTACTACAAGGTCCAAAACCAAGACTTTTTCTAACGTTACACACACACTACAATCAGCACTGTGGTGAGAAATGAGCTTCACACATCAGTCCTGTGGAGCTCAGGGTCAATGTTGTAGCTGAGATTCATTTACATGATGCTTGGATTCATTCACTGAATTCTACTTTTACTCCACCTGTTTGCTGTCTGGTATAAACACACTATAAGCAACATGTTGTGAAGACACTATGGCAGGATAGCTCGTGAAACATCTGCTCACATCTGGTTGAATTCAGTTGTGTACATCCACAAAGAGCAGCAGGTCAGCTGATCACAGCCTGGACACTGAAAACCTGAAGCTCACGTTAGAAACAACTCTGATTATTTTCCTGTGCTGAGCCACTACAAACACTTTGAATGTTCCTCACCTGCTGAATCCACTTTAACCCTGACTGTACATATAAAACATCTTTGTTTTCCTCTGCTCATGTTCTACTTCACTGATTCAAACTGAGGATCTATATTAGAATGAACATTTAGACTGAAAGAGTTCATTAGAAATACAGAAATGTGTGTGTTGGACCAAAAATTAATTTCTGATGTTTCTGTGTTTTTCTCTAATATGTTTTATATAGTTAAACAGACTGTAGTGAACAGCATTTATGAATGAGTTATAAATGAAGACATTTTTATTTAGAAAAGCATTTGATTAATTTTTTCTTATGCTGTTTTTATAGTTTTATTGTTTTACATTGTTTTATTTACTGTTATATTGTTTTATATTCCCATTTTCTGTGTTGTAAAGCACTTTGTGATTTTTATCTGTGAAAAGCGCTATATAAATAAATTTTACTTACTTACTTACTTACTTAAATAAAATAAAGAAATGAGCTGCTGTTGAAGTATCTTGATGACACTGTGTAATTGTACCACAATGTAATTAATTCAGTCCTTTGTGGTGACTTAAATATCCTCATACAACTGTGATGTTATATTTCTTCAAACTTCTTGGCCACATCTCATTTTAAAAGGACATTTTAATATTAATGACACTTTTACCCATATATATATATATATATATATATATATATTTGATATATATATATATATATATATATATCAAATATATATATATATATATATATATATATTTGATATATATATATATATATATATATATATATATATATATATCAAATATAACTGATTGCAGTTCTATTCTAGTGACAGAAATATTCTTTCTTGCTCAAAATAAGTGGATATCGTTCATGAGAGATATAGACCTATTTAAACAAATCTCTTTTAAATTCCCGCGATGATATCTGGCACATTCCGAAAATTACGTATTAGCAACTGATAGGCTGAAGGGCTGGGCGGTCCCCGCCAAAGTTCATTTATATGAAGGGTTTTAAGGATTTTAACAGCAGGTCGCTGACTGTAGATCAGTTCCGGCTTTGGCAACAATTTTCCAGTCAAATTTTCAGAAACTTTTCCCGCGAACTTTAAAAACACTCTGATCTCAGCACCCACAGAAGTACGAGTAATGGACCTGACATCAGCCTGCTGCTCTGTGATTTTCACCTGCCTTCTCTCGGCTGTCTGTTCAAGTGAGTTCAACTGATTTTTTGTTTTTTACACTGTAACTACACACTGACAACACACTGCGATCCACTGTAACTGTAACACTGACAACACACTGAGGTGGCAGAGATGGATCAGTGCGGTGCTTGTGTTATGATCGGAAGGTCGGGGCTTCACCGACCGTGAGGTATCCCTGAGTAAGGTACCGTCTGTACACACTGCTCCCGGGGCGCTGGACTGGTGGCTGCTCGCTGCTTCACTGACTGAATGTGTTAAATGCAGCGGACTCATTTCCTACTGGACTAACAGCAGCCCGCTGTCACTGTGAGCAGGACACAAATGTGTGAAACAAACTCCACATCTGTGCTGATGTTCGCTCAGTGTTGTACTTACTCTGAAGAGTCCCGCACGGGGGGGTTGACGTCAGAGAAGGGGGCGGGGGTTTCCGGAAGCTTCTTAAGCAGAGCAGAGGCCTGGTCCTCTCCCGGTCCTACTTCTTCTAAGTCGTCTGGATATCCTCGTTAAACCTTCTAACAATGCAGAGTTTTCGCTCGGAAGTTGTTTCTACCATCTCTTTAAGGGCTGAGGTAAAACGAAACTTTATAAACTAGAAAATCCGTCAGAAGAAGGAGCGAGTAAACGCAACGCTGTCACAAACGAGCCCGAGGTTTTGCTGCTAGTCTTAAAAAAGGGTTGTACTTCCTGTCCCAGTGAGCAGGAGGAAACTGTCTGAATCGCTTCACATTTACATGGAAATGATCATTAATGCTGAAGCCGTGTGGGTATCAGTCACGGACCGGCCTCCCCTCGTGTGTTTTTCTATTAAGATCAGGATCATTGCCTGAAAAATGATGATGTTACCGATCAGATTCTTTCATGGTGGATCAAAATCTGATCTTCTCTGTGTTCATAATTTCATCCATTCAGACAAGATCAACAACACTGACTGACACGCAACTCCAAAAACTAACAGAGCCTCCATCGTGTTTCACAGATGGCTTCAAAAATGTACAATTTTGATTCATCATTTAAACCTTTAACCTCTCTAATCTGTGTCGTTTCCTCTTTCAGTCCAGGAAAACATCATAGCTGTGTCCAAACAGAAGACCATTCTGACATGTCGAGCTTCAAACGACAACAACATCTTAGCTGTAAAGTGGAGCAGAGTTGACCAGAAGGAGGGATATGTCTTTTTGTACCAGGATGGGCACGTTATTCCAGATTATCAGGATTCATCTTTTAAGAACCGGGTGGATCTGCAGGGAAGACATAAGAAGGATGGAGACGTGTCTCTGATTCTGAAGGATGTCACAACTGCAGATGCTGGAACATACAAGTGTCATGTTGCCCAGAAATCAGGGGAACCTATGAGCCTCATCACCACCATAAACCTGAGTGTTGTTGATCCTCCAGGTGAGTGAGTAGAGTTGAGTGTGTGTGTGATCAGAGGTGAAGCTGCTTCCTGGTTGTTGATGTTTGTTTCTAAAGATGTTGTTGATGAGACTTTGTAGAAAGCAGCTGGTCTGAGTGATGTGATCAGAGTGCAGTAGATAATGTCTGACAGCAGTTTGAAGAGGAAATGGATTCTGTTCTGTTCTTCACTCATCACCTACCTGACAGCTGACACCTCACACCTGTTTCTCTCCTGCAGATCAGACAGGAGGACACACAGAGGATGGAGGGAAGGAGGCAGAAGAGAAGGAAGCAGGAGGGAAGGAGGATGGATCTATTGGACTGAAAGTTGGTCTTCCTGTTGGCGTTATTGTTGCTGCTGTTGTTGTTGTTGGTGGTGTTTTAATCTACAGGAAACTTAAACCACAGAGTCAGGGTTCATACCAGCCTCCAGCTGAACAGCAGCCTGTTTGAAATGTGAAAATAAGATTTTCACAAGTTATTAAATGTTATTTTTGTTTGGTGCAAACATCGACAAACAGTCCAACAGAGAAACAGAGTCAGGATTCAGGATTCGCCTCCTTGAACTCTCTCAGAGGGCTTCCAGCTGACCTGAGTCTCCTGCTGCTGTTCCAGCTTCTCAGAGCAGAGACAGACGAGGACATCCTGGATTTGTTGTTCAGCATCTTTGTGAACGATTTCATCACGTTGTGTTGAACAGTTTTAAAGATGGATTCATTCCAAAAGAAGATTGAACTAATGTCGTACATTTCCTTCTTTTTCTTTAGTTTGCTTGAATTTCAGACGTGTCCTGTTTCTACTGTATGTGTAGCTGTTAGCTCGTGACCTCTGCTCCTGCTGAGCTGAAGCCTCAGACTGTTTCTGTAGTTTAAATAGACATCTATAATATATATTTGTATATATTAAATTACACTGAGCTTTTATTTATTTCTGTTTATTTATACACTTTTAAAATTATTCCTGGTACAGATTTTATTGTTTTACGTTATTATTGATGAAAAAATGAGTTGGTTTTTGTATACATGAATTCTCTTTTATAAAAAATATTTTCTAACCTGTATTCCAAAACGTTGGTTCTGTTCGTCTGGACGTAGCTTGTAAATGTCCTGTTTATAAGGTTGGGGAAACCTGCAGTCACTTGGATGAGTGACGAAACGTTTCTCCCACTGAAAACACCACGTCCAGGTGAACAGAGTCAACTTTTGGAGATTTACTTACCTGGATGATTGAACATGCATCAAAGCCCTTTCTCACCTGTACAGTCTGTTTTTGTTCTGTAAATAAATTTTCTTAACCTGAATGTTGCTTCCTGTTGCTTCATGAGTAAATCTGAAATGAAACTGAATAAGCTGAGCTGGAATCAGTCAAAAGTGAGTTTGTGTGAAATCATCTTTGCTTCTGCTTTTAAAGTGAGTTTTTTTTTCCCAACTATCGCCATCTGGTGGCCTTCAGAGAGAATGCAGGCGTCCATGTTTTATGCTGTGTCTACAATGCATCAGTGTGGTGCTATTAGTATAAGGTGGGATGTAGATTTTATTACATTGTACCACAAACACCCACAAACTACATGCATCAATAGGCAGGTCATGTACTTACATTCATACTGTGCTACAAACCCCTCAAAGTGCTTTTAATTAACCACACATTCATAAAGCAGCTTATTCTGGGCACTGAGTGCTGTTGGCTGCTCAAAAAGAGGATGAAGGTCTCCTGTCACCAAACCTCTGCTGTCATGCGAGACAGTGGATGTTAGTTTTTAGATGTACTCACACACAAACAGTTTGGTGCAATTAAGTTGTGAAGACAAGACTTTTCTGTTCATAACTCAGCTGTCACCAGCAGAGGGAGGAGTCGAGGCAACGGCTGATCTAGAGAAATCTTCTCAGGGTAGCAAAATCAGTCATTTCTTTACACATATTACAGAATGTAACATCTGCATATGTATCATATACATGGTTAAAATACAGGAAATATACTTGCTGCCTACTTTATATAAAAAAAACTTTATTGTTTTCTTTAACACTCATAATTAAACATTTCACTTAAATAAAAAAGGTGAACTGTTTAGCTTATATGATAAATAAACATACAATACAGAAAGCTACACGACATGAGACGGTTCATTTACAAACACTAGTCTAACTTAAGTTTCACACTATGTTACACAATACTAACCCGATCTGCTTCTGTTGTTATAGACTGTACGTGGTTCCCACTGGTCTGACATTTCTCACTTTTACAGCTTTCAAACTGTGCTTTACCTTCTTTGTTATCTTTATTTTTTTAGCAAACTATTTTTTATTAACATTCTTTATTAACACAACTGATCTAAAAAAACAAAACAAAACATAAAAACCTACTGGGGAAAAGTTATTTTTTACTGTAAAAACCTCAGCTGTGTTTATTGGTGGTGGTAGGTAACGTCCGTGCTGCATTCACATCATCTAGTAGATCTTCTGAGGGTACTTCATGTAGATTTGGTAACCAGCTACACTGGATCCAGGTTTCAAGCTCAGTTCCTCTCGCACTCAACAATCCTTCTCCTATCGCACTTGGGGCTTTGTACCCAATCTCGGGTGGGGGTGATGATATGTCCCCCCTGACCTGGCGTCCTGGCTCCCCCTTGCCGTAGCATTTGTGTTGTACCTCATCAATCTCTAGCTGTGCGAGCAGTTCCTTCTGTCGAATGTTGGAACACTGAGCTACTGGTTGTTTCACCATCCATGTGGATGTTGGGTATCGAAGACCCCATAGGTCCCTCTTCCTGTCCATGTACCTCCTTCTGCTGGGGTTACTTGTGTAGTAGCGTTCCAACAACACCCTGTTTTCATCGCTTGCACACCAATGTCTTCTTGTCCAGTAGCCACTTCTCATCAGGGTGTCCTGGTTCAAATTTGTGAGATGCTTGTTTTAGTGTCACACCAGTCCATGATTTCACTTCTCTAATCATTCCTCACATGCTCCATGATGTCCTCTTATAATAAAACATCAGACTAAACCAAGTCTGCAACTCTTGAGGTCAAAAATGTCCTCCTGTGTCCAAACTATGCTCATAAAGCACGCTGTCACATGCTTTCAATTTTATATAAACCCTCCTACAAAGCATGAATGTTAACAGTAAATGTGCACGACAAACAAATAGAAGCACTCAGAAACCATCTAGATAACTTTTATGTCAAAGGTCATGGGACATAAAATCATTGTGCATCATCTTATAATAAAAACATTTAAAAAGTTTGCTGACTTTATGCAAAAAATAAGGTTTCAAATTCTCCTGCAGATTGAAAATCAAATCAACCTTATGCAAAAGTTCAATAAGGAAGATCTGTAGTTACACATCTGTCTGCTTTCCAGGTGTTGGCGCACCATCATGCAAGGCTGCTTTTCAAAATGGTGATAATGTGACAGACATCACATCTTCTTAAGATATCACACACAGAAACAGTGAAGGGCAGAAGGTTTGATCCTCTTAAAGAACTGAAATAAACTGAATAAAGAGGACGAGCTGTTAAAGGAGTCCTCTGCGGTTTCTATATTCCAGCTGTGGCCACAGCTGTTTAACCTCTGCATCCTCTATCAGCTGTCCTCCAGATGCATTTTAGCACCTGAGACATACTTCCAGCTTCCAGATATGTAAAGTACATCCTTACCAGAAGCTCGGGTCTCAGAAGGAAACTTACAGTCTGTTTGTTCTACTGTAACATTAAAGGTCAAAGGTCACATGAAAACTGTCAGGCGTTGTGAAAACTAATGCTCCACTGCTGCCATCTGCTGGTTGCTATCATGAAGTGACTGATCTTCCCATTTTCACACAGTGCATATATTTGGCGGCCACTTTATTAGGTATACCTGGCTAGTCCCATGTTGGGCCCCTTTTTGGCTTCTGAGCCGTTTTCATTCTTCATGGCACTGATTCAACAAGCTACTGGAAACATTCCTCACAGATTCTGGTCCATATTAAAATGACTGCATCACACAGCTGCTGCAGAATTTTCAATGATGTGAATCTCTTGTTAAAACCACCTGTTGGACTGAGATCTGGTGACTGTGGAGGTCATTGGAGTATTTCAGTGAACTTGTTGTCACGTTCAAGAAGTTACATTAGTTACATGGCGCTTTATCCTGCAGGAATCAGCCTCCAGCCGACACTGTGGTTATAAAGTGATGCACACAGTCAGTTAGAATACTTCAAGCAGGCTGTGGTGTTTAAACAATCCTCAGTATGGGGTCCAAAGTGTGCCATTAAAATATCCCCCACTACACCACCAGCACCCGGTTCTCCCTTCTGCAGAAGCAACAGGATCATGCTTCTGCAAAACTCCTCTGTGATCTGTGTTGTAACTCTGAACTTATCCATATGATCCTGTTTCTGATTGAATTCTCTAAAAAGTTAAATTTTCAACAGATTCTGGTTTATGTGAGTCATCTTCTTCCTTTTCGGAGCGGAATGTCAGGGATATAAAAAGGTTCTCAACTTCACTGGATCCACTTCATCATGTCTGCATGCCAATCGGTAGTGATTTGACACACACGCACAATGACTGATCAATGGTCATGAGAATTTGCACAATTATGATGAAGAAAAAGACCTCCCTGCCCATTGTTCCTTCAGTGATTCTAGTTTCAGTCATTATGCAAATGTACTGTTTATGTACTGTTTATAAGATTTGGGGAAACCTGCAGTCAGGTGAGACTGAAGAAGTCACTTGGATGAGTGACAAAACGTTTCTCCCACTGAAAACACCACGTCCAGGATGTATCGTCCAGATGAACAGAATCAACTTAATTATAGAAGTTTATTTTTATAGTACTCAAAGAGAACAGTCACAGAGCAAACATGTTGCTGCAAACACCAAAATGTCTACAAATAATTTATTACAGATTTGTAATAAGATTTTCTTCAACTTTATCTAGTAGCTGAATTTTGTTTAACTCTTTTTTATTCATGGATTTTCAACAATGATTTCCTGAATCTTTCTGTCAAACACTAGTTTAATTTCTCTACACTAGCAGAAAAGCCAAAGACTGTACAAACATGGCTTCTGCCTGACTCAAGGAATTAAGCTTAGACTTTGAATTTGAGAGGATTGTTGTGAAAAACAAAAACACACCATCATTTACCATTGTTCACGTTTTTATTCTGAAAGGCCTGGTGAAGAATTTTCTATTAAGTATGAAAGATAAATTAATTTTTTATGGCACCATCTTCTTCTTCTGCTTCTTTATTAAAGAAAGAAGAATATCTCTCCATTTGAACTTTCTGGCCCTCAGTGGTTGTATGAGATTTCATTTCATGTTCATCTCCTTTGTGAGGAGAACAAACAGAATATAAATATATAGAATTTAAATATAAATGTGAGAACCAGTTAGAGAGCAGCAGCTGGATTCCAGTTGTTGGACTGGTGGACGACTGCTGGGCTGAGCAGAGCCTCTCTGTTCTCTTTATATACAGCAAAGTGAAAGAATAAGGACATGTCAGTGAACGCATCACAGTTATAACACAACTTTCTGTTTTGGGTCACATAAATGTTGAACTTTGGACACATTTTCTGCTGCTGCATGAGCAGTACATGACAAGTATCAGATCACACAGCATCTGCAGAGACGAGCAGCGTTGTTTCTGATACGTTTTAACCACAACTTGGCTCGGAGTGAAATCTAAATACTGCTGCACTCACTCTGAACCCTGATGAAGAAAGAGGAGGAGTCCCCGGAGCAGAACCAGGAAACACTGAAGAGATTATATGTCTCAGCTGGCTGGAAACTCCTGTTCCCTTGGAAAGGCTGGAGGAGGCGGCCTGGGAGAGGGAGGTCTGGTCTGTTTTTAGGCTGCTGCCCCACTGACCCGGCTGTGGATAAGCTCACATTTTACTAGAATGAGGATGTGTGCGCACTTTTTTTCCTCTCACTTTGAACTTGAGTTTGTTTGTTTTAACTTATTTTCCTTTCTCACTTCCTGTTCATAGTAAAGGAAAAGTTCAATTCTGATTAACAGATTTTTCATCTTTGTACTAAAAGATCAACAGCTGTACCTCTGTGGTCTTTGACTGTTATCTTGTGTTAGATGATGATGTCATCCATAAGTGACGTCTCCCCTGTCTGAAACACACACAGAGGACATCGGTGCAGACAGTGCAGTCCTGTCACTGACATAACCTCACAAGTATCAACAACACAAAAATAAATCACATTAATTATAGAAGTTTATTTTTACAGTACTCACAGATTTAATTTTAATTTAATTTAATTTATTACAGATTTGTAATAAGATTTTCTTCAACTTTATTTAGTAGCTGAATTTTGTTTAACCCTTTTTTATTTATGGATTTTTACTGACTTTTACTGACCGACTTTACTGACTCAAGGAATTAAGCTTAAAGTTTAAATTTGAGAGGACTGTGGTGAAAAAACAAACAAACAAAAACAAACCATCGTTCACTGTAAAGGTCGCCAGAGTTTAAAGAACTGTATGGATTGTGTAAATCTCACAGTTAAAGCCCGTTTGCTGTGTTTCCTGGATTTCTGAGCAAAGATGAGAAACCTGCAGTCTGTCCTCTCACTTTCATTCAGGAAGAGCAGAGCAGAGCCAGGAAGAGGAGCTGAGGAAGGCAGGAAGAAGGAGCCTGGCTGAGAACAAGGACTATGTTGAGGTGTGAGCACTGCAGCTGCAGCACAACTGTGGACTCCACCCTGATGATTGTTTGAGTGAGTGAATTTTCTCTGTTTAGTTTGATATTTAAACATGTTTGAGTGATTTGTTGCCTCTGATTGGCAGCTGAAAACTATGTGAAAAATGATTGCATATTTGATAGTGGATCCTTCTTTAGCCAGGTTTGCCACACAGTTTCTTCTTATTCAGCATTTAAACAGACAGATCTGTGTCTACAGTTTGAAACAACTCACATCGAAAAAAGTTTAAATGTGGAGCAGTGCTTTCAAATGAAAAGCCTCATATTTTTACATGTTTTGCATTATTCTTATGTGTTTGATCTGGGGTCAGCCGGTACTAGAAATTGTCGATATATAAAACATATGATTGAATTGAATGTATCCTCACCTAAACCTCAGACGTTATAAACATCAATACCAACTTATATTGGTACCTGATTATTACCAATACAACGGAGGCTCAGGCATGTCTGTACATGTCCGGTGGCCTGCTGTTTCCTGTCCCTGTGCGCGTGTGTCTCTGCGCGCGTGTGTTTTCTCTCTTGCTGTATGAGCATGCGGGGTTTTGCAAGAGTAGCATGATTGCAGTTTCCATGGTGAAATCAATGTTTACTTTCATGTTTATGTTTCACGTCTTTGGGCTGAAAAACACAAGACGGACATTCCCACAGCAGCTTTCTGTCTGTGCGTGGGAGGGGGGGGGGGGGGGTGTGAAAACAAGAACTCAATATAAACTCCATTCAAAAAAGTAAAATTCAGATTTTTTTCAGGATTTTCGAAATGTTTTATGTAGTTTTAAAAATAAGTAAAGTGATTCAAAATCAAATTAGGGATCATATTTTATGTTTGCAATTAAAATTTACTTACTTCTTTTGTCTTTGCAGTTTACTTTCCTTTTATTGGTTCTGCTGAGTCATTGGACGTTCCAGTAGAAACAACGGACGGAGGAATGTGAGCTATGCAGCTCTCTGATTGGTTAGAGAGAGAGCGCGTCACCAGAGTTACTTACGCTCTAGTGTCTTGTTGCGCTGCAGAGTACAGGCTGTTGTTCCTGCACGTGGCGTGTTATTCACAGAGGTGGGACCAAGTCATTGTTTTGCAAGTCTCAAGTAAGTCTCAAGTCTTTATCCTCAAGTCTCAAGTCAAGTCTCAAGTAATGTCAGGCAAGTCAGAGTCGAGTCTCAAGTCACTGGTGTAAAAGTCCGAGTCAAGTCACAAGTCTGAAACTTTGAATTTCAAGTCCTTTCGAGTCTTTAAAAAAAACAAACGAAAAAATAATGTTGCAGTTATATGCTAAATGTAAATATTAGACCATGTAATTTTAAAATCTGTGTTTTTCTCAACACATACAAAATAGTGAACTTAGAAAATATACACAAATTGTGAAATTGCACCTCTTTAAAATGCAGCTCAATTAAACTTAGCTCCAAGAATAATTTTCACCGACAGTTCTGAGATACGCTGCATGTTATTCTTGGATGCGGTTGTAGGACCAGCTTTAAAATCGCATGACAAAAATATCATACACATTAAAAAAAACTGTATCACCAACGTAGCCTGGAAAACATTTGCTAGTTGGATGAAGTCAGCTATCTCATCCTAGCATATTTATATGCATATTTATAATTATACGGTTCTTGGAGTGAGTGCATACACTCATGAAGTTTAGTAACTTCCGGTCACTGCAACAAGCCCAGGTACAGTTTACCGACGGATGGGTGCAGGACCTTGAAATGCACCGTGTAGAACGAAAGACCATCGTACGTATCATAAGTTTACCAGTCTCACAAATCGTCTTCATAAATACACATTCGTTAACCGTTTATTAATAGGACCTTTGAGCTCAACGGTAATTAATTAGTAGTAGAAATAATTTCTGGTACCCATCACAGAAATGTAGCAGTGACAATAATATTGTATGCTGTAATCATACTGGGCAATTAGTGATACAAAAAACCTGTTTTATCCTGTGAATAAAAGTATATGTTTTTGTCAATGTACCATAATAACAGAAGCGAAACGCAATATTGTGTCAGGACAATTCACTATTTATGCACAATAAATAAAGGAGCATAGCGCGACAATTTCTGTTCAGCGCCAGACTTGCTTGTAACCTATATCACCAATTATGTTAAGAAAAATGACGCATTAACTACAACAGCAGACTGACCTTTGTGTAAATGCTTGGAGCAGACTAACCTGTGAGCTGGAGTGTTCTAGGACGTTATATTTGATCTTTGAATGGCTGCCATCCGTCGCGTCTTTGTTACTTCGGAAACATGGCTCGAACAATTTCTCTTCCACGACGTAATCCGATAACAACCGATCTCTTTACCCGTCGGCTTTCCGTGGCTGTCATGCGACCGGCTATTGCAGTTAATAATACAACGGCTTCTTGACATTTTTGTGTTTCTTTTTATCGCTGTGTGACTGATTTTAATTGAAAGCCTGCGTGCGCTAGTACCGCTTGCCACGAGTTCCCAGAATCCTTTGCGGTTCTACCCGTGAATGACGTCACATTTTCAATCTCCATATAATATGCGTGTTAAATTTTATATTTGGGGTAAAATATCAAGTCTTTTCAAGTAAACCGGTTCAAGTCCAATTCAAGTCCCAAGTCATTGGTGTAAAAGTCCAAGTCAAGTCACAAGTCTTAGAACATTTTTTCAAGTCAAGTCTAAAGTCATAAAATTAATGACTCGAGTCTGACTCGAGTCCAAGTCATGTGACTCGAGTCCACACCTCTGGTTATTCACACTTGTAAAATCTCCAGCTGTGACATATGAAGAATAAGAAGTGACAGTAGAGCGACACAGAGTCTTTATCCTCACAGTGCAGCGGTGGATTCAGCCTGTTTAAGGTAACTAACAATGCTAATGCTGTCAGACAGCACTGAGCTGTTACATTCATACACAGTGTCTTTAAAATAGTGATTAAAACGCTGCCTGTAAACAAAGTGTCATCAGACAGGATGTCATCACTAAACTTTCAAACACATCAGATTAAAATGAGCTGACAGCAAATCGTTCCTTGTATTACTGCACAAGGAAAAGACTGGAGATGACAATAATGATTTAATGGATTTTGTTTTCATTACACGTGTGCACACTTTCAATCTGAATGACGACATAAATGGTGATAGTAGTGTGTGTGTGTGTGTGTGTGTGTGTGTGTGTGTTAAGAAGCCATTTGTGTCTGTGTGCTAACAACTATGTGCTAACCAGATTATTTCCCATTTAAAGAAACAAACAAAAGAACAACATGCATTAAATTATTCCATTGTAAGAATCTGATCCATAGTTCTCACTTTGCAAAGGCAGTCTGATTACAGCACTAATTGACATGTTATAATACGTCTTTTTACAATCTCCACCTGATCACCATCCAGCAGGAGGAGCAGTGAGTCCTGAGGCTGTGCTACCAACCAGGATTTCATCTGATCCAGGTAACTTCAGGGTCTCTGTACTGCTGGGGTAAATCACCACGGTAACTTAATCAGATTAGAGATCAACAATACTGTAGTTTAGCTTTTTCTCTCACGCTGCTGATTTTATATAAAATACACAACATATATTTTAACTTTACTTACTCAGTAAACCCTGGTAAACTTAACAAACTGAGCTTTGTGTGACTGCTTATTCTGAACAACAGTGTTGGGGTAAGATACTCTGGGTGTGCTGAACTCACTACAGACTTTACCTCAGATGTGTAACTTCTGACTCATAAACGCGTGTTTCAATCTACACTGTGTATCAAAATCCAAAGCAATTTGACCACAAGCAAAAACCATTTTACTAATGTCTACGTAATTTACACACAATTTACTTTCAGTTTCACAAGTCTGATAATTTTCTTGCTTCCTGTGAGAACAGATGTCTAAAAATATGTGACTCTATTTTTAACTGATGTGCAGAACCTTAAATGTGTGATGAAATCACCTGAGACACAGAGATGCCCACATTTCTGCTACTGTTAGCACTTTGTGCTCTCATCTAACATGTGATATCCTGTCATATCAGGTAATTCCTTCACACATTTGCTGAACATAAACATTTTGGAGGGTAAATAATCACTATTCACTGTTGGACGTACACATTTGTAAATCTTAGTTTATGTTTGTGGATCATATCAGAAGCTTTGGTAAAACAAACATCTTGTGTATTTTCAGTTGACTCAGCTTCTCTTTTAAACTATGTAACACTCATGAATTTGGGATCTGCAGGACAACCTGAGATGGATACTTGCAAATCTGTGATATTCTGCTGGATTCTGCTCGTCTGCTTTTCCCCGGCTGCATATACAGGTGAGACCAGCAGGTATCACTGTGTCTACTGCTGGGAACTGAATTGCTTTCATTGTCACTTTATATATATATATACAATTTAAATTATTACATTCAAAATAATTATAAAGCTCATTCACACCACGTTCACATGTATCAGCAGCACATTTGGTCTGCTGATAGGAGGGACAGAGGGAAGTACTGAATAGTTGTTGCTGAGCAGTGATGTTTCATGGGATGATGACACAGCAGACTTTTCCCATAGTTACTCACACACATATTATGTGAAAATTGTAAAGAATGACCAAAAGGTAACAAAAATAGTGCCAATAATCTTGATGATGATAGAAATAAGAGACAGGTTTGTATAATAATTCAGAGGCTGTCCACCTTCATAGTAATCAGATAACGAGTTTAACCATTTAAAGTGATCAGTGTTTGCCGTCCTGTAGCTGTGAGCTCATCTCCTGGTAAAGATGACAAAGATGATGCTCAGTGTGGTGAAAGCTTTCATCAGAGCTCTGATCTTTGATCTTCGCTGATCCTGGTTTCTTCTGTGTGTAACCTGAACGAGGGACAAGTGCTGCCAACACAGCATTAATGTGTGCTGTTTAAGTTGGTATTGTTTATGACAGCATTTTATAATGACTGTAAGTGCATTTATCATTTTCCACACACTCCCAGCTCCAGCAGACTCCAGCAGACTGTGAACACTAGTTGTTGATATAGATATAGATATATAGATATATATATAGATATAGATATAGATATATAGATATAAATTTGTTATTCCCAGAAGTTTGCAGCTCTAATGTGGATAAAATTCCTCTCAGGTGAAAATAGTGGACACATATTAGCATTAAGGGCGTGTCTTACATGTAATTAATCAGTTTGTATACAGGGAGTGCAGAATTATTAGGCAAGTTGTATACACTCAAAAGCCTGCCATCCATGGATTCTGTCAGTGTTTTGATCTGTTCACCATCAACATTGCGTGCAGCAGCAACCACAGCCTCCCAGACACTGTTCAGAGAGGTGTACTGTTTTCCCTCCTTGTAAATCTCACATTTGATGATGGACCACAGGTTCTCAATGGGGTTCAGATCAGGTGAACAAGGAGGCCATGTCATTAGTTTTTCTTCTTTTATACCCTTTCTTGCCAGCCACGCTGTGGAGTACTTGGACGCGTGTGATGGAGCATTGTCCTGCATGAAAATCATGTTTTTCTTGAAGGATGCAGACTTCTTCCTGTACCACTGCTTGAAGAAGGTGTCTTCCAGAAACTGGCAGTAGGACTGGGAGTTGAGCTTGACTCCATCCTCAACCCGAAAAGGCCCCACAAGCTCATCTTTGATGATACCAGCCCAAACCAGTGCTCCACCTCCACCTTGCTGGTGTCTGAGTCGGACTGGAGCTCTCTGCCCTTTACCAATCCAGCCACGGGCCCATCCATCTGGCCCATCAAGACTCACTCTCATGTCATCAGTCCATAAAACCTTAGAAAAACCAGTCTTGAGATATTTTTTGGCCCAATCTTGACGTTTCAGCTTGTGTGTCTTGTTCAGTGGTGGTCGTCTTTCAGCCTTTCTTACCTTGGCCATGTCTCTGAGTATTGCACACCTTGTGCTTTTGGGCACTCCAGTGATGTTGCAGCTCTGAAATATGGCCAAACTGGTGGCAAGTGGCATCTTGGCAGCTGCACGCTTGACTTTTCTCAGTTCATGGGCAGTTATTTTGCGCCTTGGTTTTTCCACACGCTTCTTGCGACCCTGTTGACTATTTTGAATGAAACGCTTGATTGTTCGATGATCACGCTTCAGAAGCTTTGCAATTTTGAGACTGCTGCATCCCTCTGCAAGATATCTCACTATTTTTGACTTTTCTGAGCCTGTCAAGTCCTTCTTTTGACCCATTTTGCCAAAGGAAAGGAAGTTGCCTAATAATTATGCACACCTGATATAGGGTGTTGATGTCATTAGACCACACCCCTTCTCATTACAGAGATGCACATCACCTAATATGCTTAATTGGTAGTAGGCTTTCGAGCCTATACAGCTTGGAGTAAGACAACATGCATGAAGAGGATGATGTGGACAAAATACTCATTTGCAGTGAGGGAACTGTGGCTCAGGTTTGAGGTTCAACCATCATCAACCAGAGCACAGTGGTCTCTGATCATCTTTTTGATTGGCTGCTGTACCAGTCAACAGTTTAAACTTTGACCTTTAACCTCTCTGCTGTGTTGTTTCCTCTTTCAGACCAGAAAACGATCACAGCTGAGTCTCGACAGAATGTCACTCTGACATGTCGAGCTCCAAACAACAACATCATTGTTGTTGTAGAGTGGAGCAGAGCTGACCTGAAGGAAGAATATGTCCTCTTGTACCGAGATGAACAGTTTGATCCAGAAGAGCAGCATCCATCTTTTAAGAACCGGGTGGATCTGCAGGACAGACAGATGAAGGATGGAGACGTGTCTCTGATTCTGAAGAATGTGATGACTGCTGATAATGGAACATATGAGTGTCGTGTCTTCATGAGAGGAGCAAACCGCAGGAAGAGAGCTCATCTGAAGACTGAGCCCATCACCACCATCAGCTTAAATGTTTCTCCAGGTGAGTGGTGAAAAGAGGTGAAGCTGCTTCCTGGTTGTTGATGTTTGTTTCTAAAGATGTTGTTGATGAGACTTTGTAGAAAGCAGCTGGTCTGAGTGATGTGATCAGAGTGCAGTAGATAATGTCTGACAGCAGTTTGAAGAGGAAATGGATTCTGTTCTGTTCTTCACTCATCACCTACCTGACAGCTGACACCTCACACCTGTTTCTCACCTGCAGGTCAGACAGGAGGACTCACAGAGGATGGAGGGAAGGAGGATGGAGGGAAGGAGGATGGAGTTGGTAGGAATCATCATGGTGGACCGGTAGTTTTTGGTTTGCTACTTGCTGTGATCATTGTTGTGGTTGCTGTTGTGATCTTTAAACAGTAGAAGAAGGCTCTTCCTCTTCATGATGAAGAAGTAAAGCAAAGAAGGAGATGATCTGAAAGCACCATGAGAGGAGAGAGAGCGAACACATTAAAAACAATATAAAAAAGATAGATAGATAGATAGATAGATAGATAGATAGATAGATAGATAGATAGATAGATAGATAGATAGATAGATAGATAGATAGATAGATGAGGTTCCTTCATGAGGAGAACAAACAGAATATAAACCAGTGTGTTTACAGTGAATGTGTCAGGTCTGAGCTGCTGTGTGGACCAGTTAGAGAGCAGCAGCTGGATTCCAGTGGTTGGACTGGTGGACGACTTCAGTGAGGAGTAGATGACATTTGGCTCTGGTAGAAACTCTGCACACACAAACACAGCAGCTGTCCTTCCCATTTCTTTCACTTTTTTTTCTTATTTTCACTCTGAAAGATGAAAAATAGGAAAGTTAAACAACAAGTGGACAGACTTTAGTTTGTATTTTGATTCAGGGACGGGGGTGAGGAAGAGCAGCAAGCAGGACTCTGACTGACTTGTTTGACTGAAAGTGAATTTGTTTAATTTAATATCAGAACATGTTTGAGTTACATTTCATTACATCAGGTAACAGCTCCACACCGTCTGATAAGTTTAGGTTACTCGTACTCAGTGTTGGGTAAGTTACTTTAAAATAGTAACTTAGTTACATTACTAGTTACTTCTCTCAAAAGTAACTCAGTTACTTCAAGTTACTCGGTACTTTCAAAGTAACTAGTTACTAGGGAAAGTAACTTTGGTTTTACTCAGAATTCTCTTGTTAATGTGTTGCTTCCATAACTTTGCCAGTCTTCTAGCTTGTTTACTTGCCACAGGTGCACTGTGCCACCTACCAATAGAAAGGAAAAGATAATGTGCACATTTCCACGAGAGAAATCCCACGCCTGGACCGTCATTGACTGCTGCCATGATTCTAGCCTACGTCACAGTGTCATGTGCGCCTTTTACATCCAACACAAAAACTGCAGTCGTGGTGCTTTCGATTGTACTCAGAACTCGGAAATTCTGCCTTCTGAATAGGAAGATGTAGGTAACACCAGACTGCACATGAGCTGCATACAGGGCTGGACTGGGACAGAAAATTGGCCCGGACATTTTGACTAGAGACCGGCCCACCATTATAGGAAAAATCATAAAGCCTTTGAATGAAAACAAACGCTGTTGTGACAGTGATGTACACTGTTTTGATGGTATATATGCATCAATCTATCAATCGTTTGTTGTAAGATTCAGATAATTATTTTTTAAAAGCTAGACATTTTAAATGAGAATAAGATAGAAAAGTATTTCTTTGTGCCCCCCTTTCCCTGTTAATGCCCTACCTGCCCCCCTGGCAACACTTTGCTAGATCCGCACCTGCACAGTTACCAGCTGTCAGCTACCTAAAAAAGGATCCTGGTGTTATTTGTCTCTCAGAAACAGTTCATAACTTCCCTTCAACTCATTCATGTCACCTAAAAGGTAAACCTGTTTCTCCATCACAGCACTGATGATTCAGTGTTGGGGGAAAACTCTGTAAAAAACCCAGGAGAAATAAAGACACAATGAGACAAGGTTTCTTTTTATGCTTTAACGTGCGCACGGGTGAGCTGCTGAGAACAACTCACACCCTGCACAGTGGCTTGGCATTTTTTATAGGCACAGAGCACAGAGACAGTGAGAACAGGATAAGAAAATAATAAACAGAAAAAGTAAAACAACTCCATATATGGTTCTAGTCTAGTCAGCAGAGAGCTAGGAGAAAGATAAAACAATCTGAAACAATATGTCCTTGCTGGGAAAATCTGAAAGACACTTCTAAACTACTTATCTTAAACACAGCTTGTACATTTAAAAGAAGGTAAAGTTACATAGAATCATTTTTCCTCTAACATTCAGTAAGGACATCTCCTGGTTTCATCTTCATGTTTCCCTCTCACCAGATAACCAAACCGACATCATGACCAGCAGCTTTACAGCTGTGGCTCCAGCAAACATCAGCTGATACTAGAAATTAATATTAAATAAATTCTAACAACAGCTGATCAAGCTTAAACGTGCTGCTGTTGTTTAGTGCGACATCCGCTGGTTTCCTCTTTCGGCGCAAAGTGGGCGATAAACAAACAAGAGAGAAAAGCCGATCAGCTGATCATTGATCAGTTTTCATGATTGAAGTAGAAACAGGAGAGGGAGGGGGAGAGAATGAGAGGAGAAGAGGCAGCTGTGCAGCAAAGACACAGAATAACTCCAGCTTTGTGCCTTTTTCATTGTAGCTGAATTACGGGACAAACTCTTCCTTTTCACCTCAATAAGAAACGCGTAATATTTTCTCTGAATACCAGACGGGACGGTTGGCAACTCTAATAACTTATGAACAAAATAAAGTTCAACATCATTAACTTCATAGCACCCACCCAGCTGTATAGAAACTCCGTCATGCTAGCTAGCACGCAGTACGGAAAAAGTCAGAATAACGAAAATAAACTCCACCTAAACTTGGTTCATATCTGACCCAGAGAGACTGCAGGTCATAACTTCTTACCTGAAGTTCAGTTCACACGTGGACCGGCGGCCGCCTCGGGTCTCTTTTCCTTCTGCGTCCCTTTTCCTTCATCCACCTGCTGGCCTCCACCACTTGCTAATGTTACTGAATCTGTGGAAGCTCCGCGATGCCACCACACGAAGTAACGAGTAACGACCCTATCTAAATCCCAGTAACGACTAACGCGTTCCTGATTTTGGCATAATAACTAGTTACCGTGCTCGTTACCACAATAATAACGTAGTTACTGTAACGCGTTACTTAATAACGCGTTAGTCCCAACACTGCTCGTGCTAGAGACCATATCAGAATCAGAATCGTGTTTATTGGCCAAGTATATGTGCAGACACATACAGGGAATTTGGTTCCGGTAGATGGTGGCTCTCAAGCACAGCAATGTAAATCTCACACACACAAGTGTCTATATATACACATTACACATACATACACAAAGCTATGTAAACCAACTATAAATAACGAATCTAAACTTATATACATAAAATACAGAAATGAATGAGGTGGAATGAATACTACAAAATGTACATAAGGTGCAGTTGCAGTCTGGCAGTGGGAGCAGTGTGACAGGTCAACTGTTAAGAAGGGAGATGGCGAGGGGAAAGAAACTGTTCCTGTTTCGGGTGGTCCTGGTCTGCATATCATCCCAATTCTTCAACAGCTGGTTGACCATAGAAGCCAGGATAAACTTTAAAATGTTAGAATGTTAAAAAATCTTTTACGTTTCTTTTTCCATTTTAGGGTTTTGTTTCTCTTTATTGTAATTTACTATTCATTTATTTCCTTTTTTGCACCATTTGTTTTTTCACTTTTTATTATATTTAATCTGTCCTTATTACCGTTGTTATGTTATTTATCATTTCTTTTTCATCTCCTGTGTTTCTGTATGCTAAGTGAGTGCTGATCTCTGGGTGTGGGAGTGGGGATGGAGGGGTGATGAGAGGGCGTAGTGAAGGTGATGTATGTGTATTGTTTTCTGCTTCTAATGTGTACATCATTTTGAGTGTCTTCTTTACTGTATGAGAAGTACTATGTAAATAAAGTTTTAAGTGATATACTAAGACTTGAGGCATTTATACACCAAGTACATTGCAAAAAAGTCACAAAACACAATTTTTAAACTTGCCCTGTAACGAATATACATGACAAACATGTTGTTTTGTGTAAAAATTTATGGTGAATTCAAACCCAAGACCTTGTTGCTGTGAGGCACCAGTGCCACCAACCAGTGGTGATAACAAAACCTGGAAACCAGCACGTGTTCCCTCAGTCATGCAGAGCAAATGTTTTACATTCAGCCTGATCAGCACTGTTGACTCCTACATATTTCTTGCTGCTTTTTTGCCAGTTTTTGAATTTATCAGTGAGAGAATAACAATCATCTCCTCAGTGTAAAGAATATATTTTATTAATAATTTTAATACTAATCATAACCATTGCGAGGAAGTGTTCTGATAGCACAGTCACTGCTGTGAGGTAAAATGTGTTGGTTATGTACAGCCGGTAAAATAAGCATTAAACGTGTTACAAATTTTCTAAGTAAATATATTTATAAAAGTTCTTCTGACTTTTCACCAGATGTCAGTAACAACCCATCCAGTCCATACATACATTTTTCTTGGCCCACGTTTGGCTGTGATATAGACACAGTGTGGATTGTTCAATGATTTTATGACTGATGGATGAGAAACTTATTTCTATTTAAAGCTGTACTGTACATATTTGTACATGTTTCTGTAATTAATTACTTTTGAAAATCAGTAATCAATAAAGTAACTGGATTATTTTTTGGGGGAAGTAATCAGTAATTAGTCACTGATTACTTCTGTAGTGCTCACACCTGAACATAGTCCTTGCAGGAAGAAGGAGCCTGGTGTTGTTAGACTAAAAACGTTTTTACACCCCTCCAATAGCCAAACCCATCTGTTCTCTGACTGGATTGTTAAATTTGTGATTGACATGACATTGACCAATCAGATGAAAGGAAGAAAAATAGGGTCAAAATTCGTACTTGTACACTACCTGAAACTTGAGTGCAGTTTTACACGAATCTTTTTTTACGCACACACAAATTCTTTTTACACATACAAAACTGATTTACAAGTACAAATTATTTATGACCACAATTTGAGCCCATAATTACTGTCAGATTTTGATGCTTTCATAGATTTTTAGTCACTGTCTGATTACATCTCTGAGGTTGGTGGCACTCATAGCATCATGTTCTGTGGGAGAAGAGTCACATGACCCATGAACTTCATACAAACTAACCTGTGTAGTGTCTTCAGATGTCCACTAGATGGAATCAGTCCTCAGAATACAGAAACAAAACCACTGCACTGCAGCTGCAGCTGCACAAGGACAATAAAAACTAATCCTGAGATCCAGGATGGAAAACAGAAGCTGCTCTCTCACGCCACCGTTCCTCCACTCGCCCCAGCCGGTCTAGACACTAAACCTCTTTATCTTGGACAACATCCTCCTCTCTGACACCACCTTAAGAGAGTCCATCTCCATCCCCACAACATTACTGTCCTTGCGGATCAGTTTATTGAGTCTTTTGGCATCAGCAACCCTCAATCTCCTCCCCCAGGATGCAACAGCGTAGAGGATCGCACTGGCCACAACAGACTCGTAGAAAATCCTGAGCATTGTCCGGCAGAGTCGCCTCAAAAGATAGAGGCGACTCTGGCCCTTCCTGTAAAGTGCTGTGGTGTTTTTAGCCCAGTCCAGTTTATTGTCAATGTATACTCGAGGTATTTATAGTCCTCCACAATGTCAACATTGAGCGCCTGGATTGAAACAGGGGTCAAGTGTTGAATTATATTCAAAGATCAGTAAATCTGCTGTAGACATAAAACCAGTTAAACTGTTATTTTAGTTTAATATTTTTGAATTATTTTGTTTAGATTTGACCTTTTACTGTATTTTTCATCACTTTCCAGACTGGATTTTCTTGTTTTAGTTTAGTTTTTAATGGTGTCAGTGTTTTACTCTTTTTAATAGTTAGGATATTAGGATGTTGAAAATCTGTACGTATATTCCAATGAAAAGGGAACTTTTTGAAAGCACTGACTTACAGTGTAGTGGACAGAAAACACGTCCATCTAAAAGTCTGATAGTGTATTGTCACTACCCTCCTGGGCGGTCAGGGCACACAAACACCTAATGTTGTGAATGTGGAGTCACAGAAAGATCCCACCCAGCCTCCGTCAGCGTCTAGCTGGACAGTTAGACCTGCACTGTTGCTGTGTTACTCCGCCTCCATTGTTAAAATGGCCAATCTCGAAGCTTCCGTTTTTATCAAAATTTTTTGAGAAAGCCGTCTTTCTCCAAATACAGGCTTGCTTAATTGCAAATAATATCACTGACAAATACCAGTCTGGCTTTAAGCCACACCATAGCACTGAAACGGCCCTGCTAAGAGTCTATAATGATCTTCTTGTATTTGCTGACTCTGGTCGCCCTGCCGTTTTAGTTTTATTAGATCTGCCTTCAGCCTTTGACATGGTTGATCATAATATACTCTTGAGGAGACTAGAGCATGTTGTAGGCATCAAGGGTTCTGCCCTTAACTGGTTTAACTCTTACCTCACAGATAGATCCTTCTCTGTTGTGATAGGAGGATACTCTTCCTCTGTTGCCCCTCTCTGTTGTGGTGTGCCCCAGGGGTCTGTATTGGGCCCTCTATTATTCTCTTTGTATATGCTACCCTTGGGCTCCATATTTGAAAAATACAATATTTCTTATCACTTTTACGCTGATGACATTCAAATCTATTGTCAACTGACTGATGACTTGGCAGCATCACTGAACTCCCTGTACGATTGTCTGAGAGAGGTTAAAGATTGGCTGTCAGAAAATTTTCTCGTTTTAAATTTAAACGAAACTGAAGTTATGGTGTTCGACAGCCATATTCCTCGAGACCAGCTTGTTGCCCTGCTGGGGCCCCTAGCTAACTCTCTCTCCGATTCTATGCGTAACCTGGGTGTCTATTTGAATAGCTCCTTTAAGCTCGATAAACAAGTATCATCTGTAGTTAAATCTAGTTTTTTTCAACTGCGCCAGATTTCTAAAGCTAAGCATTATATACCACACAGGGACCTGGAAAAACGTATCCATGCTTTTGTGACCTCCAGGTTAGATTATTGTAATTCTCTCTACTGTGATCTCCAAGCCTTCTCTCTTCGAAGGCTGCAACTCGTTCAGAATGCTGCGGCTCGCCTTCTTACTGGCACTAGAAAATTTGACCCTATTACTCCGGCTCTTGTTGATCTACACTGGTTACCAATCAAATATCGCATTGAGTTTAAAATCTTGCTACTCACTTTTAAAATCCTGAATAACATTGCGCCCAGCTACCTCACTGACCTCCTCAATTTGTACACTCCTTGTCGTGCATTAAGATCATCAGGTCAGTTACTAAGTTTAGACTGAAGACCAGAGGCGATCGTGCCTTTGCTTCAGCTGCACCCAACCTTTGGAATAGCCTCCCTGCTTCTATTCGAGCCTCGGACTCTATCCAGTCCTTTAAATCAAGATTAAAAGCATATCTATTTGACTTGGCTTTCCCGACCAGTTAATACCCTTTTAAATCTTTTAATTTCTAAACTTTTAAATCTTTTATTAGATTTTATTAAATGTATTATTTTTATCAATTTTACTGCTGTTTTTGTCCTCGTAGCATATTTTGTATTTATCTAACTCTCCTGGTCTTTTAGTGCCTCTATCCTGTCTGTGCTTGTGCCCGATTTGTACCCTGTTTTTGACTTATGTTGACTCTCCATATTACTGTGAAGCACTTTGGTGTGCCTTCGGGTTTTTAAATGTGCTATATAAATAAAATTGTATTGTATTGTATTGTATTAAAATGAGTTGGCTGCAACTTTGCTCACAAAGCACTGCGTCAACAGAAGGTTGGTGTTTTTGAAGTGTTTTAAGCTGTAACCTACAGCTGAATTAGGTGAACTGAACTTTTAAGGGTCACTTCACTCAAAATAAAAATCTGGATTTCCTTAGAAATTTCCACTCCCCCAGTCAGGAGGGACTACATTAAAAGTGTGCATTAGAATGAGTGATACGACACACTGACAGGATATAAGGTGAGTATTCAAATCACAGACACAAGTATGACAGTGAAACAGAAGCTTTATTCAGGGCAGACACATTTCATTGGTTCTCAGATTGCTGTATGATGTCTTTCAGTTTGGCAGATAAACACAAACTTTATCTTAATTTCATTCATGTGAGTTTAACACACAGATTTGGACTCTGAGAAATGCTTCACTGTTGTTCAGAGGTTCACACATCATCAGCTGCTGCTCAAAGAAACATGAACAGCAGAAAATCTCATGAAGTGAACATGAGCTCGGACACTGACTTTGGTTGTTTGAAGGGAACAATGTTCAGAGGAGGTTCAAACCAATCAGAGCCTACTCTGGTGTTTTTCTAACCGCCTGTGTTTACATGAAATCAGCTTTAGTCTTAGTGACGGTGAGCACATCAGCCACAAACATGTGATCCAAACAGATTGAGGCACTGAGAATGGAGCAGTGGATTAAAGTGTTAGTCGCATTCAGAAATGTGGTTTTGGTTTCTTAGATACTTTGAGTCTGAGGAAAAAGATGATTTACCGAATGTTTCAGTGTCATTTTAGAGAAGAAGCTCATGTCACTTCATGAAGTCTGTTCTGCTGTTTCAGTTCTTGTTTCGCCTCCTCTTGCCTGTCACTGTTGATTTATTTTTCTGTGTCCCTGCTTCTTTCTCTAATTCTATGGCATAATCATTTATGTCATTCTCACAGTGAAGCCCATAGTATGGATAATTACACCGGCAAATTCCAAGGAACATGTCTTTCATTTTCACACATTTTCCTCTGCCTTTTCTTTGCCCACAGTCCTGCTTGGCACATGGATCTTTTCCCATCATTTCTTCGTCACTTTTGATCAGAACAACAAACTTTCCATGCTTGACCCCTGGAGATTTCTCACACTCCCCTGTGTAAATGTAAGGAGTCTGATCTGAAGGGTTTTCAGGAGCAGCACTGACTTCATCTTCATCATCAGCTTGGTCTTTAACGTTAGCTTTACGGTTACCTTCCTTTTTCTTGATGCTTTGGTGAGCTTTTTTAATATAGGCGTGGACTGCTGTGTAAGTCTGAGACATTGGAATTCCAGCCACCTTTTCCCCACATGTGCGGAGTGTCTCTTCCACCTTGTAACACAAAACTTTCTTTTTAATACACTTCTCAATGGCTGTGCTGACCTCCTGTACTTTGCTTTGAGTCCCTTTCACCTGTCTGGATACGGCCACAGTAATGCGCTCTGTTGACACATCCTGGAATCCTGTCAGCACGTGTTTGTTCAGGGTTTTAATTGTTTTATGTCTGGATTTTTTGGTTATAAATCCAACAACCATCCAGTCATACCTGTCATATGTCTTCTGCAGAAAATCCCAGACTTCCTGTGCCAAATCATCACGCTTTTTAGATTTATCAATAAGTGGTTTCACGTCCTGTTTAACATAAGTCATACTGCTATCAATGCATTGTTTTTGGATTTCAAACATTGCTGTCATTGCTTCATATACATTCTTCTTCATCTCATCATTTCTCGCTTCAGACTGTATGTTCTTCAGTCTGTAGTAGAATTGATTCATCATGTTGCCCTTGAAGATAAGTGTAAGAATGAGATAAGTATATTCTATGATTTCCTTCTCGTGACATTTAACATATTCAGCCAGTTCATCCCCGAGGTTATTAACGAAGCTCTTTCCTGTTTTTTTCAGCAACTCTCCCATTTCCCGAGGAGCTTTCTCATATTTTGAGTAGGCTTCTATAAAGCTTTTTTCATGTCTTTTCCTTTCATCCTGATCTTTAGCCCCAGCGAGACTGCCCAGCAGTGTTTTGTATTCAGTCCAGGCAGTCCTAATTTTCATCTCTGGCTTAGAATAAGTTGCAGCTGCCCAGATGTTCCACTTTAGTTCCCGATGATGCTTCTCAAGCTTAAGATCGATTTTTTCAAATTCTTCCTTGATATCTTTCAGTAATGATTTGTCATTAACATGTTCATCTATCAGTATCGCTATTGTCATTAGTAAGGAAAATACAGCACCTACCACTGGCACAACACTAGCCACAGACGCAGCAGATTTAAGAATATCATGACTAGTGTTTTTTAACGCATTCCCAATGCCTGTGATTAATGTTAGACAAAGTACACCAATATTTTTGAGGTTCTCCTTATTTTTTAGTGCACTTTTAAGTTTTTCTTTGCCTTGTTTTAGTTTCTCCAGAAGGGGTTTCTTGTGTTTGCTTTGGTCAGCAGACGGAGACGTGGTCACACTGGAGATGATGAAAAAGGCTGACATCATCAGCAGGAGCAGGGGACCAACAGATGCCATGTCTGAAAATACACAAGACCAAAACATCATACTTTTTAAATGTAGTCTTTTTTTTTTAAACTCAATTTTTATTATAATTTACAACATTGCAACTTGTACTTGTCAATGTTCACAAGTAGGACAGTTACAGGAACCGCAATGCAGAAATGTAAAATAAGAACTGCAATTAAGAAGCACAAAACAAAACTGGAAAGCAAAACAAAACCCAAGCAAACAAACAGACAGACAACAGCAAAAACAAAAAGAAAAGAAAAACAAAAACTTTATGTAATATTAAATAACATGTGACAAATCTAGCCATAAATGAACAAAACGAAACAGACCTATGCTAAATTATTGAAACAGTAAAGCATGTACGGGTCGCCAACGCTCAGTAAACAACTCTCTTTGAATCCGCAGAGCGTATGTTATTTCCTCCATCTGGTAAATTTCTCTTACTTTATCAAGCCACATATTATATGAAGGTGGGTCAAGATTCAGCCATTTAATAGTAATACACTTTAGTGCTGCTGTAAGCAAGATTCTTAAGAGATACTTTTTATCATTTCCCGCAAAACCATTAGGTAATACTCCTAAAATGGCTAGCTGTTGGTCTTTTGTTAATGGTTGTTGGAAAACTGTACTGAGAACTTTAAATATGTCATTCCAGAATGAGCAGAGTTTTGGGCATGACCAGAATATATGTGAATGGGTTCCTAAATAAGTACCACAATTTCGCCAGCAGGTGTCAGGATTTGTAGGCTTCATTTTGGCCATTATCTCTGGGGTTCTAAAATATCGCATGACCACCTTCCATTTAAATTCTCTCCACAGCCCAGAATTAGTCACAAGATGGGCTTCGCTGAACACCTCTTCCCAGGTGTCGTCTGAGATTTGAGTGCCAGTCTCAGCTTCCCGCCTTGCCTTAATATCCAAAGTTGCATTTGTATTGAAACTCATAAATGCGTTATAAAAATTACTGATTAATTTTGGGGAGGAATTACTTTGAAATATTTTTAGAAATATTCCCTCAATGGGTGAGGGCTCCAAAACTTGCCTCCATTCTTTATGTTTTGTCAAAAAGCTTCTTAGCTGCAGAAATCTAAAAAAGTCAGAAGAAGGAAGCCAAAACTGACCTCTCAACTGTTCAAATGAGCTCAGGTGCCCATTCCTCACAACATGACACAGTTTCTAAAGCCCGCTATTTGACCATGCTCTGAAGCCAGGGTCTTCCACAATAGGAGAAAAACCCTGCAAGGAGGAGAAGCTTGAAGAGAAAGGCGTTCGGAAGCGGAGACGGACTGCTACAGAGAGGCCAAGTACAGGTTCACTAAAGAAGTGGACGTTGCTAAACATCAGCACTCTGAGAAGATGCAGCAGCAGATCTCAGAGAATGACTCGGCCTCTGTGTGGAAAGGTTTTAGGAATATCACAAACTACAAGCCTAAAACCCCCCACTCCACTGATGACTTGCTCTTAGCCAACACCCTTAACGACTTCTACTGCCGTTTTGACGAGCCATCAGGCAGCCTTCACACCTCCAACGGCCCCAACAATAGAGACACTCTGGACACTCATTCCCCCACCTCTCCCCCCTCCACAGAGCCATCACCACCTTCAAACACTTCACCTACAACACCCCCCTCCTCACCCCACACAAAAGAGGATTTCACACCACCTCCTCCCACCACAACTCTTCATATTCATGAAGCAGGTGTGAGGAAGCAGTTTAAGAGTCTGAATGCTCGAAAAGCTCCCGGCCCAGACGGTGTGTCTCCTGCCACCCTCAGACACTGTGCAAACGAGCTGGCCCCAGTGTTTTCTGGCATTTTCAACTCCTCACTGCAGGCATGTCATGTGCCTGCCTGCTTCAAGTCCTCTACCATAATCCCCGTCCCCAAGAAACCTAGGATCACTGGACTAAATGACTACAGACCCGTGGCTCTGACATCTGTGGTCATGAAGTCTTTTGAGCGCCTGGTTCTCTCCCATCTCAGGACCCTCACGGCCCCCCTCCTGGACCCCCTGCAGTTTGCATACAGAGCCAACAGGTCTGTAGATGACGGCATCAACATGGCCCTACACTTCATCCTGCAGCATCTGGACTCCCCAGGAACCTACGCCAGGATCCTGTTTGTGGACTTCAGCTCTGCCTTCAACACCATCCTTCCAGACCATCTCCGAGGCAAGCTTTCCCAGATGAATGTGCCTGATCCTATCTGCCGGTGGATCACTGACTTCCTGACGGACAGGAAACAGCATGTGAGGCTGGGAAAGAATGTCTCGGACTCCCGGACCATCAGCACCGGCTCCCCTCAGGGCTGTGTTCTTTCTCCCCTGCTCTTCTCCCTGTACACCAACTGCTGCACCTCCATCCACCAGTCTGTCAAGCTAATCAAGTTTGCAGATGACACCACCGTTATTGGACTCATCTCGGACGGGGATGAGTCTGCCTACAGGAGGGAGGTTGAACGTCTGGTGTCTTGGTGCAGCCACAACAACCTGGTGCTGAATGCCCAGAAGACAGTGGAGATTATTGTGGACTTCAGGAAGCACACAGCTCCACTCCCCCCCATCATCCTGACTGACACCCCCATCACCTCTGTGGACTCATTCCGCTTCCTGGGTACCACCATCACCCAGGACCTGAAGTGGGAGCCCACCATCACCTCCGTCATTAAGAAAGCCCAGCAGAGGATGTACTTCCTGAGGCAGCTGAAGAAATTCAACCTGCCAACACGGACGATGATGCAATTCTACACTGCAATCATCGAGTCCATCCTCACCTCCTCCATCACCGTGTGGTACGCTGGAACCACTATCAGGGACAAACAGAGACTGCAGCGTGTTGTGCGCTCTGCTGAGAAGGTGATTGGCTGCAGACTCCCATCTCTGCAGGACCTGTACACCTCCAGGACACTGGGGCGTGCAGCTCGGATCTCAGCTGACCCTTTTCACCCTGGACACAGTCTGTTTGACCTGCTCCCCTCAGGCAGGAGGCTCCGGTCCATTCGCACCAGAACCTCTCGCCATAAGAACATTTTCTTCCCCTCTGCTGTTGGACACATGAACAATAACCGTATGACTGTTCCCACCACTAACACATGACCCTACGCTGTGTTCACTGCATCATTCCATGTTTGGCACTGATCACCACCTGCACTCATGTATATATCTTTCTACTTAGCACTTTTAACTCTTATTTTTATTTTTATTTTCATGTCCATTTAAGCTTAATTTATAACAGTATTTATAACAGTATGTTTGCACTGAAGCACCGCAGCAATTTCCTAATGTTGTAAACCCGCTCAACATTTGGCAATAAAACCCTTTCTTATTCTGATTCTGATTCTGATTGATAAAATTGAAATTTCTTTTGGAAGACCAAATGATTGCTTGATTCTACGCCAAATCTTCAGTGTGACCCTTGTCCATCCCCCCATACGCAAATTTTTAATTGAAATGTTAGAAAAAAGCAGGGATTCCAATGATCTTTCGCACATTGTCTTCTCAATGTTTAGCCACTGAGTTTCAGATAAATCCCGCACCCATACAGTCAGGGGTCTCATCTGAGCTGCCCAGAAATAATATTTCAGATTTGGAACAGCCAATCCCCCCTGCAGTTTTGACAGTTTTAATGTTTGGAACTTGATCCTTGGGCGTTTACCTTGCCATATAAATTTGGAAAAAAGTTTATCTAAATGATCAAATGTAGAGTTGGGAATGTCAATAGGCAGCATTTGGAAAAGGTATAGAAGTCTTGGCAATACATTCATACGTATACTCTCGATCCGACCTAAGAAAGACAGAGGCAGGACTGTCCATCTCTCTAAATCTTTTTTTATTTTTGCAACTATAACTTCATAATTTACTTTAAACAAGTCTGATAATGAGTGAGGAATCTGAATTCTTAAATACTTGATCCCTTCGTTTGGCCATTTAAAGCCACATCGCTCCTTGAATGTTTGTGAAATGTTTCCTCCTATATCCATTGCCAATGTTTTGTCAATATTAACTTTGTAACCAGAGAGGTGACCGTATGTACTAATAATTTCTTTTAAATGAGGTACACTGACTGCAGGATTTGAAATGTATAAAAGTACATCGTCTGCATAGATGGACAATTTATGCTGTTCTCCATTAATTGAAAGGCCCTGAATTTCATGTTCATCTCTAATCAACTGTGCCAGAGGCTCAATACTTATATCGAACAGCAGGGGCGACAGTGGGCATCCTTGTCTACACCCACGTTCCAGTGGAAATCTGGCTGATATAGATCCATTTACCTGTACAGCCGCCATTGGGTTGGAATAAAGAATCTGTATCCACTTAATTAAGTTTGGCCCAAATTTGAATCTTTCAAGTGTATGGCCCAAGTACTGCCAGGAAACCCTGTCGAATGCTTTTTGAGCATCAAGAGACAGAATCATTGTTTCTTCTTGTTTGGTCTTGTACAAGGACATTAAGTTCAACAATCCCATAGTGCCTTCCTGCAATGAACCCCGTTTGATCTGGATTTATAACCTGTGTAATAATTTTACTAACTCTTTTGGCTAAAATTGTGGTGAGAATGCGCAAATCAGTATTAAGTAATGAGATTGGCCTGTATGATTGACAATTTGTGGGGTCCTTGCCCTCTTTATGGATTACGACAATTGTAGCATCATTCCAGGATGGCGCCATAGTCCCAGACTCCAGAGCGCGGTGGTAAGCCTTCAGTAATAAGGGTGCGACTTTGTCCTTAAGTTTTTTATAGAATTCGTTAATAAAACCATCACGGCCAGGACTTTTTTTAGTTTTAAGGTTTGAAATCACCTGTAAAATTTCTTGTTCCTGAATTGGTTCGTCTAACTCCTTTGCTACAGATTCTGGCAGTGTTTTTAAATTGATCTTTTCTAAGAAATCAGATAGTGTATTGTCATCTTTACATGTATCTGAATTTTTATATAATGACTCGAAAAAATTGGCAAAGCAACTTGCAATTTGATTTGGTTTGGTAATTAGGGTTTGATCTGACTTCAACTTTTGGACCATGTTACAAGTTTGCTGTTTCCTGAGTCTTATTGCCAGCAATCTACTAGCCCTGCTACCCTGTTCATAGTACTTTTGTTTAATGAATCTTAAATTGCCCTCAATTTTCTCGTTTAATAAACTATCAAGCTCACTACGTAACATTTTAAGATTGGAAAGCAAATTGGCTGTCTGTGCTTTTTTGTGTTGTTGCTCTAGGTATTTTATTTTGGCCTCCAATTCACGCCGCCTAGCCTCTTTTCTTTTTTTCCTGGCACTTGCAAATTATATTATGCGACCTCTAATGTATGCCTTGGCGCAATCCCAGAGAGTTAAAGGCGATATCTCCGGAGTTGTGTTCAACTCCAAGTAAGTATTTAGTTCAGTATGTATGAACTCACAAAACTGGCTATCATTTAGGAGTGAGGCATTTAATCAGCAAAGTTTTAGTCTTGGTGTCAATCCTAAGTCCCATGAAAGTGATAACGGTGCATGGTCAGATAGTGTAATTGGTAAGATTTCAATATTGTCAATTCTATGCTCTTCTGTTTTAGAAGTAAAAAAGAAATCTATCCTGGAGTAGGATGCATGTCTATGCGAGTAAAAAGTATAATCTCTGACTCTAGGAAACCTATTTCTCCAGACATCAATTAGTCCCAGTTCAGTTGTTACATGTTTTAGAGCTTTGCTCATTTGCGATGCATGGCTTTTAGAACTTGGTTGTTTATCCAAATAAGGTGACAAGACACAATTAAAATCCCCTCCTAGCAATAACACACCAGAACACTTTTGAAGTACTAGATTAGAAATTGTATGTATGAAATTTGGCTCATCCTCATTAGGGGCATAGATATTGATGAGGGAAACCAGTACTCCATCAATAGAGCCGTTGACCACAATGTACCTTCCATGTGGGTCTCTATATGTAGTGAGTGGGGTGAAGTTTATCTGTCTATGTACTAGGATAGCCACACCTCTTTTCCTGCTAGACTTGTGAGATGAATAAAACACTTGTTGTGCCCACGACCTTTTTAGCTTGTCATGCTCAATGTCAGATAAATGCGTCTCCTGCAAAAAAGCTATATGACAATTGAAACTTTTTAACTGGCCTAGAATTTTTTTCCCTTTAATAGGGCTGTGGAGGCCATTGACATTATAGCTTATGACTTTAAGTAAATCTATCTTGACTGTTTAGGGTTACGTTTGAAAGATATCTGAGAGGCACAAATAATTTTGCACTCCATGATGACCCAAAGTTTTGCTTAGCATAGGACAATACAAAAAGAACCATCAAACCAACAAACTAGAAACTAATATATAAACTACATTGTACAAGTTTTTTACCCACAAAAGATCCCCGGGAGAACAAGAGACCTGAACAGGGGTAACAACAGCAGGACAGAAAGTCAAAGGGACCCCGAGTGCAGCTAACTCAAGTTTAGATGTCTTCATATGCAATGATGAACTGAAGTTCGGGGAAAATTGCTGGGCGAGCAGTCTCAGAACCACTAATAAATCTCAGTGCTGTCTGCTAAAACACTATTGGAACTCAGGCCCTGCACAACGTAGTTACGACCAGGCACAGTGATGTAGCTTACTGACATAGAGAACTCTGAGTTACCTTCCACCTTGGGACAGAAGATAAGACAGTTATAGATCCCTCCCATCTGCTGGAGAGAGTATATTTTCCTTGACATAATCCATGGCTTTGGCAGCATCCACAAACTCCTTTTCAACGTTGTTGTAAGAGACACGGAATCTGGCAGGGTAGAGGATGCCAAAGCGGACTCCCGGTCTATCGTGGAGTATCTTCCTCATGTCAGTGAAAGCCGCCCTGGCTTTCGCCACGCTGGCCGTGTAGTCTGGGAATATGGCAATTGGGTTTCCTTTGAAGTGTAGTTTTCCTCTGCGCTCTCTCCTGAGGATGTCCGCCGCGTCTCCTTCGCTGTTTAATTTAGCAATGATAGGGCGTGGAATGTCCCCGGGTCTCTGTTGAGTCAGGCTACGATGAGATCTTTCCACGCGGACTTCTCTGTCAAGCTGAAACACCTCTTTGAGGAGCGCAGAGACCGCCGCCGGTGAGCTGGAGCCCTGAGTTTCAGTCACACCGATAATCCGGATGTTTCCCCTTCTCATACGTCCCTCGAGGTCTTCACATTTGTGTTTAAGGGCTTCCACTTCTTTTGTGAGGGAATCCATCGTGTCTTGTACGGCCACCATTTCGTCAGACCAATTCGACAGACCCGCTTCTACAGATTTTACGTTAGCTCTCACCTGGTCCAGCTCAGCTCGAATAGCGGTAGTGTTGCTATTGATTTCTGCCTTCACGTCTTGGATATCCCTTTTCAACGAATCAAAGCTGACAACCAGAGCAGACCTGACTTCCTGCTGGATGACGGCGGCGATATCTTGTCGCAAAGAGGTAAGAATATCCGTCTTGAGGTCTGCCACATCCATTTTAGCTATCGGTGCCGAATTCGGTGTTTGGCTAGCGGTGTTGTCACAACTTTTGCCCACGGCTGCACTGGTCTTAGCTGTCGACGAAGCCTCGTATTTGTATTTCCGCAGATTTGCCGCCATAAAAGCGACTTTCTTGGATTTAAATCCGTAGGAACTTTGTTTAAAAGTTTAAGATTGTCTTTGAAAGCAGATTGGTAACTTAAGTGCCTATTTTTGATGCAAATTAAGCTGAAATGTGCAGAGGCTCTGAAGTAAGCGCATTCACTCCATCGCGCTCGCTAGCGCCCCCAATGTAGTCATTTATTAGAGCTTTTGTTATCTTAACATAAAACAGTCATGCTCTTAATTGAAATGACCCTCCATGCACTCAAGATTAAAGTACTAACATTAAAATCTGATCAAAGTCTGCTATAGTCTGGAATCTACTTTGTCTACATTGCTGTTAAACTTGTTATGTACTGCTTTTTAACCCTCCTGCCATCCTTTAAAAAACTCACACCCATCACCCTAGGGACCATTCTCAGCCACGCCATAAAAAGACCATATATCCATATTTTATTCCACTTTAAATTAGCCAACCTTGTAAAACTACTTCTCCCTGAAATATTCATGTAAAGTTTTAATTATATTTTCGTTGTTTTAACCCTTCAAATCCCAGTGTTATTACATGAGCGCCCTGTGTTATAAGCCCCAAAAACCAAAAAACAAAACTAAATATTTCCACAAAAAACCAGTTGAAGTAATATGTGATTGTCATTATAAGTAGGCCTTTAGATGGACCAAAGATTGGCACCAACATACATTTTGACCTGCCATTATTTTTTTTGCATTTTTTTTGCAATTTAAAAATTAAAACTTCAAGGCCCTGAGTCTTCATTGACATCCAAGAAAAGAAGAAAAAATAAAATCATATGATGATAATTTGGGGTTGAAAAATAGCGTTTATAATGGAAGTCAATGGGCAGAAAATGGTCCCCAGGGTGATGGGTGTGGGGATTTCTGCTGCTCAGCCATTTTAGGCTGATTTAAGGAATTCACACTGGAATATTAACATTGACAGGTAAAAACTATCCTGTGGCAAGTTTGGTTATATTCCACTGAACACAGTGGAAATGGCAGCCATTTAACACATAGCAGTGGCACAAAAAGGTCCCAAGAAGGCAGGAGGGTTAAGGGAGCTTTCTATATTCAGAATTAGCTAAATTTGTATTTAAATTTTCACCATTAGGTGGCAGTGTTTGACAGGAATGTGTTACTGTAGAAAGAAACAAGAAAAGCAGTATTTGGGCTGAGATCAGACGTCTTTGTCAGCTGGAGCCTTTCTGAGTTTGTGTTCTACGGTTGTAAAAGACAAGCTTGTTATGCTAACTGGTGCCTTCAAATCGGCTGTAGCCATGAACATGAGAGCAAAAAAAATAGTTTATAGATTTTCAGAGCCTCCAGACAACAGTTCAATAGGTTTAAAGTGCTGACCACAGACAACTGTTTGTATTGTGAGGTGCTGCAGTAACAGGTAACCTTTAATAAAAAGCAAACGGGTCTGGAGTCGAGTGACTTGGTGTTTAAGTTTTGTTTATTCAGTGTTCTGGGATTTTCTGGGCTTTTCATGGTTTTGTCTTTTGTATTTCATAATCATTATTTATTCTTTAGCACCTCTGTGATTTTTCAGCATTTAGGTTTTGTGCCTCCCTTGTGTTCCTCGTGTTGTGTCTTGTGTCCCTGGTTCGATGTTCATGTTATTTCCTGTTTTACTTTGACAGTCCTGTGTCCTCTGTCAGTGTGTCTAGTTTTGCGTCCCCCTTGTCTCGTTATGTCTAATTCAGTGGTTCCCAAACTTTTGCTGGGTGTCAGGTTTTAGTTAACGGACTCAGGCACAGACCGGGACTCTTTGCAGGGTTTACAATTTATTTACACAACGACACCAGGTGATGCTATTTACAATGTGCTGGAGGGAGGGGAGGGGGGTCCAGGGCTCCGGGGTATGTGAGGGGAAAGACGGGAATCAGACGCCCTCCAAAGGCTCTCTCTCTTCACTCCCCACACTGGGGGAACACAAAGCCACTCACTCGCCCACGGGATGACGGGCAGGCAGGGAAAGGTCCGGGACAGATCTGTACACAGAAACTTTAGTTAGAGGCAAACAGACGGAAAGAACTCACGGATTCTGATTCAGAAACTACTGAGCGACTGACGCTGATAGCTCAACGATCCAGCGACGAGTGACACAGTGCTGCTGTCTTAAATCGGCCTTGTGATCATCCCGATAGGCAGCAGGTGCGTGGGCCAGGGGCGGGAGCCCATAATGAGCACCGCTAAATCCCCAAACTGCTCCTTTTATACCTGACTTTTAGGACCTCCAAGCCTGTAGTTATGTTCATTATCAGTTAGAGCCCCTCCTCATTCTTTTCTTCTTCTTCTTCTTTGGTGCAATCCTATAAATACAGTGTACCCCTTTTGCCTCTTCCCTATTCTACAATTCCCCTGTGGGAGAGGTGGGTGTCATTTCTTTCCAACACCTTAAAACAGGGGGGAGGAGCTGGAGTGGGCAAATTATTTACTTGGAGGTCTTTCTTTCTTTTACTTTTTTTTATCAGACACAACGCAGAATCACACCGGTCACACTTCACATCGCCAATCCGCGATCTACTCCTCCTTCTGCTACCGCTGTTTTCCCGCCTCCTCTCTGCAGCTGTGTGCCAGGGTCCTGTGCCCTGTGCTTTGACTCACAGGTTTTTATACCGCATGTGTGGTCGATGCCCCGCAATTTGGCTTGCAGGCATCTCTGTCACGTGTGAACTTAAAGGGCAAATACGTAGGTGATCATTTCTGTCACTGTTTCATATTGTTGCCTCAAATTATACAGGCACGGATTGTAATTAATTTTTTTTCTATTGATATTGGCTTTTACAGCCTGTTTTAATTGAGAGGAGAAAACAAACTTTTTGTTTTATTTTCTATGGTGTTTTGATTCTTTGATGTTTTTCCCCCCCACATTTCATTGTTTTGTGAAGTTTTGCATAATTGTGTGTGGGGGTTAGGCTCGTTTTTTTGCTGTTAACCCTTTAGAGCCGGTCGGAGCGGGCACGCTCTGTTTTACGTAACTATTTTTAAATCCCGGTAGCTCTGCAACCACATAAGCTAGCGCAATAATTTTTTTTTGCATATGAAACCGGAGGAGTTGTACTTACATCTTATGCCATCAGCTTGTCCTAGGTCACGGTTTCCTTCCACATAAAGCTTTGCAAAAACTGCATAAAAAGCACTTGCAGGAACAAAAACAATTTTCCAGAAACACGTTTTGCCGATCCGATCAGCTGTTCATAACACTTCCTACTTTGGAATAGACATCAGCGCGAACTTTTGCATGTCCGCCATTACCTGACGGAAACCGGAAGTGACGTCATTTTCGCGGAAATGTAGTCTTTTTTACCATCAGGGCCTCAGGGCTTATACTGGTGTTTTTAAGAGTTATGTTTGACTTTATGACTTTCTGTGTCATTTCTGGGATGCTTAGGACTCATATTGCACTGCTGGAAATAGTTTATTTTGATGCAGATGCTGCTTTTTTGCAAATTTGCAGTATAATATTTATTTTCGTTTTTCCTGCATTGTATAAAAATTGGTGTATTTCAAAAATAAAACCATGAAGACACTCAAAATAAATTTCCTGTGGTAGGAAACTATTTTGTGCAACTTTTTTGTATTTACAGTTTTGAGGGATAAGCCTCTTAAATTAAATCTTAAAGTTTTTTGCAGTTTATTGCAATTTTTTGCAATTTATGTAATTACTATGCACTTACTGCAGACATATTATTAAAATCTGGGCTATAATTGTTGCATTGATGTATAGCAACTTGAAATGCTCCCAAAAATGGCACCACACCATGTAAAAATATAATATAAGCTCTGGCGGACTTGGTTCTATGGTAGGTCTTAAAGGGTTAAACAGTGATATCTCACTTGGGCCAACATGTTAGGTGAGAAAACTGCAGAAAGCGCTATGCCTGATCTGTTCTCTGCGGGGAGTAATATGACCTTTGGTTTGGGGAGGAGGTCATCAGATTGCTCCAAAGTGTTTTGGGAGGGGTAGGCCAGTAGTCCCTGGTATTGGTGCCCACACTGGAGACCAGTCAGTGATGCACTCACCATAAATGCCAGCAGCTAGCTCCACACCAGCTGCTTGCGAACGCCAAACACACACCCAGGCTGTCACTAGTGACATCTTGAGCAGCTTGATTACTGACTTAGCAAAGCAAATTGGGGAAAATATCACGTCCTCTCTTAACTCTATGCACCAGCCAGCCCCCACCCAGCCACAGTCTCCCCAGAATGTGCCCTCGAGCTGCAATGACCACTCCCAGCTGAAGGTTGTTGTTCAGTCAGACACCAAAGCTCCACCATACTTCAAGGGTGACAACACAGATCTATTTCCCATCGGTGAATGGGAGGACATGATGAGATGTTATCTGCACAGAATCAGCTGTGACACAGATGAAGAAATGTTTGCCATATTAATGTCTAGACTGACTGGCAAAGCCAGAGATGTGGTCAAGGTGTCACTTCGTTGCCACCCTGAGTTGAATCGGAATGATCTTATTACTGCTGTGTTTGACATACTGAGGTGTAACTTCAGCGACTTGACATATTCCAGCCTGCCCATGAAAGACTTCTACAGTACTGTGCCACGTCCAGGTGAGAATGCCATGGATTACTGGATCCGGTTGAACAAGTCTATTGATGCTGCTGATGAGTGTCTCTGCAGGCGCGGCAAGCTGGTAGAGGACCTCAGTAGTGAGGTTGTTTCGATGTTCATTAATCACTGTCCTGACCACAGTCTTGCGTTGTCTTTTCAACTGAAGGCTCCTGAGGAGTGGACTGCAGCTGAGGTTCAGAGCCGTCTGGACAACTGTGTGAGGAAAATGAGACAGTCTAGTGTTTTGTCTCATAATACAGCAAGTCTGTCCATCCCACATCAGAGCCCTGTTGCTGTTAACAGCCAGCCCCACTCCAGCGGTAATCAAGCAGTCCCAGTAACAGATGAGCCAGCCTCGTACCCTATGCCCTCTGTTCCCTCTGCAGCCACATGTCAGCCTCTCTCTTCTGATGGCATGGTAAGTGTGCAGCAGCCCTCTGCTTGTCCTCCTTTGACTCTACATGTCATGCCCCCATCTTTGCCAGTTTCCGGCCCTCCTCCAGCTGAGCCAGGTGTTCAACAGATGGTAGCACTGTTTGACAAGGTTCTGTCCATGTGTACTGCATCACTAGACACTGGTCCTAGGTGCCCACAACCCACAGGTCATTCCCATGGGCACCGCAGTGCTCATCGTGTTTCGTGCAGAGTGTGTGGCTCACATGAACACACAACCCATGTGCATTGTAGGCTGTTCAAGCTATGCCACAGCTGCTTTGACCCTGGACACATGAGGCGTGAAAACCATGGTGGTTTTCTATTGATACAGTCTTAGTTCAAGCAGTAGGATCAAAGCCATTCCTTTGATCCTGACCACCTCTCCAACCACTTCTATTTGCCCAGGGAGGTAAGTTCGATCTTGTTGGTCGCTACTTATATACCTCCATCTAGCAACAACAGCGATAGAAATGCGGTGCTGAACGAACTGTATCAGGCCATCAGTGAGCAACAAACAGCACACCCAGACGGTTTCATCATCCTCGCAGGGGACTTTAATCATGCTGATCTTAAAACTGTTCTCCCAAAGTTTCATCAGCATGTACATTTTCCAACAAGGGGAGACAACATATTGGACTTGGTCTACACACAGGAAAATGGAGCATACAAAGCCATCCCCCTCCCCCATATCGGCACCTCTGATCACCTCACTGTTATGCTAATGCAAGCATACAGACAGAGAGTGAAGGTCATCAAACCTGTTATGAAAGAGGTAAGAGTGTGGCCACAGGAGGCCACCTCTGCTCTTCAAGACTGCTTTGGGTCAACTGATTGGGAGATATTCAAGGAAGCAGCCACCTACAATAACATCATAGACATCGAGGAGTACACAGACACAGTGAGCTCATACATCACCAAATGCATTGATGATGTAACACAAGTGAAAAGTATCACAACTCGAGCCAACCGGAAGCCATGGCTAACAGGAGATGTCCACCTGCTGCTGAAGGCCAGAGACAAGGCCTTCAGAGCTGGGGATGAAATAGGCCTGAGAACAGCGAGAGCCAACCTGTCCCGTGGCATCAGGAAAGCGAAACAGGACGACACACACAAGATAACCTCCCACTTCAATGACAGCAAGGACGCACAGAGCCTATGGCAAGGCATCATGGCTATTACAGACTACAAGCCTGCAGCGCGTAGCGGTGAGAGCGACACCACTCTGCTCAACAACCTGAACAGCTTCTTTGCACGATTTGAAGCACAGAACAACACACGCCCACAGAAAACACCACCACCTCCACACGACCAGCCTCTGTGCCTGTCTGCTGCCAGCATGAAGAGGACACTCATCACCATCAACGCCCGGAAAGCAGCGGGTCCAGATAACATCCCTGGTAGAGTGCTGAAAGACTGCGCAGAGGAGCTGAAGAATGTCTTCACAGACATCTCTAACACTTCCCTGAGGCAAGCCACTGTCCCATCATGCTTCAAGACTGCCACCATCATACCTGTGCCAAAGAAACCATCCCCAGCCTGTTTCAATGACTACCGCCCCGTGGCACTGACACCCATTATAATGAAGTGCTTTGAACGACTAGTCATGTCACACATCAAATCCACCTTACCTCCCACCCTGGACCCATACCAGTTCGCATACAGAGCGAAACGATCCACAGAGGATGCAATCTGCTCTGCCCTCCACCCAGCCCTAACTCATCTGGACAAGAAAGACTCATATGTGAGAATGCTGTTCATAGACTTTAGCTCAGCATTCAACACCATAATACCACAACAACTCATCTGTAAACTGGACAGACTGGGCCTCAGCACCTCCCTCTGCAACTGGCTGCTGGATTTCCTCAGCCAGAGGCCTCAAGCGGTGCGTGTGTGCAACAAGGTCTCAAACAGCATCACCCTGAGCACGGGGGCTCCACAAGGCTGTGTGCTCAGTCCTCTGCTCTTCACCCTGCTGACACATGACTGCACACCAACCTACAGCTCCAACCACTTTGTGAAGTTTGCGGACGACACAACACTGGTGGGGCTCATCACCAAGAGCGATGAGACCCACTACAGGAAAGAGGTTGAGCTCCTGACCACGTGGTGCAGAGACAACAACCTCCTGCTAAATAATAGTAAGGCCAAGGAGATTATTGTCAACTTCCAGAGAGGCCACACCTGTCACCCCCCACTGACCATCGACGGCGCTGCGGTGGAGAGGGTGAGCAGCACCAAGTTCCTGGGGGTGCACATCAGTGAGGACCTCTCCTGGACCACCAACACTGCATCACTGGCCAAGAAAGCACAACAGCGCCTCTACTTCCTGCGCAAACTCAAGCGGGCAAGTGCTCCACCACCCATCCTGACTACATTCTACAGAGGAACTATTGAAAGTATCCTCTCCAGCTGCATCACTGTGTGGGGCGGTAGCTGCACTGACTATAACAGGAAAGCTCTACAACGCATTGTGAGAACAGCTGAGAGGATAGTTGGTGTACCACTCCCCTCCCTGCAAGACATTTACACCACTCGCCTCACCCGCAAAGCCATCACAATTGTCAACGATGCAACCCACCCCGCGCACTGTCTGTTCAGCCTCCTGCCCTCTGGAAAGAGATACAGAAGTCTCCGCTCCCGCACTACCAGGCTCACCAACAGCTTCATCCACCAGGCTGTCAGACTGCTGAACTCTCTTCCCTCCTGGCTCCCAGCCAGCAGAATCACCAGATTGGCAGAAGTGTAGGAAGACAGACTGGACTCTACCCCCCACCCCCACCCCCCACCCCCACCCCCCATCCACGCACACTCTCCAACAAGAAACACTCTCTGAACCAAGAACTGGAAAACATTCCTGAATGGAAACAACTACCTCTGCATTGCAATTGCACACACCTGCTGCTATATATTTTTAGTATTTCTTTTAGCACTATTTATATTATTATATTACCATTACTGCTGCGAACACTTTATTTTATTTATTTATTTATGTTTAGGTCTTGTCTATTTTTGTTGTGCATCTGCACTTTATTGTTTGTCAATGTCTACACATGGGACAGTGTGAAACGTAATTTCAATTCCTTTGTATGGCAAGTACATTTGAAGAAATTGACAAATAAAGTTTTCTATTCTATTCTATTCTATCTGAAAGATCTGCTTCTTTTGATGTAAGCTTCCTGTGTTACGACCCTTTGGTCAGCAGGTGGTCTGACACACACACACACACACACACACACACACACACACACACACACACACACACACACACACACACACACAGACGAGGCCTCCCTTGCGCAAGTGTTTGATCGATCGACTGTCTTGTTTTCTTCATGATGAATAAGTCTCTAGAATTAGCGGGGCTTGTGGAAACACAGACCCAACAGTAATAATATTCAACATTGCTTTCAATACATTTTTCAAAAAAATGTCTCTCTGTGCAAAATGGGTTTAAAAACATGAACAGCTGTGGGATGCTGTTTGTCGGTGATTTGAACAAAGGGAACAAATCGTGGCAGGATCAGCCTGATATTATTTGTATCTCCTGTAACTTTACTGTATAAAGAGCAAACATCTCCAAAATGTCAGGAGTAGTTAGTCATTACAACAAGTGTTTGTGAACTAAAAATCAACAATGTGGGATATTGTTTGTCCGTGATTTGAAGAGCCCAGTGCTGCTCCTGATGAAGGGAAAACCAGTTCTGCAGGGAGACCTACCTCGGCACTTGTGCAGGTGAAGCCAAAGGGCAGATTTGCTTCACCATATTTTCTAGTTTTTGGCTTAGAATGAAGTTGGTTTGGAAACACATTCAGCGATGCTTCATCTCCTGCTTTGCGTTTCTGTGGGCGCCCCGTGATAGCAACGTCAAAGCGTTTTGTCTCCCCCCCTGCAATGGCTCTGCACCCCCTCCCCCCGGGGGCGGGCCCCACACTTTGGGAAGGTCTGGTCTAATTGATCCCAGCTGTGTTTCACTCGTGTTTCCTATTCCCTCATTACTCCTTGTATATTTAAGCCCAGTGTTTTCCTCATCGTACCTTCTCATGTGTATAAGTCTCGCTGCGTTTTTAGTTTCAAGTGTTAGCACCTCATTTCTAGTTTCCTGGTGTTTGAGTTTTCATTTCTCAGTGTTTTTGTTTCCATTTTTCTAGGTTTGTTTTTGTGAGCTTATGTTTTGTAAAAATTTTCACAGCAATAAAGCTGCTGCCTTAAGTTAATCTTTTGTGTTCGAGTTCTGCATTTGGATCCACCTCCTGCCTGCCTGCCACAGCCCCAGGAATACTAGCAACCACTCTTGTGGAAGCTAATGGGGTTCCTTATAAATAAACAAATAAACATCTGGGTATGCCATTATAAGCGTTCTGAATTAGGCATAAAATCATCTATTTCCCCTCAAAAAATAAAATAAAATGAACTTAGAAATAAATAAAATGAATAAGGATCAGACATAAAATTAACTGTTTTTGCTGTCTGTCCATGTTTAGAAATATGTATTAATTTATCACAGCTGGTTGAATAAAGCTATTCATCGTCATTGTCAGCTAATATAATTTGTTCATTGTCTATTTTTAAGAGATAGGATGCAGTCAACAAACTTTTAAAATAGTGTTATGTAAAAAAAGGAAAAGACTGAGAAGTTTTAATTTTTAAAACTAGCATCTGAAAACGCAACATTTCTGATTAGTGGATGAACTGCTACATTTCCTGAGCTACAGCGACCTCATTAGAGTAATCTTTAGCATCCACTATTCTCAGTCCTTTATGCTTACGCTGACCTTTTCTACTCAAAAAGGCACATTTCAATTTTGTAAAGTAAATTTGTAAATTGTTTTGAACAGAAAATGCAGACCTGAATGAGGTTTGGACAGGTGAAGATCCTGATGCTGGGTTCAGAGAGAGGAGCTGTCAGATTGGATCGTTGTTTTCTGGACGTGATGATGGAGTCCGAGGCGGCGGTCTGGATGCTCGTGTGTGTCAGAGAGAAGCAGACATTTTTATAAGACCCTGGAAAGCCACACCTCTGCTGCGATATTCATCCATATTTACTTTGCAGGAACATCAGAGAGTTTCACCTTTGGAGTCCAGGTGAGGGAGGGCTGATACCTTTGCATGTTGTCTTTGTGTCCTCCTCCAACTCTAAAGATGTGCAGGTGCATTGGTGACTCTGAACTGGTTTTAGTGTGGACTAAAAAAGGTTCCTAAAACTCCGAATGCACAAACCATCAGCCATGCTGTGTGCTTTCAGCTGAGGGAATAATCTCTCTCTCTCTCTGTGTGTGTGTGTGTGTGTGTGTGTGTGTGTGCATGTTTAAGTAGGTAAATGTGACAGAGTCTCCTACACTAACGGCTGCTGTGGCTCTAATGAAGCTTCTGGGGGTGTCACTTTCAGAAATTTGAATCCTGGGAGAAATTGGACTAAAGTTCTGCAGAATGACTACAAATAATCATTCTGGCCTGTAATGTAATACTACTGCAACTTGTAACACTACAGAGTAGAGTATTTATACAGTGAGAATAATCAGATTACAATAATGACGGGAATGCAAAAAGAATATGTTACACACTGCGATATGCACAGAGCTCTGTGCTCACAGCACTTTGAGTCTTTTTCACCCTCTTTTTTTAAATGTTTTATTTTAAAGTTTTATAATTATGACAATCATCCACATATAAAACAAAAAACAACAACAACACAAAAAAACAAACATAATACACACTGGCAATAACATGTTGGCACAGTGAAACCCTCAGATCTGCCCAGTCTGGGGGAGCTCCCCTCCACCTCTTTTCAGGTCCCATGTCATCAGGTTTTTGCTACTGTCCATGCAGCTCTTACAGTCCACCCCTGGTGATATTTCGGAAGGGTATTTCCAGTCTATTTTATGAGCTGTCTTCTGAAAACAGTGGTCACGGCCTTAGCGGCTTTCCTTCTACCAGTGGTTGCGTGAAAATACTTAGCTAAGCTCTGGTTATATAACCCACCACCCCTCATCCCACATTACCACCTTCAACAAACCTCTCCCACTTCTTCCAGTTTTTATAAAATTGGTCCATTTTGAGGTTCAAAAAAGATGTAAGTTTTTCCATTCTATCAATTTCCTCCATTATTCCTATCCAATCTTTCTTTGTTGGGGTCTCTTTCTCCAGCCACCTCCTGATAAGCGCTTTTTTGCCCGCTCTCAACAGGATGTTTATCAGATATTTGTCCCTTAAGGAGACTGTTGATGGGATATCGCCCAGATACACAGGTCAGAAATCCAAATTTAATTTGAGACCAGTCACCAAGTAAATCACCAAGTAAATTGATTCGACCATTTCACTCCAATATGGTTGGATTATTGGGCATTTCCAAAATATATGAAAATGATCTGCCATGTTTTCCCCACAGTTTCTCCAGCAGTATAAATCTGTCAGTTGACCTTTTTGTTTGTATTTTATTTTGGGGGTTATAAAAAACCTAATAAAATGTGAATTCCCTCCAATAACCCAAACTAGTGGTTTCCATCTGTGTCCCACATATATTTAACCAACTGTCCTCTGATATGTTGATTTTAGCCTCGATAAAAAAGTAATCTAACCTGGAGTGTACTTTATGGGGGTATGAGAAAAACGTATAGCCCCTTTCCTTGGGATGTAACTCCCTCCAAACATCTATAATATTTCCTTCTACAAGAAGCTTTTTAACTGTTTTGGTCTCTCGAGTCGTCCTTTTAGTTTTGTTGTTGGAATCTAAGTGGGGCTGTAGTTGTATATTCCAATCGCCACCACAGATAAGGGTTCCCTTGGTGTGTTCCGTGATCAGATTAAATCATTTCTTAATAAATTCCTGATCATTGCCTGGCAGCCTGTAAATATTTAACAGAGTCACTGGTTTATGATCAATTTGACCCACTACCATAAATTATTCGTCCTTTTCTATCCCCTATAGATAAAATTAAAATACATTTATTTTCTTGGAAATCAGTATTGTAACCCCCCTTGCACACTTCTGTCTACATGATGAATAGTATAAGTGTTTGAACCCCAAGCGTTTTAACTGCTCATGTTCCGTATTGTTTAAATGGGTCTCCTGCCAAAATACTATATCATGCCTTTCCCTTCTCATTTTCGTTGCTATCTTTTTCCTCTTAATGGGGTTTTGAAGACCGTTAACATTCAATGATATTATCCTATACTCCTGGAATGACATGGTTTCTTCCTAAAATGCCATCTATGAGATAAACCCTCCCCGCCCCGAGCGATCAGTCCGGAAAAAACCAACCTGTGCCTAACTTCTACATCAGAGTCTTTTTCACCCCCACAGCTGGATGTGTCACTGATTTCAGAGCCGATTCCTGTCTCGAAATGACCTTTGACCTATTGATGGTCCTGAATCAGTTTGTGACTGGCTGAATTAAACATGGAGGTCAAACTGAGTAAAGAGCAAAAGGACACGTATGCTGAGTGAAGATGGAACAAAGGCCAGTTGTGATAACAGAACATCCTGCTGGTGTATTTTAATAAAATCTACACTCGACAGCTGCAGCTTTGTCTTCATGTTTGAGCAGACAATCATATCTGATCTACAACAACTGCTGTGAGCCTGTGAGTATGACATAAGCGTGTCAGCGAGAGTTTTACTGTTTTACATAAGGATAAGGATAAGCTTTTTTTGTCCATTGCAGTTGCCTGCACCCGAGATGACAGACCTAGATGACCATACATACAATATGCAAACTTACACTGGGGAGACAAGTCAGGCTCAACAAGTGAGTCATCATGAGGAGAAAGGACAAAAAACTCCATAGCACATAAGGAGCACAGACATCATCACACTATACGCGATGGAGGTATGTGGTGTGTGGTGTGTTCTGCGATGGAGCTGCAGGTTTGGTGGTGGTGATGTGTACAGCTGCCAGCGGGAGAGCTGCAGCTGTTGAATGTACTGTTACAGCAACCGTGCGATTATTGTAAGAATAAATTAAGCTGCAAAGCACGAAAATGCCATCGGGTCTGCCGTGGTGGCGATCCTTTTTTTTTTTTTGAAAAAAGTCTTAAGTGCACGCAAACCAGTAAACAAATTAAAACAAACACTGTTGATAAACTATAATACAAAAATTACAATTAAAATTCTAACCCTAACAAAAACAACTGGTAAAAATATAAATATAATTAATATGTAAAGAACTTAACAACCCCCAAAGTGTCTAAGTCATGTGACGTGACAGCGCAACACCGAAACATAAGAGGAAGAAAGAGGAGGACACAGGAGCGGCGAGGACACAGGAGCGGCGAGTCCAGAGACCTGGCTGTTTCGTCTTTGCCGAAAGCACAGCGTTGTAAACAAGCAAAACTCAAAGTAAAGAATCTGTCTCACCAGGCTAGTATTGATCTGATACCGATGTCGACTTGGTATCGATACTATTGATACTTGGATCGATCTGCCCACCACTAGCTGACGTCACTGCTGTCTAAAAGAATGAAAGACCAAGGTTAATATTACTTTAATTATCCATAAAATCATCACATTCTCTGTAAGATTAAGGTGGACTATTGAACGGCGTATATTTTACAGTAAAGGCTTTAAAACCAAGCTAATGATAAAAGTACAAACATCACTAATGTCACATAACTTTGCCGATATGTGGCCAACAGTAATGTTCTTCATTATTGAACATTTGCACATAAATAAGTGACATCGTATTCAGTACTTACTTTTGAAAGTTTACTCTTCGGCTGCCCCTCTGCCGTTTTTTGGCAAAATTATCCACACCCACCACGAAAAGGGGACTGGAAAGTTCCAAGTCTAAGATAGCGCCTGAGAATGCTAACGAGGAGAGTGCTACACCCAGCAACGTGCTAATGGATAGCGTCCATAACTACACAGCTACTACGGTGGCACTCGGGTTAGCCGAAGAAGAAATGGTTGAGTTCCCACGTCTTCCTGTTACCCCTCTTAAATCACCAGCTCCGAAGAAGATGATGTACGAACATAGCAGCTCTGACCCAGTTGATGTAATTTCCAGTTTATCGGCACTAATAAACACCAGGTCTGATAACATAGAGAGCATGGTGAGAGAGAACTCGAACATGGTGAGAGAGAATACGCTCAAGATTGAGGGTCTCAAAAAAAACGATTGATTTTGTGTGCGCGGAAATGAACAGTGTTGGGACTAATGCGTTATTAAGTAACGCGTTACAGTAACTACATTATTATTGTGGTAACGAGCACAGTAACTAGTTATTATGCCAAAATCAGGAACGCGTTACTCGTTACTGGGATTTAGATTGGCTCGTTACTCGTTACTTCATGTGGTGGCTATCGCGGAGCTTCCACAGATTCAGTAACATTAGCAAGTGGTGGAGGCCAGCAGGTGGATGAAGGAAAAGAGACCCGAGGCGGCCGCCGGTCCAAGTGTGAACTGAACTTCAGGTAAGAAGTTATGACCTGCAGTCTCTCTGGGTCAGATATGAACCAAGTTTAGGTGGAGTTTATTTTCGTTGTGCTGACTTTTTCCGTACTGCTACTAGCTAGCATGACAGAGTTTCTATACAGCTGGGTGGTGCTATGAAGTTAATGATGTTGAACTTTATTTTGTTCATAAGTTATTAGAGTTGCCAACCGTCCCGTCTGGTATTCAGAGAAAATATTACGCGTTTCTTATTGAGGTGAAAAGGAAGAGTTTGTCCCGTAATTCAGCTACAATGGAAAAGGCACAAAGCTGGAGTTATTCTGTGTCTTTGCTGCACAGCTGCCTCTTCTTCTCTCATTCTCCCCCTCCCTCTCCCGTTTCTACTTCAATCATGAAAACTGATCAGTGATCAGCTGATCGGCTCTCTTGTTTGTTTATCGCTCACTTTGCGCCGAAAGAGGAAACCAGCGGATGTCGCGCTAAACAACAGCAGCACTTTTAAGCTTGATCAGCTGTTGTTAGAATTTATTTAATATTAATTTCTAGTATCAGCTGATGTTTGCTGGAGCCACAGCTGCAAAAAAGCTGCTGGTCTTGATATGGTTTGGTTATCTGGTGAGAGGGAAACATGAAGATGAAACCAGGAGATGTCCTTACTGAATCATCAGAGCTGAACAGGTGATGGAGAAACAGGTTTACCTTTTAGGTGACATGAATGAGTTGAAGTTATGAACTGTTTCTGAGAGACAAATAACACCAGGATCCTTTTCTACGTAGCTGACAGCTGGTAACTGTGCAGGGGTGGGTCTAGCAAAGTGTTGCCAGGGGGCCAGGTAGGGCATTAACAGGGAAAGGGGGACACAAAGAAATACTTTTCTTTCTTATTCTCATTTAAAATGTCTATCTTTTAAAAAATAATAATCTGAATCCTACAACAAACGATTGATAGATTGATACATATATACCATCAAAACAGTGTACATCACTGTCACAACAGTGTTTATTTTCATTCAAAGGCTTTATGATTTTTCCTATAGTCAAAATGCCCGGGACAATTTTCTGTCCCAGTCCAGCCCTGTATGCAGCTCATCTGCAGTCTGGTGTTACCTACATCTTCCTATTCAGAAGGCAGAATTTCCGAGTTCTGAGTACAATCAAAGCACCACGACTGCAGTTTTTGTGTTGATGTAAAAGGCGCACATGACACTGTGACGTAGGCTAGAATCATGGCAGCAGTCAATGACGGTCCAGGCGTGGGATTTCTCTAGTGGAAATATGCACATTATCTTTTCCTTTCTATTGATAGGTGGCACAGTGCACTTGTGGCAAGTAAGCAAGCTAGAAGACTGGCAAAGTTATGGAAGCAACATATTAACAAGAGAATTATGAGTAAAACCAAAGTTACTTTCCCTAGTAACTAGTTACTTTGAAAGTAACGTGTAACTTGAAGTAACTGAGTTACTTTTGAGAGAAGTAACTAGTAATGTAACTAAGTTACTATTTTAAAGTAACTTACTCAACACTGGAAATGAAAGACATGAAGGGGGAAGTTTGCGACCTGGAAATAAAAGTAACTAAAGAAGAAGGCCGGGTGGACAACTGCCAACAGAGAATATCTGAGTTGGAAAGATATTCCAGGAGGTGGAATCTCAGACTACATGGAGTCAAGGAGACTGAAAAAGAAGACGTAAGGGGAAAGGTGATAGAGATGTGCCAGTTTTTATGTTCTTCATTATTAAACATCAAAATCAATCAGAATCAGAATACTTTATTAATCCCGAAGGAAATGAATTAAAGGAACATGTCACGGTCCTGGGTCGGTGACCCAGTGTTTTGAGTTTTGCATCATTATTGAATTTTGATTTTGTCATAGTTTATCTTTTCTAGTCTTTTGGTTTCAGTCTGTGTTCTCTGGTCTGCTGTATTCCCTAGTCCTTTCCGTGTCTGTTATGTTTCCTGTCTTACTTTGAAAGTCTGTGTCCAATGTCAGCGTATTGAGTTTCGCTTCCCCTAGGTCTTGTCATGGCTAACCCCTAACCCCATGTCGGGTTTCAAGTCTCTGTGCAGGTCATGACTTGTGTTGCTTATTCTTATGTTTCATAGTTCCTTCATGTTCTGGCACAGTCGTTTTCATAGTCTCACTGTTCTTAGTTTCTTCCCAGTTTAGGTTCCTGTTTAGTTGTTGTCCCTGTTCAGCTCTCGTTTAGTTTAGTTCATTTACTCCAGCCTCAAATAAAGGCTCGCCTTTTGTCTAAAGTAAATTTTTGTCTGCTCATCTGTGTCCGCACCTGGGTCCTCCATGCACTCTCCACACGGTCTGCCCCACTCACTGTGAGAAAACCTTTGCACATACAAAAGTGACTTAATATTCCAGACTTTAACGTGTGTTTGAACGAGCTGATGGTTCACTCGTTAAGCTGAAAGAAAGATGCTTCAATCACAGGAGTCACACATGTGTCCACTGTACCATCTGGGAACTCTTCTTGTTTAGCACTCGTAATAACACAAACACTAAATCATCCTTCTCTGGTGCTGTTGTGTAGCAGTGTATACACCTGAGACTGTCACCTGTCTGTCTGTCCTGCTCTCTCTCTCTTTTTCTTTCTCTCTGATTGTGTAATAAAAGTATGAACATGTATTTATAAGTTACACTTCTGTTTGAATCCTGCAGCTTATAGGGATGGGTTTCGAAAACCGGTTCTTGTTGAGAACTGGTTCCCACTGTTTCAATTCCTTGGAATTGTTTGCCATTTTTGCAAACGATTTCCTTATTGATTCCAGTCACCCTGAATGACGTGACCACGTTGCGGAGCGTCATTTACCTGGCAGGAAACACGGCGCCTAAGCGGCTGAAACGCTCAAAAGTTTGGTTATACTTTACGAGAACAGGTGACAACAGGGCAACTTGCAATACTTGCAAAGTAGATATTTCATTTAAGGGAGGAAACACTACGAATATGTAAAGGCAATTGCTCACAAAACACGCGATGACCTTAAATGAATGTCGTGTTTTTAATTCCACTCCGGACTCGTGAATCTCAACCCAGCAGCAGCGGTAACGTTTGCACGTCCTGTCCCGTTAATGCGGCAGGTAAATAATCAACAACAGCGCTAACATATTATGTTAGCGCGATCTGCCTTATTACAAAACCTGGTATTACTGTGCATTTAGGTGACCATGATGAGAGAGACAGACAGAGTCTGGCTCAGATGCTGGCAGTTCTCGCTGCAGTCTGCCGGTAGCGTCTCCTTTCAGGCCAGGATAGACGAATGTCACCGAGCAGTGACTAAGTTTGTGGTCAAAGGCTTGCACCCATTTGCCACAGCAGATGCCCCCGATTTTCGGTAAGTGAATGTGTTTAATTGTAGGCAGGGACATTACTGGATATTCTTATGTAATGGCTACTGAATAATTTATGTTATACTTTGTTATTGCTACAGAAGAATATTTATTTTATTATTTTACATTTACAACTTTTTTTCCTGGGGACCCCGTGACACCCCATTGAAGAGCCATGGGCTGGATCTCTTAAGATCTCACTGTTGGGTTTGTAAGGCCATGTTACTCCTAAATTTCTATCTTGTTCAAAGAGAAGATATAAAACAAAGTTCTAAGCTAATTGACCTTAGTGTTCTCCTTTTTTTAAAAAAAAGAATCGAATCGTTAAACAGAACCGAAACTGGAATCGGAATCGTGAAAATCTTATCAATACCCATCCCTAGCAGGTTATCACACATTTGATTTCCATGTGTGATAAGCTGCAAGTGTCCAGAGTGAGGACAGACTGAGGGACCCACTGCTGCACATCATCTGTGAGGCTTTGCACCCCTGATGATCCACCAGGACGAACTCAGCAGTGTGTGAGGAAGAGGAGGAGGAAGAGCCAGCAGCAGCTGAAAGATGGAGAGAATAGACAGACTGTTCCCTGTTTGTGAAGGACTGCTAGAAAAGTTTAAATAACTAATTGTCTGTCCTGAATCAGTCTTATTAGGCAATGTTCAAATAATTTGATCATTCCAGTGTTTTCAGTGTGGGAGAAAGTACTCAGGGCCTTCAAGTTACACACTATGAAAGGCAGCAACAAGTTTAATATTCAGAAACCTAAAGTACGTATCAGCAGCAGAATGGACCTAAAAATAAATGTTTGTTCCAGTTCTATGAAGCTTTGAGTATTTTGGATTAGTAGCACTGCTGTTTGTTGCATCATATTGCTGTAATTGTTTATATGCTTTATATATTCTGAGGTAAGTTAATCTATAGTGTTACATCATATTTTATAAGGATGTTATGTGTTTGTAGACTTTCTGCCCAGTTTGACCCATTTAGCAGAAGTCAGCCTGTTTAAGGCTCTGATATCTATTCTGTATGACTTAAAGCAGTTATGACATGGTCTGATTTTCTCACCCAATAAAGGAATATTTAATAAATCAGTCTACTCTTCATTCTATCAGAAACAGTTATCACAGCTCGTACATTTTCTTTTTACACATACTGTATATGTAAGCATTAAGCCAAATTTAGTAATGCCAACATATTAAACGAACAATATTTGTTTCTTATGTACAACACATCTATAGATACACTGTCAAAGTAAGGAAAGGAGATTCTATGCTTCCCTTTTACTTCGTTTAACATAGTATCCACTGGACCATACTTTATAAGAGGGTAGATTAAAACACTGTCACACAATTCATTGTGATGGACCATGACACATTCATGTAAACAGTTGACATAATCAACTTCAGACAGGAGGACACACAGAGGATGGTGGGAAGAAGGATGGAGTCAATAGACAATATGGACTCGTTCTTGTTGTGATCAATTTAGAATTGCCAAAGAAGAATTTATTCAACCATTTCCTTCTTAATGAAGCAGCTGACATCTGTTTTGAAATCAGGATGACAAAAACTCATAAATCCTATATCTTACTTTGGCCAGTACTTCTGTAGCTTTTTTTGGTACTCTACTTTACTCTACAAATCAAAGGGAATCTTTCTGTAATCTGGATTCACTTATGCTAACATCATGAATCATGATAATGATAATCATGATAAGAACACAGGCACAATAATTCACATTTACACATTGTAACACAAGTCGAATAAAGATAGACAAACTTCTCACAACTGTCTAGATGAGGAATAACACCAAACTCTGGTGCATCTACTGGAATATTCTTAAACTGTGATTATTGAATCATTTACAGTTTAAAATCTGTCTTTATCCTTTATCCTGGCTTTAGTTGCAGCACCTCAGTTCATACTGAACATAAGACTAAAGCAAACTGTTCTCGTCTCATTGTGAAACTCTAGAGAGTCACTGTGAGAATTTTAATGAAAGTCAACATGCCTGCAGCAGTAGATAAAGATCAGATCTTTGATTCAGAGACAGAGTTATCTGATTGTGTGGAGGTTTTTTTTGTTGTGGGGAGTTGGAGGTGATTCAGCTGGATGTGATTTCTGATGGAGTTCATCTACATTAGGACTCAACGTTCTCCTGCACACTTTGTTCCTCTACAATAGTAGCAACACAAATCATCAAGTTTTAGTTACTGAGACTTTTGGAAATTGTGTGAACATTTTTATGATGATTGTATCAGTATTTATCACTTCCCCTCTCATGGTCATAATATTGTGACTGGTCTGTGTATAGATAAAATCAGTTATGTGCTTGGTTTTGAACAGCAACAAAGATAAAAATAAATGTGACAGTGATATGTGTATCTGACTTTTACTGTATGTGGTGTAAGAATGAGAGGACAGGAGAAATGAGAGATTATTTTCAAAGGTAAGAAGTGCTCAGTGAGATCTGATAAATAAATGATGTAGTTGTTTCAAACTGTTAAACATCTGGAAAAACAAGCTGAATTATAATCATTACATGTTATTGAAAGGTGAAATTACTCAACAGTTATTTAGGAGCTGTCAGTTTATGTCCGTTTCTATGATGCTGTTTAGTTTCACTCATCAGAGGCTAATTTTACAATGACTAGCTGTGGAAAATTATCTGTTTAGTGTGTTTGATGAATTCAGTGGTGTAAAATCCACAAAGACCAGTAAATCTCTAAAGTCCCCGTCAGACAGCAGAGAAAACCAAATCATACTGTTACAATAAGAAAAGAGTAAAAAAAGGAAACGATTAGGGTAACACAGGGTTACAACTGTTACAATCTTAGTGTTAGTCTCTTCATCATCAAACCATTCAGGCAACTGAGTCAATTTGTATCAAAGACACTATAATGCTTAACAAAAGCAATTTCCTCATTTCCTACAGGAACTTTTCTTCTATACGCTGTCTTTTAGTCTCCTTATCGTACTTGTGGTGGCAAATGAAGAACTGACACCAGTGAGTGTTAATCACCGTATTTTCCAGACCATAAGGCGCACCGGATTATAAGGCGCATTATGCGAAACAAAACAGTCAGATAAGTCAAACTTTACTCAACTCATGCTTCTTGCATCCTCCACTTCAGTACCATTGATTCATTAATGTTGATTTCTCTCTCTTGCGGTATATTAATGACTAACCTCATATTGTGGATGGATTTTCTCAGATGTTCTCTTGACTGAAGTTTGGTCTGAAGTTTGGTCCGTTTGCATCCTGCCATGTGATTGCATTCGTCTCTAACCATCAGGAACCCTCACATTAACTTTTATCGAGTGGAAAAGTGTTAGCGTTCATCCTCTAGCTTCACTGTTTATGTTATGCTAACATAGCTGTGTCGCTAGCGATCACGTAGCACATCATTAAATACCAGCTTGTCCAACTTCAGTAACCCTACAAATGCTCTTTAGTTTTCTCTCTTCATTTATGTTGGAAGTGACAGCAGAGCTGCACGTTTTAATTTTTTCAGAAATCTCTCAGTCAGAACATGCTATATCTATATATATGTTTAGGTGGAAACTAGCGAACTAACTTCCTGCTAACTTCTAACTCTGTCGAATTTAATAAATTCTGTTTTCAAGGAGGCCTGGATGTTAAACTTAATTGTTAAACCTGGTAAAGCAGCAACCCTGATCATTTTATTACATATGAAAGAATTTAGACAGTGTGAAAATCTCCCAATTCTTTTAAACTTTGGGCTGAAGGAAGGACAATACTCGGTGTATAAATGCTCAATCAACAATCCTTTATTTCCATACAATCCAACACTTTATGAGCAAAAGCCATCCGGATGGGGAGACATGCATGAAGAGGGTCACAGTAAATCTCAAACTGGTGGAGGGTTACTCAAGCTCTTATAGCCTTTAGTGGCCCCCACCTAGTCGTAAAAGCCTAAACATTCACATTCTTTCTCTGTTACGGCGCCTAGGTTATGACCTCGGCTCCCTGTCTTTCTGCTCTCTGTAAAGGTGGGGGTATGGAATGTGGTCTGTCTCTTCTATTATCGGCACAAGGTCCTCTGCACACAACATTCTCTTCATGATTCAGCAGTATGAAATGTCAAGAAACAGTGTAACATATTCACAGCAGATCAAGGGTACAGGGTAATGCACACCTGTCTAACAAATCCAAAAATGGTCACATTCTTTTAACCCAAAAATATAATGGAAACTAAGCTACATACGCAGTACACAATCTAGACTAAAGGATATTATATGACCTACAGCAGTTAACATAATTCAACTACTTTAACTACAGATATAAGATAACATATGATAACAGAATAATCTCACAACCGCAACTCTCAGTGATGCCACAATGTTTGTTTGACTTTGGGACCTGAAGTAGACAGAGTTTTGGACCCAGTTTACTCCACGAGGCACCTGACTACGGTAGCTTTAATGCTCCGACAATCCATCAAGCGGTGCGCCGTGTACCACATAAAATCGGTTCGAAGTCAGTAAACACAACCAGAATTCATACATAAGGCGCACCAAATTCTAAGGCGCACTGACGATTTTAGAAAAAAATCTAAGGATTTTAAGTGCGCCCTATAGCGCCAAAAATATGGTAGTCTCTGTGGCATTTATATATAAACTTGTAGCTGGCAGCTGAAATCTAAAGTTATATTCCAGCTCACATGAAAAGTCATGAGATAACATCTCTCTCTCAGAGATCTGAAAGCTGAAAATACCAAGCAACCATACATGCCGTTGCATGTAACAAGAGCTCCTTGTGCTCCATCGTCACATAATTTCTAGATGGTTTATCTGCATCAACAATATCCAAAATCACATTATTAATCACCCCATTGTCAGAGCTGTCTGACTCTCTGCAGTAAAAAAATGTTTTCATCGTTCCTTCACCTCTAAGTGTTTTTCTTCAAAGTCAGAAAAAATGATTGACTAATTCAAAGGATGGACATTTATGGACTATTTGAAGGTGTAGATTGTCTCATGTCCTGGTCTGTTTCATGTCATGAAATTACTTTTCATCATGTTGTTTAGCTGAAAACAACTTTACTGCTGTCATTCAGCAGAACAGACCAAGCAAGAAATCTGCTGCTGTTGAAGGAACTTACATCATATGTTACTATAACTACAGAGGTGGAGGTAATAATCAGTTTAAACAGTGACACAGACATCTAAATAAAAGAGGTGTTGTACACTGACAGACTTGAATTGTGACAAGTGTGTGTGTGGACAGTCTCTTCTGTGTTTACTCTTGTATTTCCTCATTGCTAGAGGGCTCTGTCCCACAAAAACTCAGAATAACCAAACAGAATGAAGCTGTTTAGTGTTTGTTTAGATTTCAATGTTTGTTTGTTACTGCTTCTTTCATCATGTCTGACTTGTTTTCTACTGGCTTAGGTTGTCTTGGCAGTAGAAGTCTTGGAAGTCTGCCAAGACAAGCCAACATTCAACATTCCAACACGACTACTGTGTAACACAGTAGACGTGTTGTATCACAAACCACGGAGGACCCAGAAAAATGCAATCAAACGTGGAGTTTATTAACAGCCCGGAGAAAACATCAACATACGTCTTCTGACCAAAATACATGTTGTGGATACTTTTAAAGCAGTGGGGTACACGCCCCCCCCCCATGGCGTCTCATTTTGATAACACCTGTAGAATAAAAAGGGGATGTTTTTTTCCTCTTCTAGTTTCATTATTTTAATATGGCACTATTAGTTCATTAGAATCATATAACCAGCTTTGCATTAAATATATACTGAAGTTTTTGACCTTACATTAGCCTTTGTGTTACAGTGATTGTTATAACTCTAGTTTGATTCTTTACTTATAAGTACCAGAATAATAATATGATCTTTCATTGCAGATGTGACCATGATCAGCTCATACATATTGCAGTTTGTTGCTCATTATAGAGTCGTGCTCAAGTTAATTAAGGGTTAAAAGCTACAGTCAGCGTGAATGTCTGACTGATCTATGGAGGGGAAAGGCTTCGAGCATAGAGGGCCGCACGCGCTTACATACCACTGATATCATATTATTCTTTGTGGTCTTTTATTCAATTATGTTTTTTGCTAAGTTTAAAGTGGTAGTTAATTAAATGACATTGATTAAAATATTAAATACCTGAGTCAGTTTCCGGGCTTTTTAGAGAATCAGTGAAAAACATAAATCATCACTTTCATGATTAATCATTAATGTTAATTTGTTTGTCTTTTGTTAAAAAGAGTGGTTTCAATAATTTCAGACACACCTTGCAATTGTGCTTATGATGAGTTGGCACTTGGTCTTTTGAAGGTCATAAGCTTCGTTCGGCGTCATGGTCCGGACTGATATATTGCAGGTTTTGACTTTGAGTGCAGAGGGCTACATGCAAACACGCTTACACAGCACTTATACGATGTTATTCTTGGTGATCTAGTGCTCAGTTATGTTTTTGTTATGTTTTAAGTAGTGGTAGCTGACCAAGCATTATTCATTTAGTATTATACACTTGTTTTAGAGCAATACACACTGATCGTCTTAATCAATGTGGAAGTCCTTGTAGTTGCAATGTTGTGTCTCAGCAGGGGACGGATGGCTCCAGGAGACGGGGGCAGTCAGCGTCTGCTCTCGGGAAGGAGACAATGTTATTTTTCTGTGTTAAATAAAACTGTCAACATTGATTGTATAACACCTGTCATTACGCATGAATGGGGCGTTCTAATACCCTGATTTTCACAAAACTATGGAGATGTGTTTTTTGTGATGAGATCAGAGGCTGTCTGCATTCAGTTTCCATCTCCCACGTGTGTGACCATTAAAATCATCGTTTGACTTGACCCGGCCGGACCAGTGTTGTTATTGTGGTTTTTCTCTTGTCTCCATCCCCAATATTTTGAACCATAACACACCTTCCATAAAAGGTAATAATCTTAAGCCCTCAGAGTGTCTGAGGGCTGGTTATCGCCTCCAGTTATCTGTTACCAAGTAGAATAAAATGCAACAGGTTTGCAACAAGAAGCTGGAAACATTTGGGCCTCTGCTCAGGCCTATTCCTAGATTATATGTATTATATGTACTGTAAGCATGCATTGCAGTTATCCTTCTATGTTCTAGTTTCCCTCAGCATGTATCACCTGGACAGTCACGCCAGTGAAGCTTAAGACCCTTAATGAACCGAACATCAACTCAAAATAAGCACAGATATGCAATGTGTATAAAATACTTCTAACCGTACTTGTTATAAAAGTTAACATAATGGAAGGATCCTCAAATGGACATCTTCAATAAACAACTGTAATGCAGTATCAATACTGTGAGAAATATTATTAGATGAAATAATGCTGTAAAGAATGTTATTAATGCAATTATAATGATGCAGATTATATGGCAGCAATAAAATAATTTCTGTATCTCCACATTCCCTCGTTTGACATTCCAAAAGGAATGTCACCACACCTCGTGTTGTATCACTCCTCGGCCCACATCCTGGCTTCCAAGTTCATCAGGTAGATTGAATCCACCCATCCAGGGTCCACAACCCTAGCCATAATTTTTACCAACAATCCTTTGACACATGGAATGATACAACAACCTTTCCACCGTCCAAACACGGATGCCACCCAGGACTCCACTGGGTTTCCGATACCTGAGTGCTCATGCATCGTTTTAGACAAATTTTCCGTCCCTCCAGAGCTCAGGTTACTGAGCCATCTGTGGCAGTATTATTTTTGTGGATAAAGGTGCAGCACATGACTCCGAACATAGCACAGACGCCCCCTTTTCTCCGCCAATAACATGTCAAGGGCCATTCGATTCTGCACTCCCATCAGTGAAGTCGGATTATTCTGCAAACCCTTCCATGGCATCCCTGGTAAGGTTAGAGAGTCTCAGCAAGTTGTAATGAACATAGTTAATGGTTCAAGGTTCAAGGTTCTTTATTTGTCACATGCATAGTTATACAAGTATAACACACAGTGAAATGTAGCCTGACACGCTCCTCGACATGTGCAAAAATTGGGGGGAGGGGGGGGGGGTGTAGAGGAAGAACATTATATATATATATATATATATATATATATATATATATATATACATACATACATACATACATATAGTATATACACTGGGTGAATGTGCAGTAGTAGCAGCAAGCAGGTGAATTCTGTACATTAATATGAATAGACATCTGACTATTTTACAGGATAGACAATATAAACATATTTAAAATTAAAGGAATTGAAATGTACATTGTGCCTTGGTTTAGAGTGTCTGGAAGAGAGTCCTGTCTCAGTCAATTATAGATGATGTGAGAGGGCGGGTGTGTGTGTTTAGGGCACGGATGGCTTGGGGATAGAAGCTCCTCTTGAGTCTCTCTGTCCTTGTCCGGAAGATGCGGAACCTTCTACCAGATTGCAGAAGTTGGAACAGTTTGTTGCCAGGATGGGACGGGTCCTTCAGTATCTGCGCTGCTCTAGTCCGGCATCTCCTGGTGTAGGTGTCCTGAAGTGGGGGGAGAGCAATCCTGCAGCAGCGTTCTGCTGTACGGATCATTCTCTGGAGAGCTTTATGGTCCTTCACACAGCTGTTCCCGAACCACGATGTCATGTTCTGTGTGAGGATGCTCTCCACAGCGCCTGTATAGAAAATCCTGAGGATCTTTGGAGAGACCCTGAACTTCCTCAGTTGTCGTAGGTGATACAGGCGCTGCCTAGCCTTTTTGGTCTGGACCTGAATGTGGGCAGCCCATGTCAGGTCTGAGGAGATGTGGACACCAAGATACTTGAAGGACTGCACCCTCTCCACTGGAGCTCCATTGATGATAATGGGCTTGTAGTCTCTGTGCTGACCCCTTCTGAAGTCCACCACCAGCTCCTTGGTCTTGCTGACGTTCAGCTGGAGGTGGTTGTCCTGGCACCACAATGCCAGATTCTTCACTTCATCCATGTAGGCCGCCTCATCGTTGTTGGAGATGGCACCCAACACCACTGTGTCGTCAGCAAACTTCACAATGGTGTTGGAGCCATGGGTGGCCACACAGTCTGAAGTGTAGAGGGAGTAGAGCAGTGGCGAGAGGACACATCCCTAAGGTGCTCCTGTGTTGATGGTGATGCTGTTGGAGAAGCACCTGCCCACCCTCACCACCTGAGTTCTGCCAGTGAGGAAGTCCAACACCCATGCACACAGACGGCTTTTAAGTCCCAGATCCCTCAGCTTTGTGAACAGTCTTCAGGGCACTATTGTGTTAAACGCTGAACTGTAATCAACAAACAGCATTCGCACATAGTTACCCTGTTTCTTGTCCACGTGGCTGAGAGTGGTGTGTAGGACGTGGGCGATGGCATCCTCTGTGGATCTGTTGGATCTGTAGGCGAACTGCAGCGGATCTGTGGTGTCTGGGATGGAGGAGGAGATGATGTTCTTCAGCAGCCTCTCAAACACCTTCATTACTACCGAGGTCAGTGCAACTGGCCGGTAATCGTTCAGGGATGAGGGTTTGCTGTTCTTGGGCACAGGGATGATGGTGGATCTTTTGAAGCATGTGGGGACCACAGACTTCGCCAGGGACTCGTTGAAGATGTAGGTGAACACACCTGCTAGCTGGTCAGCACAGCAGCGCAGCAGACGGCCGGTGATGCCATCTGGCCCCGCCGCTTTCCTTGTGTTCACTCTCCTCAGTGCCGCTCGGACGTCATGCTCCGCGATGCTGGTCATCGGTCTCTCGCTGATGACGTCACTGTCCTCGGTAGTCAGGCGGTAGATAGCATTAGCCGCCTGGCTAACCTCGAAACGGGCGTAGAACCGATTCAGCTCGTTGGTGAATGCAGAGTCGGCGTTGATCGGCGCAGTGTCCCTGGCTTTGTAGTCCGTAATGGTGCGTAGTCCGTGCCACATACTCCGTGTGTCGCCCTGGTGGAAGCGGGACTCCACACGTTCCCGGTACCGGCGTTTGGCATCTCTCACCGCGCGCCGCACGCCGTATGAGGCCGCTTTGTAGGCGCTCATATCGCCAGTGGCGAGACCCGCGTTGTAGGAGGCGGTCCTGGCGTTTACTGCAGTGCGGATCGATCTGTCCATCCACGGTTTCTGGTTTGGGAATGTGGTGACTCTCGCAGTGGGGATAATCTCCTCCGCTAGCATATTGACGAAGCATACTGCTACTTCCGTAAACTCGTTGATGTCGACTGCGCATGCTCTGAACATGTCCCAGTCTACATCGTTGAGTGCGTCCTGTAGCGTAGCTTCTGATTGGGCAGTCCACCGTTTTACTTCCCTCTTGGTCACGTCTTCCCTCCGTATGCTTTGTTTATACTGGGGAATGAGGAAGATGGCGTTGTGGTCAGACTTCCCAAAAGCCGGGTGTGAGACAGCTTTGTAGCCCTGCTTGTATGCCGTGTAGCAGTGATCCAAAATCCGATCCCCTCTCGTTGGACACGAGACATGCTGGTAAAAGTTTGGCATGACTTGTCTGAGGTTCGCTTTGTTAAAGTCTCCTGCTACAATGAGGGCTGCGCCCGGGTCCTTGTTTTGAAGCGAGGTCAGCACATCATGTAATTCGGACAAAGCCATACCTGTGTCCGCTTGGGGTGGGATGTAGACCGCCGTGGCGATGACTGAGGTGAACTCACGGGGCAGATAGAAAGGGCGGCACTTAATGCTCAGGAACTCCAGATGTGGCGAGCAGCCGCTGGAGAGAGTAGAAATGCTCCTGGCATCACACCACTTTCTGTTTATCATGAAACACACTCCCCCACCTTTGGTTTTGTTCGACTCTGCCGTTCTGTCCGCGCGGAGCACAAAGAATGAATCCGACGGAGTTACGGCCTGGTCCGGCACGGTGGGGGTCAGCCATGATTCCGTGAAGCACAGAATGTTGCAGTCCCTCATGTCACGTTGGAAGGTGACCCTTGCTCTTAGGTCATCGAGCTTGTTCTCCATGGATTGTACATTGGCCAGTAGGATACTGGGCAGTGGTGCGCGATGCGCCTGCTGTCTCAGTCTGTTTCTAATACCAGCGCGTTTTCCCCGGTGCTTCTTTGTTCTGTGCCTCGGATGAGCGGCCCGTCCTTTGTTGTTCTCCGCGCCGCGTAGAATCTCTGGCGGCCAGGAAGGGTCAGGTTTAAAAGTGTCCAAGATTAGATGTGCAACCTTGGCACCGATGTTTACAAGTGATCCGCTGTCGTATACTATAAGACTAGAGGATTTTGGGATGTAAACCAGAGCAAAAAAAAAAAAAGTAAAAAACATGCGGTCAACATTCTTATTAGGCGTTATCCAAAGGAATATACTTTCAAACCCCGAAGCTACTGGGTCTGCCAGCTTATACTCGTTTGGAACTCCCCTGTGCTGTCATGGTCTGCGGTGGGTGGCTGGAATTTCCATAAGGCTCCTGAACTGACCTGGGATCCGCCCCTGGGCAGGGCCAACTCCAGGTCCTGCACACCTGGAGCCTATTGCAGGCAATCAAGCCAGAGGGATTTAAACCACACGTTGATGTTCATTCACTGCCAGTTCGTCATCAACACATGTTGGTAACAGGCCTTATGCTTCAAGTTCTTGCTGTGATCTATCTTGTTAACACGACTCTCTTGTGCTGCAGTTGCTGTATTCACCTTGGCTCACGCTCCACCTCCGGACTCAGGATACCAAGCAATCATTCTGAAAATCTCTCTGTGCCTCACCTGCCTGCCCTCCTGCCATCACACTCCATCTGAAGCCCCGGATCTCAGGCCAGCCTTTCCACACCACTCAGCCTCCCCTGGATTCTCATCACCCCCCTCTCAACACTCCATGTCCCCTATTGCAAGTAAGAATTGCTACTCTTACAACTGGCCACTTCAGAGCTGCCTCCACTACCTCCCTAACTCCTTTATCTTCTCTCTTCAGTGTGACTGTTCCCTGCTCAGCTCCACTCCGCATTTCAGGCCTCATTCCCTCGCCCTAGCCACGTTCCCCAGGCCACGCCTCGTCAAACTCCACGTCTTATTGGGGGTTTTTTTTGTCTTTGCTACGTTTTCTTTTTTGCACTTAAACCTAATAAATTGTTACATCATCTGCTGTCTCTGCTCTGGGTTTCTGCACCTGAGTCCTATTCAGTACAGGCCACTCGGCCCTGTGACTGTACGAACTGGCCAGAAAAATGGACTCAGCAGACCCAGTACGTGCACCAGTCTCAAAGCAGGGAGACATTTTAGGGGCTCATGAGCAAGCGTTGCAGGCCCTCGACACCCGATGCCAAGCCATAGGCGAGACTCAGGCTAAGATCTTAGCTTCCCTGCAGGAAATTCAGTCAGCTCTTTCCTCTGCTCCATGCCCGTCCTCTGCGTCTCCTGCACCCGTGGCAGAACCTCCCCAGTCTTCCCCAGCTCCAACCCCTTCAGGCTCCATTTTTCGCGATGCTGCATTCCCAGAACCCGAGCCGTACTTCGGGGAGCAGGGTCGCCTTTCTACTAAAACGTTCTCTCGCGTTCACGCATTCTCCCCGTTCTTTTGCTAGTGATTCAGCTCGGGTAGCATATCTGGTGGCTAAGCTTCAGGGCAAGGCACTGTTATGGGTTGAGGCTTACCTGTCGGCTCATCCGCTCCCAACCTGCTTGTATGATGATTTTCTGTGTGAGTTTAAAAGGACCTTTACCCATCCAGAATCTGAGGGCAGTTCTGATGAAAGGTTGCTTGGGTTACAGCAGGGGAGCCGGAGTGTAGCAGAGTTCATTATTGACTTCCGTACCGCAGCCGCTGAGGCCAATTGGCCCGATCATGCCCTTCAGGGAGTGTTCCGTCGCGCCTTAAACGATGAGCTCAAAGACAAGCTCGCTTCCCGCGATGAGCCCAAGTCTTTTGAAGACCTGGTCTCCCTTTCCCTTAGGATAGATAATCGTCTGAGGGAAAGGGAGGCCGAAAAGAATCAGAAACATCGTAAACCTGCGCCTCGTACGTTTTCACTTCTTCCGCCATCACGTCCGGTGTCCACATCCACTCCCGTTTCCGTAGAAACGGACGCCGCTCCGGAGCCTATGCAAATCGGCCGCTCTCGTCTCACACCAGAGGAGAGAGAGCGACGGCTTCGGTCGGGTGCATGTTTTTACTGTGGCTCAGTGGAGCATAGGTTAGCACAGTGTTCGGTTCGGCCAAAAGGCTCCGCCCGCCGGTAATTTCGGGGATACAGGTGGGCGGATCCTCTTTCAGTTCCAAACCCCGGTTAATTCTACCAGTCACCCTATGTCTAAATCAGGTTTCTCACCCTCTCCATGCTCTCGTTGATTCTGGAGCAGAGCAAAATTTAATAGATTTAGCTCTCGCTAGACGTCTTCAGTTGCCACTCAAGACTCTCGATCCTCCCGTCCCTGTTACCGTATTAAACAATCAAATATTTTCTCAGATAACCCATCAGGCTGGCCCCATAACCCTCGTCACCTCTGGAAACCACCGCGAAGCCATTACTTTGTTCACTTCCTCTTCTCCTGATTCACCACTCATCCTAGGCTACCCCTGGCTAAAGAAACACAACCCTCATATAGACTGGTCTGGGAGTAAAGTCGCTAGTTGGAGCCTTTTTTGTCTAGCCCACTGCCTCACATCTGCCCTACCGCCAGGTACCCCTGACCCTAACACCTCAGACACAGATCCGGTTGACCTCACACTCGTCCCACCTGAGTACCATGGCTTCCAGGAAGTTTTCAGTAAAGACAAAGCATCATCTTTGCCACCTCACAGACCTTATGACTGCGCTACCTTCTACCTGGTGCTCCGCTTCCCTCTAGCCGGCTATTCAACATCTCCAGACCAGAAAGAGAGTCCATGGAAAAGTATATCCACGAGTCACTAGCTGCAGGTATCATCCGCCCATCCTCCTCTCCAGTGGGCGCCGGCTTCTTTTTTGTGGAAAAGAAGGATAAATCACTCCGTCCATGCATTGAATACAGAGGGTTAAATTACATCACCATTAAAAACAAATATCCTTTACCCCTTATCAGCTCGGCCTTTGAACCCCTCCATGGAGCCACCATATTCACCAAACTGGATCTCCGCAATGCCTACCACCTTGTCCACATTAGGGAGGGGGACGAATGGAAAACGGCTTCTAATACGCCCCTAGGTCATTTTGAGTATTTGGTCATGCCGTTTGGGTTAACCAATGCCCCCGCTGTCTTTCAGAACCTGGTCAACGACGTACTCCGTGATTTCCTGAACCAGTTTGTCTTTGTTTATCTTGATGACATACTCATTTTCTCCAAGACCCCCCAGGAACACCATGTCCACGTCTGAGCAGTCCTCCAATGCCTCCTGGAAAACCGACTTTACGTCAAAGCCGAGAAATGTGAGTTTCATGCACAATCCGTCATGTTTCTTGGCTATATACTCGCAGGAGGGCAGGTGAAGACTGATCCAGCCAAGATCCGCACGATTCTGGAGTGGCCCACGCCCACGTTACGCAAGCTCCTACAACGTTTCCTCGGCTTTGCCAATTTCTACCGGAGGTTTATTTGCAACTACAGCCAGGTAGCCACTCCTCTCACTACACTCACATCCACCAAAAGACAGTTAGTCTGGACACCTGAAGCTGAGGCAGCATTCAGTAGGCTCAAGCGACTATTTACCTCAGCTCCAGTATTGTGTCACCCAGATCACTCCAAGCCATTCGTTCTGGAGGTAGATGCATCCGACGTTGGCGTCGGAGCGGTCCTTTCACAGCATTCAGGTCCCAAGGCCAAGTTACACCCATGCGCCTTTTTTTCGCGTCGACTCTCGTCAGCTGAACGCAACTATGATGTAGGAGACAGAGAGTTGCTGGCTATTAAGTTAGCCCTGGAAGAGTGGTGTCACCTACTGGAAGGAGCTGAACACCCATTCACCATCTTCACAGATCATAAAAACCTTACTTACCTCAAAACGGCTAAGCGTCTAAACGCCCGCCAGGCCCGTTGGTCTCTGTTCTTTGATTGCTTCAAGTTCGCCATCTCTTTCCGTCCAGGTTCCAAGAACACCAAGGCCGATGCCCTGTCTCGTCTTTACGACCCAGACGCTGAACCCACCGAACCAGCTCCTGTGCTTCCTACCTCCTGCCGCGTAGCGTTTTTATCCTGGGACATAGAGGAATCCATCCAGCGAGCATTACAGGATGAACCAGACCTTGGCACAGGTCCTCCGGGCCGCTGCTTCATTCCCGCAGGAACCCGTTCGGCTGTAATTAAGTGGGCTCATAGCTCCCGGTTTTCCTGCAATCCTGGAATTGGCCGCACCATCGCACTACTACGTCGTCACTTCTGGTGGGCAACTCTGGAACATGATGTGCGGGAATACATTTCTGCCTGTGACGTGTGCGCCAGGAACAAGACCTGAAATCAGCGACCCTACGGTCTTCTACAACCTCTGGCCGTACCTTCTCGTCCTTGGTCCCACATTTCCCTGGTCTTTGTCACTGGACTGCCTAGGTCAGGAGGTAAAACAGTAATACTCTCTGTGATCGACAGGTTATCTAAAGCAGCTCACTTCATTGCCCTGGAGAAACTACCCACTGCCACGGAAACTGCAAGACTGATGGTTGACCACGTCTTCAAACTCCACGGGATTCCTGCCGAGGTCACTTCTGACAGGGGACCTCAATTTACATCCCAGGTTTGGAAATCTTTCTGCTCTGCCCTAGGTGCACAAGCCAACCTCAGTTCTGGTTACCACCCTCAAACCAATGGACAGACTGAGAGGCTCAACCAAGAACTAGAGTCCATGCTCCGCTGCATGGTTTCCCATAACCCGGCTACTTGGTCAGCACATCTCCCATGGGTAGAGTATGCGCACAATTCACATGTTTCTGCATCCACTGGTCTCTCTCCATTTGAAGTGTCCCTAGGCTATCAGCCCCCCCTCTTCCCTGAGGAAGAGGCTGATTTGGCTGTGCCTTCCATCCAGCACCATCTCCAGCACTGCCGCCGCGTCTGGACTCGGACTCAGGAGGCACTGACGAACGCTGCTGCCCGCCACTGCCGCTATGCAGATCGTCTACGATCACCAGCTCCTTAGTACACTCCAGGGCAGAAGGTGTGGCTGTCGGCTAAAGATGTTCCCCTTAAGGTTTCCTCCCGCAAGCTGCCTCCTCGGTTTATTGGGCAGTATGTCATCCACTCGGTCATCTCGCCCTCTGCTGTGAAACTCGAGCTTCCTCCCAGTCTACCAATTCACCCAGTTTTTCATGTTTCCCAAGTCAGACCAGTGCTGTCCAGTGTGCTGTGCCCACCCTCCGACCCCCCTCTGCCCACCCGGCTCATCGATGGTCATCCAGCCTATATGGTTAGGAGGATCGTTGACGTCCGCCGCCGTGGTAGGGGTCGCCAGTTTTTGGTGGACTGGGAGGGGTATGGGCCTGAGGAACGTGCCTGGGTTCCTCGCTCGTTTATCCTTGACCCTGCTCTCGTCTCTAGATTTTTCAGGTCATGTCGCAGGGTGGGGACCGATCGGCCGCCGGGAGGCGTCCCTTGAGGGGGGGTACTGTCATGGTCTGCGGTGGGTGGCTGGAATTTCCATAAGGCTCCTGAACTGACCTGGGATCCGCCCCTGGGCAGGGCCAACTCCAGGTCCTGCACACCTGGAGCCTATCAAGCAGGCAATCAAGCCAGAGGGATTTAAACCACACGTTGATGTTCATTCACTGCCAGTTCGTCATCAACACATGTTGGTAACAGGCCTTATGCTTCAAGTTCTTGCTGTGATCTATCTTGTTAACACGACTCTCTTGTGCTGCAGTTGCTGTATTCACCTTGGCTCACGCTCCACCTCCGGACTCAGGATACCAAGCAATCATTCTGAAAATCTCTCTGTGCCTCACCTGCCTGCCCTCCTGCCATCACACTCCATCTGAAGCCCCGGATCTCAGGCCAGCCTTTCCACACCACTCAGCCTCCCCTGGATTCTCATCACCCCCCTCTCAACACTCCATGTCCCCTATTGCAAGTAAGAATTGCTACTCTTACAACTGGCCACTTCAGAGCTGCCTCCACTACCTCCCTAACTCCTTTATCTTCTCTCTTCAGTGTGACTGTTCCCTGCTCAGCTCCACTCCGCATTTCAGGCCTCATTCCCTCGCCCTAGCCACGTTCCCCAGGCCACGCCTCGTCAAACTCCACGTCTTATTGGGGTTTTTTTTTGTCTTTGCTACGTTTTCTTTTTTGCACTTAAATCTAATAAATTGTTACATCATCTGCTGTCTCTGCTCTGGGTTTCTGCACCTGAGTCCTATTCAGTACAGGCCACTCGGCCCTGTGACATGTGCACTCCTATGGAGTCTATCCAAGTCGGAGAGTTTTTAGCCGGGGGTCATATGCATGTATACCCTGGGTCCCTCTTTTTGCCAAAATGTGTCTCTTATGTCTGGCTGCTAAGGTACGTGTGTTGTGTTGCTGAATAGTCTTTACCTGATTTCCAATCAGTATGAGTGGAGCTCCCAGTTGCACCATCCCACATGTCCCTACGCTTCCCATTGGGACACGAACCAAAAGGGTGCTTTGCCCACAATAATACATAATACAACCCACTTCTTGCCCATGTTCCAATTAATGTGCTTGGGTCACTCACATTATTCGTGGTCCTTCCCGTGGGTGTGACGGCACACCAAGTAGGGTCGATTTCTCCCACCTGGTACTTTACATTATCTTTAGAAAACTTGAAACATGTATAGTTATCTTGTTTTGGCATAAATGAATTGGCATTCTCCGCTTTCCCTATCGTGTTTGGTGCCGAGATTATTAGTTTATCAGTTAGATTTGTCATTGAGTTTTTAAGTGCAACTCAGGCTTTGGGGTAAACTAAGTGTACCCTAATTACCCCAAACGAATCTGTTCCTGACATGTCCACCCCGATTACCAGATAGAATACGCCTCCCAGGCTCTCGGCTTTAGGCAGTATGTTCCATGGACCTAGGAAGATGGTGACAGGGTTATGAGAAACAGAATAATCCCTTTGAATTACTATTCCTTGCAGGCCTTCCGGCACATGTGTTTAACCTTAGTCCAGTCTTTATCTCAGTGTCCAATCGGTCCAACCTTAGTTCACCTCGTCCATCCAGTCACCGTCCATTTACATACATCCATTCACACGCATTCACACCAGGTATTGCTAATAGTGGAGACCCCCGTGCAAATAATCAGATTCTCCACTCTCAGCAACATGAGCTCATTCATTTGTTTTATTTTATTTTGTTTTTTGTTTTTTTGGGGTTTTTTTTTAGGAAACTAGTTCTTTATGCTTTTGACTGGATTGAATCGCTACAATCCTTTTAGACAGAGACTTAGACCTGATCAGGTCCCCACTGGTAGCCTTCTCCTCAGCCAGTTGAAATCTGGAAAGCCCACCTTATGTTTGTTCTTCCCGAGAATTTTCAGCGCTGTTATTCACTGTTGCAGGCCTGCTTAGAACAAAAATGAGAAAAAAAGAGAGCTGATTATTAGCTCATCAAAGCACAAAACAAAATCACCTGACAGGTTTTCTCTAAGTGCACTGTTACAAAAATAATGGGCCCCTGTCAGACAGCTCAGCTCCATGCTTAATCAAACTCCCTCCATTAAAATAACAAGACCATCCAAAGCAAACTGACCGAATCAATCCATCTCCACAACAAGCTCAAAAATCTTAAACACAGAAAATTTTGCCACAAGTTCTTCAGGGTCCTGACACTCTGAAGTCAACAGACATAATTTCACCTGCTCAATACACAGAAAGTCTTGTTAAACGCCACACAGTCACAGTGTCTCCTCCAGTGCAAGCTTCACTCACACAGTCAGACAGGAAACCCAAGTTCCCCTTTTTCTTTTCCTGTTCCGAGTCATTCAACTGCTTTGCATACTGAGTCATCTCTCAAGAAGTAGCCGTGCCAAGAGAAATGCATGTTCAAACATTACCACCTTATTAAATTATTTTATTTCTTTTTACAGTGATCACTGGTTTTGATCACTCAGTACGAGAGCACTCCTAAGTCAATCTTTTAAAATTACTTTAATCACTGTTTTCTTTTTTCTCTCTCCCATAACTCACTCCCTTGTCATATAGCTTCTTTTTCAGTTATTCCTCAGCTTCAAACTCAAGTGTATTTTATTAAACTTTCACACCATTCTATCACTCATACAAATAGCAAGCTGATCTTCATTGCGTATGTTTGTGTTCTAAGCCGGGTTTAATCAATGTCTATGCATTAATCATTAGGAGCTTGTCTTGTCTTTGTAAGGTTAATGCATTTTCTGTTTGTGTGTGTGAGTTCGTATATGTTTCTTTTTTCAGTGTTTCAGACTCCTTCACAATTTTCCCTTTAAACAGTCAGTTTTCTCTTTCCCAAATTTGCTAACCCAAATTTTGATTTCCCACCTTAAATAACACCATTCCTTGTCCTCAGCCAGAAGTTAGGGCCCACTTGTCAGGTTTATGGAGACATGGCGCTGTGAATAATTTAACCAGAAAGAGAGGAAGTGTTTTCTCTCTTTGGCTCATCACTGGTCATTGTTAATGACAGTGTTGGAATGTGGTCTGCACTGGTGGAAAATTAAGAGAAACACAAACATTCAACCGGCCTGGACACACACACACACAGCAAACATGCCTTTACATGATCTAAATGCATTTCAGCCAGTTGTGCATGAGAGCGCTTTGGCAGTCTTTGAGTGATTCACAGGTCTTTGGACAACAGTAAACGATCCTACATGACTGTGCAGAAGCCAAATGTATGGGCAGAAATCTGTGCCATCAGAAACTGAATTTGAATAAGTTAAATTTGAATTTGAATTCCTCAGATTGAATCTGAATTGTAACTTGAATAAATGCTTTTGAAAACTGAATTTGAATTAGTCTAATTTGAAATTGAATTTATGGTTTGAAAATGATCATCACTAAATTGAAATTGAATTTTATATTTTGAAAATGAATTGATTTGCTTTGAAACTGCATTTTATCCTTTAAAAATTCAGCTCTTGAATAATTTCAGTTTCACTTCTCACCATTCAGTTTCAGTTCTACAATTCAATTTCAGTTCCAAAATACATCTGGTTCCGGTTCAAGCGCAGATTAATAGAACTACGTTTTACTAGCAGACCGAAAGTGTTACTGACGGAAATCTACTGCATCTTGAGCTGAATTAAGACTTCAGAAGTCATTCGTCATGTCGAATGACCAGCGGATAAACTCTCAGGTTAGTAATAAATGTATTACATGTATAAGAACAAGCGTCATGTTAACAAATGATAGCCGTAAGGTAACTTTTATGCTTATTGTAGCTGTTAGCTAAAAACGCTAATTTTGCGTAGTTTGCCCTGAATTCAGCTTTGACAACAAATATGATCGACTGTTTCTAGTAGAACGCGCAGCGCCGAACTTTTATCAACACATCACCTGCCCCACCAGGGGTGAAAGGACACTGGACCACTGCTACACTACGGTCAAGGACGGCTACAAGGCACAATCCCGCCCCCCGTTTGGCAAATCTGATCACGCCGCCATCTTCCTCATGCCAAAATACAAACAAAGGCTGAAACAGGAAGTTCCGGTTCAGAGGAAGGTCGCGCGCTGGACGGATCAATCGGTGGCCGCGTTACAGGACGCACTCGATGACGCAGACTGGGGCATGTTCAGAAACAGCTCAGACGATGACGTCAACGTGTTTACGGAAGCGGTTGTGGGATTCATCGGGAAACTAGCGGATGATACCGTGGAGACAAAGACTATCACAACGTTTCCCAACCAGAAGCCGTGGGTGGATAAAACCATCCGCGACGCTCTGAGATCCCGCACCGCTGCCTACAACACGGGACTCATGACGGGGGACATGGACCCGTACAAAGCCGCGTCATATAACGTGCGGAGGGCGGTGAAAGAGGCGAAGCAGCGCTACGGGAGGAAACTAGAGTCACAACTCCAACAGAGTGACTCTAGGAGCCTGTGGCGGGGACTAAGGACAATAACGGACTATAAAGCACCAACAACCGGTATGACGAACGCGGCCGTGACTCTGGCAGACGAGCTGAACACTTTCTATGCTCGCTTCGAGGCTGCAGCTAAGGTCTCCAACAATGCTAGTGCTAGCGGCGCTAACGGCTGCAGACAGGAAGATACTGCCAGCACCGGAAATGTGCTCGTCATCTCCGAGCATGAAGTAAGGAGAGCCTTCAAGAGAGTGAACACCAGGAAAGCAGCAGGACCAGACGGCATCCCAGGTCGTATCCTAAGAGACTGCGCATACCAGCTAGCTCCTGTGTTCACTGAGATATTCAACATCTCTTTATCTCAGTCGGTGATCCCCACATGTTTCAAAGAGTCCATCATTGTTCCTGTCCCGAAGAAACCCCACCCTGCTTCTCTCAATGACTATCGCCCTGTAGCCCTCACCTCAGTAGTGATGAAGTGCTTTGAACGCCTGGTCAGAGACTTCATCATTTCTTCACTACCAGACACACTGGACCCACTACAGTTCGCTTACCGTCCAAATCGTTCCACAGACGATGCCATCTCTCATCTCCTCCACACATCACTCACTCACTTGGACACTAGAAGGGGGAATTATGTTAAAATGCTCTTCATAGACTACAGCTCTGCATTTAACACCATAATTCCCTCCACACTCACCACCAAGCTGGAGCATCTGGGACTCAGCTCATCTATGTGTCAGTGGATCTCCAACTTCCTAACTGGCAGACCACAGGCAGTAAGGATGGGCGGACATGTCTCAGCCTCCACCACTCTCAGCACTGGAGCCCCCCAGGGGTGTGTTCTGAGCCCCCTGCTGTACTCTTTGTACACATATGACTGTGTGGCCACTACCAGCTCCACCACCATCATCAAGTTTGCTGACGACACCGTCGTGGTGGGCCTGATCTCTGATAACAACGAGACGGCCTACCTGAAGGAGATTAGGAATCTGGAGAACTGGTGCCAGAGGAACAACCTCCTTCTAAACGTCAGTAAGACAAAGGAGCTGATAGTGGACTTCAGCACTAAGCAGGAGAGGAACTACCAGACCCCCGTCATCAACGAGTGCCCAGTGGAGAGAGTGGACAGCTTCAAATACCTCGGAGTTCACATCACGCAGGACCTGTCATGGTCCTGTCACATCAACACCGTGGTGAAAAAGGCCCGACAGCGTCTCTACCACCTCAGACGCTTGAGAGACTTCCAACTGCCCTCCAAGGTGCTCAGGAACTTTTACTCGTGCACCATAGAGAGCATCCTGGCGGGAAACATCTTAACCTGGTTCGGGAACAGCACCATGCAGGACAGACGAGCTCTACAGAGGGTTGTGCGGTCAGCTGAGCGCACCATCCGCTCCGAGCTCCCTGACCTGCACTCAATCTACAGCAGGCGGTGCTGGACCAAGGCCAGGAAGATCGTGAAGGACTTCAGCCACCCCAACAACAGACTGTTCTCTCTGTTGAGGTCAGGAAAGCGATTCCGCTCCCTGAAGACCAACACAGAGAGACTGAGGAGGAGCTTCTTCCCGCAGGCGATACGGTCTCTCAATCACACCACCACACAGTACTGACCCACACATATGGTTCTTACACACACACTGGACTTTCTGGACTTTGGTTTTGCACAACACTGGTCACTATATTCTTCATTTCCGGTTAATACTTGTACAGCTGCTGTTATTGTGTATATATTTATTTATATTTAGATTTCTTCATACATTCTTATATAGTTCTATATTGTGTATTGTGTATTTTGTTGTACAGTTATTTTATTTAACTTTAATTTATATATTTTATCTTATTCTTCCCAGTTAAATTTACCCTTCATTCTTTTCATATTTATTTCCTATCTTATTCATAGCCTTTTCCTTTTTTGTTCTCTTTAGGTCACGAGCAGTTGTCCAAGCATTTCCCTACATATCGTACTGTGTATGACTGTGTACGTGACAAATAAAATTTGAAATTTGAATTTGAATTTGAATTCCAAAGTTTTCATCTTGTACCTTCTCAGAGCTCTGTATGCTTGCAGAGACCCCTACAGTAGGGAAACATGCAAAACGGTGTCCAAACCTTTGTATTTTAGCTTTATGTCTTACACAGCATCCCAACTCTTTAGTTAACTTAATAACTTTAGCTAAAGTGAATAGTTAGTCTAATTCATTAGTGCAGCATTACTGGATCACCTCTGTTTGAAGTGATATAATATGATATACAACTATCACTGTGTTTAACTACCATAATAATTCTTAGGGTACTGAGTGCATGCTTAATTAGATTTTTTTTTTTTAAAACATACTGCTCCATTACTATGTTTGACAGGCTGAAGTTGTCGGGTCACCTCCTAAATCGACCATCTTTTACAGGTGTTTTGTGCCAGAAATGGAGTGTCCACTGAAGACTGAAGATACTGAATCTCTACGCCTTGCCATTGATCCTAAGAACGCATCATTCAATCAGAGCTCCCTGACCTGCTGTCCATCTACACCAAGCGGTGCAAGTCCAAAGCTAGGAAGATTATGATGGACCTCTCCCATCCCAACAATGGACTCTTCTCACTGTTGAGGTCTGGGAAGCGCTTCCGCTCCCTTAAGGCCAAAACAGAGAGAATGAGGAGGAGCTTCTTCCCCCAGGCTATTCGGGCCCTGAACCAGGTGTAGGACTGGACTCTCCCAAACACGTCACTATAAGACTGGACTCTCACACACGTCACCACACGCACCACCACACATTTCCTATAATCCTATAATTCCTATAATTTATAATCCTTATCTTTATAATCTCTTCTGCTATTTGCACATTCTTTACTGTAAATTCCTAAGTTAATTTGTAAATTTTTGTAGTAAATTGTAAATATTGTAAAACTTTTCTTTTGTCATTTAATGGTCGGGCATTGTACAGCTACAAGCATTTCACCCCCATGTCATACTGTGTATGGTTGTGTGTGTGTGACAAATAAAATTTGAATTTGAATTTGAATTTGATCCCTCTTGTGCCTTCATCTAGACAAGAGACATTAACTTACCCACTCTCATATGCTCTGTACCTACATCACCTTCCCTGACAGTCGTAGCTTGGCTCATCTGAGGGTGAAATTATAAGAATGTGTTATTTTGCAAAGTACTCTCTAGGGTTCCTAAATAAAATATGGCATTGAGGTCATTTCTTTTGAATTAATCCCTTCTTCTGAAATATAAGAACCTCTCCTGGTTTTAATGGCACTTTGGATTTCCTTACTTTCTGTTCCACTCCCAACCCCAAATAGATGCTGACAAGCTGCCACAGTAACATGGAAGAGGGAAAGAAGTTGGAAAGGACTACTACAAATAAACCTAATGCCTAACAATGTAAAATAAGAACAATAATAATAATAATAATAATAATAATAATAATAATAATAATAATAATAATAATAATAATAAAGATAAGATGAAGTAACAAGTTTTTAGTATTTTGTTTATTCCAAATGATCATCCAGATATCTGTGACATGTGATGACAAACACCATAATGGAAGGCCTTAGTCATCACATGCTTAAACTCATATATTTTTGCATATGCTGAACAGGCAGTCAGACATGCTGTCAGTTGAAGAATCCACGAGTTTCTCTGTGAATTTCCCATTACGTCGTTGCGCACTTGGTGCTTGCTTGGAAGTTTAGGGGTTTTTTTCGCTGTAAAAAGTTTTCTTCCCACGCACAACGGACGCTAATGTTTTTGTCACTTTTTATGGAATCAAACTCAAAATAAGGTCAGTACTTCCACGCTTTAAACGCTGCACGCTCATACTCTCACCCACAATCAATATATGATCCCTTGTCGATCTGCACACAGCTGTTGTCACTAACAGTGCACTTGCTTACGTCACTGTCATGAGACATTCTCGCAAAAAAAAAAAAAAAAAATCACGGTTTTAGTAACGCAGCGTTCCTACGGGAAAGTAACGGTAATCTAATTACGATTTTGCAATAGTAATCCCTTAATTTACTCGTTACTTGAAAAAGTAATCAGATTACAGTAATCTGATTACTTTTGATTACTGTAAAAAGTGATTACTTTTTACAGTACGGGGTGAAGTCAGCAGGAAGTCACGTTACTGCCCATCTCTGCTCGTGACTTCCTGCTGAGCTAAAGCCTCAGTATGTTTCTGTAGTTTAAATAGATGAGACATCATTCATACATTTGGGTGTGTTTGTGTGTAATATATTCAGCTTTTATTTATTTCAGTTTGAACACTGCATGTACTGTGAAACTCTTTATTTATATAACAGATTTTATTCTTTTATTATTAATGATAAAATTAATGAGTTTTTCTGTACAGATTAATTTTCTGTAGTTGTCTGTTGTTTTTTGTTTCCTGGTGTTTCATGAATAAAACGGAATAATCTGATCTGGAATCAGTCCACAGTAAAACAAACGCACTGAGCAAACATGTAATCTGAACTAAAGTTCAGTCAACTGAACCAAAAATCAAACTGAATATTATCATGGATCATTTTCTGTGACAGTGCCTCTAATTTAATTTATCCAAATGAAACTGTTCACACAGTTTGGACTCTTTATGATCCTCAACACCAGTTTTAATGTAGAGATCATATTTTAAAGTGATTATGGTATCACTGTGATCAAGTCCAGACATGCAGAATGTGCACTCTTTAAGAGGAGCTGAGGAGGAGGACTTTTTTGCATTTCTTTTTTTTTTAAACTCAGCTTCTTTTGTTCCACTTATATAAAACTAACTGGTTTTTTGGCCTGCTGATGAGCAGGAGTGCCACAGTGAGCTCACAGGGCGGCATGGAGGCAGGGAGGGAACGGGACTGTTTAAATGAGGGAGACCTGTCTTATGTTTCCGCAGTGAGAAGGAGCGAGAGCTGAGAGAGAGTCGGAGAGGCTGCGTCCAAGGCGGGTGCCAAAAACCACAAAAGGAAAAATATTATTTTTCAATAAAGGACAGTTCAAGCACAACTCAGTCATGTGTGCGTGGGTCCTGTGTTACACACGGGAATGTTTCCAACTCAGAAAAACTATAATAAAAGCTGTTAGTCGCTCTGTCCCTCTCTCACTTTGAATTTTCCAAACAATACAAAAAGGTGTTCGACTGCTTCCTTTAATGTTTCCTGTAGCAGAGGAGACACTGGAACATCATTCATGAAAAAAAGAAACTAATGCTGCCTCACAGTTCAGTTTCGCTGTCAGACCAAACAGTCAGCATGACAGATATTGTTATCACAATGATGGGAGTGAAGAGTGTAGCAGTGTAACTCAGTCTGTTATCAGTTTGTGTTTTATTATTAAATTATCTGATATTAAATTATCCACCTGATAGAGGAGGACCTCCGTCTTCCTTCCTTCCTTCCTTCCTTCCTTCTTATTTTCCCTCATTACACAAATACGGCTACTCCAAGTGCTCAGAGGCTACAAACTGAGAGACTCGTGTGGTGGATAAGTTTGTCAAAACAGCATCACAGATGTTTGACTGATTTGCATTTCAAATGTATTTCTCCAAGATCTTGCTTAAAGAGGGAAGCTTGGAAATAGGTCTATAATTTGACATAACAGAACTATCAAGGCCAGGTTTCTTAAGGGTTATGACTGCATAACCCACTAGGAACTTGACTGGTTAACAGACTAGTATTGATAATTTTCAGGATGTAAGGTCCAATGGTAGGAAATACCTTTTGGAGAAAGTGGGGAGTAACAACATTGTTCAGGGAACTACAGCACTTTGCATGTACAACCAACTTCTCTAAATCAAGCAGAGAAACTGGTGCAGACACTGTCTGCTGTGTGTCAGCTGTTCGCTGTACCCACACGTTGCTTTCATTTTAACATTCATTTTATCTTAGGTGCAAACAATGAGGTGATCTCCACCTCTTACCTTTTTTAAACATCACCCTATGCAAATTGTAAACAGACTTTGCATGTGTCTTCTTCCTGTTCAAAACTCTACACACCACTCACGACAAACCTGTTTTAAAGACTTTGTTTGTCAGATATGAAGAGGGGGGGAGAGACTAAAAATAACAACTGGTCGGAGAAACAGACATCAGTGACTAAACAAACTTCATAATTTAAGACTCTCAATGATTCTGCGCCTCTTTTCTTTAGCAGAACTGTCACTCTCCTCCACCATTAGGTGTGCTCGTTCAACCCACTGTTCGAATGTCTCTTCTCCAACTGGTGTTGGTATTGTGCCTGAGAACATTCTGAGTCTACGATAACTACTGCCTTCACTGGAGGGTCTCTCCATCTTTGCCAACAAATCGCCCACAGCACGGATTATCGACTCTGCAGAGTTACCATTCTCCTGTGCCTCTGCCCCGCGTTTCGATTTACTCTGGGAAAAATCCTCACGAGGCGAAGCTTCAGCTGTCACTATGATGGACCACGGCTCACCAGCCCCCGTGGGATTCTTGTGGCATCTACTGTCTCTTTGGTTTCACACAGGACAGTTAGCCTATCAAGCGCTTTGTTGTATCTCCGGCCTCTGACCCACACTCGACCCAAAGCTTTAACACTCTCCAGAGTGTGCTCTATTTGGTCTATCTCCACTCCTTCGGGAGTAAGCACCATCAGTGTGTGAGCCTCATCTAAGGTCTCTCCACGACTCCATTCCTGAAGCTCCTCGAACAACTCAGAGTGCATAGCTTGAACATCCATGACCAAACAATATCAAAGTTACTGCTTTTATCTCAAAATACATGTGCTTGGGAACTTCAGACTGAAACAACAAAAGATCCCAGTGGTGCCTCCATTTTATGTAGCGCCCCTGACTGTGTACTCCACTATAGCCGGGTACGCCCTGAGTTCTAGTTATCTTAAACTTACTTAGTTGCCCTCAGTGAAAGTTCAATTCAATTCAATTCAATTTTATTTATATAGCGCCAAATCACAACAAAAGTCGCCTCAAGGCGCTTCATAGATACAGAGAAAAACCCAACAATCATATGACCCCCTATGAGCAAGCACTTTGGCGACAGTGGGAAGGAAAAACTCCCTTTTAACAGGAAGAAACCTCCGGCAGAACCAGGCTCAGGGAGGGGCGGCCATCTGCTGCGACCGGTTGGGGTGAGAGAAGGAAGACAGGATAAAAGACATGCTGTGGAAGAGAGACAGAGGTTAATAACAGATATGATTCAATGCAGAGAGGTCTGTTAATACATAGTGAGTGAGAAAGGTGACTGGAAAGGAAAAACTCAATGCATCATGGGAATCCCTCGGCAGCCTACGTCTATTGCAGCATAACTAAGGGAGGATTCAGGATCACCTGGTCCAGCCCTAACTATATGCTTTAGCAAAAAGGAAAGTTTTAAGCCTAATCTTGAAAGTAGAGATAGTGTCTGTCTCCCGAATCCAAACTGGAAGCTGGTTCCACAGAAGAGGGGCCTGAAAACTGAAGGCTCTGCCTCCCATTCTACTTTTAAATACTCTAGGAACAACAAGTAGGCCTGCAGAGCGAGAGCGAAGTGCTCTAATAGGGTGATATGGTACTACAAGGTCATTAAGATAAGATGGGGCCTGATTATTTAAGACCTTGTATGTGAGGAGCAGGATTTTGAATTCAATTCTGGATTTAACAGGAAGCCAATGAAGGGAAGCCAAAACAGGAGAAATATGCTCTCTCTTTCTAGTCCCTGTCAGTACTCTTGCTGTAGCATTTTGGATTAGCTGAAGGCTTTTCAGTGAGTTTTTTGGACATCCTGATAATAATGAATTACAGTAGTCCAGCCTGGAAGTAATAAATGCATGAACTAGTTTTTCAGCGTCACTCTGAGACAGGATATTTCTAATTTTAGAGATGTTGCGCAAATGGAAGAAAGCAGTCTTACATATTTGTTTAATATGTGCTTTGAAGGACATGTCCTGGTCAAAAATGACTCCAAGGTTCCTCACAGTGTTACTGGAGGCCAAGGTAATGCCATCCAGAGTAAGAATCTGGTTAGATACCATATTTCTAAGATTTTCAGGGCCGAGTACAATAACCTCAGTTTTATCTGAATTAAGAAGCAGAAAGTTAGCGGCCATCCAGGTCTTTATGTCTTTAAGACATTCCTGCAGTTTAACTAATTGGTGTGTGTTATCTGGCTTCATGGACAGATAGAGCTGGGTGTCATCGGCATAGCAGTGAAAATGTATGCTATGTCTTCTAATGATGCTGCCTAAGGGAAACATGTATAATGTAAACAGAATTGGTCCTAGCACTGAACCCTCTGGAACTCCATAATTAACCTCAGTGTGTGAAGAGGACTCTCCATTTACATGCACAAATTGGAGTCTATTAGATAGATATGATACAAACCACTGCAGTGCAGTACCTGTAATACCTACAGCATGTTCTAATCGCTCTAATAGAATATTATGGTCAACAGTATCGAACGCTGCACTAAGGTCTAGCAGGACAAGCACAGAGATGAGTCCACTGTCAGAGGCCACAAGAAGATCATTTGTAACCTTCACTAAAGCTGTTTCTGTGCTGTGATGAGTTCTGAAACCTGACTGAAACTCTTCAAATAAACCATTCCTCTGCAGATGATCTGTTAGCTGTTTGACAACTACTCTTTCAAAGATTTTTGATATGAAAGGAAGGTTGGAGATTGGCCTATAATTAGCTAAGACTGCTGGGTCTAGAGATGGCTTTTTTAGTAAAGGTTTAACTACAGCCAGCTTGAAGGCCTGTGGTACATAGCCGATTATTAGAGATAGGTTGATCATATTTAAGATCGAAGAATTAATTACTGGCAGGACTTCTTTGAGCAGTTTTGTAGGAATGGGGTCTAAAAGACACGTTGAAGGTTTGGAGGAAGTAATTATTGAAGTTAACTCAGAAAGATCAATTGGAGAAAAAGAGTCTAACTTAACATCAATGGTACTAAGAGTAGCTGTAGATAATATTACATCTGTGGGATGATTACTGGTAATTTTTTCTCTAATGATAAAAATTTTATTTGTGAAGAAGTTCATGAAGTCATTACCAGTTAACGTTAAAGGGATTGTTGGCTCAAAAGAGCTCTGACTTTTTGTCAGCCTGGCTACAGTGCTGAAGAGAAACCTGGGGTTGTTCTTATTTTCTTCAATCAGTGATGAATAGTAAGATGTTCTGGCTTTGCGGAGGGCTTTCTTATAAAGCAGCAAACTATTTCTCCAGGCTAAATGATGATCCTCTAAATTTGTGACACGCCATTTCCTCTCCAGATTACGAGTCATCTGCTTTAGGCTACGTGTTTGAGAATTATACCACGGAGTCAAATACTTCTGATTAGAGACCTTAGTTTTCACAGGAGCTACAGTATCCAGAGTCGTACGTAGTGAGGAGGTGAAATTATTAACAAGATAATCTACCTCTGTTGGGGTAGCGTTCAGATAGCTGCTCTGCTCTGTGTTGGTACAGGGCATTGAAGATGATAACAGTGGGTGGATTATATTCTTAAACTTAGTTACAGCGCTTTCAGAAAGACATCTACTTTGATAAAGTCTACTCTCCACCGCTGTGTAATCAATTATTGTAAATGTAAATGTTATCAGGAAATGATCAGACAGGAGAGGGTTTTCAGGAAACACTGTTAAATGTTCAGTTTCTATGCCATATGTTAAAACAAGATCTAGAGTGTGATTAAAGTGGTGGGTGGGTTCTTTTACATTTTGAGAGAAGCCAATTGAGTCTAATAACAGACTAAATGCCATGTTGAGGCTGTCACTTTTAGCATCTACATGGATGTTAAAATCACCCACAATAATTATTTTATCTGAGCTCAGAACTAAATTAGATATAAAGTCTGAGAAATCAGACAGAAACTCTGTGTAAGGCCCAGGTGGACGATAGATGATAACAAGTAAGACTGGTTTCTGAGTTTTACAGCTAGGGTGGACAATGTTAAGCATCAGGCTTTCAAATGAATTAAAAGTCTGTCTTGGTCTTTCATTAATTAATAGGCTGGTGTGAAAAATTGCTGCCACACCGCCCCCTCGGCCTGTGCTTGGAGGTTTCCGGTAGTTAGAATGACTCGGGGGTGTTGATTCATTTAAACTAACATAATCATCCTGCTGCAACCAGGTTTCTGTAAGGCAGAGTAAATCAATTTGTTGATCAATTATTAAGTCATGTACTAACAGAGACTTGGAGGAGAGAGACCTAATATTTAATAATCCACATTTCACTGTTTTACTCTTTGGTTCAGATGTGGATACTGTATTGTTCTTTCTTTGTAATTGTTTATGTTTAAGTCGTTTGTTGCTGGTTTTTAGTTTGTTTTTGTCTTTTTGGAAGCTGACACAGTCTCTATGGAGATGGGTTTTTGGGGGGGTAGCAGGAGGAGAGAAGCTGCAGAGAGGCGTGTAAGACTGCAACTCTGCTTCCTGGTCCCAACTCTGGATAGTCATATTTTGGGGGGTTTAATAAATTTGTCCATATTTCTAGAAATGAGAGCTGCTCCATCCAAAGTGGGATGGATGCCGTCTCTCCTAACAAGACCAGGTTTCCTCCAGAAGGTTTGCCAATTATCTATGAAGCCCACATCGTTTCTGGGACACCACTCAGACAGCCAGCAATTTAAGGAGAACATGCGGCTAAACATGTCACTCCTGGTCTGATTGGGGAGGGGACCAGAGAAAACTACAGAGTCCGACATTGTTTTAGCAAAGTTGCACACCGATTCAATATTGATTTTAGTGACCTCCGATTGGCGTAACCGGGTGTCATTACTGCCGACGTGAATTATGATTTTACTGAATTTACGTTTACCCTTAGCCAGCAGTTTTAAATTTCCTTCAATGTCGCCTGCTCTGGCCCCTGGAAGACAATTGACTATGGTTGCCGGTGTCTCTAGCTTCACATGTCTGAGAACAGAATCACCAATTACCAGAGTTTGACCCCCGGCGGGTGTGTCACCGAGTGGGGAAAAATGGTTAGACACATGAACGGGTTGGTGGTGTACCTGGGGCTTCTGTTTAGGACTATGCTTCCTCCTCACCGTGACCCAGCCGCCCTCTTTCCCCAGCTGCTTGGGGTCTGCCGGGGAACAGCTAGCGGGGCCTATGCTATCTTCGGCTGCACCAGCTACAGGGGCCTGGCTAGCTACAGGTGAATGAAGGGTGCAAAGCCGAGTCTCCAATTCAGTAATCCTGGCCTCCAGAGCTGCAAATATGCTACATTTGTTACAGATATCATTACTGCTAAAGGAGGCCGAGGAGTAACTAAACATCTGACACAATGAGCAAGAAAGTGCAGGAGGGACAGGTGAAGTAGCCATGGTGCTAACGAGTCGGCTACGAGCTAAGCTAAGCTAGCGAAACAGTACAGAGACAGTGAGTGAATACTTTGGCTATAAATTAGGTAGTGAGTACACAGAAAGTGTGCTTCGGATGAAGCACGTGAAAATTATACTATGAAAGAAGAATGTATTTAAAAGTTGTTAATTAAATTTCTAAGCAAATAAGCTACTCAGAAACACCACTGTGTTTGAGCAGGAACAGGAAGTGATACTCTACCACAGAGCGAGCGAACACCAAATCAGGGGAACTCATCAGTTCCCCTGATTTACACACGTATAACACACAGATACACTTTTACCTTACTTTGAACTATAGATAAGAAACAGTACTAGACACGAAATCTTATGTTTAAACCAAGCAGGTTTACTGAATGAACTGGTAAACACCCAATAAATGAATAAAGTAAGAAGTCTCTTGCAATGACAAAATATAACAATAATAACAGTTACACAGTTCTTTACTGTAATGGGCCCCACACACACACTCTCTCACACCACCCAGTTTCCCGATTCCCCTCGGTGCAGGCCTGGATCGATGCTAGGGTGCATAGGAACCAACGGTCCTAAAAGAAAACAAAATGGTGCTCCTACCTGGAAACCTTAGTCTTTTGTCCACAATACACTCACGGCACGCCGAGAGGTCCGTCCCTTGGGTCGCTGAGCTGCACGCTTACTCCTTTTAAGCAGTAAACCTGATCGGCCCGCTTTGGCAGTCAGTAGCCTCCCACTCTGTGCAGGTCAGGTGACGCCCAGCGAAGTCCGCCTTTATGGCTAACTCCGATTAGCCAAGTTAGCACGCCGCTAACTAGGGATATTTCGAGGCAACAGTGCAAACCAGTCCGGGCTGCACCACCTCACAGTCACGCTCTGTTACTCAGCCGTGGGATAATTTATCCTCACTGGCTTTAGTCTTTCTGAAAGATACACACTGTTTAAACATCTGAATGCAATATCAATGCTGTAGATTATATTATTAGTGCAATGGTAATGATGATGATTATTAACAATAGCAGCAAAATAATTTCTCTGATCTCCACACTTCCCCTTTTGACCCTCTTTTTCCCTAAAAAAAAAAAAAAGAGGGTCACTACACTTGTTTCATTTCTGTGACATCCATCCTCTTGCTGAGCAAATCAGACAACAACCTCATGTCATCTAAGTGGTCCAATAATAAACACCAGCTCCCACTCGAGAACACTCCATGCGTAATATTAGGTTTTTTCCCTCTCTTGTGGTCCATCATGCTGCGGGCCTCCAGGATCCTCACACCCTGTGGTCGCCGAGATCTCCTGCAAAGGAAACAAAACACCTTCTCCTGCACCTCCCTAACTCATCATGTTTGGGACTCTTTAATTAAAAGCATGATCCTAATTATGTTCTTGACTTATTGACTTGTATTTATATATATTCTTCAACGTTACTCATCATTTTAACACTCTTAAAACGCTGCTTTCACGTCCCTGCATACGTTTCCTGTCGCTTGCCTTATCTGATCATCAACATCCTGTACACAAAACTGTCGCTGTTGCAAGTTCCTTAACAAGCAAATCATTATAAGCGCCTATTCTATTAACCCTTGTGCGCCCCAAGCGATCTAGGGAAAGAAGCAACGGCAGTGGTTGCAAAGCGGAGCGCGGGACAGAAAGGGAAGCCCCCCCCCAAAAAAAAACAACAACCAATAAAACCAAACCAAACCAAACCGGGGTGTGTTGTCGGCGTTGTCTCGAGGGGTCCTTAGGGACCCCAGCGGGAAGAACGGAGGGGAACAAAAAATGAAACAGGCTGGCGAGGGCCCTGGGGCGGTGTCGGTGGTGTTGTCCCGGGGGAGTGGGGGTCTCTCGGGACCCCGGCGAGAAGGGAAACATAGGAAAGGAAAGAGGAGGCTAAGAAACAAACTGGGGGAAGGTGGGGTGTTGGTGACGCAGGGGTCCGCGCGGACCCCAGCGTGACAAACGGAGAGTGTTTTTTTTTTTTCCGGTGTTGGGTTTTTTGCAAGAGGAAAAGGACAGGCAGGCACCACTAGCACGCCACACTACGCCGTGGCTCACACAAATAGAATACCCAAAAATACATGGGCTGTACATATGGTATGTTCATATATATATATATGTTCTACTACGCCGTGGCTAACACAAATAGAAAGAATAGCCAAATACATGGGCTGCACAGATGGTGTGTTCAGATATATTTATTCGGCAAGCAGACAATGTGTTACAGTATCATCATCATCATCATCATCATCATCACCATCACCATCATCATCATCATCATAACAAAAAGGAAAAGCGATATAATAACAAAAACCAAAAAAAACACAGGAAAAACAACGTCTCCCCGACCGGGGGTATTCCAACACCCCGGCCACACCCCTGGGGTCATGATGGACACACAAGGGTTAAAAGCTCAAAGAGAAAACAGCCAGTTTAATCAATTAAGTTTAAACATATAAGCAATTACTCATGCATACATTTCATCATAGCTAAACGCTGCCTTGAAACAACTCCTGTGTGTTAACACTAACTTCATTTTAATACTCACATTTCCTATGTTATAACCTGTTTTGATATAGCCTTTTTTACTTCATTTTGCTCCTTTTAATGTAACAATACCTTCTAATTCTAGTTTATCAGACTTAACCAAGATATATGCTTTCCTTCCTCTGGTCCTTCTTTAAAGCAAGAAACTCCTATTCAGTTCCTCTTTTCTGTCACTTGTTACAGAGCCAGCTCAAATTCAGTTAAAAGCTAAATGAATTTGAGGCCTTTTGCCTGGAATCAATACTGTCATGTGTGTTTATGGACTCTGTGTCTGTAAGCATGTGCAATCCTTCAATAACTCATATCATCCTCACAGTAGATTGGCTAATCATAGTGCTAGCCAAAGGCTCGTGACCCTCAAGAGACGAATTGAGCCACAACTCCTTTAAAGGCACAAAATGCAATATGTATAAAAAAAATCATTTCTACGTATAAGCTCTCCCCTTTATCCTAAAAATAAATCTATGTAATCTGTATCTGTATGTGTAAGCCTACATTATAACTGTCACGGCTAGGAAGGCGAACCGTGTGGTGTGGAGGAAGGAGGACCCAAGATGCAAGCAGTGGATGAAAATGCTAGTGAAGTTTATTTACAAGGTGTAGTGGCAAACAAGCAGTGGGGGAGGACAAATAACTGAAGACACCTAAACTGGGAGAACTAAAATAACAGACCTGGTAGCATACGACAAAGGGCAGAGAGGCAGACGACACGCAGGACACCGAGTAACACAGACTGACACAGAGGAACACAGACAAACCAGCAACAGGCAGGAGAACACACAGGGGTTAAATACACACACCAGTAATCAGGGGATGAGAGACAGGAGGGCAACACAGCTGGGAGGAATCAGAGCTGACGGGACAGGGGAAATATAAACTGAACATACTCACATCAGACAGAGACCTTCACAATAAAACAGGAAACTCAGACACGGGGAACCAAAGAAGACGCAGAACTAAACAGACAGCTTCACAAACAGACGGGGTGACACCATAGACAGACAGAGACACAGACGCAGACTCAAAGGCAGACTCACATAGAACTCAAACAACAATAATCATCATCATCATCATAATAAACTAGAAAATGATAATAAACTAAAAGTGCTGGGTCACCGACCCAGGACCATGACAATAACCACTTCTTCTAGAAACCAAAAAGAAATCAAACCTTTTCTACTCCTACAACCTGGATGTTTCCTCTTTTGCGTTAGGCATTCTCCCAACAATATACTATAATACCATAATCTAACCCCAGTCAATAAAACAGAAATTTTCTCTGGTAAAAGAAAAGTATACCATTTCTCTTTCTGGCCAATTGTTTGTCCACATTTAATCATCCCAACTTTAGTCCAGTCACACACATTCACTCACATGCATTCACACCATATTTTTTGCTAATAGTGGAGCCTCCCGCGCAAGTGATCAGATTCTCCACCCTTGGCAAAATTAGCTCATTTATTTTTTTTTATTTTGTCATAGTAAAATAGTTCTTTATGCTTTTGGACGTGATTGAATTGCTACAATCCTTTTAGACAGGGACTTACGACCTGATCAGTCCCCCTCCGGTAGCTTTTTCCTCAGACAGTTGTAATCTGGAAAGCCCACCTTATATTTGCTCTCCCGAGAATTTTCAGCGCTGTTATTCACTGTTGCAGGCCTGCTTAGAACAAAAATGAGAAAAAGCAAGCTGATTATTAGCTCATCAAAGCACAAAACAAAATCACCTGACAGGTTTTCTAAGTGCACTGTTACAAAAATAATGGGCCCAATTCTAGACATGTCCATGTTTAATAAAACTCCCTCTATTAAAAACAAAAAACAAAAACAACCCGAACCTAACTTACAGAATCAACCCCTCACCACAACAACCTCAAAAAGCTTAAACACACTGACACTCCCAGGTCAACTGACATAATTTCACCTCCTCAATACACCGAAAATCTTGTTAAAACCACACAATTTGCACACAACAATCACCCCCTTTATGTACTTTAACATACTTAGATTCAGTATAAGATATTAACCCCCTTACGACAACACTAAACTATAAATTTCCTATCCAAATCTGCACTCCTCTTTTCTGCTACGCTTCCTCTCCTGAAAGCCTCAGTCACACGCACACAGGAAGCTCCTTCGTCACCACTCACTGTAACTAATTTGCATACTGAGTCATATCTCAATGAGTTGCCGTAACAAGAGAAACATATGTTTAAACATTACCAACTTATTAAATTATTTTATTTCTTTCTACAGTGATCACTGGTTTTGATCACTCAGTACCAGAGCACTCCTAAGTCACTCTTTTAAAACTACTTTAATCACTTCTTTGTTTTTTCCATAACTCACTCGCTTGTCATATAGCATCTTTGAGTTATTCCTCAACTTCAAACTCAAATGTATTTTATTAAACATTCACACCATTCTATCACTCATACAAATAGCAAGCTGATCTTCATTGCGTATGTTTGTGTTCTTAGCCAGGTTTAATCAATGTCTATGCATTAATCTCCACGAGCTTGTCCTTGTAAGGTTAATGCATTTTCTGCTTGTGTATGTGAATTTGCATATGTTGCTTTTGCAGTGTTTCAGACTCCTGCACAATTCTCCACTTAAGCCGTCAGTTTTCTCTTTCCCAAATTTGCTAACCCAAATTTTAAGTTCCCACCTTATTAACAGCATTCCTGGTCCTCAACCATAGGTCGGAGTTTGCTTGTGAGGTTCAGGGACACATGGTGCTGTGAACAATTCAACCAGAAACTTGCCTTGACATATCCAGTCATGTTAACCTATAAGTTTCTTCCGACCGCTGCATGTGGAGAATTGATCCAGGTCTGTTTCGCCCCTGAAGAAACACAACTGAGACATTTTCATTATTATCATGAGTACTTAAACTACCCGTTTCCCTCTCTCTGGTCAGAAATACCAACTTATGTCATGTGTATAAGTGTAAGCATGTCTTCATTGCGTTTTTCTATGTATTCTTGTTAATGTTCAATGAGTGTAAGCTGCTTTCTTCATTGCCTCTGTATGTTATGTTATAATCAGGTTTAATTCATGCATCTTTTCACTGATTTCCTAATTCAAAACTATCTCACTTCTAATTCTTTACAAAAATAATTTCACATGTAACAATTTGTGTATGTGTGTTTTCTATTTTTGTTTACCTCTTTAGTTTTCTCTGGTGGACATCTCTGAACACCATCATGAGTTCAGGCTTCAATTTCAACCCAATTATACCCTCTATTCTCGCACTAGAACTCCTCTGGACATCACCTTCCCACTGGCCCCTGTGCTCTTCTCACAGTGTCCTTTGTTGTCTTGAAATCTCCAGCAAACACAGTCTGTTTCTTCTCTGTTTCTTCTCCGTTGATCTTTTCAGTATTTTCCTATTGGATTAACCCAGCCTGGCAAAATATCACATTCAGTGCCTTTAAACAGTTATGTCACACTGTTCCTACCAGCCTGCAGTACACTGTCCATCTTTTCATCACGTGGTTTCTTCTTCTCTGTTCATCCTTTCAGTCGTCTCTTTCAAGATTACTCCAAGCATGGCAAATCTGACAATCAGTGTCCAGTGCTTTTCCACAGTCCATTATCCCACTGTTCAACTGCCCAGCCTGTAATTTACAGTACATGTTGCATCACGTGCTTTTCTTACATGCTGCTGCTGGTGTCGTCAGTGTGGTTTCAGTTGCACTGCCTTTTGCCTGCTGTTAATTCTTCAAGTCTACAATGTTCTGTCGGTCTTCATCAGGAGATTAACTGTCCTTTGAGCTTCTTTTGTTAAGTGGGTTAGAGCTCTGGGTAGCTCCCCAGCTGGGTCTAGACTGGGTCTAGAGAGTATTTTAAATTCAGGGAATTTAAAATAGAAAGTAGCTCATCCACAGAAGGACTGGTAGCTCCCCTTACGATAAGGGTTCAGATCGCGCGAACAGGTGTGGGATTAGAGCTCTGGGTAGCTCCCCAACTGGGTCTAGACTGGGTCTAGAGAGTATTTTAAATTCAGGGAATTTAAAATAGAATGTAGCTCGTCCACAGAAGGACTGGTAGCTCCCCTTATGATAAGGGTTCAGATCGCGCAAATAGTTGTGAAATGTGTGTGTTTAGTTAGTTTGTTTGTTTGCTTGTTTTAATCAATTTTAAATCATACTTTTTATTTGTTTTTGTTTCTAATGTCTCTGTAAAGCACTTTGAATCACCTTGTTGTTGAATTGTGCTATACAAATAAATTTGCCTTGCCTTGCCTTCTTCTCAGGATGGGGGCCAAGTGGGAGGTCAAGCTGTAAAATTTTAAGCCAAAATCTGGCCTATTTTCCTCCCAATTCTGTTAATCTATGGTTTTGCCGCTGTACTCAAAATTTCAGGTTGAGAAAAGTCCACCTTTATTTATTTGTAACCTGTATTGACACACTAAAGCATACAATTAATATCCTTTTCATTTCTTTTCTTGAAACCTCCATTTGCTCCATCTGCATAGAATCTGTTTTTCTCTCTGGGTGCTCACTTGTCACAGTGAGTCTCCTTTTATGGGCATGCACAGTTCCTGTCACAGAAACGCTTCCTGTTACTCACACAGCACTCAGAGCCATATTTCCTGTTTCTCTCTTTTGTGTTTCTACAGGCTAATCAAACTCATTTTTTTATTTACAATCTACAAACCCTCTGTAATTCTACTAACTTTTGATCTAAAAATTTTTTCGCCCATCAACCCTTATTTCACGCACACACTTTTAACTATACTAAATTCTTTTGCATTTGTCAAATCGTCTCACACACACCGCCTTTTCTCTCACACTTCCACTTCTGCACTCACTCTACTATCAACTTTCTTAGTGTTATTATTATTTATTATTTTGTACAAATCACACCCAATCACTCAAAACCTACTACTCACAGCATTCACACACTTAAACTGTGTCAGGAGTTTAGGAATATAACTCAAAATACGCTTTCCTAAGAACATTTTAGACATGCCTCTCATAATCAGAAAGAGCAAGTCAAAAAGAAAAACAATTGAAACCTCTATTAATTCTCACAGCACACACATAGAATAGAAAAAAATAAAACACAGCAGCAATTATTGCTGGAGAGAGGTTACTACTGAAAATAATATGTTAGTCTTAAGTATATACAATGCACTCAACATATTTATATATCTACATCCAAACTCAGTCAATTACTATACATCCACTACGGCAACTCAAAACTTTATTTATAACCCTCTAATAAACATAAATGGCGTCTTAAACACACATTCAACAATGTTTGCAGCAGTATTTGTAAAACCAACTGTGGTTTAAACAGTTCACTGCTTACTCATTTGCATTTTCACACACCATCTAAAAATAGCAGCAGACAGTCAATGCATTACTGACTCGACACACAGCCTCCTCTCACACTAAACTCTCTTATTTTATATTACAAAGACGTCTTATATTTACAACCACTGTCAGATCTGTCAGCTTTAGCGCCTAAACAATTTCGACAAATTTAAGTTAACGGTCCAACCGATAAAGTTCAACTTTTTTGTGATCAATTAACCAGTATCTGTCCAACAATTTCTGGCCTCATCTCTAAAATCCCTAACTCAATTTAAAAGCGTCAACCAACCCAAACTTTGCCTCAAGCTCTATTTTTGGCATTTCACAGCCAAGGCTTACCCCGAAGTTTTAAGTTAAAGTTATACGCCCGAAGTCCAACTTCTGCTGGCCAAAAAAGCGCAGACTACCTTTCCAAACGGTAAAGTGGTCCAACCACTAGCTTATTCGAGGATGCCCTGTACCCCACAGTTAAGCCACACTGAACTAACCCTCTTCGCCGAGAGGTCAATGTCGCGCATCCACGACAAGGAGGGAGCGTAACCTCCGGGCTATGCACTTCCTATCAGTCCAACTGACGTTCTTGAATAATTTATAATACTTTAGAACAACAGTAAAACACCCAAAAAAAAGTGTAAGACTGAAGCAGGTCCAACCTTATAACCAATAGGGGCCCTAACCCCAAACAATAACCAAATTCCCTAATATACTAAAATCACTCAGCAGTCCAACTGCTTTACACGGTCCAACCGTATTAAATCCTTTAGCGGTCCAACCGCATTCAGTCATTTAAATCCTCAGTACTGTCATGAGATTTTCATCAAAAACAAAACAGACATTTACCGGCAACTTTTACTGAATACACATTTAATTTTATCATCCAATTCAGCACACTTCGGATAAAATCAACAGGCCTGTGCCTACCTCTTTTATAAAGGCGCCTATCCCCTCAGTTTGGTTGCCGGATCACGCCTGCCTGTCTGACCACCACGGACCACCAAATTTCTCCGTCTACACCTCCAACTCTCTCCCTCCTCAACCACCGTACGAAGCCCCAAATGTTAAGGTTCAAATATTGAGGAAGGAGAGTACAAACAACCAGGGTCCAGAAGAACTTGGTCAAACAATTGATTTTAATGAAATACACGCGTGGGGGGACCAGCTCCGTTCGCAGACAGCGCTGATCTCTGACTAATCAAAGCATAAGCATATATTTTATACCATCAGGGTTTGAATTTAATGACGCCCCCTCATGTGTCATCAGATACAATATATGCATACGTCAATTCAAAACCACAATGACTTTTAACACAGTTTGAAAAGGAACATTGTCTCTATCTTCATGGCAGATGTTTCCTGTCAACCTTTTGACTCCCGCTTCTCCAAACCCGCAGTTACAAGCAAACATGATTAACCGATGACCTATCAATGATTCTCTCTAACTGAGTGTGTGTGTGTGTGTGTGTGTGTGTGTGTGTGTGTGTGTGTGTGTGTGTGTCGTCCTTAAATGCTCTCTCATCTCACCCGTTGCACTTCTGACCTTTCACCAGAACAGAGGCTCATCCTTGCATGTAATCCTCAGAATAACCTGCACTTAGACTCTGCTTTCGGTTTGTGGGATTATAATATTATTTTATGCCATGTTAGACCCTTAATTAAAGATTGTGTATTATTATGTAGTTTTAGTTTGCATTATTCTCCTGAATTAGAAGAAGGTGATAACTATTGCATTAGTTAAACTGATTTGCATTACATTAGACTGCTGATTTATTGTGAATGAATGATATTGTTTTATGATGCATTATACTGCTGAGTTATAAGAAATACTGTTTGCAGTAAGTCATCGCCTTATTTGTCTGATTAGAAGAGAACAGAACATACTGGAGTTTTCTGCCCCATCTCAGCAGGAGCAGATAAACAGGGAGCCAAGGTCGTAGCTTAGGCACTGTGTGAGAGAAAGAATGTGAATGTTTAGGCTTTTATGATTAGGTGGGGACCACTAGAGGCTATAAGAGTTTGATCAATGCTCCACCATTTTGAGATCTGATGCTGTCTGCGTACGGTGTCCATCTCCCACGCGTGTGATCATTAAAATCATCGTTTGACTCAACCCGGCCGGACCAGTGTTGTTATTGTGGTTTTTCCTCTTGTATCCATCCCCAATATTTGAATCCATAACAGGTTTCAGTTCTGCAAATGGCACTGATAGGTTTGTAGCTTGAACCTATTCGCTGGAACGTTGAAGACAATATAATTACACAGCAAGCAAGACATGAAGTAGGCAAAGTTCTTCTTGTTACTCATGCATGAGGGAGACCTGCCTGGAGCCAAGTGTCGTTCCACCACTTGACCTCCGTCAGACTCTCAGCCAGGTTCCCCATAGCACTCCTTTTATTGTGGTTCCATGAATATGCATAGGGTCATTAACATATAACATCTTACATAGGTATACATGTGAACAAAGAATACTGTGTGTGTGTGTGTGTGTGTGTGTGTGTGTGTGACTTCCCTAAACCTGCTGGTCTGGAAGTCCAACAGTTCATCTAAACAAAAGGCACTTAGCCTAAAACAGATACAGCCACGTTTATCCTACCATAAAACAATAAAACAAGGTACGACCTCTTCCCATGCTCCCAGGATGTAGGTGTGCATTCCAGTGTGGAATACACACCGAGCCTTTGCAGCCTGCTAAAGATCACATATCCTATCACTACACAATTGATTATACACCTCTAAGCATATATGGTTAAATATTTCTAAGCATAAATGACAATCAACAATACAAAACCTAACAGGCACACTCTGCAAACCTGCAATTTCCTGTCAGCCTGTGGCTTAGTCTTTCTGAAAGACACACACTGTTTAAACATCTGAATGCAATATCAATGCTGTAGATTATATTATTAGTGCAATGTTAATGATGATGATTATTAACAATAGCAGCAAAATAATTTCCCTGATCTCCACAGTACGAAAGCGCTTAATAAACTGCTATGTTTGGTTAACACAGTTTGGATTAAGGGTGAGCTCCCAAGTACTTGGAAGGAGGCTGTTATTGTGCCAATAAGAAAACCCGGGAAGGATCCATCTAAACCAGATAGCTACAGACCAATTGCTCTTACATCAAATGTGTGCAAGTTAATGGAACGTATGATGATGGCAAGACTGTATTTTAAGCTGGAAAGAAAAGGGGCTTTTACCAAAGTGGTTTCAGGACAGCTCGTAACACAACTGATGCTATTGTTAGACTTGAGAATGTCGTTAGGAAAGCGCAGGCGACTAAATAGTCTGTTTTGGCAGTGTTTTTTGACATAGAAAAGACATATGATATGTTGTGGAGGGATGGGCTTTTACTCAAGTTGCATAAGTTGGGTATTGTTGGCAGGACATTCAATTGAATCCAAGACTTTTTATCTGGTAGGAAGATCCAAGTGCGAATTGGGTCTACAATTTCTAGTCAGTGCATGGTTGCACAGGGCGGTGCGATTAGTCTCCTGCTTTTTGTTATAATGATCAATTATGTTTTTTCTGATGTTCCTGAGGGAATTGGGAGGTCTTTCTTCGCTGATGATGGTGTGTTATGGAAATAAGGAAGAAATATTGAGCACCTAGTGGGCAAGGTTCAGGAGGCTGTGAATATGGTGGTTGAGTGGGGATTTGACTGGGGATTCAGGTTTTCGGTGGAAAAAAGAAAAATGATGTTCTTTACCAAAAGAAAAGTGAGTGAGACTTTGACATTGACACTGTATGACAAGGTAATTGGGAAAGTGAGCTCTTTTAAGTACTTAGGTGTTGTGTTTGATTCGAGACTGACATGGCGGGAGCATATTGATCGGATTGAAACCAAATGCAAAAAAGTTATTAATGTCATGAGGTGTGTAGGTGGGAGGGGTTGGGGAGCGAGCTCTTCTGCTTTGAAAAGACTTTACCAGGCATTAATTAGGTCGGTCTTTGATTATGCGTGTGTGGCATATGGTTCAGCAGCTCCTTCTGTGTTGAGACGTTTGGATGTTCTGCAATCGGAAGCCCTTAGAGTGTGCTGTGGAGCTTTTAAGACATCTCCAGTCAGTGCCCTACAGGTGGAGATGGGAGAAATGCCCCTAGATCTTAGGAGGAAGCAAGTGTCAGTGAATTACTGGGTTCTTGGTGGTCATGGTGACGCACATCCCACAAAGGAGGTACTTTTGGAATGCTGGGAGTATGGAAGAAGTCAGAAGGCTCATTTTGGAAAGGTGGGGAACCAGTGGTCAGGTGTATGACCCTAAAATATGTCCTGCAGTAGTGTTCTCTGTGGTTCCCCCATGGTTATTGGAGACCCCTCCTTTGGACTGGTACTTGCTGGATCTGAAGAGAACATTGAAAGGCAGAGTCGATCTTTTTTCAGCATTTCATTTTCACAGCTTGACTGCATACCCTGAGTGTATTCATGTGTTCACGGATGGTGCTAAAAGTCCAGTTACTGGATGTACAGGGTTTGGAATAGTAGTTCCGTCAAAAAATATTGGAATACACAGACGCACTTCGGATGGACTGGCAGTATACACGGTTTAAATGGTAGCAATTTTGGTAGCACTGAAATGGGTAGAGTGTTCAAAAATCAGGCAGGTGGTAGTGTGTTCTGACTCGGCAGCTGTTCTTTCAAGTCTACAATCGTTTAGTTCGAAGACAAGGCATGGCATGCTGTATGCTATTCTGGGGACTGTCAGCAGAATAAGGTGTTGTGGTGGCAATATTCACTTTCTTTGGGTGCCAGCTCATGTAGGGATCAGTGGAAATGAAAAGGTGGATAGGTTGGCGAAAAGAGCGTTGACTAAAAATAGGACTGAGATGGAAATTACAAGCAGTGGATCTGAAGCGAAAGGTGTTGTTTGGAGGCAGGTTGTTCAGGAGTGGCAGAAGCGGTGGGATTCAAGGAGTACGGGCAGGCAATTGTATCATCTTAATAAGGAGGTGGCAGTGAGTAGGTTGTATAGGGGTAATAGGAGAGATGAGGTGGTCATTACCAGGCTTAGACTGGGACATTGTGCATTAAATAAAACACTACAGATGATAGGAGAACATGAGGCGGGGCTTTGTGGAGTGTGCCAGGAGGAGGTGGAGACAGTAGAGCATGTAATACTGCGGTGCAAGGGTTATGATGTGGAGAGGTCAGTTCTGCAGAATAGATTGAAGGAGCGGGGAATTGGGGAATTTAATCGGAAGAGTGTGTTGGAGGTTAGTAGGGCACAGGTGAGGGAACTGGTGGGGTTTCTGAAGGCTATAGGTGTTTATGAAAGGGTGTAGGGTTTATTTTTTTTTGGGGGGGTTTTTTTTGATACAGCTTGTGAATGACCAACAAAACATTTTTTTCTCCTTCATTTCTGTCAAACAAAGCTGTATGTAACGTTTCTCGCGGTTAGTAACATGGTTGCTAGGCAACCTGAACAGCGCTACGAAGGCTAGACCGTCCCATTTCACAAGCCTCGCGCTTCCGCACTTCTCATACTTATAGTACGCACCGTACGTAGTACGCGTACTTCAAGCGTGCAGACCCTGAATTGGGACACAGCCATTGTCTCACCAATAGAATCCCTAACACCAGTAGAACCACAACACAGACCGATCCAACAGGTAACAACACATGGAAAAGGAATGAGGAATCAGCAGGAGTGGTTGTGGTAATGGCGTCTGATGTAGGTTAAGGTGTGGTGGTGTGTTTGTCTAAAATAAAGCAAACACAGTCCTTTCCTTTATTTTTTGGCTTTTGATTAAGTGCACAAATTTATCTTCAGGAAATAAGATTTAGGTGTCAAAGAAATAAAGATTCAATATTTGGGTTATAATTTGTTGTATATGATGATAATAATGATAATAATAATAATAATAGATAGTTTTTTAAATCTTTTGTTTTTGTATTATAATTTAACTTCTTAAATTTTATACAATGAGTTGAGTAGAGCACAGTAGAGTTTACTGGCACTCCTATCAAGAGAAATGTCACTCACAGGTTGATTAACTCATGCAGGCTGTTTAGTGCCAGCAGAAAGTGTTTTGACCATATTAACCAATAAAACCTCATTTAAAAAATAAAATTAAACTTTTAAACTTTTACATTTATATTTATATTTAAGAAAAATACAGTAAACATGCCCCAACCACCATACCACCACTGCTGTTTTTCACAGATGGGACCTGTCAGCATTGTCCTATGACCTGCACAGCTTGCAGTGTGCCCCTCCGTTCTCCTCCAGCCTTCTTAGTCATCCTGTGCCTTCAGCTTGGCTTACAGCTCAACCACCAGTGGAGTTACTGTGGCTCAAGCAGCCCCAGTAGCTTTTTTAATGTTTGATTTTCAGACCAGATTTGACCAATTACTTTTACAGTTTTGTAAAAAAAAAACAAAAACAAAGTGTAAAATCTATGGACTCTAAATTGTCTATGGACAAGTTGTCACGGCTGCCGAGGCAAGCCGTGTGGAATAAATGAGGATCCAATCGCAGGCAGTCGTGGAGAAGTGAAGGTGATTTATTGAACACAAAAAGAATGTGGACAAACAGCAAACGGGGCTCGAACTAAACTAAACTGGGAAACAACTAAACTACAGAGCACAAACCTGAATGAAAATGAGCAGAGGAGGATGACGATGAACAGCAGGGAGAAGACACGGTGGATACACAGACTGACACTGAGTAATACAGACGAACCGGCAACAGGCAGGAGAACACACAGGGCTTAAATACACACACCAGTAATCAGGGGATGAGAGACAGGAGGGCAACACAGCTGGGAGGAATATGGGCTGACGGGACAGGGGAAACGTAAACTGATCACACTCACATACGACACGGACCTTCACAATAAAACAGGAAACTCAGACACATGGAACCAGACAAGACATTGAACTAAACAGACAGCTTCACAAACAGATGGGGTGACACCATAGACAGACAGATACAGACGCAGACTCAGAGGCAGACCGAATATAACACAGAACTTAAACAATCATCATCTAGAAAATGATAACAAACTAAAAGCGCTGGGTCACCAACCCAGGACCATGACAGTACCCCCCCCCCCCCCCTTAAGGGCTGGCTCCAGACAGCCCAGCAGAAACACAAAAACCGACCAAAACAAAACAGAAAAGGACCCGACCAGGGCGGGCGGAGGGGGCCCAGGACGGAGGGACAGAGTCCAAAAAGGCCCAGATGGTCAAGTTCAGGAGGCCGACCATGCGAATGGCAGCGGGGCAGGTCCGGATGCCGGCCACGCAGTAGGCAGCGGCGTGGAAACAGTTCTGGGGGCCGACCGTGCGGACGGCAACAGCGGCGTGGAAACAAGTCCGGAGTCCGGCCACGCGGAAGGCAGTGGCGGCGTTCAGGAAGGCGTCCACGGTGGCGGAGATGCCCAACAAGCGGCCTGGCAGATGACCGACGATATGGAGGTGGCAGTAGGGGACCTGAAGGCTGCGTGGCCCCTGCAGCCCCAGGCGAAGCGGAGGCTGGACCAGACGAGGCAGAAGCTGAGGCTGGACCAGATGAAGTTGATGAGGACGCTGAAACAGAAGCTGGACCAGGCGATGCTGATGCTGAAGCTGGACCAGGCGATGCTGATGAGGATGAAGACACGGAGGCTGGACCAGACGAGGATGATGAGGATGCGGAGGCTGGACCAGGTGAGGCTGAAGCAGAAGCAGAGGCTGGACCAGGCGAGGCTGAAGCAGAAGCAGAGGCTGGACCAGGCGAGGCTGAAGTAGAAGCAGAGGCTTGACCAGGCGAGGCAGCAGCTGATGAAGATGCGGAAGCTGGACCAGGTGAAGCAGCTGATGAGGATGCTGAAGCTGGACCAGGCGAAGCAGCTGATGAGGATGCTGAAGCTGGACCAGGCGAAGCAGCTGATGAGGATGCTGAAGCTGGGCCAGGCAAAGCAGCTGATGAGGATGCTGAAGCTGGGCCAGGCGAAGCAGCTGATGAAGATGCTGAAGCTGAAGCTGGACCAGGCGAAGCAGCTGATGGGGATGCTGAAGCCGAAGCCGGACCAGGCGTGGGTGATGCTGAAGCCGGAGCCGGACCAGGCGTGGGTGATGCTGAAGCCGGACCAGGCGACGGCAAGGATGCAGCAGAGGCCGAGCCAGGCGACGGCATGGGTGAAGACACAGAGGCTGCAGCTGGTGTGGATGAAGACACGGAGGCTGCAGCTGGTGTGGATGAAGACACGGAGGCTGCAGCTGGCGGGGAAGCTGGAGACGGAGGCGCTGCAGCAGGCGGCGGCATGGATGAAACTGCTGCTGCTGCAAGCGTGGATGAGGCTGCTGGTGGAGCAGCTGGTGGCTGGACGGGCTCCTCGGGCCCCCCAGCTGACGAGGAAGGAGGCTGGACGGGCTCCTCGGGCCCTCCAGCGAGAACAGTCTCAGGACCAGTGGGCACAGGGGCCCCTGGAACACACAGGACAAAACCAGCAGGTGCGAGGACCTCTGGCAGGAACAGATCAGAACCAGCAGGCGCACGGGCCTCTGGCAAACACATAGCAGACTTCAGCCGCCCAGAGCATTGACTCTGCTCAGGCAGTGACAGCCGGGTGCAGTCCTCAGCTGGGTTCCTAGCCTCCAGGGGTCCAGAGTGGGCTGAGGGCTGAAACTCAGCCCCCGGGGAGGCCCTGGAGCGCGTCACAGTCTCTGAACTGGCCAGCTTTTTAGGAATGATTACATTATCATTAGGTTTGACGCTCTGCTTAGAACAAACGGATGAAACACAGTTCCTTTTAGATTGATTTGACTGAGCTTGTTGTACCAGAGTAGCAAGTGACACAGGGTGCAGGGCTAGTGGCTGCTGAACAGGAGGCTGAACCGAGGGTGACTGAAACAATGGTTGGGATGACGACGGTGGTGGAATTGGAGACTGAGCTTGAGGCCGGGCGGCTAACTGAGCTTGAGGCCGGGCGGCTAACTGAGCTTCCGGTTGCAGTTCAAAAGAATAAACAGTCCTGGTATTATCAGAGCTGGTGTTAATTGCCTCTGGGATATATGCCACAGTTTTAGCAGACCCTGGGTTAGCTGACATGGGTTTAACAGGTTCAGAAGAACAACAGCCCTTTGCTTTCACTGAAGTCTTAAAAATGCCAACCTGGGAGAGATCGGTTATCATGAAGGTAGGTAAGCTTTGCGAATTAGCTCCCACTGACACACCCCGAACAACCCCAGAAGAAAAAGTCTCAAAGTTCAGATTGGAGCTGTTATCCTTTTTACTCACCACAGTCGGCCGCTCTGATATCCTGGGGTCCGACTGTGGTGAGGGGCGTCGACGGCGTAAGTGCCGTTTCCCATTTGAAGGCTGGACCGACGGGCCGGACAGGACACTCTCCGTCGGGTCAGGGAGTGAAGCATGAGTTGCAGGGTGGGTGGTAGCAGGGGGGAGAAGATGAAGCTCGATCAGAACGAAATTCTGTGTGAGCGGGTGAAGTCAGCTGAGCAAATAGGGGAGACCAGAAACTAAGCGCTGTAGCCGAACAGCTATGCCTTGGCGGAATTCTCTCCCCTCATGCTCGAGCCATAAGTTAATTAATTTGTCTACCGAGTAAATAATGTCCACCTGGAGCTCCTCGGGCGGGTTGACTGCTGCTGGGTCCATAGTGGCTGGTTCGTACCTTCACGGCTGCCGAGGCGAGCCGTGTGGAATAAATGAGGATCCAATCGCAGGCAGTCGTGGAGAAGTGAAGGTGATTTATTGAACACAAAAAGAATGTGGACAAACAGCAAACGGGGCTCGAACTAAACTAAACTGGGAAACAACTAAACTACAGAGCACAAACCTGAATGAAAACGAGCAGAGGGGGATGACGATGAACAACAGGGAGAAGACACGGTGGATACACAGACTGACACTGAATAATACAGACGAACCGGCAACAGGCAGGAGAACACACAGGGCTTAAATACACACACCAGTAATCAGGGGATGAGAGACAGGAGGGCAACACAGCTGGGAGGAATCTGGGCTGACGGGACAGGGGAAACGTAAACTGATCACACTCACATACGACACGGACCTTCACAATAAAACAGGAAACTCAGACACATGGAACCAGACAAGACATTGAACTAAACAGACAGCTTCACAAACAGATGGGGTGACACCATAGACAGACAGATACAGACGCAGACTCAGAGGCAGACCGAATATAACACAGAACTTAAACAATCATCATCTAGAAAATGATAACAAACTAAAAGCGCTGGGTCACCGACCCAGGACCATGACCCAAGTTTCCTTCTTGTGCTTCCTCTTTGAGAAACCTATGAATAAATGCAGGAGTGTTACTCTATTGTCTTGCTATTGTATAGGAAGACACACACACATACAGACCCACACACATATTTTTGCTACTGTCACGGCTGGCGGAGTGAGCCGTGTGGAGTGGAGGAAAAGGAGGACCCAAAATGCAGCAAACTGATGATACGAGTGAAGTTTATTTACACGGTGGCAGTGGCAAAAACAGGCAATGAAGCATGAGTAATGACAAACCTAAACTGGGAGAAACTAAAGAGCAAACCTGAAATCTACAAAACGGAGAGCGGAGCAGAGAGACGCAGACTAAGGAACAGGATACCAAGAAACACAGACGAGCCGACAACGAACACAGACCGACACCCACTAAATATACACACAAGGTAATCAGGTAATCACACACAGCAGGGAAGAACAGCTGAACGTAATACACATGAGGACTGGAGGAGACAAGCTGAACACAATGACAACAGAAACAGACTTTCAGAACAAAACAGGAAATCTATAACATGAGCCTTCAAAGTAAAGCAGGAAACACAGACTGATTTGCAACACAACACGGAGACATGAACAGAGCACCAAGGACAGACACAGGTAGGGCTGAATATACATCAACTTCAGGTTCAACCCCAAACTAATACAAATCAGAATAAACACAAAACCCTGGGTCAACGACCCAGGACCATGACAGCTTCTCCTTTTTCTTACACAAACAATATTGACATTACCTATATGCTGAGCATTCCAGTCTTTCGTGTTTACTGTTGCACCACAAGACCTGTAAATTTCACATAGCCATCTAGTCAAACTAGCTTCACTGTCACACTGTCAGGGGAACAACTGACGCCTGACTCAAAACAAAAAAAAAGCTGTTGGCTACAATGAAAACTGGTTATGCTGGAAACTACCTTTATCTACCTAAATGTTTTGAGAGAGAAATATCTGCTTATTTGTACTGCTATTCTTGGTGCATGCACATACTACATACTGCTACACAAGGACCAAAATCCACAAATTATCTAAAAATACAAGAAAAGGTAAATGACATATTATTCAGACTTTGGTTTTGTTGTTTGGGTTTTTTCTGTCGGTAAAGCATGGAGCTGTGTGGATGTATCAGAACAGTTGGTTGAGCTTTTTTCTGCTGTTTTTAACCTTGCTCAGTGGTTCCGCCTCCTTATCGTACCTCATCGTAACACTATATTGTCCTCTGTGACACCAGTTACCTGAAAAGAAGAACACCGCACCTTTCATAGTGTGCAAACTTTTCAACAATTATATTCAAGTTGTTCAAGTTTTTCAAGAACGGCTTTTCGTCACTCGCTCATCACTTTTTCTTATTGTGGCTCCATAAACAGCAGGGAGAAGAGGTAGGAAATGAGCTATTTTCTATACTTTTGTCATACTACAAGAATAAAAACCCAATATCTTTGAAATTACATAAATAAGTTATGTAATTTAAAATTTTCCGATACTTTCTGATTCTGGCGCTGTAGGTTTTCATTAGTTTTGTTTAAGCAATGTATTTAAGAAGGTAATAAATGTGACAAGTATTTTTGACTTTATCTTCAATTTTTCAAATCTTGAGAGGAAAAATATAGGAAATCTGTGTGTAGAGACTGAACCTTTAGAAAGACATTTTTGTACTCCTTTTAAGGGTTCTTTTTTGTACTTTATACTAAGGGTACAACTTTGCCCTTTAAAGTACAGGTTTGACGTGTAAAAGGTACAAATTACAAGGGTACAAATCAGTACCCACAGTTTAGGGTACAGAACGGTACCTTAGAGGGTACCACCCCAGTGACAAGACATTGTACCCCTATAGGTACATTTCTGTACTTTAATTTCTGAGTGTGCATGCTGAGTATTCCAGTCTTTCGTGTTTACTGTTGCACCACAAGACCTGTAAATTTCACATAGCCATCTAGTCAAACTAGCTTTACTGTCACACTGTCAGGGGAACAACTGACGCCTGACTCAAAAAAAAGCTGTTGGCTACAATGAAAACTGGTTAGTTTGTCTTTGAAGTAAATACACTGTAAGACCGAATAGTAATACTTTGATAAATGAAATGAGTTCCAACTACTTAAAAACCTGTTATAAGTTCATACACCTTTATTTTTTTGAGTAGTTTGAACAATTTTGTTTTTTCAAGTTATCAGTACTTGAATATATTGATTAGTTTCTAGCATTGCGCTCAAATAATTTGAGTTTTAACACTGACGTCACTTACGTGCCTACGTACGTACCTACGTGCGCCACCTGTTTCTTTATGAAGTGCTGGCAACCATCTTGGATTCCTCGCTTCGAGTGCGAATGCCCGCTCATTACCCCGAAAGAAACTTGTGGAACGTTAATATCCGAACAGAAATAAAAACATTTGTCAACGGGTTTTTTGCGGCATTGCCTTTGACGCTGGATAAAGGAGGGCATGCTATGGTATGTTACGGACTTTTGAACTGGAACAGCTAACCCTCTGCACTTGGCTAGCTGCATTTACCGCCTTCGCGGCATCTTCAGGAGCGCTTTGTGGTAAGTTTTATTTTTTCTGAAACTATAGTTCTCCGTTGTAATATGGGTTTTTATCGTCATAAATGTACAACTCTAGCAGGCATTTAAGAATTACATGCATGCGTCGTTTTATCCATGTCGGCTTGGCCCCAAAGTGTTTGCATGAATTATGCTAATACGCTCATATTTAGTATAACACATTATTAGTCCCTGGGACTAATAATGTGTTAATAACTTTTCTAATCTCTTACTATTTTAAAAGAAGTCTTTAGAAGGCATTTCTGGATTTGCAGATTATAAACTGCCTTGTGGTTAAATTGTTGAATCAATATGCACTGCTGCGCTGCTTCACACTTAGCGCATACGTGGATATTGATATTGGCTAGCCCATTTGCTAACTAGTGGAACTTAAAACTTATGTTTAGTTCTCTGGAGTTGTACATATTAAAACTGGGGCAGCAAAATTGTAGGCACAGGACATACTTACAAAAGCAGTGAATAATCATTACATATTTACGCGGTAGAACTTGGTTTACATTGCAAATAGTTATGTATACCAAGTTGAAATGTAGAATCTTCTGAACTGTAAAATTGTTGTGCCTGGTCTATTTTAGGTTAGCTTAAGGGTGAATATATTTACCAAACAGTTATTTTTTCGTTTTATTTTATTCTGATGCCCAGTGTTCATTAGTGAAAGACTTAGTTTTTTATCTGTCAGGGGCTGGGTCTGTGAACCAGCATTTTGAGTTTATTTTGTAGTTTTGCTTTCTTATGTTATATTGAAATGAGGTGAAGTTCTTGTATTGTTGTTATTATTAGTTAAGGTTTAGTTGAGTTCTGGGCTGGTTATGTTTCATCTGTGTCTCCTTGGTTGTGTGTCTTTTCTGTTCTCTGTGTAGTCTGTCTTGTCTTCTGTGTTTTACTGTTATGTCCATGCCAGGGCAGAAGTAAATTTTCAGGGGTGAAGATGCTGTTTACCTTGACCAGCTAAGACTACAGATTGTAGATGAAGTCGAGAAAAGTGAAAAGAATCCTGATTACAAAGCTGATGCTCACAACTTTGGCCTTGCAATGCAAAGAGATCATCAATGATGACCTACCAGTAGGTCAGATCCTGGATTGCTGGCCTACTCTGAAATCCCAGTCCCAGGTAAGAATGTATATAGATGTATCTAACAAGATGTATTTTATATCAACCCCTGTTATCTGGCCTGTCTGAACAAATTATGCCTTTGGAGTGTAAGGATTTTGATGTATTTTGCAAAGATTTATAGACTAATTGAAACTTGTAAACACAAATGTATCCTGTGTGTTCAGATCTGTGCAGAATTCCACAGGATTACAAACCTCCACCTGAAGAACCACTTTTATGCTGTGCTGGACCAACATGCTCCCCGGCTCCAGAGCTTATTCAGAAAGAAAGCTGTTTGCACAGGGAACGTGTCTGATGTCCTGTCTCAGCTCTTCAGAAGCTATAATCTCCAGGTTAGTGAGTTTTTGTCTTGTTTTTTGAGCTTCATTTGATTTGATCAATTTTTCAATTTTAATTACCATTCTTGACTAGGTTAGCCAAGAATTTAAAATAAAAATTTTCTTGTGATGTAGGAACAAGCTGATATCCATGCCCAAAGTGCTGGTGTGCTTCATGCCCTCTCTGCCTATTTGTACGAAGACACCTCTACCTTCATCAAAACATGGGATGTAAGTTTTGGACAAAGTTGTGAACAATATCTTAGTAGCATCCTTGTTTAGATTTCTCAAAACATTATGACACTTTGAGAGTTTGAGAAGCATCTCCATGCTTGGATCTGTCTACAACAGTGTCCATGTCACATAATGGAAACACTACATGTTTTTAATGTGCGTAGACCTTCTATAATGTTCCTAGCCCAACCATACATCACTGTACAAATGAAAAAAATATATAACTCCTATTGACTTTCTGTTGTTATTGCTACGAAGAGGTATGACTTTGCTTTACTAAAAGTACTATTTTTGTCAGTTTGTTTTCTCAAATCTTTGGTGTGTTGTGGCTTTTTTGTTGTTCAAACAATTGATTTCTGAGCTAGTAATAATCCAGAAATGTGACTTGTATAGATGAAACTAAGAGAAATAGGAATGCACTAACATGTAGTAATTTTGTTTTCTGTAGATGATGCATTCTGATAGACCAGATATTAGTGAAGTGCCACTTGGACTCCTCCTGATCAGAGCCAATTCCAGCGATGCAACATTCTTCTGCCCTGAGAAGACTGCAGTTTTGGTCGAGGGTAACATGATCATTGTTTTCACCACCCTGGCTGATGCATTTCTAGTAATATTTGGACTGACTGACGTCCTGCACCTAAGCTACCCAAAATGTTTGGCCAACATTTTTGACTTTATTCAGAAAGTTTTGATGGGTCTGAAGGGTGGGAAGTTGAAGCCCAAAGTGCTGAGTCTTAAAAATGATCTTTTGGCAGCAGAATAATGTCCAGGATTCCTACACAGCCCTCAAGTGCCTGTTAAAGCAAGTAATTCAGTTTATCATGTTTCCAAGTCTGGATAAGTTTTTTATAAAAAGAGAGAATAGAATAAAGAAATCTTTGCAGACTCTGTTTCATACTTCATTATCTAAAAGCCACATCCAAAGTAAAAGGGGTGATTTTATTATTTTTATTTATTTTTTTCCCCCCATCATCACTTGTGTTTTAGTTGATTTTGATTGTGTTTTTAGTCAGATAACTGTAAATCTATAGAGAAAATGAAGGACAATCTCATTTCTGGCTTCTAGGTGGGATCTTGAATGTCACTTAAGGAACGTTCCTCCTGAACTACTCATAACTGACATAAGGCGCTAAGGAGGTTTATAACACTTTGTTTATGTCTCTAAAGAAGTATTTTTCTATTTAAAATTTTATTGCTTTGTTGTTGAGACTGTGATTGCACTCTACAAATGTGCATTTTGCATAACCACAGTACTGGCATATTAAAAAGGTTACCAATTATATTTCAGTGTATTAGCTGCACTATACTATTACTTTCATTCGGTTTTCCCACCTAATAATGCAGGATTTTCTTTTCCTTTTGTTTGTTTTTTTAATAAAAAGGCCATACTCATGTGTTAATCAAATTTGAATACTCTTAAAACATGTTCTGAAATTCTTTATTTCTAATATTGTAACCTTGTGCCAAAATTTCTGACATTATTCCCTATAAAATGTGGTGGATTTATGTCTTTGGGCTTTTTGTGTCAAAGTAACTCAATAAATCTGTAACTTGAATTTATATTTTCTGTCTTATGTTTTTACAAGTGTAATTATTTTGGGCACTTTTTTTTTTTTAATCAAATTCAAAACACAGTAGATTTGGATATTACAAGCATTTGTATTTAAAATTTTTGAGTTGTATTAGCTTAAAATGGTTAACATTTTGAAACTAAAAATTAATTCCTTAAAGTTACTTGAGCTAGATTTGTACTTGAAACTCAAAATATCAAGTAGAGAGTACTAAACCAAAAATGTGGATATAACATAAAAACATTTATCAATGGTACTTAAAAATATTTATCTAAAGCTAATAAATAAAGTGTGTTTATTTAACTTTTATTTTTAAGTTTTAGTTACTTAAAATATTTTATGTAATCAGTTTCACCAAAAGTTTTGAGTAAAATTAACTTATTGGGTTTTACAGTGTAGTCCTTTACCACAAAAAGGGAAAGAAGCCCATACTTTTATATTTATATATTTTATTAGGTACACCTGCTGGACAGCTATTTAACCCATGTGTTCAGGCTTTTAGGCAGGTAAACATGGTCAAAACAAGCTTCAGAAAATGCTGATTGACCAACTCTACACATAAAACGTTGTATCACTGAGGCAAGCAAGAGATAGTGGCTCTCCCTTGAGGTTTCACCTTAAAACTAAATTTCTGGATCGTTATGTCATATGAATAATCTTACTCCAGGTAACTGCACTCTGTCTTTAAATATGCAGCCAATGAAAGTCTTCTTTTTTTTTTACCTTAATATCATGGTGTGTTTTAAATGTTTTGGGTCAAGGCACACATTTTTTTTCTGAGCACAGAAAAAAGTAAAACTGTAAATAGTTTTTGTTGTGTGTAAATTATTTTGATCATTATTGTTTCCCTCATCTGTGGAGACTTGGAGTATTTTATATATTTCTTAGAGTATTTTTAAAAAGATGTCAGAGGGTTAAAGCCTGTGGGTCTCCATATGTTTTCTTATGAGTGCATACAGAAACGTATTAACAAGAACAAAAAAAGGTACACCTCTTTAGCAAATACTTGTTTTTTCAGTCACTGAAGATATAGGATTACATTGTAATCTCCTATTTAAAACTGCCTTACAGGTGTGTGTGTGTGTGTGTGTGTGTGTGTGTGTGTGTGTGTGTGCACGCGTGTGTCCTCTAACCACATATAAGAGGTTGAAAAACCAACCAGTTTCCCTCGTAAAAAGCATAATAAAATTAAGAACTCTTAAACAGGTCTGGGTTGAGCGTCGTGTAAAACTTGGTAAGACTGGCACATACCAAACTTGCAGTGAGACTACCTGTGCCAAGGTGACTCATGCAAAATAAATGATACATTGATGACACTGCTGTGAATACTCATACTCACAAATGCTTTAAACAAGTTTTTAAGCTCTACTGTTCTATTGTTTAACAGTTTATCTGTTTTTAAGCAATGTTTGTAGCAATATTAAGATGTGAAAGCAGTATTATGTTTACATAACAGTTAAATAATAATAAAAAAACATTAATGTTACTAAAATCAATGGTAAATTAAGTATTCTGATCTCAACATTTTTCCAAAATAATCATTTTGATCCTACTTGTGCAGACCTAGTTTGCAATGATAAAAACAACATTCTTTTAGTTCAAATTATTGCAGTTATTTATTTTCAAACAGACAAAGCAAAAATGAATTGCGCCTTAAAATTGCAGTCTGTCTGAACACAGGCAGATGGCGCTAATTCTGACATACTGCCTGGACTAATGGACTAATCTCTTCCAATCCCATGAGCCCCTTGGCAGCCAAAAGGACTTATAGTATTGAAAGATACAGGCAATAAACTGTCAAAATGTGTTTTCCAGTGTTTCTGTTTTTTTTTTTCATGTGTAATATATCTGTTTATATTGGTAAACCGATTGTAGATAATAGACTTTACAAAAGGCTTACATATAAAATAAAGAAATAACTTGTGTCGCAAGTATCTTTATGATTCCATGATCCATCCATCCATCCATCCATCTTCAGCCGCTTTGTCCGGGGCCGGGTCGCGGGGGCAGCAGCCTAAGCAAAGAGGCCCAGACCTCCCTCTCCCCAGCCACCTCCTCCAGCTTGTCCGGGGGAATACCAAGGCGTTCCCAGGCCAGCCGAGAGATGTAATCTCTCCAGCGTGTCCTGGGTCTGCCCCGGGGCCTCCTCCCGGTGGGACATGCCTGGAACACCTCACCCAGGAGGCGCTCAGGGGGCATCCTTGTCAGATGCCCAAACCACCTCAGCTGGCTCCTTTCGATGTGGAGCAGCAGCTGCTCTACTCTGAGCCCCTCCCGGATGGCCGAACTTCTCACCCTATCTCTAAGGGAGAGGCCAGCCACCCTTCGGAGGAAGCTCATTTCTGCCGCTTGTATCTGCGATCTCGTTCTTTCGGTCACTACCCACAGCTCGTGGCCATAGGTGAGGGTAGGGACGTAGATCGACCGGTAAATTGAGAGCTTCGCTTTTACACTCAGCTCCCTCTTCAAGGTTCAAGGTTCAAGGTTCTTTATTTGTCACATGCATAGTTATACAAGTATAACACACAGTGAAATGTAGCCTGACACGCTCCTCGACATGTGCAAAAATTGGGGGGGGGGGGTGTAGAGGAAGAACATTACATATATATATATATATATATATATATATATATATATATATATATATATATATATATATATATTAGGGGTGCAACGATACACAAAATTCACGGTTCGGTTCGGTTCGATACTTTGGTGTCACGGTTTGATGTTTTTTCGATACAAAAAAAATGTTCATGCCTTTTTAATTTGTCATTTATTAAAATTATAAATATATATTTTAACTCAAAAGTACAGTTTTTAAATTTAACCCTAACCCTTGTGCGCGTTTTTTATTTTGACAGCTAATGCGCACCTGCGGACCACTTATGTGCAGCCCTGGTTATTTAGCTCGTCATATTGCAGCCACAGAAATTATTTTGTCCATGAAACCATAAAGCTGCACTTTCTTTTTGCCTTATAGTCTCATTTGTCATAACTTCTCCGTTTTGTGGTAAGCTTTTCTTTGGCTGTCACTTCTTCACCCTGACCTCTCTTATTTGGCTCAGCAGAACTAAAATATATATCCTGCTGCTTTTACACACCGACTCACATAAGCTCAGCGATTCTCTGCGCGATCAACCTCTCACATGTTTAAGCTTGCTGCGGAGATTTCACTTGTCATGTTTGCATAGTAAGCTAACGATTAATAAGACGATGTCAGAGGAATTGGTGCACAAATTATCATCACTCACAGATCAGTGCTGTCGCTCTCTATACACAGTTGCACGATTATAAAGTGAAAGCAAAAAAACAAGCGCAAATTCAAACGCGATTTCAATATGTCACATATTGACAGTGGCTCACCGATGCCAATGACATAATTACCCAGCTACATTTCTGAAAGAATGCAAAAGCATTGACATATATTTTTCCTTCCTACAATAGCCCGACGGGCAGGGTAGCCCGTCTGAAAAAAATCGCTAGCCCCAGGACGTCGGGCTAGCGATATTGCGAGCCCTGTATCTGATTGAGGAATCACTCATCTTTGGAAAAGAGAGTTTATTACAGAGAAATGTCTCTTTCCAAAATAAAAGCTATACTATCCGCTTCTTCTGGGCTATATTCTCAGCAGCATAAGGAGAATCACGTGCTAACAGCTGTCTAAATGACTCGGCTAAAGTTAGTAGCATGCTTGTTGTTTTTGTCTTTGCACTAGGATGATGTCGGCGTAAATGTGCAGTCATATTCGTTGTGGTCGAACGCAGATTCACTGAGCGCTCAACACAGACAGCATCGTCAGAAGGAAAGTTGATAAAATAAATTACAAATGTTGTATTGTTCGATACATATGCGTACCGAACCGAAAGCACTGTATCGAACGGTTCAATATCGATACGAATATCGTTGCACCCCTAATATATATATATATATATATATATATATATATATATAGTATATACACTGGGTGAATGTGCAGTAGTAGCAGCAAGCAGGTGAATTCTGTACATTAATATGAATAGACATCTGACTATTTTACAGGATAGACAATATAAACATATTTAAAATTAAAGGAATTGAAATGTACATTGTGCCTTGGTTTAGAGTGTCTGGAAGAGAGTCCTGTCTCAGTCAATTATAGATGATGTGAGAGGGCGGGTGTGTGTGTTTAGGGCACGGATGGCTTGGGGATAGAAGCTCCTCTTGAGTCTCTCTGTCCTTGCCCGGAAGATGCGGAACCTTCTACCAGATTGCAGAAGTTGGAACAGTTTGTTGCCTGGATGGGACGGGTCCTTCAGTATCTGCGCTGCTCTAGTCCGGCATCTCCTGGTGTAGGTGTCCTGAAGCGGGGGGAGAGCAATCACGACGGACCGGTGCAGCGTCCGCATTACTGCAGCTGCAGCCCCAATCCGTCTGTCGATCTCCGGCTCCCTTCTCCTGTCACTCGCGAACAAGACCCCGAGATACTTGAACTCCTCCACTTGGGGCAGGAACTCATCCCCGACCCGGAGTGGGCACTCCACCCTTTTCCGGCTGAGAACCATTGCCTCAGATTTGGAGGTGCTGATCCTCATTCCCGCTGCTTCACACTCGGCTGCGAACCGTTCCAGTGCGAGCTGGAGGCCCTCACCCGATGAAACCAACAGAACCACATCATCTGCAAAAATCAGAGATGAGATTCTGAGGCCACCAAAGCGAAAGCCCTCCGCCACTTGGCTGCGCCTAGAAATTCTGTCCATAAAAATTATGAACAGAACCGGAGACAAAGGGCAGCCCTGGCGGAGCCCATCACCCACCGGGAACGAGTCCGACTTATTGCCGGCAATGCGAACCAAGCTCTTGCAACGGTTGTATAGGGATCGAATGGCCCGTAGCAATGGGCCAGACACCCCATACTCCCGCAACACCTCCCACAGGACACCCCGAGGGACACGGTCGAATGCCTTCTCCAAGTCCACAAAACACATGTTGCTGAGATTTATTGATAAAAACAGTACAAAAAAACCCCAACCATTTGTACACATATTTACAAATATTAATAAAAAGTGAGTGAATACATTTCAATATTTTCAGCAATCACTCACAATCCTGGCACTGCCATAGTATCTGTAGTCTGCATTTACCACAACGTTCCAGCCGAACAGACAATATCATGTCTGATTCCATGATATTGTGTCTAAATTTTATTCAATTGGGTCTTTTCTGCCCACTATCGTTATGCTACTGCTATATTATTCTTCAATTTCTGCTGGCCCCTTGGTCAGCTCACTCTTCAAAAACACATTTCTAATGTAAATGAGACTGTTCACCCGAATAAATAAAAGACATCTAAATGTTGACAAGTCATTTACAACAGCTTAAACATTACTGGCAAGTACTGGAAATTACTTTTTGGCAATAACACACAGAGCTTCAACTGAGAGACATGAAAGGCAGGATGAACTTTTTACAGAGGCAAAGGAAATAATTGTAAAAAAAAATAAAAAAATGTAAAAATGTAAAAAAAAAAAGAAAGTATTTGTTCATTTTATACATGTTCAATCATATCTAAGATGTGAGTCAAGACATAACATGTTTTATATGACTGATTTGCAAAATGTAACTATTTAGATGGTAAAGATTTTGCCTTTTGTTAATTAATCTACTATAATGTGTGTTTGTGTGTATCAACAGATGTCTGTCCGTACAAGCTCAAAGCCTTTTGTGATTGCTGTTGTCGGCATGCTGATCATTATGTTTGCATTCTATTTCGGGAACTTGTGTAATGGGACAAGTGCGCTAGCCTACAACAAACAAAGGTAAAGTATTCCTGTATCCTGGTGTGTGTGTGTGTGTGTGTGTGTGTGTGGACATAAAAATATGATATGTATGGTACACATTTTTCTTTTCATGGCAAATAGACTGAAGCAACTGAGTGAGAAGGATAAACTGATGTAGCTAAAACAGTGCTGTGCTGAAAATGACCAGTGCACAAGATTTGTAAAACCCTGATAGTCTGCACGTCAATTATGTATTGATTATTTGATAGTGGGGGCAGCACGGTGGCACAGTGATTAGTGCTGTTTCAATCACAGCAAGAGGGTCCTGAGTTCAATTCCACCATCAGGCCGGGGTCTTTCTGTGTGGAGTTTGCTTGTTCTCCCCGTGTTTGCGTTGGTTCTCCCCGGGTGAATGCCTATGGTTTCCTCCCACAGTCCAAAGACATGCAGTTTGTGGGGATAGGTTAACTGAACAATCTAAATTGTCCATAGTTGTGAATGCGGGAGTGAATGTAAGTGCAAACAGTTGTCTGTGCCTCTGTGTTAGCCCTGTGACAGACCAGCGACCTGTCCAGGGTGTACCCCGCCTCTTGCCCTATGACAGCTGGGATAGGTTCCAGTGCCCCCTGCCACCCTGAAAAGGATAAGCGGAAGCAAATGGATGGATGTACTTTTTGATACTGTCTTTGTCACGATCATTGTAGAGAGAACTGCATATATGTTTAGAAATGTTCTGGGAGATTCGTGAATGATCTCTAATTCATTTTATTCAACATTTGTACACTTACTGTTTCCGGTCAATAATGACCAATCACTAGAAATGAATGGTGGAGACAACAATTAGTGTAAATAACTGAGTTCAGATGGCCGTAAACACACACACACACACACACACACACACACACACACACACACACACACACACACACACACACACACACACACACACACACACACACACAATGGGTTCCCTAGCAACTACTCTGGAAATGTTTGCCCAATAGAGCCTCACTTCCAAGAGAACGACTCCTCTGTTGGCAGTATCATTGTATCATTGAACATTTCTCGTAGATTTGGTGTACAATGCTTTTTTGAGGCCTTGCTCACAGGTCACTGGGTGTCAGCACCATGACAAGGTGATATATAACCTAAGTGAGGCTCTTTACTACTTATTTGATCACTACACTGGTGAGGAGGAGAGAGGCCAGGAAACTGATGGTGGAGATGCATTAGAGGAGAAATTGTCTGCATCTGAAGGTGGCACGGAATATAATCCATGCAATCTAGACCAAGAAATGACTGATGAGAAGGAATCCAATGATGAAAAGGATGGCCATGCTGAGGCTGCCATAAGGATCACATTACATAATGTAACAGTTGCTATTGTAATGCAGTGTATCACCACATGGCGGCTCACGACTGGTGACTGGTGTCACCCCCTTTTTGTTCTTCTTCGCACCCCTCCTGTAATGGATGCTCCCGTGTGTACGCGGACTAGTGTGCTCTTTAGTAATGTTTGGATAGCGGTAGCACTTTTATTTTTGATATTGTAAATAAATGAGTACTTTTTGGAAAGTCAGAAGCTATTGCTCATTCGCTATCCACCTGCACACCTCCATGGCTGGCTTCATCTCCACCGCACGTTACAATAAGGATATACTTTCTTTTATACTTGACTGTAGTAGTTCATTTACATGTTGATGTTGAATTGTGACTCTTCAGGACTTCCATATTACAGGCACTCTTCAGGTTCTCTAAGTTATAAGTCATCTTTGCCCACACAACACCGTTTACCTGGTCCATGCACTTGTCCTGATGGCTCTACAATCCTCAAAGACCACATCCCACAAGACCAGTATGAGGATTTAATGCAGCGACGAGCTAAAGAGTTCCAGCAATACAAAGCCAGGTAGAAGATGGATGTATGGGTGGGAGCTTTCCGGGAACTGTTAGACTCACAGTTCAGTAATAAAATAATTTAAAGTGTGTGTGTATGTGTGTTACTGAGTACTCAAAATTCTTTTGTGTAATTTTTCCCAATTCCATCTCCTCAACAGGACTAATTCAATCCTATCCAAGCTACTTTTTGCTTTCCCTAATTCTCCTCTGCAGTATCCTATCCAGGGCGTTATAGTACGACCCTTGACTGCAACTGCAATACCAGGTAATTCAAGCTCAATATATGCTTCAGTCACCAGTGTTTTAGTTTTTATGTTCCTATAAAAATATAAATGCAAATAGAATAGGAAGGCAACAAGGCCATGGTTCACAGTTGTTTATGAAGATACTGTTAACATGAAAGTGATCATAGTACTTTTTATAAAAGTATGCTGTCAGTAGTCAGATCGAATTGGTCCCAATCATGTCATTGGGACACAAAAACAGCACAAAAAGCTTAATATTTTCAAAAATACAAAGTAACGACACCAAAAGATATAGCAGGTAAGAACAGAAATGGCAGAATTTTTAAAATTTGAATGGTGAAAATAGCCTGAGAACTGTGGGAGTAGTCAAAGGACAAAGAACGGAGCAACTAGAATAATAAGAAGATTAAAAATATAGGGAAACAGGAACACAATAGGTTGAATGCCTATGGCATTCACCCACTGAGAAAAACCTGAGTGAAAGATAGCTGAGGTGTCCTCAAGAACTCACCTGGCAACACTTGTGTAATTTCAAAATATGATGTGAATATGTGTATTTCAGTAGAAGGACTAAGTGACACTGAAGGTAATTTTTGAATTTCAGGTTTAGGTCTGCATGCGGAAGAAGGAAACAGCTATAAGGTTGGTCTGATATCACAGATTAGAAACAGGCAGATCTCACCCAGATCTGCCTGACTGAATGGTAGAGGTTGGCTGATTTATGAAAGATGGCTGCTGAATGTTTCTAAATTTCAAAGATATGTGTGTTTAATTTGTATACTGTATACTAACTATCAAAAAAAGTATTATTGCATTCATGTGTGGCAAACGAGGCTTGATATACAATCTACATAGTCAGTACTGGCTTTCATAACACATTGTTATTCAGTTTCAGTCAGTTTATTTTAGTAGACCCTATATTTCACCAGGTAACACTGTATTGGCTAGTGATATATGTAAATCTGTGCAAGTTATTCATGTACAGTAATTTAAAACTGACATGAAAATTTGCATTATTAACCAACCAACCAAGTATAATAAAGTTTAAGTTATTGTGTGTTACATACCTAGTAGAGTCAACAGATTCCCTGAATGTGAATTCAATAAGGAGAGATAATTAGATTTGATTTATTGATGAAAATAATATAGGTCGGTGTTTTGCGGTTAGACTACGATGGCCTTTCTCAGCAGAAAGGAACCCCAGCTGTGAAAGGGATTAGAGCAGGAACCCCAAAATAACAAACATCTTACAGTTCTCCTGGCTGGGGAAAAGAATATGCACGTTAGGAGTAATGCATGTCGCTGGCAGGGCATAGCAAGCATAAGTACAGAGAAGGGTGAGAAACTAGGAAAGCTCTGGTAGGAACCCGACCAGGGTTAAAGGAGAGCCTTTTAGCCAGAGGAACAGACCGCCCATCAGAATGGGTGCTGGCACTGGCGCCGGCCCTCCAATGGCCACGACAGACCAGTACAGTGTCTACCTCACTGCAGCCACAGCACCAATCACTCTGTCGATCTCCTGCTCCCTTCTCCCCTAATTCGTGAACAAGACCTCAAGATATTTCAATTTCTCCACTTGGGGCAGGAACTCTTCCCTGACCCAGAGTGGGCACTCCACCCTTTTTTCAGCTGACCGAACCACGTAACCATGGCATAGTTGTCAACTATGTATTCATAGTTGTCCTGCTGGTTTGTCAAAACCAGAAGCAATCACCAGATTTGTGATACGAGATGTATGACATGAGCAACAGAGTTGTTATAGCTGTTAGTTCTTGAGACCAGACAAGAATAAATAATAAAGAAGCTTTGCATACTTGCATCTCCCACTAGTTTGCACTTTAACAAGACAGATGACACACCTTTGGGCTGTGTAATGTATCTGATATGCACTGAATCTTAAATAAAACTATATGAATGATGAAAAATATGTATTTGCGTCAGGTTCTCTAAAAGGTGGGACTAATGTCTGATGCCTTCTCACTTTAAAGCTTTCTTCTGGTTTAAAAAGACAGCTTAAGGGGTGGTGCAGTTTTGTGGAGATGGTAGTAATGTTGGTATTGCTAAAATTACTCAGAGCACTTTTTAGTTTATTCATGTGTTTCTATTCTAGGTTCTCTTAACTGTGTCTAATGGTGTCCTAACAACAGAAACTCCGACTGCAGAGGCCACTGTTCAAGGTGAGTTTCCAAGTCAAAGGTAAATTTATATATACACTGGTACCAAATTAATATTGGGTTTTTTTAAACCATATTATTAGCTTGCTTTTTTCTCTTTGTTTCAATGTTTTTTGTTCCTATGTCCCCGATATCATTCAAACTGGAGAAGTTTATTTGAATGGTAACAAAGAGAGGGAAGGTAGGGGATTGCACTTGTTGATCTGTGGGACCAACCCCTGAATACAGGAAGTTTGATCATATGAGTATTACCTCAGTGCAGAGCTTGGATGGATGTTGGATACCTCTTGTTCAGTGTTCTTGAAATATGACTGGGTTTAGTTTAGTGGCCTGGACTGTAAGACTCAAGGTTCTGAGTTCAATTTCTCTAGCCACACCTGATAGCCAGGGCTTTGCCCATGGGGGCTAGCTGGCCTCAGCCTCAAAGAAGCTACAGTGAAATGCAAAAGTTTGGGCAACCTTGTTAATAGTCATTATTTTCCTGTATAAATCATTGGTTGCTACAATAAAGGTCATGTCAGTTAAATGACATTCAGTTAAATATATCATATAGGAGACACACACAGTGATAAGTGAAATGAAGTTTATTGGATTTACAGAAAGTATATATACATACATACATACATATATATATATATATATATATATATATATATATATATATATATATATATATATATATATCATATCTCCTATATGATATATTTAACTGACATTTTTTATTGTAACAACCAACAATTTATACAGGAAAATGATGATGACTATTAACAAGGTTGCCCAAACTTTTGCATCCTATTGTACATGGGTCCATCCACTTATAATAATGGATTGCATTTATATAGCACTCACTCTCTCACATTCACACACTGGTACAGAAAAACCACAGTTGTAACCTGGGGGCAGACTAACAGAAGCCATCGGCCCCTCTGGCCAACATTGGTAAGCGGCAGGTTAAAGTGTCTTGCCCAAGTACACAACGACCAGGACAGAGAGAGCTGGGGTATTGAACCAGCAACTTTCCAGTTACAGAGGAGCTTCCCAACCACCTGAACCACGGTGGCCCACTACCTATGGGGGGAGTATACTTGAATCCTCCACCCTCCACCAGGTTTTCTTTCCAGACTTTGAGATCCAGTGGATCAGAAGTTGCTTCTCTATGCCTTTGGGTTGGGGAAAAGGTCCTGACTATCATTTGTCTGTGTCAGGGCTGGACTGGGACAAAAAAATTGCCCCGGGCATTTTGACTAGAGATCGGCCCACCAGGTATTATAGGAAAAGCTATAAAGCATTTGAATGACAACAAACGCTGTTGTGACAGTGATGTAAACTCATACATGCCCCTTCTGATTTTTCCGAGAGAGAATCCCGAATTTCAGTGCCCCCTCCTAAAAATCTCCCGGGGCAACCATCAATGTTCCCTCTAAGCTGCCCGTGTGCGCAATTGCGCACTGCTGGCACGGTCTCTGCGCACAAAAAATCTGCGTTTTTATCCTGAAATTAAATTAAAATTAAAACTTTTACAATTCTGTTTTGCAGTGTTAGTCAGTAAGTGACTGGCTGCTCCCGTATGGGATTAAAACGATGCCACCTTATCCCATACTCCAGTCAAACACGTGATTTACATTCGTATATACGCAGCTAATCAACGTCGTTGACAGGCTATGACAGCGTCCTTATGTGCTGACACCGGTGTTTTCGCTGGAAAAGCGGTGTGGCTGATGTGGAGTGAAACCGTTTTAATGACAACGTGTACAACCATTGGAGATGTGAGCAGGACAGACGGAACAACTGACAGAAAAAGTGTGGACTTTATACCAGTTTTTAAATTGTGTTGATAGGCCACGTAAAACCAAGGTTATGATAAAAAAATATATGCAATGTTTGGTTTTCTTCCTGAATACTATCGTTGTTTACATAGCTGGACTGGCCATTGGGCATACCGGGCATTTGCCCAATGGGCCGATGGTGATTTTTCGTCTTTATGGGCCGATGATTTTTTTTTTTATAACGGTATAAACAATGAGAGGTGGTGGATTGGCCAGCTGGATGCTGGCTGATGTGTAAAAGTAACTCAGCTGTTTGGTGGTGGCTATGGCGGAGCTTCCACAGAGGCCAGCAGGTGAATGAGGGAAAGGGGAAGCAGGAGGAGGAGAGACCCAAGGCGGCCGCCCCGGTCCGAGTGTCAGGTGAACTGAACTTCAGGTAAGAAGTTATGACCTGCAGTCTATCTGGGTCAGATATAAACCGAGTTTAGGTGGAGTTTATTTTCATTGTGCTGACTTTTTACTGTCAATTACAGTAACACATACTGCGTACTAGCTAGCATGACGAAATTTCTATACAGCTGGGTGGGTGCTATGTTAATGAACTTTATTTCATTCATAAGGCTAGTTAGTACAGTTGCCAATCGTCCCGTAATCAGAGAAATATTACGTGTTTCGTATTGAGCTGAAAAGGAACACAGTTTGTCCCGTACTTCAGCTAGAATGGAAAAAGACACGAAGCTGCAGTTTTTCCTGTGTCTTTGCTGCACAGCTGCCTCTTCTTCTCTCATTCTCACATCCTACTTCAATCATGAAACTGATCAATAATCAGCTGATCGGCTTTTCTCTCATGTTTGTTTATCGCCCACTTTGTGCCAGAAAGAGGAAACCAGCGGATGTCGCGTTAAACAACAGCAGCACATTTAAGCTTGATCAGCTGTTGTTAGAATTTATTTAATATTAATTTCTAGTATCAGCTGATGTTTGCTGGAGCCACAGCTGTAAAAGCTGCTGGTCATGATATCAGTTTGGATATGTGGTGAGAGGGAAACATGAAGAGCTGAACAGGTGATGGAGAAACAGGTTTACCTTTTAGGTCACATGAATGAGTTGAAGGGAAGTTATGAACTGTTTCTGACAAATAACACCAGGATCCTTTTTTTACGTAGCTGACAGCTGGTAACTGTGCAGGGGTGGATCTACCAAAGTTTTTCTATACATTTCTTTCTTATTCTCATTTAAAATGTCTAGCTTTTATTAAATAATTATCTGAATCTTACATTATCTGATGTAAAATGTATAGAAATCTTAAATATACAACAAGACAGTGTACATCATTGTCACAACAGCATCTGCTTTCATCCAAAGGCTTTATGGCTTTTCCTGTAATACCTGGTGGGCCGGTCTCTAGTCAAAATGCCCGGGCCAATTTTTTGTCCCAGTCCGGCCCTGGTTGTTTATATTTACTGCGGGAAGAAACGGTACAAACGGCGCTTTATAAGGAAAACGCTCAAAAGCACTCTCCACCTTTGCAAAAACAAAACCAAAAAAACCCCCACCCTTTCCTATTGGTCGAAAAATGAACCATGTCAAATCAAAAAATTATATGGCATTTAGTTGTTAAGAAATGGGAGGAAGTTTTAGGAGTGACGGCGGTGTTTTGAGATGTGAGTGATTTGAGACGTTTAGCGCAAATCTTGTTTAGTTAGTGTGTAGTGTAGTCAATAGTTTTGTTGTGTGTGTCAGAACAATGAGGCGACTGCTGAATTTTACAGGTGTTACAGGAGTGCTACATCTCCTGTTGTCAGGCCTGCAGGTATCAGGCTGTTGTTCTCCTTTATCTCATAGTGGACAGAAATTATTTTTTGGAGTGGCACAAATAATTTGTGTGGCATCAGATTTGATGCAGAACAGCTGATTGTTCTGTAAATATTTTGAAATGTTTGTTTAAAAAATGTCTTGGCTGCATTTTTAGGTAAACAGGTGCAAAAAACTTTGCTGTTTGCAAAACTCAGTAACTTTTTTGAAGAAGTAACTATGTAATTAATTGCTCAACATTGGTCATTGTATACTGTATTTTGCAGACAGAGAGTTACAGGACTCTCTCCCAGACCACAGACTTATAGTCATAATACAAATCAGAGCTTTATAAAAAAATAATAAAAAAAAGTTGTGTTTTCGAAATTGGAGTTCAAATTATTTTTACTTCCAATAGTGTTAACATACTACACAGCTCATGAACAAGATTTTTTTATTAATTTTTATTGTAAGTGGGCTAAAGCAGTTAATTAAAAGTAGTCTAACATAAATGTAAATGCTGTAATTTGATTATTTTAATAAACCATGTAACTTCGACGGATTTGATGCTGGCGTGACCACAGTGCACAAGTCTGCTGTTGGTCACAGTGGTCCAAGGGATCGCTCAGGGAGTTTGTGTGTTCGCTAAGACACATGAAAAATTAGAGGGAACATTGGCGACCATTCTCTCGAATTTCTCCCGATTTTCCACCTGGACAACAAAATTGAAAAACCATATCCCAGATTGGTCCAGCCAATTCCAGTTTCCAACAATGGCTACTATTACCGCAGCTACCTAGTTTTAATATTACTCTTATTACTCTTTCTGGGTCGCAAAATAAACTTTTAACATATTTTCAGGCGACAATGTAGCTGTGTAAACTTCAAATATCTGAGCCGACAAGAACAGCAAACTCCCGGCAAATCATTTTCAAACCCCCACGGTCTTTTGCTACTCAGGTTAAACATGATATTTAAGTCACTTAACTTAAAAATGTTATTGTTTGGCCTGTGTCAGTGTTTTATTTGTTTGTGAGTAAATCGGTTTGGCAGAGATTAAAGTTGTTAGATTAGATTGGATAAAACTTTATTGATCCCTCGGGAGGGTTCCTCCTGGGTTTTCACACAGCTGAATAATCGTCAAACAGAAAACTGATTAAACAGAAGTGTTACATGGTCGAAAATTTACGCCAGCATCCGGTTATATTTAGACAGCAAGGAGCAGACGGTGACGTAATTCTGAAGGCTAGACTGTCCAATTTCACAGTGGCTCATTTCGAGGTCTACCTGGCAGTCGGAGGACCCAGCCCACTTAGATCGCGAAGGCCGGGTCCTCAGGTGGACACAGCCTCTGAATTTGGACTCCCCTGTTGTTTCTGGCCGATAAATAAACATTGTAAAATTCAAGTTTTTTGTATATATATATATATATATATATATATTAGAGGTGCAATGATACACAAAATTCACGGTTCAGTTCGGTTCGATACTTTGGTGTCACGGTTCGATATTTTTTCGATACAAAAAAAAATGTTCATGCCTTTTTAATTTGTCATTTATTAAAATTATAAATATATATTTTAACTCAAAAGTACAGTTTTTAAATTTAATGTTGCTGAAACAACAAATTAATAAAAAAAATAAATATATCTGATTGAGAAATCACTCATCTTTGGAAAAGAGAGTTTATTACAGAGAAATGGCTCTTTCCAAAATAAAAGCTATACTATACGCTTCTCCTGGGCTATATTCTCAGCAGCATATTAAACATATCAGGTCCCCATAAGGAGAATCATGTGCTAACGGCTGTCTAAATGACTCGGGTAAAGTTTGTAGCATGCGTGCTTGTTGTTTTTGTCTGCTTCCACTTGTCTTTGCACTAGGATGCTGTCGGCGTAAATGTGCAGTCATATTCGTTGTGTTCCCAGTAGTGCTGTCAGCGTTAATCTAATTGAAATGATGTTAAAGCCACAACACGGCAAATCTCCGTTAACGAGCTACCGCGGATCGCCCCGTGCGTGGGGCTGGACGGCCAACGCGTTAACGAGCAAACTGCGCTAACACACTAGTTCCAACCAATGTAATTGAGCATTGCGTGGCACATCCAACATACTGTTTTACTTTAGTCCATGCCGCGCTTACCTTCAGGGTCATACGTCACATGAAGACCAAAATAGTTCCAAACGCCACCTCTGAATTAGGGTGGGGGAGGTTCAATTTGCCAAGTTGCAACGACAGGCTATCTTTCCCTGCGCTCAGTGAATCTGTGATCGACTACTCCGCCTAGGCCGCACTGTCAAGCGCAGATCCACTGAGCGCTCAACACAGACAGCATCGTCAGAAGGAAAGTTGATAAAATAAATTAAAAATTTTGTATTGTTCGATAAATATGCGTACCGAACCGAAAGCACTGTATCGAACGGTTCAACATTGATACGAGTATCGTTGCACCCCTAATATATATATATATATATATATATATATATTCAGATAATTATTTATTAAAAGCGAGACGTTTTAAATGAAGATAAGAAAGACAAGTATTTCTTTGTGCTCCCCTTTCCCTGTTAATGCCCTAACTGGCTCCCTGGCAAAACTTTGCTAGACCCGCCCCTGCACAGTTACCAGCTGTCAGCTATGTAATAAAAGGATCCTGGTGTTATTTGTCTCTCAGAAACAGGTCATAACTTCCCTTCAACTCATTAATGTCACCTAAAAGGTAAACCTGTTTCTCCATCACCTGCTCAGCTCTGATGATTCAGTAAGGACATCTCCTGGTTTCATCTTCATGTTTCCCTCTCACCAGATAACCAAACCGATATCATGACCAGCAGCTTTTACAAACATCAGCTGATACTAGAAAGTAATATTAAATACATTCTAACAACAGCTGATCAAACGTGCTGCTGTTGTTTAACGCGACAGCCGCTGGTTTCCTCTTTCTGGCGCAAAGTCAAAGTCAAAGTCAAAGTCAAAGTCAAAGTCAACTTTATTTGTCGATTCTGCCACATGTACAGGACATACGGAGAATAGAAATTGCGTTACTCTTCAATCCCTAGATAAATAGCAAATGAACATTTAAATATATTTAAATATAAAAGTGATTAAAAAATGCAAGTAAAATAATTAAAAAGTAAAAATTTAAATAAATACAATTTTACATATAACAAGAAAGCTGTATAATATACAATATAATGGGTAAGTGACATTGAGTGTAAACCAGGCAGAGTAGTGCAAATAGGCAAATAGTGCAAATGGAGATTTAGTAGTGTACGGTAAGAGAAAGTGTAACAACAAAGTCTTATGAGGTAATGGCAGTCCAATGCTCCACAAAGTGACTGGTAACTGGTGCAGGCCAGTGAGTGAGTCAGAGAGTGTGCGTGTTTGTGTGTGTGTGACAGAGTTCAGTGAGACCGTGGAGGAGAGAGGGGAGAGGGGGCAGAATCGGGAGGGAGTTAAGCTTCCTGACAGCCTGATGGATGAAGCTGTCCTTCAGCCTGCTGGTCCTGGCCTGGAGACTCCGCAGTCTCCTCCCCGACGGCAGCAGCTTGAAGAAGCTTTGCATTGGGTGCGTGGGATCAGCCGCTATGCAAAGGGCTTTTTTAGTGAGACGGGTGCTGTAAATGTCCTGGAGGGAGGGGAGAGAGACACCAATGATCCTCTCTGCAGCTCTCACTATGCGTTGGAGGGTTCTATGACAGGACGCATTGCAGGCTCCAAACCACACAGTGATGCAGCTCGACAGGATGCTCTCGATGGTGCCTCTGTAGAAAGTGTACATGATGGGGGCTGGTGCTCCTGCTCTTCTTAGTTTGCGGAGAAAGAAGAGACGCTGCTGTGATTTCTTGGCCAGTGCTGTGGTGTTGTACGTCCAGGAGAGATCCTCTGTGATGTGCACACCCAAGAACTTGGTGCTGCTCACTCTCTCCACAGACGCTCCGTCAATGGTCAGAGGAGCATGTTGGGTGTGCATTCTCCTGAAGTCCACAACAATCTCCTTCGTCTTCTCCACGTTCAGTGGAGAAGACGTGGGCAATAAACAAACAAGAGAGAAAAGCCGATCAGCTGATCATTGATCAGTTTCATGATTGAAGTAGGAACAGGAGAGGGAGGGGAGAGAATGAGAGAAGAAGAGGCAGCTGTGCAGCGTAAAGATGCACAATAAATCCAGCTTTGTGTCTTTTTCCATTGTAGCTGAAGTTCGGGACATACTGTGTTCCTTTTCAGCTCAATACGAAACGCGTAATATTTTCTCTGAATACGGGACGATTGGCAACTCTACTAACTAACCTTGTGAATAAAATAAAGTTCACTATCAGTAACATCATAGCACCCACCCAGCTGTATAGAAACTCCATCATGCTAGTGTGGAGCAGGGAAATTATTTTACTGCTATTGTTAAATAATTGTCATCATTACCATTGCATTAATAATAAAATCTGGAGTTTATATTGCATTCAGATGTTGAAACAGTGTGCGTCTTTCAGAAAGACTAAGTTGCAGGCTGACAGGAAGTTGCAGGTTTGCAGAGTGTGCCTTTTGCAGAACTGAAACCGAAAGCAGACGAGACACAGACAGTAGGTGAAGAGGTGACACAAAGAGCATGTGAGGTCAACACATACACACACATTAGTTAGATTTATTTAGAGGAGAGAACGGAAAGTACCAAGCCATGAAAATAGAAGATGATTTTCTGGGTGAAAAGTCATGATGATGTTGATCTGATCTATGTATAAAATGTACCGGTGACGCATGAAGGGGCGTCAGTAAATAAACCCTGATGCTATAAAATATCTGTTCATGCTTTGATTAAGTCAAAGACTACTTCCTGTCTGCGTACAGAGTTGTCTTCCCACACGTGTGTTCATTAAAATCATTGTTGGACCAAGATCCTCTGGACCATGGGTGGTGTGTACTCTCCTTCCTCAATTTTGAATCTTAACATTTGGGGGCTTCGTCCGGTGGTTGAGGAGGGAGGATTGGAGGTTTAGATGGAGAAATTTGGTGGTCTCTGAGGTGGTCTGACGGGCAGACATGAATTCCAGTGGTCGAAGTGAGTGGGCATAAGCCGGCTTATCCAAAAGGTAAGGCACTACCTGTTGAATTATTTCCAAAGTGTGCCAAATTGGACATGATAAAATTTAAGTCTACTCACTAAAGTTACTGGTGGATGTCTGTTTTGATTTTGATGAAAAATCTCATGAGTTGAAGCAGTTAGAGTTCTGCTAAGAAGAATGAAGAAATGAAAGCAGTAAAGTCTGCTAAAGCAGTAAAGTCTGCTAAAGCAGTTAGAGTCTGCCAGGAAAAGTTTAAATACTGGGTTGAAGTCCCAAAGAAATTGAGTTAGAGTCTCAAGTAGTTTGGTAGGGTATTTGGTCATTTTGTGGGTTAAAGTCCCGGTTGGTCATTAGGTCAGACCTTGGTTGGTCATTTTGTGGGTTAGAGTCCCCATTGTCCATCAGGGTCGATCTGCCTCAGTTATACACTTGTTTCGGGTGTTGATTGTTGTTTCAAAGTATTATAAATTATTCTAGAACGGCAGTTCAAGTCTGCTAGGAAGCGCAGAGCCCGGAGGTTACGCTCCCTCCTTGTCGTGGACGCGCGACATTGACCTCTCGGCGAAGAGGGATAGTTCAGTGTGGTTTAACTGTGGGGTACAGGGCATCCTGGAATTAAACTAGGAGTTAGAGTCTCCTTACCGTTTGGAACGGTATCTGCGCTTTTTTGGGCAGCAAAGGTTGGACCTTGGGTGTTGGACACTTTTAAATTGAGTTAGGGATTTTAGAAATGAGGCCAGAAACAGTTAAAGTCTTGATACTGGTTAATTGGTCGCAAAAAACTCAGGGAGTTTATCCGCTGGGCGGTTATTTTAAATTTGTCTAAAATTGTGTAGGCGCTAAAGCTGACAGATCTGACAGTGGTTGTAAATATAAGATGTCTTTGTAATATAAAAACTTTAAGAGATCTCTGTGTGAAAGGAGTCTGAGGCAATGCTGGAGCTATTTTTAGACGGTGTGTGTGTGAGTGAAAATGCAAATTAGTAAGCAGTGAACTGTTTAAGCCACAGTTGGTTTTACAAATACTGCTGCAAACATTGTTGAGTGTGTGTTTAAACTGCCATTTATGTTTATTAGAGGACTATAAATAAAGTTTTGAGTTGCCGTAGGGGATGTATAGTAATTGACTGAAGTTGGATGTAGATATATAAATATATTGAGTGCACTGTGTATACTTAAGATTAACATATTACTTTCAGTAGTAACTTCTCTCCAGCAATAGTTGCTGGTGTGTTTTATTTTTTCAATTTCTTGTGTGAATGCGGTGACTAGAAGGTTTTGAATGATGAATAAAGGTGTGAGAGGTATTTCTTTGGTGATGTAAAGTAGGATGTTTTAAAGTTTGAAAGTGTTTTTAATTTAAGAGATGCATGAGTGATGTTATAAGAGTTTAGTTTATTTAAAAGGTGTGTGTGAGAGGATTATGAAATCATTGTGTGAATGATGCTACATTTTAGATCAAAAGTTAGTAGAATTACAGAGGGTTTGTAGATTGTAAATACAAAATAAGTTTGATTAGCCTGGAGAAACAGCAAAGCAGCTTGAGCTGCTCTGAGCAGCTGCGTGCTGTGTGTGTGTAACAGGAAATGGCCCAGGACCATGACAGAACTGAATCCTGTTTAGAAGATACAATGCCGGTTTTTCAAAGCTGTGAATAAGTCTTAGAGGGAAAATTAGTGAGGGTTGAAGGAGTAGAACAGGTTTGATTTTTTGATCTTTAGAAGAAGTGGTTATAATGTAGGCGTACACATACAGATATTACATAGGTTTATTTTTAGGATAAAGGGGGAGCTTCTACGTAGAAATGATTTTTATACATATTGCATTTTGTGCTTTTAAAGGAGTTGTGGCTCAAATTTGTCTCTGGAGGGTCACGAGCCTTTGGCTAGCGCTATGATTAGCCAATCTACTGTGAGGATAATATGAGTTCATGAAGGATTGCACACGCTTACAGACACAGAGTTAAGAAACACACATGACAGTATTGATTCCAGGCAAAAGGCCTTAAATTCATTTAGCTTTTAACTGAACTTAAAGAAGGACCAAAGAGGAAGGAAAGCATATATTTTGGTTAAGTCTGATAAACTAGAATTAGGAGGTATTGTTACATTAAAAGGAGCAAAATGAAATAAAAAAGGCTATACCAAAAACAGGTGATAACATAGGAAATGTGAGGTTTTAAAATGAAGTTAGTGTTAACACATAGGAGTTGTTTCAAGGCAGCATTTAGCTATGATGAAATGTATACAGGAGTAATTGCTTATATGCTTAAACTTAATTGATTAAAGTGGTTGTTTTCTTTTGGAGTAGAGGAACTTGCAGCAGCGACAATTTGTGCACAGGATGTTGATGATCAGATAAGGGAAAATAGAGCGAGCAACTGGACGTGAAAGCAGGGCTTAAAGAGTTTAAAGTGATGAGGAACGTTGAAGAATATACATAAATACAAGTCAATAAGTTAAGAGCATAATTAGGATCATGCTTTTGATTAAAGAGTCCCAAAAAGGATAAGTTAGGGAGATGCAAGAAAAGGTGTTTTGTTTCCTTTGCAGAAGATCTCGGCGACCACAGAAGGGGCGAGGATCCTGGAGATCTCGAGGCCTGCTGAACCACAATGTATTGCGACCTCTGGTGTTCCAGAGGTCGTGAGAGGGAGTGTGGAGCAGGGAAATTATTTTACTGCTATTGTTAAATAATTGTCATCATTACCATTGCATTAATAATAAAATCTGGAGTTTATATTGCATTCAGATGTTGAAACAGTGTGCGTCTTTCAGAAAGACTAAGTTGCAGGCTGACAGGAAGTTGCAGGTTTGCAGAGTGTGCCTTTTGCAGAACTGAAACCGAAAGCAGACGAGACACAGACAGTAGGTGAAGAGGTGACACAAAGAGCATGTGAGGTCAACACATACACACACATTAGTTAGATTTATTTAGAGGAGAGAACGGAAAGTACCAAGCCATGAAAATAGAAGATGATTTTCTGGGTGAAAAGTCATGATGATGTTGATCTGATCTATGTATAAAATGTACCGGTGACGCATGAAGGGGCGTCAGTAAATAAACCTTGATGCTATAAAATATCTGTTCATGCTTTGATTAAGTCGAAGACTACTTCCTGTCTGCGTACAGAGTTGTCTTCCCACACGTGTGTTCATTAAAATCATTGTTGGACCAAGATCCTCTGGACCATGGGTGGTGTGTACTCTCCTTCCTCAATTTTGAATCTTAACACTAGCTAGAACGCAGTATAAGTTATTGTAACTGACGGTAAAAAGTCAGCACAACGAAAATAAACTCCCCCTAAACTTGGTTTATATTTGACCCAGATAGACTGCAGGTCATAAACCTGCAGTTTAGTTCACCTGACACTCGGACCGGGGCAGCCGCCTCGGGTCTCTCCTTCTCCCTCCCTTTCCCTCATTCACTTGCTGGCCTCTGTGAAAGCTCCGCCGTAGAAACCACTACCAAACAACTGAGTTATTTTTACACATCGGCCAGTATCTGGCCAATCCACCAGCTATCGTTGTTTATACTGTTACAAAAACAAACAAACAAACAAAAATAAAAATGAAAAATCACCATCGGCCCACTGGGCAAATGCCCGGTATGCCCAAAGGCCAGTCCAGCTATGTTGGACTGCCCATATGAGTGCTCAGCCTTCTTGGGTTAATT